>NC_058151.1:2400000-3034375 GCF_011075055.1 Mangifera indica
AATCCATATTTTATTAAAATATGTTGAGCATTACAAAATCTGGTCCCATTCTAAATTTCTTGAATTAATCCTATTTGTGATATCTCCGCAGTTCCCTCCATTTATGTAGTAACAGACATTTGTAATACCATCAACAAACTAGTAGCAGATATCTCCGATACCATCAACAAACTATGATCATTTAAACTCCACAATCAACTGGCCCCATCCCAAATTTCACTGAAAAGAACCCCCACTTCATACTGTTAGTATGGAAATCACAAATTTGTGACAATTCATAATGCATAGTAGCACACCACCCAACAATGACCACATTTTAATTACCTTATCTCCACTGCCAGTATATAGATATTTTATTGGAATAGCCAGGGCATGAGTACCACCATACTGCCAATCAGCTCTCCAAATTTACTATCTCATTGCATATGACCATTTTATCAAATTCGCATTCCTTTTTGTTATAAACAGTTGCAAATTACTCTGCCTGTGGACATATATTTGGCCTGTGCTGTCATGTTCTCTTGGTGAACAAACATATGAAAGGGTGGATCAGAAGTGCATATGCCATTAAAATATGGGCTTCTTTTAGTCATGGTACATAATTTTCACAACTTAGATGTTCTTCTATATCAACTAGTGTAATGCTTTCCATTTGTAAAATTATTTTGCCATGATAATGTGGCTTACCTCTTGCTTTACAGCACATTCAAGCTGGACTGTCCATTCACATTGAATGCCCTACTGTTATTCTAGTGGTGGCACCTAGCTAATTTATCTTTTCCTTTTGTCACCATGTTGGGACTGCAACTTCTCTTGCTCTCTATCTCTCTTTTTTAAATAAATTGTCGGGCCATGCTGCAGGATTAGCCCTTTATATCTGTTGTTATTAGACTGCTATGAAGGGGCTTCGGGAGAGGAGCTTTCCATTTACTATTCGCAGATACCTTCCTGATGTAACCCGTCTGTTTTATCCGCTCCTATTTAATTTAGTCCAGTCCGACCTGCCCGTTTGCTAGATCTAATAGTAAAATAGCCAGCCGTCCAAGAACATGAATCACGTGGAACTAATTACACGAAGACATGCAGACAATGGAAGTATTTTTGACGATGTATATGGCCATATGGGCTCCCTTTTTCCATTTTCTTAAAGCAAATCTTAACATAAATTGCATGAATGATTGCCCACAACCCCACTTGTTATTTAAGATCATGAATTAAATATTATATGAGCTTATCAAATAGCAGAGCATACATGTCCTCACATTTCAGAGTCTGTTTTGCATTTTCTGTTGTTTCTTTTTTAAGATTTTCCCAGTACGACCACCGCTCAAAATGACAATAACCCAATTGGTGTGTGATGTACAAAAACTGAATAGTCACTGCAGTTTTCATGAACCTTGGTTAGGTGCAAAAATGGAAAGCTATAAATGAAGATAAAAGCTGACACAGATAAGTGGTGTAAGTTATTATCTTATGAGGTACGTAGTTAGGCTTCTGATCTGAGTTAGTAGAAGTTATCATGTTATGAGTCAGGCGGCGGCTTCGGACACGATAGAGACAACACCGTTGTGGTTTGCCCTATAAATAATTTAAGTAACAAAAGAAACAAAAATTGTGGCATAAGAGCTTAAATTTATTCTTAGTGATATTTTAAAATTAATTTTTTATAAATATAAAAATTAAAATTTATGTTACACAAAATTAAATAATTTATAGTAAGATTCATTCTACTATATTTATGTAACGCTTACTTATATTATTTTTATTTGATGTGAAACTATTTAATCTTTAATATTTTTTCTCAAATATAACTATTATAAAGTGTTAGACCTGTCGGTTGTGTGCATTGTCACTTGATATTTAGAATCACTTTAGATTGTTATACTTACCTATTTGGTTTTAAACTCTGATATTATAAAAAAGTTATGAATTAGGTTATAAACTAAATGAATATTATTAACAAAATATTATATAATTTATATTATTAAAAAATAATCTAAAAGAAAATCTGATTTTATGAAAAAAAAATATATATATACCAAAGTTAAAATAATATAAAATCAGAATTAAATCAAATTAATTAAAATTGAATCTAATCAAATTGATCAAATTAAAAAAATAAATATTATTTAATGTATTTGATGTAGTGATTACCAAGCCGATCATTAAATCCAAACTTTTTCCGGTTTGATCTAAGGATGATCTTACTCAAAGGAAGGCCTTCTTTTTTCTTTTTTTCCGATTAAATTAAAAACTGATGAATTAATCAACTTTCTAACCTGTCTGGCCCTTTAAATTTGTGGGCGAATTCGATGCTCTACAGTACACAACATTATTGCTGTCAACTTTCTATCCTGTGTCGGAAAATAAATCTTGGTCAGCACACAACTTTCAGAAGATCAAATCTCCAGGGCGTCATCTCTGAAACTTCAGATAAGGCCGATTAATAAAATACCCAGAAATTATACGAACCGTGCTTCCTGTAAATTCTAAACAGATTAGGACTTGACATTAATATATGATATATGAAATTATACGTATCTTGGGACTTCAGGTGACGAATGTTCCAACATTTGGTTAGATGATAAGTTGTTTAATTTCTTAGTCATTGATAGGCTAGATGACTATTTTCCCCCCAAGATTTGATAAACTAGAATATTTTCACCTGTGAAGTTTGAAAAAACCAATTTCTCATCCATCTGTTAAAATTAATTATTTTTAAGTAATTAATGGGTATTTATATCATTTTCTGTAAATATTATAATAGAATTGTATTATAGTGTGTCAATGTTAAATATATATTTTTCTTATCTTATTTAGGAAATCAGATATTCACCCTATATACTTTTAAAATATAATATAACCGTAATAGTTTTTAATATGACATTTACATCTCATATTTATTGTATATTTTGGATATAATTGTCAATTTGTGATGGAAAATAGTCATTGGCCCTATTAATAAAAAAATAACATTATATATATATATATATATATATATATATATATATATAATTTTAACCTAAATAATAATATATTACTATATAATTAAATAATTTTAGTTTTATGCACATTTTATTTTCAATAAAATTAAACAATTTAGAAATGCATGTGCAGCGACTTGTGATTCATGTTTTGATTGTTTTGTTAGGCAACCACCCCTCAACTATCAATTAATTGATATGGTGAATAGAAAAAAACACAATCTTGAAGAATCTGTAGAAGATGGAGCTAGCTGGTAGATAGAATTTTACAAAGAGAATCATATTCTAGATTTCAATCACCGACCTGGGAGCCCTGAAGAACAATTCCCCTACCTTTTTTATTCACAAATCAGGCATTAAAGAAGATTATGCCTGCTAAAATTCTCAGGTTCCATTCGCATTCTAGAAATTCGGTAAATCATATAAAAACAATAACAATAGATAAAAGGTGTTTATATGTCCTTTTAGTTAAAATTTATGGTTTTTTTTGTTTAATACGAACTATCTGGATTGATTTGACAGGTAAAACTTCAAGACACAATAACAGATTTATAACTATTATATTGGGTAATTTAGGATTTTATAAATATAGCAAATTTTCGAGTCAAAATATTTTTTCTGAAAGTTTTAGTGTTTCACTAATTTTGCTAACCCTTAAATCTAAATTTATAGGTTTTTATCATGGGTGAAAAATAAACTATGTCTCATATTAAAAACTTTCGCAATGTTAATCACAAGATTAAACAAAAGAGTAATGTTATGTATATATATTTTTAATACATAATTTAAATATATAAATAATATATTATTATATAATTAAATATTTATTTATTTTTTAATTTAAAATTATTTAATCATATAAATAATATACTATCTAAAAACTTAAATTCTTCTCCTAGGTTTATGATTAAAATCAGTATAAGACGTAACTGGAAGGAATAAATAGGAAGAGACTTGGTGGCTCAATTGTGCCTGGCTGACTCAGCCCCACGTCTTCTAGAGGAATAAATATAATTTATGTGGACACAAAAATGTGCTTAAATTACCAAATTTTGTTACTATGTTGTTTGCACATATCTGTGCTGGTTGCATTGTTCCAAAATTTTGATGTTTTGGTGTCACCTCAAACAAGGAGAGACCAACCACAGCCACGACCTTTTTTCCTAAAGCTCAAATAATTTATTGTGTTGAAATTTAAAAGGGAGAAGGACTATTTCCCACCCAACTTTAGATGCCTTTTCAAAATACCACCCATGACAGATGAAAATCCATTTTTCCCACCTATAAATTGTTAATATGGATGATTTCTGTTTGCATAAGGGTAAAATATCCATTTTACCCTTGTTAGATGAAATGATAAAAATACCCCTCAATTTAGTCTACAAAATTCATCCCAAAATTGATGTAAGAGTTTTACCATTCACCCCCCTTAGGTTTTAGAAACTAACATTTCACCTTATCTAAAGTTTTTAAACTTTGAAAACTAACATTTTCACCCCCAAACCTAGGGTTTCCATATTTTTCAAAATGTAGCCGCCCCCCATAACTTTCAAAACTAGCAGTTTCACTCTCATTTTTCAACTTCATCTCCCGACGTCGTCACCGGCCTCCTCCTTCTCCTGGTGCGACGGCGGTGGTGCGATGAAGAGATCTTCATCTCCTCGTCGCACGGTGCGACGAAGAGACGGAGATCTCTTCGTCGCACAATGCGACGAAAAGACAGAGATCTCTTCGTTGCACCACCGTGCGACGAAGAGTCTCTCTTTGTCGCTCCACCCAGACGACGAAGGACGGTGTCGCTCGCTGCGTGGTCCAAAGGCTACGACGAAGCGTCGTCCTTCGTCTGTTCTTCCAGATATGGACGACGCTTCATCATCTAGATCTGGACGACGAAAGATTGTCCTTTGTAGTCGGAGATGGGAGATCGGTTGATTGTGTCGGCCGTCGATGGTGGCCGGTGAAGGAAGCAAACCCTAAGGGTGAAATCTAAACTTTTCAAACTTTGAGGATGGGTTAGTTATTAGTTTTTAAAACCTAGAGGGGGGAAACAGTAAAGTCTTAAAGTTTTAAGGTTTTAAATAGTAAATGACGATTTTGCCCCTATCCCTAACTGAAAAATTGGACGACAGTTTGGCCATAAGTAGGAAAAGTGGATTTTCATCTGTCGTGGGTGGTATTTTGAAAAAATATCTAAAGTTGGGTGGGAAATAGTTCTTCTCCCAATTTAAAAATGGGTTAATAAATTATTCGTCTTTATTTTGTTAGGATGTGTGTGAAAGGGGGACTTCCCTATGTTATTGCAGAAGATGCAATGATAAATATTCAATTGAAAGATGTGACACTTAATTTTTAAGGATGGAATTTTTATTTTTAGTGACAAGTTTTTAATTTCCTGAAATGAAAATTTTTATTATATTTAATTTAATATTAGTTATTAATATTATCATAAATAAGTCTATATACATAAATAAATCTTATTAATTTATTTATATAAAATAAATGTTTGATTAGATAATTTGATTGTTTATTTTTTATCTCATTTTAAAATTATCTAAACACATATTATTAGTTTATCCTATCCGTTTGTATGAATAAATAATAATATTTGTTTATATATATATAATATTACTAATAAAATTAACCTATGGTCTCTCCAATTAAGCTCGCGATTTTTATTACCATGCTTGATTATGAAGTAAAAAACATTTATAATCAAAAAATTTATTAGATTGGGTTTGAGGCCACCCTTAACGGGTCGCCTTAGCCTAGTTTGATTAACTGTCAAAGTGTAGTTAGTGAGAAAGTTATTGATAGTTAAACACTTATTTAAGTATCTAAAACAACCTCTACAATTGAATAATTATGCCTTTTACAGAAGATTTTGTTTTCTTCTTCTCCTCTCAAAACCAAAAGCGTAGGAAACAGATGTCTCCCAAGGATTGCAATACTCGGGCAAAAGGAGTTGTGAAAATTGACTCACATCAGACCCTCAAAACATGTTCAAATCAATAACGTGAACAGAATTAAAAATCCAGATACGTTTTTCAATTTACAGAATTCAATTTGACATGCCTAAAATTGTCCAACAACTAGAATATAAAAGCTTTTTGTTAATTAAATTACCATAGTACAGTTTACAGAATATATTTCATTTCTAATTTTAAAAAAAAAGTTAAAATTTTGTTATGTCTAAACCTTGAGGAAGAGAGGATGGTATTCAATAAAAAAAATAAAAATAGTTGAACTTAATTAATGTATTGGTTTTATTTATGAAGCAATTACTTGAATGTAAAGCTAGTTTGATATTGTCCACAAGAACAAACTCAAGAATTAATTCCTAGTCTCAAAAACATTTAAATGGTTGATTATTGTATCAATTATTCCAGTTTTAATGATAGAAAATTTGACCTTTTTTCCAACACGCTACCGAGAATCGTGTCTAGATAACACAAAATTATTCTTGAACAGATTAATTCCATGCACACTCATGTACACGTCCCTTTTCGGATTGAATTTTTAAAAAAAATATATTTTCAATTGTTTTTCCAAGTGGGGACTCTCCATTTTAGAATATAGCTTTAACCCTTTTCTTGCACTTTCTTTCTCTCTTCTCTTTAAGCCTCAAAACCCAATTAATATCTCTCTCTCTATCCCTTCTACATGATCGAGAGAATGATGAAGCTTTCTTCAATCTCTCCTTCCACTTCTCAACTCTTCTATTACCTTCTTCTCTATCTGTAGACGTTTAGTTTTGTGATATCTACAAGGGTCTTGCTTCTTCTTCTTTGTTTTTTGATTGATTTATGGGGGCTGGAGTTTCTGATCTTGCAGCTGAGAGTGAGTCATGTTCAAGGTCGCCTGGTTTGGGGGATATACCGGAAAACTGTATATCATTTATTCTTATGCACTTTGATCCTCCGGAGATTTGTAAATTGGCGCTGCTGAACAAAACTTTTCACGGCGCTTCTTTGGCTGATTTTGTGTGGGAAACGAAGTTGCCATCGAATTATAAGTTTCTTGTCAAGAAAGTTCTTGACGAGAGCCCAGAAATTATAAGCAAGAAAGAAATTTATGCAAGATTGTGTCTTCCTAATCGCTTTGAAAATGGCACCAAGGTATGTTGAGCTAATTTTCAGCATATTGTAATTAACTCTTCTAATGCATATCAAAACCAGCAGGCATATTCTTCTGTAAAAGAAGAACCCCAAAAAACTAAAAACCCCTAAAAGAGACCTTCAATTAATGCAGGAAGCATGGCTGGATAAGAGCACTGGTAAAATCTGTATCTCAATTTCTGCAAGGGCAATGAAAATCACGGGGATTGATGATCGAAGATATTGGAATCACATTCCAACGGAGGAATCCAGGTAATTAGAGATTTGTTACTATTTCCCAACATTTTTTTTTCTTTTTTTCATATATATTTTTTTTACATTTATTTGTGATGGGAAAAGGTTTATTTCTCATTGGAGAAAGAATAAGAATCATAAACTACTAAGATATTTATATGGGAATCGTGTTTATGATCGTCCATGGTGACTGGTGAGCCAATGGCATATCGGTATATCCTATATTACTGTTCTAACTACCAGTTTTTTACATGCTGCCAAATTATGGTGAGTAGAAAACCTTATTATCAAATATGGCAATTTGGCCTCTAAATCAGGTCTTTGGCTTGTCTCTCTTCAATGAAGAGAGAATTCCCCAATAAGAACAAAGATGAAACAAGGATAAAGATAAATAAAATTCTCACAATCGAAGATGAGACAAGGATGAAAATGAATATATCTCCTACTCATCTCCTCTTTGATTCATCATTTACTCTATATATTTTTTAAACTTTTATATATTAAATTATTTTTAAAAGTTTAAATTGTTATAAATATACTTTAATACTTAATAAATATTTCATCATTATTTTGGTAGGGAATGAGAGAGATATTTTTCTGTAGAGATAGGAAGGGGAAGGATAGAAAATTTTCCTTGAAGGAGACAAGACAGAAATTAGGGTATTCGTCCTCTACCAACCCATCCCCATCTCGATTTATTATCATTTTTCAAAAATTTCCTAAGTATAATGAATAAGATGGTAGAGAAATTTTAATTTCCAAAAGCAGCCGAAATATAAATTAACCTCTTTTAACAAGCTTTAATGATGAGATTAGCATTTCTAAATTCAAACAATCAGAATTAGAACCTCTTAAGGATTCAGTTGGTTGTCTTCTTTCTTCTAATTTTAGGAAAAAGTAGCCAAAACATCGATTATACACATTAATTAAGCAGGCCCATTTAGAAAAAAGGTTCACCAGAAGCCAACAGGAACTTGCCGCAAATGAAAAGGACTAATCAATAATAATCACCAGTCCAGTTGGCCATCTTTGAAGATAATTCCATTTATTATTTATGTGATAATAAAGCACTATATTCTTTGAAAAACCACTGAAATTGTTATATAATATATCTCTCTTTTGCTTTAAAATCTTTGACAAGTTATGGAAAAAAAATGGCATGTATAACGTAAATAAAGTGCTTAAAAGACTAGTTGAAAACCTTTTTTAGTTTAAAGTGAAAGATGTGTGAAAGGAACTAAAGATTTTTCTTCTTAGCCAAACCTACCATTATTGAGTGTTGACAAATTCATAGACACTTTTAATTTTTCTTGACAAGGTTCTAGAAATGTATTTTTAATGAGTAATACTATACGTATCTACTTTAAATATATGAATAGGTATCCATTTATATGAGTTATTATGTGATTTAGTATTATTTTATATTTAATTTAAAATCACCTAATCATATGACAATAATAAATATGCGTGGTTTTATTATTGATTTTTAATTTAACAGAAATCTTTTCTTTTTGATTTGCAGGTTTCACACAGTGGCATATCTTCAACAAATATGGTGGTTTGAGGTGATAGGAGAGTTAGAGTTTGAGTTTCCCCCAGGGAGCTACAGTTTATTTTTCAGGCTGCAGCTTGGAAAGGCTTCAAGAAGATTTGGCAGAAGGGTTTGCAATTTGGAACAAGTTCATGGGTGGGATATTAAGCCTGTGAGGTTTCAGTTATCCACTTCAAATGGGCAGCGAGCCATTTCAGAATGTTGTTTACATGAACAAGGCAACTGGGTTCTCTACCATGTGGGCGATTTCGCCATTGACAACAACTCTCATCACATGCTTACAAAGATTAAATTTTCCATGATGCAGATCGATTGTACGCATACAAAAGGAGGGTTATGCTTGGATTCTGTGTTAATATATCCAAGTGAATTTAGGGAAAGATTAAAATAAGCTTTAAGCTTGTTAGGTGATCATGTGGTTATACATATTAGAGAGATTGGGCAACTCTTCAGGATATGAGCTTTGATTTTGGTTAATTAGCTCGTTGTGGGGTGCTTTTGTATAAAATATTTGGAGATTCTGTTGTATACCCAAATTGAGAAATGTTGTTGCTTGCTTGGTGCATTAATGGTGAAACAAAATTGCATATGTAATAGTTATTTGTCGTGAGTGGAAATGAGAGTAAAGTGGGTCGTGTTGAGGGGTTGTGGGCACATTTTGTCTTCGGTCAAGGACCACAGCTTCATTGTTTCTGTTAAACAATCGTATTCTTATATGATGAAAAAAGGAAATTAGAAAATGAAAGTTAGTAAGTTGCCAGCTTGGAAGCCTCATCCAAGAGGGTGAAAAATTGGGTTAGTAATTTAAATACTAGTGTTTGGGTGGGAGTCAAGGCCTCCCAAAGATAATAACTAGTTTAGTTGAGATGAATATTTCAATCTTCGTTTTCATCTTTACGAGAAAAACTTTTCTTTGTTTTTGATACAAAGATGATGAAAAATCTTCATTCTCTCTCTACAGAAAAATTTCTATCTACTTTCCCTTCCTAACCTCGTTAGAAAATTTTTACATACTTATCTCTACCTTTCTTCTATGAAAAATTAGAGAAAGGGATAAATTGAAAGAGATTGATCCATCCCTACCCCTTATTAATTACAAAGATTTTAATTGATCTAATTCTCGTTTTTGTCTTTATCAAAAAATTCTCTCTTCCCATAAAGATATTCAAGCCAAAAACATAGTTTCACAGGCTGAACTGCCATTCCAGTGTCCTCCCAACCTCTTACAAAAACTTTTGATTATTCTCATCGTTTAAAATCATTCATGTGTGTCTGTTGAACTTATTAGAACTAGTTTTATTATCCATAGTAGAGTTGGAGAACTGAATTTTGTAGGAGGATAAGATTTCTTTTCTAATAATTTGTGATATAGCATCTACCATATTAAAACGAAACAGAAGCTGTTCTTACCATTTGTTCAATAGATTACACTTGCAAAGACTTGGGAGACAGTAAAACCTTAAAAGAAAATAAAATTAAAATATTTAAAAAAAAAAGAAAGATGACTCAAAAACCTAATGGAGTACAGGTGCATGATGATGTCACAACAAATTCGATAATCAGAAAAGCCAAAAAAGCAGCTATTTCCAAATATTCTTCTGTACAACCTGTAACGACACTCGCTCAACGGAAGCCAATAATTGCGCTAGGGTTTGGTTAGTCATGCCTTCCACCCATATCCCATTGTATCCTCAAGGTCACTGCTAAAAAAAACCATTTTCTGTGAATTCATGGGCTATATCCTCAACTATATCATCCTGCAAATGAAGATTCTGAGGCAATTCTTGTGCTCTCTGGTTAAATCCATTATTTCCACCACCGCCGCCACCAGCTGCTGATGACCCACTGTTGGAAGGACCTTTGAAGCTGCTGCTCCGGCTCGGTGGCCCTGCAACACCTACTGACACATTGGACGTGGCTGCAGTTACTGCCGGAGAGTTGCCTCCAAAACCTAATCCAGTCCTTCCCATAATCCCATTTGCCTGCCCACTATGAGATTGCTGTGGCACTCCCGTTCCGCTGTTATTAGACATCTCTTGCAGTAATTGCTGGATCATCTGCTGCTGCTGTAAGGCCGAGTTACCCAGAGAAGGCTGTGAATGGTTCTGTTGGAGCATGTTGTTTGAGTTCAGTGACCATTGCTGCAACGGATGTGGCTGTTGTGGAGGTAGCCGCGGACTAGACAACCCACTAACAGGAAAGTTCTGAAGGGACCCTTGCATGTACACAGAAGGCCCTTGGAAGCTTGAAGATGGACTTTGGTTAGAATTATGAAACGAAGAAGATGCCTCCTGTTGATGCGAGTTAGAGTTTGAATTTATTGAGTTCTGTCTCATGAGCAAATTCTGGTAAGTACTAAGGGCCAAAGCAGCTTGTGTTGAACCACTTAAAGCTCCTCGACCAACCATGTGATGGTTATTGCTCATATTGTTGTTTATTCCAGGGTGCAATGCTCTCAGCTTATTGAGGGTGCTCCTGTCTGCTGGTAAACTCTGAGCACTTGCCAGCTGCTCTACTTCCTGCGTCCTTTGCATCTGGAGCTTAGACACAGATGAATGTCGAGGATAATTTTTCAAGCCCTCTGCAAATTGAGGATTGGTTTGAGATCAAATCAAACATGTAATTTCATAAAAATAAATACAATGATAATTACTGCCAATAACCCTGTTCTGGTCACGTAACAAAATAACATACAACTGAAATTACTATTTGAAAATGGACAACAGAGGTCAAAAATACTGGGGATAAAGTACAGTTATCCAAACAAGAAATATACTTCATCTAATAGGAGAAATAAAAAAGAGCTCCCTATTATAAAGAAGGGTAATACTATGTATATACATTTTTGGTACACAAATAGATATGTCATCTTTTGATTGGATAGTACTTTATCATTAATTCAAAATCACTCAATTACATGATGATACATTCATGTGTCTACACATTTGTATACCAAAAATGTATGCACATAGTTTTATTGTATAAATAAACTAAATTTTCAGTGGTCGTATACATCAAACTCAGCCAAAAACTAAAGACTTGAACATGGACTATAAATCAGCCACATTTAAGGATAGTATTTCCGTAATAAACAACCCAACAGCCATTTGCATGTAGAGGAAATGGCAGCTAAAAGAGCAGAACAAAAGCTGGGAAAGGCTAAATTTCCGGAGAGATTACTCCCATTTAGTGTTATGTAAAATGATATAACTTCCATGTCATAGAAAAGTATATTATATCAATATAATTTAAAAGACTGTCACCAGATAAAAGTTCCATTTTACCTTTTCTCCTTTCAGCAGCAGATACACAAACTGGTATATTTCATACAATTCAGAAGGTGGAACACAAAGATACTATCTATAAAGGTTGATATTGGCATCAAATGAGATATGAAAAAAAAAGCAATAGAGAGTTACCAATTGGCCCAACTTTTTGCTCCCGACAGAACAGTATCAAATCTTTCATGCTGTTGACAACCTCAGAAATCTGAAATAATTGATCTCAGTTACTATAAGAAAAATCAGAAATTATATGATTACACATTAGATTACTTGTACTAGAATTGAACTCTAAACCAACCAAATTTTTACCTGCAAACATCTCACATATCTTTTAGAAAATCCCAAGTCATTCAACGACTGGAGCTCCAAGCTCTTTGCAAGCTGACGTCCAGCTGTAAGGACCCTGAATTAAAACAAAGGGCAAATGTAAGTACATTCTCTGCATTAGGTGTTTACATTCATTCCTAATCACTCCAAACTAAGCAAGATTCACAATATCTTTTTTATATACAATCAAACGAGGCTCAAATCAGAGCAGCAACATGCAGTATTAAATTAGCTAATGGTAACTAAGCACATACTGTACAGTCAGCTCATCAGCACCCCACTAAGAGGTTGCCAAACACTTGAGCCATTAATCATTTTAAAGGCTCTTCTAGATTATTTTACAGGTGTCACTCGATATTACAGGATAAAATCATGAGGAAACATGAACAAATGGAATCTATAAAATGTCACTTGTGGCTCAATTAACTCACATATTGCTGTTCATTTGCAAGTCCTGCTGAGAGACCCCATCAGCTCCACCCTCAGAAATTGTGCTCTGACATTTTTGGGCAACTTGAACCAACTGGCTGACCTGAAAGGACATATGATAAGGAGTACATGTTACATATACATATACATATACATATATATATATATATATATATATATATATATATATATATATATATATATATATAAAAATGTGTGTACATATGTATATATATATGTGTGTGTGTATATATATATACACAAATACCTTCATAATCAGAAGAAATAAAATATGTTTACATTTACCAAGACTGTCCAAAATTACTGACATGCAGCAAGGCAAGAGATTGTACTTGTAGATAAAAGAATCAAAATAAAAAATAAGGCACAATGTTTAAGGCAGAAACTTACATGGGTTCGAGTAAATTGCAAGAAATGAATTGATTTTGTCACAGTAATAGATGAGTTATTGAACTAAGAATCTCATTGTAATTAGAACACTACTATTTCAGAAAAAAATTAATTAATAAAAGCCCCCACCCCCACCCAATCTCTTATTTAGCAGACTTTCTGCCCTAACATGTGTCTCTGCCAGTTTTTAATCACATCCAACAATCTCAAAGGCCAACCATTGAAATATGAGGGGCAACTTAAATGATATAAAAGCAATAACATGATACAAACATAGGACAAATGGAGAAATTTTCAGTTTAACATACTCATTATTTAGCATTAACATACTAGAACTGCTTGCCAGTTGAATTGAAACATTGCCTGCTCCAGTTTCTCAACTGACACCAGCCCCATCATGTCAGTTTCCATATTCCAACAAGACAAACAATGGGAGCTATTTCTTTCGGTTTAGTCGGATTTCCTCTGGTCATTTCTTTTCCTCCCTCCTCTCACCTTTTTCTTTTAATTTTCTAAACTCTTATTTCTGCATTGCCCACAATTCCCAGTATACCAGTCCCCCAACGAAGCCCCTTTTTTGGGAGTTCACTTAAATAAAACAAAACCTTCTCTCCCAAATGAATGAGAACATTTTGTCACTCCTGATTTCTATTGATCTCATAAATAATTAAATAAAAGAAAAAACAATGTCTAATTACCCAGTATCTATTTTGCTAATGCCTTGGAAATCAAGATTATTTGTTTCTGTTGAAAAATGATATATTTTTTAATCTTGACGACGTTACAAGCTAGCGCTCCAACACTAGCTTTAAATTGTTTCAGTGGTAAATTCTATATTGTTCACTGGAACATATCCCTTCCATCTACAGTTTTGCTCAATTTTTTCAAGGGGAGGAGAGGGGAGGGAAGTGTGCAAACAATAAATTAAAAGCAAGATCAAGATTTTTGGTCATTATGCATGAGTACATCATAGAAACTTCAGATCAACTAAATCAAAGAAATAGACAGAAGGGTAACAAAAATCTGTACCTGTGGTGCAACCAATCTTCGAGGAAGAAGTTCTTCATGACGACGAGCACAAAATTCCCATGATAATATCTAGAACAGCATAGACGTCCCCACAGGTTAGTCAGTCCACATAAGTGAATAATTCTAAAAGTGAAATAGCATCTTTTTTTGCTTTTTTACCTTTAGGTCATGGGTGAATATGATACGAAGCTGACCCTCACGAACAACACGAAGCTGCTCATACACACTCTCTTGAACTGCTTTTCCATACTCCAACATCATTATTCCAGAAGGAAATCGACATTCACGTGGCAAGTCCAAAAACATAAGCTCATCAATGACACCACTACCAAATTTGATTTCATTGAGCCTAGGGAGGACTTCAAAAGTTGCCTCTGCAGGAAGCCCCATAAAAAGTATAATTAGGTCTCATTTGAATCAACATATAATAACACATTGACTAACAAACAGAACAAGAAAGTTCTGCGTTTAGCATTAATATTTTGCAGACTAACTCCTTTATTAAAACTAACAAGAAGAATCCAAAATACATGTTCATGATATGGGTAGTTTCTCTTCAATTCTAGTGGTGACCAGATAAGTAGATTCAACAATGACTTCTAGATTGTTAAGAAAGTGGTAATCAGCTGAGTAGAGAATTATCTTAATAAAATTAGAGAACCTTTTCCCCCTTCGGCGTACAATTGTTCAGAGACCCAGCTTGACAAATTTTCATGTCTGGATTTTTACGTAAAAGCATTACCAAAATCCTACTTTATGAGTAAAAGATTCAAGTAAAGCCTGTAAAATATCTCAAATCCCTTACCAAATCCCCTCCCAGATTTTGATCCACATATATCACACTGCCATGCATCCTGGAAAAGAAAATAAAACACCAACATAAGATATAAAAATGAAAAACAAAAGGATATGTATAAAATTACTGCATTTTTCTATTTTTCTGTTTTCAACTCCTTCGTGAATGAAAAACAAAGAGATCATCATAGAGCAATGGGAAATCTATTTATATTACATGAAATTTTCACTAATTAACTTCAGAAAAGCATGGAAAAATTCTTAAGGTTGCTAACTCAAACATCACAATAACTGACCATAGCTGCCTGGGGGAAGACACCAAGTGCATGATGTCCAACATTATCATATAATGACAAGCACCACCTTTTCTTTGCACGAGGTGAATAGTACTCTGTCACAAACTTCCTCCAGTATGCAATAGTATTTTCCTATCAAGATTGAGATAAAACCAATGAGCTTCAGAAGTTAACTAAATTGCAAGTAAAAATATATATTATGCACATAACCACATGTTTGAAAAAGCATGGGCATAAATGACATTAATTCAAAGAATGAGAAGTTGCATGAGAGTAATATTTGCAAGATATTGCATTGAAGGAATGTTAAAAAAAATAAATAAATAAATAAATAAATAGACACCACCACAAGCAATTAGCTAATTAGTGAACTCACAGAAGGCCGTTGCCTCTGATGATACAAGTATTGCATTAGCCGACGAGCACATACACCACTATCATAAGGGCGCTTCATTGTATTAAAGGGTTGCACTCCCTGTTGCTGCTGCCTATACTGCATCTGCTGCTGCTGCTGCAACTGGGCCCTTTGCAAAGGTGGCATGGACTGCAGAATCTGCTGTTGTTGCCTCAGCCTCTGTTGCTGCTGCTGCAACAAAGCCTGTAACTGCTGGTTACGACCCTGTAACTGCATGGAATGCTGTTGAAACACTGGCTGCTGCAGAATGTCCTCCTGTTTGATATCCAATCGTGGTTTCTTCTGCACCTGGGACAGATTATTGGGGTCCTGAATGAAGGTTCCAGGTACTCGAGGGCCCATGGGAAGAGAAACTTGGCCGGTTTGTGATGTGGGCAAGGATGTAGCACTCGATGCCCCTTGCTGCTGACTCTGCTGCACTTGCTGGGCACTCGGGTCTGGATGAGAGCCCTGCTGCACTACAGAGGATCCGTCAACAACTGATGAACCCGAAATACTGATATTATTAGATGAAAATGACATGGGCGATGCAGGTAAGCGCATATAGGATTCCGTATTGATGCTCGCACTTCTCTGCAAATGGGGGCCCCCTGAAAGAGCCGAATTTGCATCTGTGACCAAAGAACTTGCCCCCACACTTGGTCCTGAGTTCGCCACACTGTTCAACACCGCATTATTCATATCCCCAGAAACCGGACCCAAATTGGGACGTCCGGTCCCAGGAATTGAATTAGATGAGTTCCCATATGATGAGCTCAAGTGAGAGTTAACTACAGCCTGGGACTGCCCATCTCCTTGGAAGAAAATTCCGGAACTTGAGGAAGACTGGGTCAACCCTCCAGTCACCCGAGATGGTGCCATGGGGGGCACCACCTCCTGGTGGCTGGAGTCTAAATAGCTTTCCAGAGCCAGGCCTGACTATTACTTTCAATAATAAAAATGTTCCTCAACTCTCTCAATATCATAAAAATACAAAAACCATGCAAATAAAAGAAATTTTCCAAAAAATAGATCACAGACACAACATAATTATTTAAGTTTTCCCACTCCACCATGGAAACAAAATCTGAACCCCTGATTCACTAGTGTCATCAACTAACTCAATATTATTACAAATCTACAACCTCTTGCATAACCAAATAGTGTGCAATGTTTATGATATCTTTGAGCTTTCGACAAATTTGTTGTAGGGATCTAAACAATGTTCACTAGAAAAAGCAAACAACAGAATTAGCAATAGAAAAAAAATAAGTTAAACCGAAAGCAAAATTACAAAATTTGACAGCATCTCACTTAAATAAACTAATCAAAACTAAAAACTTTGAAGAGACAATAATTTATTCCCAAATTAACTCCTTAGTAAGGAAAAAGCTAGTTTTTTCACCATTCTTGAAAACCCTAATTTCTACTTAGCTAGCTAAAAGAATACAACGGATACTAAGACTCGAAATTAGTAGGATTAAAAACGCGTATTAGTAAATCAATCCCTCAACTTACAAAATTAAACTCCTACTGAATTTAAGCCTAGAATTCATCACGTGTATCGAGAACCACGAACCGTGACCAAGCTCAAGTAGACTACTATAAAGAAATAGTTTCCGAACTTCAACGGTCGGTAAAATCAACCGATTAACCGTAATTGAACTCTTAAACAAGGAGATCAAGAAACAGCAAAGCAATAAAAGTTGCAAACACTAATTTCAAAATCAAACTTAGCTTTTACAGTTCCTGAGATCGATCAACATATGTAAAAACAAATAAAAAACAAGCTCTATTGCATAGAATTTAGCAAAATTCATTAAAAAAATAAACAAAATATTATAAGAAAACACTAACCTGAATATCACGAGCTGGAAAAAGCAAACGTTACTTTTTGATCGCTTAATTTAGAAACTGAAGAATTGTAGAAAGAGAGTGTTCGAGGTGGCTGCTTATATACCTAGCGGGAATTGCAGAGAGGGAGTGACCGGCAACACTGGTAAGTCACCGGCAATATTAGGTGAATGCTCGACACGTGTCCTGATCAGAATTGCATAACGTAGTCGGTGTTTGATCGCGCGGTGGCGACGCGAGTTTGTATTCTTCTGACATAATCTCATTCGTTGATCTATAGATTGCCTAGGGTAGGTCTCGGGAGTTAGTATCTAGTACAGTCGAACAATTAAGCTCCTCTTTAATCAGAGCATGACACTTTGCCATCTGGAATCATGATACACAATAAGGGTAATTTTGGCATTGAAATAAACCCCATTGGCTAGCGTTTTTGCTGAAAAAATATGCTTGTGTATATGATTTTATCTTGGAATTTACTGGTCTAGGGTTAAAGGATAGGGGATTGATGACCACATTGCCACGTGTGAAGAACATGTTAGAATAGAAACAAGCGCTCGTGTAATCCGCTGCCAGTGTGAAAAGCATAGATATTTTAGAAATCCTTAAATTTTGTAATTTTTAATTAAATTTTAATTAACTGTAAAGAGTTTTAAAATTAAATTATAGACCACTGTTTTGCAGTTTTCGCTTTCGTTGGTATTTTTTTCAGTAATGAATTGTTATTTTGAAATTGAGAGAGTGGTGATCGAGTGACAGGCTGTCAGATAAGGAAGAGAAAGTTTTGTTTGATTGGACGCACAAGATTTTAAGAATATATTGAGAATGAGTGTCAACATCGTTGATTAAGTTATGGCCTGTGGGTTAACATTTGATTTATATGTTGGGTCTGATTTATAAATAATGATGGTCTGGGCTTTGGGTAAAATATTGAATTTGTATGGACTGTTTTGAAAACTAACACACCAACCCTCATAACTAAAAAAACTCACACTCAATTGAAGTCGTTGGAGCAAGGAGAGTCAACAATGTTGGAAGCAATTACTTTTAGATTAGAGATGTGTACGTCAAGAAGTTAGATGTACCCAAATAGATAGAGTAACGATTAGTCTTAAGCCTTAATGTTAGTGGTAGTAGAAATCTCTAACAACTATCTTCTTATGTCAGTCTCACACGTCAACAAGAGTTAAACACTTGAAGTGGATAAGATTAACAAGATCTAGTCACAATTTTGTTGATCTAGTATTGTAGATCTTGATCTCACATGGCAGACAAGTTCAAGCATCTCAATGAGGACAAAATCAACAAAACTCAACCCAGACATAATCGCTCTAGTGATGAGTGATGAAGGTGAAAGTGGTATGACAAACACAATCACGCTAATATTGCGGGTCAAGGTAATGTGGTAGGGAATAGAGCTCTCAATCATATGTGGTGGGATTGATTTAGGTTTTGTTAAGAGCAAACAAGTAGGCAATAACAAAATGTCAAACTTATCGTTGTTGATAAGTATTCCAATATTAAAGTTAAAATTTATTTTTTAAAGTTATTAGAAAGTTAATATGACAAAATTATAATGTGACATCTATTATGTTTGTTATTGAGTTACTCGGTATAAGATATTAGTACTAACTATTAGTATTTAATGGTCGTTTGGTATCTTGGTAATCTATCTTTTATTATTTATATTATTTTATTTAATTTGTAAATAATAAAATATTATGGTAATATTTTATTACTAATGGTGATGTGACAAGTAATATAAGTGGTAATTTGATTACCACTTTCACCGTAGGTATTAAAAAATTACTAAGGTAATCTTGATTTTATTATAATTATATTATTATTTATTAATTTTTTTGATAAAAATAAATTTATTTTTAATTAATGTAACAAATAATATAAAAATATTTAAAAATAATTATATCTAAGGGCATTTAAGTAAAATAATTTACTAATATTCTTTTGTTATCTTTAACCAAACATAATAATTATTTATACTTACAAAATTTTATCAAATATAATAATTATTTATACTCAGTAATCTTTCAAGTAGTTTATCTTTAAGGCAATTTTTTTATTTTTATAATAAAATATTACTCAAATTAAACATCTTTTTATAATAATTTATACTATTTTGAACATAAGTTCGATGATATATTAATTAGAAAGTAGCTAACATTTGAAGAATTTGTGGCATGATTATATGCTCAATTTAATGTTTCATTCTTATATGATGTACTTTTGATCATAGAAAATAATACTTGATACTCATGTAAAATATTAACATTAACCATATTAAGATGTATTTCATTTGAGTAAAGTTTTATTATTAAAATTGAAATATTACCTTAATAGTAAATTACTTATAAAATTACTGGTATCAATTATTATCATATTTGAAAATTTTGGTTAAATATATATATATATATAATTATTATGTTTAATTAAAGTAATAAAAGAATGTCAAGAATGAAACAATAATCTTTGTTTACCTCAATCAAACGCCTTTTAATACGAGAATCTTATATTAATAGTACATTTTAAAATGAAATTATTAAATAATGCCAAGAAATTAAATTATAGTTTTTAATACAATAAACCTATGTGTACCTATTATAAGTATACAAATTGGTATATATTTAATATGCGGACTCATACAATTAGATAATTTTGAATTTAAGATAAAATAACACTAAATTATATGATAAAATATATATAAATATGTATTTATTTATATATTTAAAATATATACGTATAATATTAATATTTTTAATAACAAAATGTCATTTACTATTTAATGGTAGTTATAAACCATTTATTATATTAATAAAAATATATAATAATTTTTGTACATAATTTTATATATAAATAATAATATATAATTGTCTAATTAAATATTTTTTAATTTTTAATTATACAATTATATAATAATATATTATTATTATTATTATTATTATTATTATTATATAAAACTATACGATAATAATAATATTATCACCAAAGGAGGGTAAGATGCCCATAATAAATAATAAAAATAGTGTTTTTTTTTATAGAAAGTATTTTCAATATAGCATTAATTATTTATTATTGATTATAATAATTACCCCATTAATTACAGTTGACTTGGCAAACCATAATATAGTATTGAATTGGTCACTTTGTGGAATATTTTAGTACCAGCAATATATTATTACAACTTTAAGTCTTAATTTTATTACTTGCAGATAATTGCTCCACTAATTACATTTGACTTTATTATGTCCTTTGAACCAGTCATTTTGATCGTTCCAGCCTCATGTACGTGGAAAATTAATTATACGGTATATTTTACCAATAATATTACATAGATAAGTTTTATGAATAATTTTATATATAAATAATATTATATTATTATATAATTAAATATTATTTTATTTTAAATTTTAAATTATCTAATTATATAATAATTTATTATTATTTATAGATAAAATTATACATAAAAAATTATATATTTAACCTTACTTATATTTTATATGGTTTTGTACTGCACTCTATTATTAGCCGTCTCTTATGGACCAAACCTAGCACCTTTATCCTTTTTCCATTTTCCTTTTTGTCCTTTTAGTAGGTCCAATGGTAATTTTTTACATAAATTTTGATGGAATGATAATTTCTCTTTTTAAGTTTAAAAAAATTATTTTCTCACCCATCTATTAAAATTATGTAAATTATTTTGACAGTTAAAAAATATTTTTATCATGTTATTCAATATATAAAAAGGTTAATATTAGTTACATCACACTAATAGTATAAACAAGTTCATTTTGTTCTAATTATTTTGCATATATATATATATATATATATATATATATATATTTTTTTAACCTTATCTTAATTTTCTCAAATTGATTTACGGATGTTGTTGAACTGATAAAACTCAATTTTCCACCAAATCACACTTGGTTTCTCTATCGACATCTCTTATACACACTTACCATAACTACCGTTACATTGAACTTGTAATATCTCTCTTTAGATACATACTTTTGAAAGAAATATGAACTCAAAGAGATACATCAACTTAAAATTTCTATTTTAAAATTTTTATTTAAACCCATTTAACGTAAATAATTTTAACTCATAACATGATATATTAAAACTTAATGTGTGAAACTAAATAAATTACTAAATAACGTCGAAACCACCTAATCAACACAAGAATCTTGTTTACATCAAACAATAACTAAAATCCAAAAATGTGTTTAAACAAACAAAACCAAATATCTTATATTTTGATACAAAATAACACCAATTGAAACATATACTCTTTGAGTTGGCTTCCCACATGTTTCGTTACTCACCTCGCCTACCTACAAAATCATAAACAAAGAAACACATAAGTGTTATAACATTCAATAAGTAGGTAACTTATCATACATCTTTAACAAAATAAATATAACCAATGTTTATAAACTAAACTGAATTCCTATATAACATATGGTTTACCCTCAAATGTTTTTTGATATCCCAGATGCCCATTTGGTTATTTACGACTTAGCTCATGCCTTAACTCTATGGGCACATTCATCCTAGATAATTAGTCCCCAAAGAAGGATGTTATACCTACTTACCTTGCCTTCGATAACCTATTTAATTCTTTAGGTGGCAATGAAATCCTCTTGTGTACAATCCCCAAATGACAACATTTTGTTTTTTTGTTTTATCTTTCTAGCCCTCCTGCTTTCACTCTCCTTTTAGTTTGTATAATGTATAATAAAAGTGGTAAAATTTCTCCACCTAATAACACACTTCACTTATATAACTTTTAATAAAAAATGTCATGAATGGGTCTTTATCATGCATGATCGTTCATAGGAGTTCATCTTCTTTAAATCATATTCTATTCTTTTCGAAACTATGATTATCCAATTATTGACTCCCATAAATATTTGTTTGTTTTACATACACGGTCATTCATAATGTCAAATTCTACCTTTTTCCAATCGATAAATTGACATAGTAGAATCATACATGATTGTTCATTATCTTAAAATTTCAAATTAATTATTTAAAACAACTAAATTACCAGAATATTTTTGAGACATATCTATAGATGTTATACAGTAATAGTTAAAATTTTTATATATTGCATATAGATGTATCTCTATGTAGTTGTACTTACTTTGATCATTCTTAATTTTTATTTAAAAATTAATTTATTTTTGGGAAGTGAGAATAAAATTTGATTACTAAAATTATTTGTGCATTTTAAAAGGTATTGGTATGCAATTTTTTTGGTCATTTGCAAAGAAAACAAAGTTTTATGGCATGTGTTGTTAATAATAGATAGGGATAATTTCAGAAAAAAAGTCAAAATACTAAAAACACTTAATAGAATGAAAACAATTGACGATTTCAAATCATCTTGGATTGTGCTAAGTAACTCAAACATAATTCAAGTTGGGTCTTTGATATGAAACTCGAAATATTACGATACGAATATAATCTGATGATACAAACTACCAACTCTAATTTCCAATGTTAATTTATGAGTTTAGCCCCATTTGAGTATAATTTATAATGTTGGTTGATATTTCACTTTGGAAATTTATTTTTTTATTTTTATATGTGCAGAAAATTGTATTAATTTTCCGCATATTTGATTAAAATGTTTTAAATCAGAGAAAAAAAAAAACATTAAAGAGGGATCACTTTTGAAAAATCAAAGGTTGCAAAGCTTGACTTTATTCCCTATTTATAAATTCTAAGATAATTTGACTAAATTTTAAAGCCAAAGGGACTTATTCCTTACCCACAACCCTTGTTAATTTTAAAAATTTTATTTATCTATTCATAAACAGTTAAAATTAATTAAATCTATTAGTTATATTATTTTTTCTTTAAACCTTAAAAACTAACAATTTTTTTCTAATCTAAGTTTTCAAAAACTGTATTTTTCTCGTAGAGTTTCCAAACTTTCAAATTCAATTTTTATGAAAATGATCAATGATCTCCAAACATTGTCTCTTTCTCTTCGGTATGTCTTTTTTCTGATTGTGTACCTTTTGATGTTGTGAGACGTTTTTGTCGATGACAACACCTCACGGAGTCAGAAGGAAGACGTATCGGAGAGAAAGAAACAGTGTTTGGAGATTATCGATCGTCACTAAAAAAATTAGATTTGAAAGTTTAAAAATCTTAAAAAAATACAATTTTAAAAACTTAGGTTTAAAAAAAATTATTAGTTGTTAAAGTTTTAAAAAAAAAATAAAATAAAATTTAAACTTATTTTTAATATTAAATATAAAATAATAATTTTATTTTTAAAATTAATATATTTAAACTATTATAAATAGGTGAATAAAATTTTTAAAATTAATGGGAAAACTTGTGGGTGGGAATAGTTGCTTTAGCTTAAATTTTAATTGCATTTACTGGGACTGACAAAAGGACTTCAAACGTCAGTGGGAGATCAGAGAGCAGTTATTCGCCCACAGGAAAAAAAGGAAAATCATTGAAAGAAAATAGCTGTTTTGGAAAACCGCTTTTAGTTTGTTTCATCAACTTATTAAATATTTTTTAATATTTAAGGATTTAATTAAATATTAATTTATCAGTAATTTAAAAAATTTTAATTATGCAATTATACTATAATATAAAAATAATATTTTATATATTTTTAATATATAATTTAAATATAAATAATATATTATTATATAATTAAATATTATTTTATTTTAATTTAAAATTATTTAGTGGATAAAAAATAATATTATAATTTATTAGGATTTTAAAATCAATCACAGTAACCACCCACCTCGCTTGTCGCGTGGTTACACATTGCGGCTCTATAGATAGGTAAGTTTTTTTATGGTGCTACGGCAGTCTATGACGCTTTTTGACGCCTGATGCAGGGATACTACAGTAATATTGTAAATAAACAACCAAAATTCATTCATCTCTCTCAGAAAGAAGCCCTCACAAACAGAGAAATAAAAGAATGAGCATCCACTTATCCAGCCCGTTAATTCAGTTTAAAATTCCAATCAAATCTCGCGCCAAAACCAGAATTAAATCATCATCAATATCTGCCCGCCTTGACAGTTCACAACAGCCAGACCAACAACTCAATCTCTCCGTTCTTCGCTTCACATTTGGTAACTCAAATAAATGTACATGCTTGCATTTTTTTTTTTTTGAATTTCTATTTCCTAAATTTGGACGCTTCTGTTTGGTTACAGGTATACCCGGATTCGACGAGTCGTATCTCCCGAGATGGATCGGCTACGGCTTTGGCTCGCTTCTGGTGTTGAATCATTTCGTATTCTCAAATTCTGTTACCTCAGCGCAGCTGGTTAGCTAACTGCCTTACTCTGTTTTTTTTCTTGCTGGTTTAATTTCAATTTGAATTTTTTCGGAATTTTTATTTTTGCGTGCAGAGATCAGAGGGGCTTGGTCTTTCATTGGCTGCATTTTCTGTTGCACTTCCTTACCTCGGTAAATTTCTCAAGGTAATTCTACGTATTTATGTATATGTATTTTCGTTTTGTTGTTTTTGTTTGTAATTTTCTCTTTTTCATGAATTTGAACATATTACTTGTGCTAGCCTAAAAAATCTATGGCCTGATATGAGTTTCAAAAGACCAGATACGTTGTGAGTTTCAAGATTTTTTAAATTTAAAAATGACGAAAACACATTTGCTAGTAAAATTACTGATAAATTAGGTTAGCTTTGGTAACCAAACACCGTAAAATTGTGATTATAGACTGGTCGTAATATCATCAATTTTGAAGTTGTGTTAAAAATACTAATCCCAAACCTGCTGAGTAGAAACGACTAAAGAATAATATGTGGTTTCCCTTTTTTTTTTTCCTTGTTTTTATTTTTCAAGTTTATTTGACTAGGACAAGGTAATGCTTGCCAATTAATGCAACGATGTGGGAAACCATGCAGGGTGCTACTCCAATGGATCAGAAAATTCTTCCTGAAAGCACCGACCAAATTTTTGTAATGTCACAAAATATCTCAGATACTTTGAAGGAGGATTTGGCTTGGGCTACCTATGTTTTGTTGCGCAATACTAACTCCATATCTGTGGTATTTTCAACTATAACCTTTCATGGAATATGGTATTGGGTGCTCCATTTTTATTTGTAGCTTTAGCTATATGCTTGTTATTGGTAATTTTCAGTTGATATCATTTCGAGGTGAGTTATGCATACGTGGCTACTGGAGCACTCCAGATGGTTTAGCTAAATCTCAACTAGTTGAATGGTTTGAAAGACAGATTGAGAAGATTGGCTTATCTGATTTGAAGGAGAGCCTCTATTTTCCTCAGAGTGCTGGTAAAAGCTGGTCTTTGCTCTAGAAAAAGTAGTATTATGTATTGGAATATTGTCTCTCTGTTTTTTTTTTTTTTAAAATAAAATTTCATGCATCAGTAATAAATAGGAACGGTTCTTGAAAAATATTCTACAAAATTATCTTCTTACAATGTGCAGAGATTAAAAATTCTCTGTCTGCATATTAGCTAAAAAAACACTTGACATTAAAAAATTAGTTGATTTAATAATCAAAAGGTTGGGAAGTCGTAATATGAGGCACTTTGTGGTCCATGTCCAAAAGTAGGAGAGTGCTTCATTATTAAATTTCTATCTTAGATTTAATACTGTCTCTTGGTTATGTTTCTGTTATTTTGATTTCTGGCTTGCATGAAACTGAGGTTGGAAAGGTTCTATTGCCTGCAATTCCTATCAACAAAAGGCCTATATTTGATACTAGCTTTGATTCCCTTTATTTTTCGAGACCATTCCTTTTATATAGTAATTTATTTTGTGTTTATTTTTGGTTGCAACTGTTCTTGTGAAAAATGATAAACCGGAGAGTCTCACCTTTGTTATGCTCCAATAAGGCTCACTGTCACCGTCTAACTTTCTTTGTGTTTTTGAGATATATGTGTCTGTCTTGCTAAGCTAATTAATTAATTGCAATTTTTTTAGTTTTGTCTGTTTTTAAGCAAAATATAAGTGACTTATTCTGATCAATTTGCATGTTTTCGGCAGGATGTCTGTCTTTTTCATATTCACATTAGTTTCTTATAATAATGGTGCTAATTGCCTAGTGCTTATAGTTGACTGTTTGTCACTTACATGGTCATTTATTTGTTTTATTCTAATTTTGTAGTGATATGAAAGTTTGATTAATTCTGCAGATTCTGGAATTTGGGAAATGCTTCCAAAGGAGACTTCTTCTCTCTTTGTACAACCAGTCATACAAACTCCAAATCCTAGTGCTGGTGAGATGGAAAAGATTGAAGGTTTTGTCCTACTGGCTTCTAGCATTCGTTATGCATATCGCGATAAAGATAGAGCCTGGATAAGAGCAATTGCTAACAAATTTAGAGGTAAAGCCTATGTATAAATTTGAAATGTGTTTAGGAATTCAGGTGCTGTGTATGCAATTAGCAATTAGGTGTGATTTTTTCAATTTATACCTCTTTTGACTAGGTCAAACCTTTAACAGATTTGGTGTCATTTTTCTAGTTTATTACTATCGGGAAGTTCATGACCCTTTTTTCATTTGAATTATTTTGTACATCAGCCTGGATTTACGTTTGCAGGACTTGCATGAAAAGAATGCCTAAAAGACCGATTGATCCATTTAAACCATGATTTTCTTGTAAGGTTCACTGGACAAGTGGTGGATTTTGTGTTCTCCAAGTGATAATTAGTAACTATTTATAGCACCATGGAAAAGTTTATCAGCCATAATGACTACAAGTTGCTAGTAGCATATTTGAGCCCTCAGGCTGAGTTTGATCCTTTTGTCTATATTACTGATAGATGGCAAGTGTTTGGCAAATTTGAAATGAATGCTAGCTTTAATTTGTGTTCTTCTTGTTATGAATCTATGTCTCATTAACTTCTATTTCCTTTATTTCATTGATTTGGGCTTGCAATGGTATTATTAGTTACCTTGTTAATTTAGTATGAAGGGTCATTACTTTGATACAGTTGACTAAATAAACTCAGCTTTTTTTATTTGGGAGGGGAGTTGGGAGATCCTTAGGTAGGATAGATAATGCATATATGATTGCTTAAGAAGAAATATAAGAGGAAAATAGTTGCTTGGAAAAGTAGAGTTGGCTATTGTACAAGATGTGAATCTCAGTATGACGTATATGTTTTAAATTATGAAACTGCAAGTGAATGATAGTTCCTGATTGCTGAAGCGATAACTTTGATAAAATTATGAACCAAATTTAACTCCTAAGATGACAGTGTGTAAATGGAGAACTTGATGCATGCTGGGTTGGAGTCCTAAGTTTTGAGACTCATGTTTTTCTGCTTATGTTATGGGTTCTTTGCAATCTTGTGGAGCTGCATGCTATATATATCAACATTGGCAGTCACATTTATTCCTTTTTAATTGAATATGTAAATGGTCTTTTAATGTCTGGAAACAGCCCTCTTCATGTGATTGTGTCTGATTATGATAGTGAAAATTCCAACCGTTGAATCTCATTAATTTAATCAAACTACATTTCATAGTGAATGAAAATGACTGACCATGTTCTTCCTCTCTCACTCCACTTAAGCTTCTTTGCTCTACTATCTGACTACAGGATGATGTGGATCCTTAACTTAATCAATTTGAAGGTGTAGATCGTCACTGAGTAGATTGAAGAACACCTAAGTTCCTGCAAAAATTTCCACTAGCCATAACTGCTCCTGCTAATTGCACGACGATGTTGATTGTCTACTAAATTAACACTGAGTTTTTGTTATGAATCCAGGAGATTGAATCATTTGAGTTTCTACAAAAATTTCTCCAAA
Source organism: Mangifera indica (assembly GCF_011075055.1). NCBI lineage: Eukaryota > Viridiplantae > Streptophyta > Magnoliopsida > Sapindales > Anacardiaceae > Mangifera > Mangifera indica. Next base: position 2,428,520 of record NC_058151.1, read on the forward strand.
CCATACACCAGATTCTGCCAAATAAAACAGGTAATTTAGATATATTTTTTTTTTGACTGACTGAAGCATAATATGCCCCAGGAAGGAGATGAAATATGGTGAGATTGATTTACCTTAAGATTTACAACCTTTCTAACAGCCATAATTAAGCCTGGCATGAGAGACTGAACATCTGTGATATCATGCTTAACAGAGTAAACCTGCACCAGCATCATTTCTGGTTCAAAGGTAAGGAAAATAAAATATTCAAACAAGGTGTTAAAAAAAAGAATAAGGGAAAAGAGACCACCTCTCCTGGGCGAGAGAAGTAAACAGTTGTACTGGATGGAAGCCCTGGAAGGACCATACTATGCACACGAACCCCATCTTCTCCCAGGACTTGACCTCTTGCCTTAATACACAATGAATAATGAAATCATTTTATTTTTCCTAACCTCAGCTGTGTGAGGAGTTAAATTAAATAAAGCACAAGAAGCGAATCATTATTTTATTTTAAATGGACATATGATTTTTTGAATTGTTGGCTTCTGTTAAATCATTTCCCTGACAATATGGTCTAATTACAGTAGCTTGTTTTCTTTGTAACTTTGTATAAACATTCATGATTTTCATTTGATTCCTGGAAAGATCTAATGTGGTAATATCATACCCTCACATCTGTTGAAATATCTTCTCTGTTGTAGATTTGACCAAGGTTTGAGAGATTGTTGGCAATTTGGTTGGCATCTGTTGACGGAAAATCCTGTGCATCCAAGACAATTTTATCATCAGTTCTTCATGCTTGAGGTCAGTTTTTTAAGTTTTGAGTTCAATGTGTACATCAAGTACAGCAGAGAATTGGAGACATATGAATGTAAGTTTCCCAATTAAATACTCTGATACAAGAAAATTTATCTGTAGAGTGTGCAGAGCAATTAGGTGGAGCGTGTTCTAGACATAAATATAATACAATAAACAGAAAAATAATAATAAATGGTGAAATTTGGGATGTCTAGATGATGTGATTTAAATTTGCATTCTTTTAGCATTTAGACACACAATAGACGCCCCTTGAGGTATAACCTTAACGTAAGTTGCTTATTCTTCCTCTTCCTTTTGTAATCTTTGTGTGATAAACACATAAGTTGCTTGTATTAATAATATAAGATTTCTATTCACTCTAAATCCCAAAGACTGCATAGAGAGCTTATGACCTATCATCACGATATCTAGTGTAAAAAAAAGATGAAAATCAATTCAAAATATGGAGTTGTAGCTTGAGAATAATCTTTAAGCTAATGCATAAAACGATTAAAGGCTTTGCTTTAGGAACTTGAGAGCTCTTATATGGGATGTTGGATTAAGTAAATTGCTTCACACACATTGCAAAGAACTCCATTGGGGGTTGAGTGAGGTATTAATATTTACTTGATTGAAAATTTGACATAAAAGAACTCAAATATCTTACTGTTGGATTGGGCCTTGATTCCACAATTTCTACATTCTTGTAGTGGAAGGAAGCAGAAATGGCAGCTTGCTGGAGCAGAATGGATCCTATGGATAGAGTTGGTGCAATCAAGCAACCCTGACATGAATGCAACACTGTGAAGAAGCAGAAGTAATTTGAAAAATGTTGAAGATGAATGGTGCAAGAATAGTGTAGCAGGAAAATAAAATGGATTTGAAATGTTAATAATCTCTCACCCTGTGCTCACCATGGTGGCCTTCTCACAGAATGCAGATAATGCAGAAACTGTCTCTAGCTTTATCCGTGGTACGTGAACCACACTTCTCATGCCAAATGCTGTTGCCTAGTTATTGATAGAAAGCACAAAGAAAGCTTTGATTTCTAGTGCTTAAAGCCACCAAATAGTTATACTATTCTCACTTCTCTGTCTGTCTACAACATTAGAAACATTGGAAAAAAAATGTTTAAGAAATATCAAACCTGTTTCACATTGTCATAAACTGTATCAGGATCCGTGAAGTCGAGGACGACTCCTCTCGCTTTCGACTGCCAGAATTCCATGGACAGTTCATCTGAGAAATATAAGCTATAGCACAGTTTCAGAATCTGAGACCAGAAGGTGAGTATTTTACCTGAGATATGGAACCTAATACCATGGTGAGATCATTCATTATAGGAATTTCCATAGGCTCTTCCATGTCACATACCTACTTGGAAAAAGGAAACAAAACATATATATTAAATTAGCATAGGCTGTTTGAGGCAAATAAGAAACCATTTGGAGAATTTCTTATTTATTTTATGATATCTGATTGAAACATAAAAATTGATTTGATTAAGGAAAGAAGAAAAACCTTCCCAATATCTTCTCCTACAAAATGTGAGTCAACAGCACCAGCCACCTCCATTCCTCTAGCTTTAGTGACTGCTAGTACTGCTGCTCTTCCTATTTCCTTTGCAGCTCCATTTACAATCACCTATACTTCCCAAATAGAAAGATTAGTTCCCTTACAAACAAAAGAAAGGAAAAAAAAGATGCGTGGTTTTGATTGGAAGAGAAATCCAACTGTTAACCTTGATATTACCCTGTGAGGGGTTCACTGAGCAAGAAACAAAACGCCTGGCTTTTATATCATGCGAAATGTGATAGATTGTGCAATGAAATTGAGAGCTGAAGGCAGCCATTGCTAGTCAAAACACTGTTGCTAGTTCTCTGATTGTTTGGTGGGTAGTGTACTCCATGTTGATAAGGTTTGCTTAAATTCCAGGAGATAAGGTTTTGTGTTTCGATAGGGCTTGTTTGGAGGGAGTTCTGTGACACTGATTTGTGTGTCAGCATGTGCAATAGGAGAAATGGTTGGCAAAACAATATGTCTTAGACTGGTGTGAATTTTACTTGTTAATAACTTTTTGTCATGCCCAGCTAGAGATAGCAATGGGATGGATAGGGGTCAAATTCTATCTCCAATATAGGGATGATGAGAAATCCCTTCTCTCCCCAGTGAGTAAAATTTCTCCTCCCTCCCCTTCCCGTTAGTAAAATTTCTCTCTCCTCGTATATGTCCATGACAAAAATTTCCTACATTTTATCATCCTTCTGCCCTCTAGAAAAAATAATAAATATTTATTAGGTGTTATAATATATTTATAATAAGTGAAAATTTTAAAAGTAATTCACTATATAAGGTTTTATGAAATATGCAAAAGAAAAGATGAATCGGAGAAAGGACGAGTCAGAAATATATTTTTTCCCTTTTTGCATTGTCTTCGGCTATGGGGATTTTAGTTATTCTCGTTTTTGTCTCCATCTCTGTTATTATTAGATAATCCCTTTCTCATTCGAAAAGGGATGAGTTGAAAATCTATACCTAGTGGATTGAGACTAATAATTAAATAAGATGACAATTCAACTCATAAAATTAAATTTTCGGCTCATCCTCTTTGAATGAGAAAGAGATAATCCAATAAAAATGAAGATGTAGACAAGAACGAGAATAATTAAAATTCTCGTATCAAAGATGGTTGCAAAATATATATATATATATATATATATATATATATATATATATATATATATATATATACATTTCTTAGTCATCCTTTCTCCAATTCAACCTCTGTCTTGCATTTCAAGATCTCATGGTCCAAAAAATAAAACTGTGTGTGACGGAAATGTACAATTATATGTGCTGCCATTATCTCGCCTATTTTGACAATTCAATGCTTGAAATTTATGAGTGGGTTAAAGAATAATCAATTAATCAAAGTAAAACCTGTACCAATCATTTGAATTGAATGGTTATTTCCTGTTACTCTAATTATGTAATTACCTCAAAAAGCCAGCCTCTCTAGAACAGTGGATGATATTTCAGCCATTGAAATAGTGTAGAAAAGAGATCCCAATTGGTTGAGTTGACTTGATAGCCACTAGACATCCTGGAACATCCCAATTCATGATGACCCCCCAATTAATATAATTTCCAGTTGATGATGAGCTGGTAAGCCTACGTGTTGAATAGTAACCTTAATTGGAGATAATCACTTTATTTATAATATATATTTATATAAAAAATCAAGAGAAATCATAAAAGGAACTAATAATAACCATCTTATCTTATGGCCGAAAAAGTTGGCCAAAACCAAGTCTCACAGTAAGACACAGCACACCACAAATCCCAAATGTAATTATACTTTGATAAAATTATAATTTTATATCTTTAAATTTTGAAATTTTTGTTTTTTTTTTTAAATCTGTCTGTTAAATTTTTTATTAATTTTTTTAATTAAAGTTAGCAAAATAGAAAAAATCATGTGTCTTTACTGAACCTATGTAAAAGTTTCTTTCTAAAAAAGTTATAATTTTTTTATTTACCCCTAGTTAATTATTATAAAACATTAAAAATTATAAAAATAGGTCGACAATACTATTTCTCTCTAGTTGTTCCCAATTATGCACCACCATCAACTAGTAGTCGATGAATTTGCAGTTTCTTTGTTTAGATCTATTGTTGATGAGCTTCATTTTAGTTGAATTTTGTCACTTCCATTAACTACGGGACACCTCAATGTCTTCATAGGCCTCCAAACCTATTGAATCTATGTTAGATGTATTATGTTGACCAAGAAATGAGAAAGGAGAAGAATAAAGCGGGGAGATAAAAAGAAAAAATTATAAAATATTTAGGGTGAAAATATAATTTGTTTATATTATTAGTGATATAAGTGATATTAACTTTAATATAGATAACACAAAGTGTTTACATATAACATATGAATAAAAATACACTTTTTTAAATTTAGAAGGTGAAAAACACCATTTTATCGAAGTTAAGGTGGGCAATATATTTCCCGTTACAACATTTCCAACAGCACATTATACCCCCATGATTATCTTTAGCTTACCATTAATTATTTATATCAAAATCTAGTGTAATGAATTTCATTAACTAATAATTACTATAAATTAATACTTTACGTATACCTACTCTCGTTTCCTACCATCTCTTCTTATATACAAATCCCATTATGAAAATTCAATTAGATAACATATTCTAAAAATAAAGTTGGTAGTGTAGTGGATGAAGTGGACCTCAATATGAAGCTTTAAGTTAGATAATTGTCAAATTTCTAGAGGTGTAAAATTGTAAATAACATTTGTTTTCGTTAAAGACAAATAGGGTAAAAGAGAAAGGTAAAGAGACTAGTAAGTTCATTAGAAAGAGAGAAAGAGAGGCTAAAGACAAAAACATTTAGAGACGACGAAGTTCTCTCAAAAGTGGTGACGATTTCAAAACCCTAGAGGAGAAATGAAGGGTTTTCAAACTTTAAAAGGGAAAAAATTGTTAGATTTTTAAATTAAGGGAAAGAAATGTAATAAAATTTTAGTTTTTTTTAAATATTTTTAGTTAAATGACATTTTTTTTTACATGCATTAAACTATATTTTTATCTTTAACTCTAACAATAAATGTTAATATAATAATGAATATTTGAATTTTTTAATATTAACAGACGAAGGTTTGAGATTTTATCAAATCTTGGGTGGGAATAACTCTTTTGGCTTTCTAAAAACATATAAGTCGGCAGAATAATAGTAGTGAATGATCTAAGCCTCAATACATAGCTTTAAGTTAGATAATTGACCAAAATTTCTAGAGGGTGCAAAAATGTGAATACACAATATTATATGTATTAAATTAAAAATATATAATTAGGTATTTAGATAATTTATTACTATATTATTTGATATATTATTTTTTTATTAACTTGAGGAACCTAAGTTATGATAAACCTTAAGAGCCTGCAATCATGTGATTGGATATCATTTATTCTTATTTTAAAATTATTTAATCACATTATAATATATTAATCAAATATTTAATTAAATATTCAAAATTGTGCATGTATAATTTTATTGATTATGGATAGAAAAGTAATGGCATTCATTTCCCGTCTTGTTCCATTCCATCATTTTTCATGGCTTTAAATGCTACCTCAAATTGTTGCTTTATTATAGAAATATGTCAATTTTTATGGGTCTTCTTTTCTTGTTTAATTTTATTTACTCTTTCTTTTTTCATTTGGTAAACCCTATCAATATTTCCTACATTTTGTTTCTGGAAAGGCTAGGCTTTTAAAGACAGTAAAACTATGTATACATATTTATGATACATAATTTTAATATATAAATAATGTATTATTATGTGATTTTGAATTAAATATAAAGTAACATTTAATCACATGATAACAAATCATCTGTGTATATCAGTTATGTATAAAAAACTATGTATACGTATAATTTCTCTTTTAAATATGTGACAATAAGATTTATAACTCACATGATATTAAAAATTTATTTTATTAAATATAATTGTATTTATTTGATAAAATAATTAATAATTGATAAAATTTAATAACTCTTTCTGATAAAAAGATGTAACTTTATAATAAAAAAATGTGATTCTTTATATGGATGTAACTTTTAATGAGAAATTATAATTAACTTTATAAATATGAATTTGATCATCTCTCTACCTTTTATATTTATACACGACAAATTAACAATAACAATATAGAAATAGAAAAACTTATGTTTTTTTATTTATTATTGAGTCAAGGGATTAAGTAAGGGAAATTAATATTCTTAAATTCTTAATCAATTTTCTTTATGATTGATATGTTTTAAAACACGATGAATCAATGTACTATCAGGGTGCAAAGATGTAATTTTTGTTGAATCACATTACGATAGATAAGATTTTATCAATCCCAAATATGATTTCAACGAAATTGCATCACTTGGGGTGTTGGTTTGGTTATTCTGTATTACTTAAATCTCAATTAACACAAAGGCTAATGTGGTCAACATATTGCCTTGATTATTCCGATAATAGGTACATAGAAACACAAGTCAATAAAACTATATGCAAAAACAATGATGTGTTATTATGTGAGTGAATGTTGTTTTGTCTGTAATTTTCGTTTATCGAATCATATGATGATATGTCGTTTTTTATGCACAAAATTATCCACATAATACTATTTAACACAAATAATACAAAATTTTATGTTGGTTTGGTCATTCTTTCATTTTCTGATTTTGATATTTTCAGTGGTTGCATTATCCCTTTTATAACTTTAATTAAGCAATTTGATAATCAAGTTTGAAGAGACCTCCCACCCTCCATTACTCTTTTAATTGGACACTAATTATTTAACTACTTTTAATCATAATTAAATTCATATGATCAAATTGAATCATCAAGTATAAATTCTAACTACTTCTATTAATGTGGCCAGCATATACCTCCATCAACTAGGTTTATATAAGGCCAAATAACTAATTGCCACCCAAGGTTTGATGAAATAATTATTCTTATCCGTTAAATTTAAAAAAATCAATTTTTTAGCTATCTGTTAAATTTTTAAACAACTTCTATTAACTTTTTTTTTTAAGCTGAATAATGTTTTGCTCCAAAAATTATTAAATAATTTTATACACAAATTTATATTAATTTCAATTAAAACTAATAAAAAAATTATTAATACAAATATAGATAAGAGTATCAAGACATTTAATTATATGTTTGAGGGTAAATTATAATTTTTAAAAATTTTTAGGATGTTAATAAATTTTTAAAATAAATAAAAGATATAAATGTCGTATTACAAACTATTAAAGTTATATTATATACTTCGAATATATAAGGTGAATATATAATTTTCTAAATAAAATAATGAAAATAAACAATTACCCTAAATAAATTTTAAAAAAATAACATTGACATCCCCATAATATACCTCCAATATATATTTAAATAAAATAACATAAATACCTTTTGAGTATTAAAATTGATAATTAATTTTGATAGATAGATGAAAAATTAGTTATTTTCAATTTAATAGGTGAGAATATGTCATTTCGTCAAATTTTGGGTATAAAATAGTCATTTTTTAATATAGGCTACGCTTACAAGTATAATGACTAATTTTCTTAATTTATCGACAATTAGTTTGAATTAATAAAATTATATATACATATTTTTAATATATAATTTAGATATATAAATAATATGTCATATGATTAAATTATTTTAAAATAAAGATAAAATAACACTTAATTATATGATGATATATCATATATATATATATATATATTTAAATTTTGTATCAAATAGGCAGACATATAATATTGTTCAATTCGAATATTACATAGTTCTTTAAATATCTTTTGCTCACGTGAGTTGCAGGTGGCAGTGCCATGGTAATTGCATAAAACCAGTGGCAGACAATCAAAGCCAATATCCCGACCCAATTGGTCGGTAACATGTCTCCAATCAAACGACTTCCCTAAACCCGAAATTTACTTAATAAATCATAATCTCAATTATTTATTAATTTTTTAATACAATACAACGACCGCACGCCTTCCTTACAACTTGGCGTAGGTTGCAGTTGCACCGTCCCAATCCTCCACCTGCGTCCGCTGATGGACGGCTCACAGTGTGCCGTTTGTTTTTAAAATACGCGTGTGTGATTAGCACGTGTGAGAGTGTCGGTGGCTGGTAGTGGCGAAGTGAAAGCCAACAAAGTAAAAAGCATAAAAGCTCTGACTGGACCTAGATTGCGTTTCCCATCTTTGATGGTGTCGATCTATGCCACGTGGCGTATACAGTGTTGTGACGTTGGGTGGTGCATTTCGCTTGGTTTTAACGGAGACTTTGACGTGGCTCTGTTCGCATTTTTGTGTTTAGTCTATTTTCTTGTCCTTTATTGAAGTGAAATGACATTTTTATCCTTGATTAACTGCAATTTTGAAAAATCGTAGAAAAGTAAGTGTTGACGAGCTTTTCAATTTTATTAGATACGGCAAAACTGATAAAGTAAACACCAAATAGATTTTAAGGGATTTTTGGTTATTTAAATATTATTTAAATAATTTATTTTATATTATTTATATTATTTTAATTAATTTGTTAGGTAATATAAAATTTTGATAATTTTATAATTTAATTTTATTATAATTATTTTTATTAATTTTTTAAACAAAAATATTCTCATTTTTAGTTAATTTAATATAATAATTAATATAAAAAATATTTTAAAATAATGATATTAAAAAATTTAAGTAAAATAAGAATTTAATATTTATTACCATATTTAACAAAATATAATAATTATTTATATTTATCTATTTTTATAAAATATAATAATAAATCATACTAAGTATTCTTCTAAACAATTAAACTTTGATAATTTTTTTTTAATAAAAGATTACCTATACCAAACATGTAAAGAGTATTTTTAATCGGCATAAGTGGCTATTTGGTTCTTGGTAAATAAAAATTATTTTAATAATTTATCTTTTTATTAATTATATTATTTTATTTGATTTGTCAGTAATAAAATATTACATTAATATTCTATTATCAATAGTGATATGACAAATACTATTAATAATATGATAGTTAATATAGTTAATAATTTGATTATTATATTTATATTAAATATTAAAATATTATCAATATCATCTTGATTTTATTATAATTATATTTTTATTTATTAGTATTTAAAATAAAAATAATCTCATTTTTAATTAATACAATATGTAATATAAAAAATATTTTAAAATAATTATCTCTAAAGGTATTTAAGTGAAATAATATAATCAAACACAATAATAATTTATACTTATTAAATTTTATCAAATATAATAATAATAATTTATATCGAATAATTTTTTAAATAATCTATCTTCGAAATAATTTTTTAATTTTGGTAATAAAATATTATCTAAAATTGAAACATTTTCTAAGGGTGGAATCGTACTTCAGTTCAGCTTGCAATAATTTAGTTAAAATGCAGTTATTTCTAATGAAACTAAGGCCACCTTTGAGGTGAAGCGAAAGAGAAGCGTGTAGGTAATTGGACAACGAAACGTCACCGGATTTGAGGTTTCTCAAAGAAGGTGCCGGCAAACTAAAACTACTGTTTAACTAACCTTAACTACACTACACACTAAGTGACGTAGATACCACCGTACACGCCACTACACAACGCCACGTGTCAATTGAAGAATTATTATACGTAAATAACCCTTCCTCATTAACAAGACAATGATTGGATTCTTTTTGTTACCAAAACTAACCCTCTATCCATGAACGTGTAAGCCACCGTTTCCATCATTACGTCTCACTTAACATAGAACTGCATGTACGGGATCCTGCCACGAGTTTGGCGAAAGACGAGAATTTCCTCTCTGGTTTTTACCTTTGAGCAGAAGCTTTGGCGGCTTCTGTCATTCTTTTTTGTATTGAAATATTAATAATTATAATAATAATATAAAAATAATTTGGTTGAAATAATTTATCTATATAAATCGTATAAATTTCTAGCTCTCTGCTCTCAACAACAGGCTGTGTTGGCTGCCCACTCGTTTTATATTCATTTATTTCTTTTTCTTCTCTTGTTATCTGCTTAGATTTCCAGAACTACAAGCAAGAAAGAGAAAGAGGGAAAGGAAGGAGAATAAAAGTTATACTTGGAGATTTTCTCTTTTTTTTTTTTTAATTTCTATTTCTCATTGATTTTTCCGTTACTCTCTTGGGCAAAAATCGATGGTTCAGTTTTCTTGTGGTTTTATTACGTTGACTGCATTCATTGAAGAGATCTAAAGTATTCTTTTGATCGGTTTTTGGCTTTAGCAAGTTCCGGGGAGGCGATCTCATCTGAGTTCTGTTGGTGAATAAGATTCAAAGATTTTTTTTTTCCTTTCAGAAGACGCCATTTGGTACCACGAAGAAGGCAGAAGACAGGTTGTTTCTCTCTGTCTGTCTACGCTTGGCTCAAGGACTTGGACTTGTGTAATGCTGGGTTCTTACAACTCTAATGAGCTTTGTCTGAACAGGGTATCTATGATTTTCGTCACAGATCGCCTGGAATCACTGTTACAGAAGATCTAAAGAGGCTTTTCTTCAAGTCAAAGTTATTTCTGTAACGGGCTCAGAAGAAGATAAAATATACAAAAGTTGAGTTTTAAGATGATGAGGATGAAGACTAAAACCACAGGGCTGTCACCTTCCCCGATGATGAATGGTAGCTCAGCTGGTGGAGCACCTGAACCTCTGGCTCATGATTGGGAACTAAGACCAGGTGGAATGCTTGTACAGAAACGAAACCCGGATTCTGATCGGACTTCTGCCCCGCCACCGACAATTAGAGTTCGGGTCAAATACGGGTCTGTTTACCATGAAATGCATATCAGTTCTCAAGCTACATTTGGTAAATTCACAATCTTTCTTCTTCTTGTAAAAAGTTGTGAATGAATGAAGAAAGTTTTTGTTTGTAAAGAGATGGGGTTTTGATTGACTTTGGTTGCAGGGGAGTTGAAGAAGATGTTGAGTGGACCAACAGGATTGCACCATCAGGATCAAAAGCTGATATACAAAGACAAAGAGAGAGATTCAAAAGCCTTTCTTGACATGGCGGGTGTGAAGGACCGATCAAAAATTGTGCTTGTTGAAGACCCTATTAGCCAAGAGAAACGTTTACTTGAGATGAGAAAGAATGTCAAGATGGAGAAGGCTTCTAAATCCATATCCGAAATCAGTCTGGAAGTCGACCGGCTGGCGGGACAGGTGAATGTATCTGACTGAATTTTAGGCTTTCAAAGAGTTTGTAAATGAAAAATTGTTTGTGAATTTGATGTTCCATTGAAATTTGGTAGGTGTCTGCTCTTGAATCAATAATTACTAAAGGGGGGAAAGTGGCCGAAAAAGATTTTCTTGGTGTAATTGAGTTGTTGATGAATCAATTGCTTAAATTGGATGGTATTATGGCTGATGGAGATGTAAAATTGCAGAGAAAAATGCAGGTAACTGTGGGTTGCATTTATGTTTTGGTCTTGTAGTGTTTGAATTGTGTAAAATTGTGAAGACTGATTAGTTCAATGATAATGTGAATGAAGGTGAGAAGAGTGCAGAAGTATGTTGAAACTCTGGATATGTTGAAGATTAAAAACTCTATGCTAAGTGGCAATGGAGTTAAAACATCAATGCCGAATCAACAGAAGCATTCAAATGGGCAAAGATCAACATCAATTCAAGAGCAAGCCCCTGGGCATTTGAATGGGCAGAAACTAGTGCCAATTCAAGAGCAGCAAGCTAGGCATTCTTTTGAACATTTGTTAATAAATGAGCAACACCAGAATCAACATCAACAACCAAGGCATTCAACATCAGGACCAGTTGTCGTAACCACGAAATGGGAGACCTTTGATTCTAGCCCAGCATTGCTGCCAGTCCCCTCAACGTCCACAGCAACTACTGTCATTAATACAAATTCAGCGCAACCTAAGTTCCCGTGGGAATTCTTCGACTAAGGCCTATGCCACATATTTGTTTTTCGTGTGGGGATGTGGTTTCGGTTTGTCTTGCAAGTTGGTTTGTGATCTGTTCTTCATTCTTTTCTGTATTTAGATCCGTTAGCACCCCCCTTTAATCTGTCATTCAGTTCTCCACAAATAAATGGGGTTACTAGTTACTACAATAGTGATTAGTATGAGAAATATTACACTGTTTCATCATCTTTTTTATTTTACTTCAATGTCTTTTGATTCATTTGTATGTTTCAGTTATCTTGCTGAAGAATTTTATTTGTAGAATCCAGTAATCCCAATTGTAAAATGTTGCAGCATCTTTCATTTTCTCTCACTCTGAATAAACAAGTTTCAATCATGGTTTAGGTTGCTCAATGATTCTCTATTAGACATTAATAGTTGTCTAGTTGAAAAAAATGATTAACCATCAATACCTTTCTTCCTTTGGGGGCTACAAACTGACAAAAAAGGTGTTAAAATAGAGTTGATTTTGTTAATCAAGTTATTAACCTGTCTATTATAAATTAAAAAGTCTGAATCCTTTATTAAAGAAGTGGAGCCAAAAATGATAGAAATTGGATAAGTTTAAGTACTAGTTAAGTATATGCAATTTGTGTTATATGATATGATTATTTTTTGTCTTGGTTACCTTTCCCGATTAAGGAAAACCTTCCACTTTTCAAAGCTTGTAGCAAATGTTGGAGGCTATGATGCCTATTTAAGAAAATGAAATAGAATAGGCGTCACCCAATTGGGAGATGAAGGAGGAATAAGGTGCTTTCAAAAGGGTAGTTTGAATGATAAAAAATGTGAAAATTTTAAGCGAGAGGATTCGGATTTGAGATCCGTTAGCATTATATTAAGATCAAATATTTGACTTATTCGATATAATAGTTATAAGATCTATCATTAGACTTAAAGTTTTATCTATTTAATATAATCGATTTAACCTCAAAAGAATTGTCCTATGCAAGTGGGGTTTTTCATCACCAAAAACCAAAAAAAAAAAATAAATAAAAGTGGTGAAAAGTAAGATTGGATTATTCTTGCTTCCTAATGTCTCTTCCCTCTCATTTGAAGCTTCAACACCATGTGCCATGGCATTTATGACTAGGATGACTTAATTCTGTCTATACCAACTCTGTAATTGATGGCAAGTAAAATCAAAATATGCTGCTTTTCGAGGAAGCCCATTAAGAACTGTCAAAATTTGATTAACTTAGTCTGTAGTTCAAATCAGTTTGCAGAGGCATTCATGGCTATGGAATTAAGAAGACATTGCTGTTCTTGTACTCCATACTTATTCTGCCATTTTAGGGCCAAAGTCATGCTGCCTAATCCCAAAGTTCCAAAGTGAAAAAGAAGATTAGATGATTTTTTCTAAGCCAATGGGAGATGAATGTAGGAAAGTTACAAAAAAGAAACATTGAAATACAATAATGACCAATGAGGTACACAACAAAAATAATAGCTCAAAAATGCATCTAATTTACCTTAAACTATTCTATATCAACACTATGAAAAGGATGAGTGGAGGCAAATATCAGTGGTAGGCCAAACGCACATGTTTTTTAATTTATTTTTTATTTGGCCAAATCGCTATTTCCCACTGAAGGTTTGATGAAACAATCTTCTCACCCTTCAAATTTAAAAAACTAATTTCTCATTTATCCATTAAAGTCAACTATTAATTTTAACAGTCACAAGGTATTTATGTCATTTTCATCATTTACTAAAATATAAGTGTATTGTGGAAGGTGTCAATGTTATTTTTTAAAATTCTATTAAGGGTAAATGAATGTTTCCCTGTTTTATTTAAGAAATTATTATATTCACCCTATATATTTTAAAAATACAATATAACCTCAATAATTTGTAATATGATATTTGCATCCCTTATTTATTGTGTTTTTTGGGGGTTTACCTATCAATTTTCAAACTATTGAGAGGCATATTTTAAATTAAAAAATTTTAAAAATACCCCAAAACTTTTTTCAAATGAAAAAAGATCCTTGGAATTTCATTAACACCCCAAATATTTTCAAAAATTATATGTCATTGAAACCCCTATCTATATTTATATTAACAAATTTTTTTATAATTAAAATTAATGTGAATTAGGGTATTAAATTATTTAATAAAATTTTGGAAGTAAATTGTTATTTAGCTTGAATTTTTTTTTTCTTTTTAATAATTTTATAAAAAAGTTAACTGAATTTGTTTAAAATTCTAACATGAGTGGGATATTGGCTTTTTCAAATTTAACGGGTGGAAAATCACTTCACCAAACCTTGGGTGGGTAATTGTCATTTAGCCAAAATACGAAAAATGAAGGTTTAAAACGCTTCACCAAATTTGTCTGCAGCCATCTGATATAAGACAGAGTAAGATGAATCAGTCAAAATTCACATGCTCAACAACATTGTTGAACTCACAAGGAGAGGCAGCATCATTCTAATTTCAACAAAACTGATAGAGTATTAAAACTTTCAGAGAGAAAGTCTGGATTCGAATCTCTACAGCATATGATGCAATATATTCTCTAACATTGGAAACTTTCTGATGAAACACAAGTGAAACACTTGATCAGTTATGGCCGGCCTCTGTAAACAAAACATAAAAATCAAACCAATATCAAATAACAAAATACACACATTTTAAACACAACCCACTTATCTTAAACATGCCAACATAAATTTGACTCAAAATCTCCTAAATTTTTATGTCTTGTTGGAGACAGATCAATGATTAGGAACCCTTAAAAGTAAAAAGGATAATCAAAGAGAGTGCTGATATTCTTATTGCCACTGACAAATGAAGAAAATCAGACTCCTGCAATATTTTAGTCATTTAATTCGATTTTCACAACGGAAACAAGAGGAACAAAAAGTAGTGGATCACCTATACTTTTTGAAGAAATTTAATGTTGTAATATTATAAACCTTGTAAAAGAATCTGACCCAGTCCAGTGCTTTTATGGCTAAAGCAGGCAGTAGCTATGAAACAGGCCCACTCCATGAATTGTCTGTCTGTCCCTCTTGCTCTGTAAATTTGAGAAACATGCTTACCAGTGTCACAGTGATTAGGGTCAAATGGTATATAATATTATACGATATAGGTAAAAAATAATATATATAATTTGATATATTAAATTATTATAATATATTATATGATACGATATAGATTATCAATATAGATTAACATATTTTTTTAAAAAAATATAGTAAATATGTATATGATAAATTTTAAAATTTTAAAAATATTGATCATATTTTTCAAAATAATAATCGATCAATTAAATTTTTTTATTATTTTATTTATAAAAAATTATATCATATGATATGATATAATATTTAATACATAATATAAAAATTAAATTTTTTATATATGATACGAAACTTCAAAATCGGATAATCCCCCTAGTTTTATTGTTCTGAATGATGCTTTTAATTTGTTTGAATTGGTGAAAAATCGTGCACTACAGCCCACGGCCCATGAACGATCCACAAGTCTATTTTATATTTGAATCCACGGCCCATGAATGATCATATTGGGTTCTTAAAGAGTTGGACTCTTTCTAAACCCATTAAATTTTTTTTTTCAAAAACACCCTTAACTTTGTTTAATGCAATAAATAATGAGTAATGTCATGATATTTAATTTTAAGTATTTAAATAAACATTTAAATGATATATTATCATGTAATTAATTATTATTTTATTTTTAATTTAAAATTACTTAATCACATAATGATATATAATTTAAATAATCAATTAGATATTTAAAACCGAATACTTATAGTTTAATTGTTCACATCAATTTAGACATCTAATATCGTTGATTAATAAGTGGGGTAATTCTTTGTTTTTTGGTGCTACAAATAAACCTTGGAAATCTTCTTACATTTTGTGAAAAAAAAAGAGGATAAAATAAATTACTTTTTGTTTAATTTTTTGTGCATTCATTTGAAAAAAAATAAAAATAAAAACACTTTGTTAATAAGATAGATCCAAAGAAAAGATTTGGATTGTGGTCGGGTTAGGATAGAATTTCTCGTTACAAAAAAAAATGATTTGAAATATTTTTTAATATTTCGGAAATTCTAACATGCAGAGAAAAATCAAAAGAGAGAGATTAAAAATAGAAATAATTGGCCATATTATTTCAGAATTTGTAGAATAATGAATTTTGATTTGGATTGAGATGAAGTTTTGCTTATAATCATATTAGCTTTTTATTTGGAAGTCTATAGATTTGTTTGAAGGTAAGACTAATATGATAATTTGTATAACAATAAAATTATACATACATACATATATATATATATATATATATATATATATATATATATATATATATATATATATATATATATATATTGTATATAATCTGGGCATACAGATAATATATTATCATATAATTGAATGATTTTAAATTGACCAAAAAAAAATTTAATCACATAATAATATATTATTTATATACTCAAATTATATATAAAAAAACAACAATAAAATTATGTGTACCCACTTTGGGTACACAAATATATACACATTTATATGTGTCATCATGTGATTGGATGATTTTGAATTAAGAATAAAACAATAACCAATCATATGATGACATATATGAGTATGTATATATTTGTGTATCCAAAGTGGATATACATAGTATTGCTCAAAAAACTACTGTATAAATATAATTTTATTTCATGAGCTTAAATTATCTAATTTGGGGCTTAATAGGACTTATATAACAATACATTTTAAGGATGAGAAAGCCTGCAATATGTTTAAGACTTTATCTTTTGAAATGGGCTTATAATTTGGAAGTGAAAGCCCACTTCGTAATTGCTTACAAGAATCTTGATATAAAATTCGAATTAACACAAAACAATAAAGTTACGGATACCCAATTTTGAATATATGTAGATGATGTATTATTATATAATCATATAATTTTAAATTAAAGATAAAATAATACATAATTATATAATATATCTCATCTAGATATTTAATTAGATTCTTGAAATTAGGTACAGAGAATATTGCTAAATACAAAAGGCTAGTGAAAAGTGAATTGAGCATTAGAAGGTGGTGGGTGAGTGTGTATAGACATGAAAAAGAAATATTAGATGCTTGACTTTCTGTTCTTCCATACCATTCGGTAAAATGTTTGAAAAAGAATGACAATATAAGCGTGCATCTTGGGATAAATGGCTAGTGAAATATGAATGGAATTGTCATTATAAAATATTTAATCAAGTAATATTATATATACATATTTTTAATTTAATATATAGTTAATATATCATCATGTGATTGAGTGTTATTATATATTTCATTTAAAATCATTCAGTTATACTCAAATTGTATATAAAAAATGTGTATGTATAGTTTTATTGTATTTAAGGGCCATAAACTTACAACATTCTT
The DNA here is from genome assembly GCF_011075055.1 of Mangifera indica. NCBI lineage: Eukaryota > Viridiplantae > Streptophyta > Magnoliopsida > Sapindales > Anacardiaceae > Mangifera > Mangifera indica. The sequence continues at coordinate 2,446,274 of NC_058151.1, forward strand.
ACCAACAAACAAGGAATTAGTCAATACAAAAAGCCTTAAATTAAGCTTATTTATAAGAATTTTGAATCAAAAAAAGGAAGCACTTTGAGTAAAGACTTTGATTTCAAAGTTAATTAGTTGATTTCCAATCTTAGCCGTGATTTTAGTTTGACACGGAATCGTGGGCTGTGGCTGCTGTCGCCCCATAGGGAGTGGGCAACTGGCAAAACATTCTGGCTGGGCTGGCCCTTCTGGATGGCATCATGTCGCCATTGCAGGGCGCCACTAGCTCAGCTGTTGCCATTATTCCGGTAATCTTCCTATTCCCAATCCCACCTCCATTTTCATATCTTTTGATGGCGACTGCTCCACTCTCCCATCAAATCTCTACACTTTTTTATTTTATATTCTTCTTTAGCTTACTGGATTTGCATTTATCTTTAAAGCATCGAGAATCTCAACTGTGCTTCTGGGCAACCAGCCGCGATAAAATTGGGTTGCAGGATTCGTATTTATCACTTCTAGAGATGAAGATGATCACAGATTTTAATAATATCTTTCATTTCCCACGTTACAGACTTGATGAAACATGATCTCATCTATTCCTCAGAGTTTGATGACTTTCTATTATCACTATTTGTCTAGAGTTTTGAGGCAACATAACGATTTCTACAGGATCTCAACATCAATGTACAGCGGGGCACATATTGGTTTATTACTTTTCTTAATTCAAACAGACAGATGCTTTAGTGAAACCATCAGAAATGGCACAGGTCGGATAAGTGCTGAACACCTCAATTTTTGTCTCTATAGAAGAAACCTTTACTTGTTTCCAGTGCAAGATAACAAGGAATCCTCATTTCTTCTTTGTTGAAAATATTTTTCTCTTTATTCCTACATAAATATTTACTCATATTTTTTTTATTTTTTTAAAAATAATAAAATATTTATTATGTATCAGAATATATTTATAATAATTTAAAATTTTTAAAAAATTTTATTAGGTAAGTGTTTAGAAAATAAATAATAGAGATAAAGAAACGAAAAAAAAAAAAATTGAGATATTTTTTCTTCTTGTTTTTGACTGTAGAGATCACCTTTATCCCAATTGGAGAATCCCTCTCTTTGGAAAGGGAACGGCCTGACACAAATTCGGTGGATGAATTAGATCTTTGTGAATAAAATCAAAGTATGAACTGTCCTCCTTCGTTCCCTAACTTCGAAAATTGGAAGGGATTGTCCTTGTTCATGCACACTTTTGCCCTGTACTTCCACACTCTTCACCGAGCCCCCACCCTCGTATATTCTTCCTTCATTAAGTCTGCACGTGTTTAATATTTTTATTTTCACACATTTTTTCTTTTTTCTTTCTTTTTTTTTTTTTTTTTTTTTAAATATTTCAGATGTTCAACTTGAAAAGCATAAGTTGACAGGATATGGATAAGCAGGTAGAAGGAATAGTACGAATAATCTTGTAAATAAAATCAGCCGTGACTTAGAAGATAAAGAATGTGACGTTGGTGTGAGTGGGCCGGCTTCTCCATCTCTATCTTAGCAGTGAAATCAACGGAGATTCATTTGATTTTATGCCCCCTGCCCTTTCAGTGCCACCGTGAGGCGCCAGCTGGAAATCTCCTGGGCTAAGATCTAGAGGCAGCAACGGGATTTGATCCCCTTTTTAGCCTGGCCCGCAGGTGGTACAACCCACCAAATTGTTGGCCATGTCAGACATCTGGGTTGGGCAGATTGTGCCCAGACCTGAAACCAGACTCGTAGATAGGCCCGATACGATGTGTTACTGTCATTCTACACCTAAAACCTACCAAACTAGTACTCGTTAGACTGACAACCACTAAATTTGTTTTTTTTTTAATTTCAATTTTCTTTTTCTATGAAACCCCCCCAACATTCCTCATTGCCTTTCATTCTCAACTTTTATCAACTCTCTCAATCTCAATTTCAAACTTTCTCTATCAATTTTGTTAATTATTATTTTTTCATTCAATACAAATGGATCTAAGTTTGTAAAACCCCCCAATGACTAATAATTTTAGAGAAAATGAATAAGATTATTTAAAAATTTTTAACCAAATAAAATCATTTAAACAAATTTATAATCAAATACCAACGAGCAAATAAACTAAATAATATATCCAAACAATTAAAAACAAACTATATTAAGAAATTAATCAAAACATGCAATATATATATATGTAAACATAAAGTAAAAAGAGTAAAGTGTTCAATAATTTAGAGTGGTTTGGAGTTTTCTTTTTCAAGTCTCTTAAGTGAACTTTTTCAAACAATCCACTTGAAGTTCCATTAATAAAGAATCATCTTTTTATAATAGTTCTTTAAAATTTCGTCTATATTCACTAGTTGATTCAGGATTACGTCCAACTTAATAATTATCCAAAATTTCACCCATCATAATAATTATTTAGGATTTCGTCCAAGTGTTTGAATATAGAAAATAATATTTGTGAATGTCTCTAAAAGACTAATACAAGAAAATAAGCACAAATACATCTCTCAAGAATTTGAGTTATGGGCTTGTGAGAGAAATTAGAGAAGAAATGAGTTTAAGCTTTTTACATTATAGTCTCTAACCTATTTCCCATCAAAGAGTTTTCTATTTATAGTTTTGGATGGTTGAAATAGCGCAAATGACCATTGGTTAGGATAATGTATTCGTTAAGTTTCAATAATAATGTTTTGACCTTGAAAACACGATGGAACAGACATCTTATTTTGGGTGATAGGCGTTTTCTTACGCATTTTGACTTTGAAGGCTTTTAATAAGATGTTCAACTATCAAATTTTTGACATGCACCACTCGAAGGATGGGCATCCTTCTTTACACCTTCAAAATTTAATTCCGGAATGCTCTAAACATGAAGGGACAAATAAGGACTGAAAAAGGAATAGGCATCCTAAGCAAGGGAATTGCTGTCATAGTCATGGGGATGGATGTCCCTAATCTGGGAATGAGTGTCCCTGTTCATTTGGAAAAAAATTATGAGAGCTCTAAACTTGCAAGGACGACATGAGACGAGCAAAAGAATCGATGTTACACATTTGGGGACGAGAGTCCTGTGTCTGAAAAGATGAGAAACATAAATTTCACCTGTCTTTCAGTCATAAAAATTTTATGTCATGAACTTAATTAGCTCAATAAATATGAATTAGCAACTTTAAATTTAGTTTTGATATAATCAAAACACCTAGAGACCCAACAAAGTTCATATGAGTTTAGTCCTTTTGAATACTTTGATAATGAAGAAACTCAATATATTGTTGATGAAAAAGCTCGAACATAAGCACATGAAGGTGTAACACCATTGACAATAAAAAAAAAAAAAGAAAAAAGAAATCGATAGTGTGAGAGCACTTTGACTAAACGAGGAAACCATTATCGGTAAATTAATTTGATGGGCAATGTGCAAATATTACGGTTCATATTTAACATGCGTTAGTTTGGGTAACACCAATCATCTTCGTTGTTATATCAATAAATATTGCAAACAAATACCACACCATTTGAGAAAACAACAATAAATTGTCTTTACAGGATCATGATTAGTTGATGAATTTACTATAGGTAATCCATGCAGTTTAGGCGTGGGAGAAATAACAAACTTTACATATATCCAACAAAAAATGCATACTATATGACCAAGTATGTTGTCATTTCTAATCAACCATTTATTTATGTCGAGGATGAAAAATTAGAATGAATAATGCAAAATAGTATTAAACCAATATTTACAAGAATTCTTAAGTCTACAATTAGATATGACATTATAACTTGATGAAATTAAAAATTATAAAAGAACTACTTAATTTTGATGGGGTTATTTATATTATTTTGGATTTATAAACAACTACTAATCATGGCTTATGATACATTTATGCAACTGCTTATTATATTAATTTTGATTAATAATTGTGCAAAAAATTATTGCATTTATGACAATGAAATATTCTCATTTTGATGTCACAATTTATTGAACATTAACAAACATTTTTAATAAATATAAAATAAATAACTCTATTTTTTAATTATATTTGATTATGTCAAAAATAATGATATAGTCAAGTTAACGATGAATTATTTAAATCTATCGATTAGTGGCATGTGAGGTGTGTATGTCACATGATAAATTTAATAACACAAAATGATATGAGTTTGGTAAAAGGTCATATAAGTACAATCATACATGCCATTATTTACATTTCTCTAACTCCAACACACAAGCAATCATACCATGAGATATGTAAACAAATGGGCTTAATTTATAAAAAATTAATAACTAATGTGGAACCATGTGAAGTATATGAAATTAATATAATCAAAACTAGGTGGAATTCAATATATCAAATGTTGCAATCATGTGAATGATATGAAAACTACTGTAACACAATTTTTAATACACAACCAAAGATCTTGAAAATCCAAATTTTTTGACTGAGTATGATTAAAACATGATCAATGCTTTAATGAACAAATTGAAGCCCCTTAAAATGATCATTAGTTAATGCTAAAGTGTTTATTATTTTACCACTTGTTTAATTTATATTCTATGGTGGCCATTAGTTTCATTTTAAAATTATATAGGTTTCATAATGTTTCTAGAGACATTACCAGAGAAATTGAGGAGAAATTTAAAAATTATAGAAAAGAAACACCTTTACTATTTGTTGTAACTACCGTTTTAGATTTTAAGATAAAATTATTAGAAGTACAAAATTTATTTGAAGTTATAACTAAAAATATGATAGAACATTTAACTTATAAAGTAGATGATATTAATGAATTTTTATTTGAAATGTATAATGTTTATGAAATTAAATATGGAAAGATATTACAAAATTTCAAACGATAGGTAAGCTAAGGTGATTTATCTAAAGGTAATTGTATATATGGTTGATTCTATGTAAAAGTAAGCAACAAGTAAGTCAAAGTTTTAATTATAGTGAGTTTTATAATTTTATTAATATTGATCATTATTTTGAAATTATGAATCAAGAAGGTAACTATTTTAATGGTCTGACATGGTGAAAAAGACATCAAAGCACATATCTTGTGTTTTCTGCCATGGTATGTGATTTACTAACATCTTCAATATCAATTGTAGCATACGAATCAACTCTTAGTGCAAGTGGATCCATGTTAGATGACAATGATCTAACTTACATTTAAATATAGTCAAGAAGATAATGTATGTGAAATATTAGGTGATTGTAGTATTCAAGTTGTAAATCAGGTAACAGAAGATATTTTTTAAAAATTCAATAACTTGGACGTTAAAGATGAGTAAAAAAAAATATAAATAAGAATTAGAACCTATATATTTTATAATTAAATTTATTTTCATTATTTTTGATTTTTTTATTGTTCTATCATATAACTACAATATTTCTCTATCATAAATGAGGATTTTTCAATAAAATTTTTAAAATATTATTCTCGTTTGCATTAATTTAAAAGTGAATATAAATTATTTTAATTTAATTATATATTAAAAAATATATTTATTAATCAGAGTTAAGTTGGCCTACTAAAAGCTAGTGGGTACTGGTTTACCACATGGTCGTGATTTAATCATCATTAGGTGATGAGAAACCACGCCTTATAATGGAAGGGGAGCATTACATCCGATCAAGACACCAATCTGCTCTCTAATAGAGGGTGGTGCTACAGAAGAAATTAGACACTAAACTGAGGTTTAGCAGTGCTTATCACTCAGGACGACCAGACTCTAGTCGTCGGTTTACTAGAAGACTTGCTGAGGAGCTTAGTGCAAGGGAGACCGAGCAAGTAGGAATAAGTTCTTCCAACTTTAGAGTTTGTTTATAGAAACGATACGAATCGACCTATGTTAAGTAAGGGGGAAGTAATCATTCGAAATGGTGTATAGTAAGAGGATTAATAATAAGCGGGAAGTATAATATAATGATCAAAGCTTTTGCTAGGGCCCATTTTGGTTAGGGACCACCTAATGATGATCAAATCACAATCAAATCACCACCTAATGATGATCAACTATATAAGGGAGGAAAGAAAATAATTGTTCGTTTATTGCACTTAGGTCAGCATATTCAAAAGTTTTTTAACCAAGAGCTAGCTTATGGATCAAAGATCAATATTGGAAGATTGCACCCATCACTTTTCTTCTTGACTTCAATGATTTGCCTGCAAGAGGATCATCGAATGTTAGAGAAAGAGATAGAAAATTGACTAGAGTAGAGAAGGTTGTGTATATCTATTCTAATTGGGGGGATAGCTTGACTCGATAAATGGGAGAGATCAAATCATGCGGGAAAAGGGGGGACCCCCATCTAGATGAAAAGTTAAGGTGTTGTTCGGATATTGATCATAGTAGATGTCACTTCCTTCATTAGATGGGTTTTGGCTTGTCTTGCTTGCATATTGGAAGGCTAGGTTTGGAACCTTCTAGGAACTGAATTGCTAGAAAAATCTTTTCTTTTGTTTAAACTAAGTGGGCCCTAGCCAAAACTTTAATCGTTGTGCTTCGCTTTTATTATTAGTCCTCTTACCATACACCATTTCGAATGGTTACTTTCCCCTTACTTAACATAGGTCGATGGCAAACGCTGAAGTTGGAAGAACTTATCCCCACTTGCTTGGTCTCCCTTGCACTAAGCTCCTCAACAAGTCTTCTAGTAAACCAACAATTGAAGTTCGACTCATTAAGGACCGGCATGACATAACCCAAGAAGGGCCAACACGATATGACTTAGAAGGCCTTAGGCCATGTTATGAGCCTTTATCTGCTAGCAGGTTGACCTGACTTGCTAGGCACAACTTCGCCCAGCACCATGACAGGTCATGCTAGAGTTAACACATCCCGAGCCAACACCTTTACTAACATCAGTGGCAGATGTTTTGTTTCTTTTTTTGTTTTTTTATCCAATTGAATTGATTTTGGATTCAAGTGTGATATTTTAATAAACTTATATTATTAAAGATTATTTTGAATCGGCCAAAACATGTAATTTTAAGCCAGACTTAATATTATTAATGAGCTGTAATGGCCTAATAAAGTTTGTCTTGGTTATCTTAATCCAATTATACATAAAGCTAGGGGTGAGCAAATTATCCAATTGAGATGGAAATTCTTGGATATCCAATTGTCAATTCCTATTCTTACCTAGATCCAAAAGACTTCAAATAGGTTTAGGTTCCAATTTAAGTGTAATTGATAGGTTCCAACTAAAGTTTCGGTTCCTTTCTAAGGAACTGGAATCAATATAAAATACTATGATTATACACAATTAATTTTGGATAAGTCTAACATTTCCAGCTAGAATGATAAATAAATATGGAAAATTAAAATTCATTGTGATTCTTTGAAAAAGATTTAAGAGTATCACGGAAGATATGGTAAAGACATATTGGATGCTCTTATTCTATTGTACCAATTGAAAATAGGTCAAATGATTATTTCCCACCCAATGTTTAAGGAAACAACATATTTTCACTCTCTAAGGTTAAAAAATTTATTTTTTCATCCATCTATTAAATTTGTTAAAAAAATTTGTTATTTTTTAAATAAAATTGTTGAAAAGATGAAAAAACTGTTGAGCTAAATAACATTTTGTCTATAAAATTTTATTAAATATATTTTTATACATAATTTATACTAATTTTGAAATGAAAATAGTAAAAAAAAATTTAAAATCAATTATCACTAACAATATTAATCGTCAAAGATGTAAGTGAAAATTTAAAACTAAGCACTGATTTTGAAAAGATGGGGTGAGAAAATAGATTTTCAAACGTAATGAGTGAAAATTTGTCATTTCATCTAACCATGGGTGGGATATGGTCATCTGGCCTTAAAAAAAGGGTCAAAGGTTGATCAGTGATCATAACAAGAAGAAAACAATATAGTATAAAAAGTAGGGTTTCCCTCATGTTACGGTATTGCCAATCAATCAGCTAGACATACTATGTTCAATCACCGAGTTTAATTTCTTATAAATTTGATTGTTTAATGGAAGAAGCTGATTTTACTGCTTAAACTACGGCTAAGGTAGACAGAAAGGATGAAAGTGACAATGGTGGAATTGGTCCAAAGCCAGTTGCATAGCATGTGGTGTTTTGCTAGGATCATGTGAGAGTCTAGTTGATAGATGGCGACTTTCACTAAGCCAAACCCTGTGAGTTCAATCTTCAAACTTGACCATGTAAGTTTATATTATCAAAATTAAAGGCAAGTAATCAATCACACTAATACCAAATAATGCAATTTAATAACCATTTATATATATATATATATATATATATATATATATATATATATATATATATATATATAGATTCATAAAAAGACGTAAAATATTCTCATTTTCTTAATATGTATCAAATCAATATAAATCTCTAAATTTTCTACTTATCTTGAATTTTTCCCAACTCCATTCCTAAGAAATTTGAACACATAATTATCACATGTTAATTGAATTAAAACATAACTCACTCAATTGATAATTTAATCAAACATTTTAGCTTAGTTGTTGGAGTGCAGAGGCCAGTTATTTTATCTCTTTCCCTGTTGATGTTAATTGCGGATGTAACTGAGGGTGAGAATGCGCAGAGAGAAGAGCAACCTTATGTAGCCACCAGGAAAACATTAAGTACATCCTATCATAGTGTACTACGCTATATAAGCCCTTCTATATTGATTAATAATATTTTAACTCATAATTTATTATTTAATTTATATTTCCATACAATTGAAAATATTCTTACAAATAGGGATGATAATGGAGAGAGACAGGGTTGAATACCTTATTTTCTGTCCCTGTCCCCATTACAAGGATGATAATGATTCCTTGTTTCTTACCCGTAGAAAAAAATTCTCTTATTGTATTGTACCCACGAGAAAAATCCTCTTGTTGTATCATTTAAATACAATATAAACATATTAAACAATAAAATTAACTAAAACTAAAACTAATTCACTATTTTAAATGTCATAAATAATATGTGCTAACAACTTTAATATGTATAACAAAAAATATAAATAAATTTGAAAAACATAAATAATATAAAACTATAAAGATATATTAATGTTTTAAATAAATATATTAATATAAAAGGGTAGATACGAGACACATGCATCCCAACCATGATTTTGGGGATATTTTTTGTTTCCGTTCCCATCCCCATTTTATTAGAGAATTTTCTCTCCGTTAGAGTTGGAGATAGTCAGGAATCTTAAATTTTGACCAAAATTGTCATTTGTATTTACATACGCAAATGGGTAGTAATAAGCATGGAAGCTAGGCTTATTGCCTTATATACACTCACAATAAAGGTTAAGTAGAATTGTTTTGCGATCAGTCTAGGAAGAAAAGATGACAAAATATGTCAACTTCAATAGTGGAGAAATATTCCATAACTCTAGTATAATGTTGATGTAATCCTCTTCATTCTGTGACAGGTGAGTAAGCTTCAGGGTCTGCGAGATGTCTTGTAATGTGAGGCCAAACAAATTAAGAGCCACAAATATATACATCGATCTAATTATCTAAAAGCAAGTCAACTATTTCAAGTTGTGGTCTCAGTTTTTCATTTCTCCTTAGCAACACATTCCTCATTTTCTTGAAAATTTCTTGACCACCTTTGTTGCTCAAATAATTGCTCAGTTGAAATATGCAGAGTTAAACGATAAACTGAGAAATGCTAGTGGAATTTTTAAGAGAACTCAGTCCGGTCATGTTCAATCGAAATTACATCCGTCATGAATAGCTAATGAAGGATTGTTTATTGAAAGTTAGTATCAAAAGCTCTATTAAATCGATGTTATTAGTTATCTTAACTTAAATTTTAAACCCTAAACTTTACTATATATCATATTAGTTTGTACTTCAATTTACAACTTAGGGTTTAGCCGACCGTTTCCGTACATTGATTATCATTATTTGGCGTTTCTTTTCTGCCAACGTGAGTTAAACAAGGTTTACATTGCAAATGCGAAAACTTGCGATTTCAAGGTTTTAGAAATTAATGCTTACTATGTACTGCCCTTTATAAAACAATTTGATTGATTCTTGTCTTTTCATTTATGTTGAAAGGCCTTTTTTAATTTACAACAATTTGAAAATTTGGCTTTTCAATTTGACTAACTAAATGATTTAAGTGCCCTAACTATCATGTTCTTGGCCCTTGTGGCTCTTCCAAATTGAGGTGTTTGTGACCTTCCAATTTGCTCACTTGAATTGTTGCATGATTTCATACCATCCCTTTAGTTTCTTCATTCTGTGGTTATAATCTTTCGATCACAGACTTCCTTGATCATTTCCTTTAAAATCATATCCCTTCTTCACTTGTTCAAATATAGTAATTATGGTAATTGATGATAAGTATGTAGGATTTAGCATACATGAATTGTCAAAATTTTTATCATTCAATTCTAATTTTAGGATCTATGTATAAAATATAAAATACTGAATTAAAGTGTTTAGAATTATATGAATACTTTGATCTCTATGCAATATGAATTGATAACGCTATCAAGATTATTATCAATATTATTTGCTTGAGATTACCTACATCAGAATGATTGGTTTTTCACTTTTGAAACCTTTTCAAAAGATAATTTTTGATAGATAAAACTATATTGTATGATTTTCAGAGATGGGATCTAGTCAATATAAAATAGGTCATTGAACCCTCTTATCAAAAATCCAATAAATTAAAAAATCTACACTTGTACTGTCTACTTATATTATAACATTTAAGTATATAAAACTTATATTTATTAAACACTTAAGTCTATATACTAACTATCATTTAACTATTCAATTATTCATTTTATTAAATCAAAATTATAATTATTGTTAACTCGCATAAAAATTTTTGTTAACATTAGGCATAATTCGTGTTAATTAGAAGAAGATTTGAAATGCCAATTTTATGTAAGGTTGTGATGAAGAATGCTAAAAGATGACATTAACAAACTGCTACATGCATTGTTAAGGGCATCATACTAGCTGGAAGGGTCTTCATCATGGCTGCTAATTACGTTTAATCAGCATGTAATCGTTACCGACTAATCTCATCATCCATCTTTATTAGATAGATAATTTATCTAATTTACGCAAATTATTCATATTATTTTTACATATTTTGACCTTGTGTTTAATTATTTGTTTAAAATCGATGTTCATAGATATATATTTTAAGAGAAAAGGCATAAAGCATGATTTTGTCTTTCTGTTGATCTCATACATGACTGGTAAACGGTTTCTATTCTTGATATATAGCTGGACTAAGAATATACAAACATTAAATATAATTATTAAGGTTTTAATCGTATTTAATTAGGGATAATCTGTATTATTAGAGCATACAAGCTTATGCATGCCTTTGTACGCATGTGCTTAGCATCTTCATCACAGATAGATTGAAGAAAGAAGCCAACCTGATGCATGCTTAATTAGCTAATTATTGTTCAAATGTAACAATCATACATGTTGCGTGATGTGCTGTTTTTTGAATTAATTTGTCAAATTTAAAAAGGCCAAAAGATTATTCCCACCCAAGGATTGGTCTATTTCCAAACTCTCACCTGCTATATTTTGAAAATTCAAATATCCACCTATTATCTAATTTCGGTTAAAATTTGTCATTAGTTACAAAAGTGAAAACACTATTTAACCAATAACATAAAAAACTAACATTTTATCTCATTTCCCTTTTAGTTAAAAAAACTAATAATTTTTCTTACTCAAAAGTTTGAAAAATTATTTTTTCCCTCTTAAGATTTTATTCTTTCTTTTTTTCTTTGGCGATTATTCTCCGACTGACTTCTCAAACCTTCTTCTCTGTCAGTGCTCCCTCTTGCCTCCTGGATGGAGGTGAATTAAAGTTTGGACTGAGACATGATAAATCAAAGATGAATTAAAGAAGGAAGGGCATCCTCTGATTATTCTTTTTAATTGTTCATAGAGAGCACGGTGTAAGAAGGAATAATAACACTATAAAGATATAAGTTTTGCTTAAATAATCCAACCACTTAATAAAAATCTTTTACTGTTTTATTACTTTTGCCAAACACTCTTTTTACTTTCAAATTACAACTTTTATATAATATCTCAAGATAGTTACTTTATTATATTGGTTCACTTATATTTTTACATGCAGAGGGCTTATTACAAAATATTTTAATTTATAAAAAAATAAATATAAAATAAAAGTATTAATCTCTTTACCTCTAAAGGATAGTTTGAGTAACAAAATAGGAGATTTCATATATGAAAGAGCACGAGTTTAAATATCTTTTAATGATATTTCAAGATCAAATTCTTAACGAAGTGGGAAAAATCAAAACGTCTCCCAAGTGGGAGAAGAACATGGGTGGAAAGGTCAGCTTTGGTCATCAAAGAAGCAATGAAACAAATGCAAACCTTATGGGAAAAATGTAATTTTTTAAAATTAGGTTAAGAGAAAATTATGAGTTTTTAAAATTAAGGTGGAAAAAAAGATAACAATTTTTTAAATATTACTAGTTAAATGATAATTATACCCTTAAATTTAACGAATTTTATTAATTTTAACAACTGATAGGTAGATATTTGAGTTTTCAAAATTTAGCGGGTGGAAATTGATAGTAAACTAAACCTTGGGTGGGAACATGTGCTTTGGCCATTTAAAAATTAATTAGGTGCTAAGCAAATGGTACAACGCTTGATTAATAAATAATGATCGGTTTAGCAAATTATTTAATTAATATTAAATCATCAACCAAACTATACGATTAATTTAACATTATTGACTGCATGTGATTATTAACGTAAGCTTTTCGCTCAGTACATCTTTGAATCTTTAATTTTTATCAAAATACAATTTTCACAGGTGCAAAACGCTCCATATATAAATAATTAGCTTAATTTTCTCATGCCCATTGCTTAATTTAAGCCATAATTGAATTACAAATTAATTATTCCACCTACTTTGAAGATCAATGGGGGAAATAATACATAACCCTTCATTGCTAGATTTAAGTTAAGTAGAAAGATCATACCTTAATTGCGATTATTAGTCTTAAATCCTAATTAAGACATTAATTGTTGATTCATTTTTTTAAGTAATTAATTTGAAAGTTTTACAAATATATCAAAAGGTTGGAATTATGATTTTTTTCTTAGAAATTTTAATATTTTATTAGTTTTATCCATCTCTTTTTCACTTTTACCTCTTTGTAGAGCCAAAATCTTTATAAATTTTATACTCTAAAGTCTCATTGTCTCTTCCCATTTCAAAAGAGGTGAGTTCCTTCAATGGTGCTTATAATTTAAGTGTAAATGTCTATATCTTTCTCATTCAAATCCCTTTCTAATGGGACCTTAATCAAATTATTTATGTTTTGAAGACGAATCTCAGCTTTGAACAATTGAGGTCAAAGAAAATGATCATTTTTTTGCATTTTCCAGTAATATTTTTGAACCAGACAAATGTTATTGGCCTATGACGCTATGACACCCACTTTAGTTTTTCTTCCCAAAATTATTAATATATAAGACTTGAGATTTGTGGATTTATATATAAAATTAATTAATGCATTTGTGTCTTTTTCTTTTGATGCTTCGCCATTTTAAAGAGGTATGGTAAAAGAGCCCTAATTAAAGCATTAGGGTTACATTGTCCATGAAAAATTATTAATTACGATTCAATGCATTACATCAAATATTAATTTTATATAATTTTATTTAAATTAGTAGTTTTTTTAATATTTTGCTCTCTTCAATGCCTCAAAGAGGCTAATTCGATTGATTAACGTCAAGGAATACATTAAAGTTTCTCAAATAAATTATTCTTATATGTATGTCTCATCAAAGGAGGGAGAAATGTCTTGATAATTGTAAAGTTATTTTATTTATTGGGATTCTTATAGGATTATAAGGGGATCAATATATCTTTTTTTTTTTTAAATTAAAATATTTTTTAATAAGCCTTTTGTTGTAAAAATATATTGTTGAGGCCAGAAATTTAGCTATTCAAGATATTACATGAGAGTTGCGATTTGAATATAACGAAAGTGCTTGTCTAATTAACAAAAGAAATAAAATAATAAAAGATGTTTTGTTAAATGATTTAATTTTTTGAGTAAAATCTATGTTTGTTATGGTGTTGTAACTTTTTTTTTTTTTGTGTTTTCTTTAGAAATAATTAAAAAGAATGATACTTCTAAAGAAAATTCAGAGGATGATTTTTGTTTTGGCTTAGAAGGATTATAAACATTATGGAAAGAAGAGAATGTTGTTATCCAGGTGCATGTGGTGCTTTGATTAAGAAATAACATGTATCATTAGTGTCATTGCAAGTTTAAGTAGGCTAGATATAGCATCACAACTTTTCATTTAATATCATACATATTATCTAATGATAGAGTCATTTTGCGTTATGCGTATTGTCTAATCAGTAGAGTTACTTTACATTTAATGTGTTGTTAGACTGATACATTTCTTTTTTTTTTAAGTAAGCATAAATATTAATAAAAAGGACTTAATCAAGATAGGAAGACAACCTAAGCTCAATTCTAAACATTTCAAAAGGGCAACAAGAGAACAAGGCCAAAACCAAACCTTTACCCATAGGACAAACCCTAGGAGAAGGGGATATGAGAACATCACAAAAGGGGGAAATATCTCCTCTTGATGAGTATCTAAGAAAGTATATTTCCTTTATATTAAATATGATACAACTAACTTGATTAATAAGATGATGATTATACGTAATTGTATATTCTGACAATTTGAACACATTGCTTAATGGTGAATATGTGGTCATGTTTGAATTTTTTGAACATCTTCTTTCTCATAGAGGATTGACTCTTCTTGCTACACCAGAGTGAGAATATGTATCTATATTATATAAGTCTATGTGCATAAACTATGAGTTATGTACACACTGTTAGGTGCACATCAAAGAACTGCTAGCTCCGACTGATGTTTTCCAAGATAAAATTTTTAAGGAGTGAATTTACCCTCAGAACATATTCATTAATTCACCCGGCCGTTGTTTTAATAATGCAAGTACTTTTTAATTATTTATTTATTCTATTTTCTCTCAATATATAAACAGCGTATCATGATATATAAACAGCTAAAAATTTTATTCCTCTCTCAAACGCCCAAGTTTAGATTACAAGATCTAGCATTTCATTTTTTTATTTTTTTTATTATTTAATATTGCAGAAGGATCAGATGGCGTAGATCAACTTTGGGAGTTTATTTTTGAATCTTGATCTCTTAAAAAAAAGAATCAACCATCTTGATCCATGAATGGCGCTGCAAGTTTCTCAACAACATCAGGAATAAAAATGGTAGAATCTCTTATCCTTCATCATTTATTTGACAATTTTTTGAAAATAAAATTTTAAGTCGTTGAAAATAAAATAATGTAAATAGCAATGTGGTCGACCGCACAGTACTATCACTTGTGTCCTTGTCACTTTGTTTAAGAATATTAGGTCACCGGCAGTCCATTAGTGTAAATTAGCCCAAAAGATTTATTCCCACCCAAGGTTTGGTGGCCACACGATAGGTGGTTTTCGCATAAAAAAACCACTGGAGAGGAAGAGATTGCTGATGGTGGGGTTGACAATGTATTAGAGTGAATCGTTAAGAAGAATGGTCACTGAAAGAAAAAAATATTTTTTTTTAGGTGTAAGTACAATATTTTGAACTTTAAAGAAACAGATGTTAACCTTTAAATATGAAAACATTAGATGATGGAGGTGAAAAAGTAATTTTTTAAAATTAAGTTAAAAAGAAATTGTTAATTTTCAAACTAAAATATGAAAATGAGATAATTTTTTTTTTTTAAATAAAATCATTAAATGACGTTTTTATTCTTGACACTAACTACAAAATTTAACAGATAAATGTATATTTCAGTTTTCAAAATTTTATAAATAAAAGTTAAAAAATACAATAAACCTTAGGTGAGAATAAGTCTTTTGGCTATAAATTAATTATACTAGAATTTCTTAATTAGCTAATTCCATTTTTTAATTACCATTTTCCACTAGCATTTAATCGTAAATTAAAAGCTAATGAATCGAAAACTTCTATTGATCAACATTCTCGCTCTATATTTTTAAATATTTCTTTATATTACTTTTTATCCATTATAAGATTTTACTTTCCTTTTAAAAAATACTAGAAATAAGAATAGTGTAAATCGGAAAAAAAAAAAGTTATACAGACAAACTATGCAAAACAACAATTATAATATGTATCATTATTCATATCATTTATTAAAGTTGTTTTTCTATTTGTGCTCATTTTATTTTAAGCCATCTAAATTTGTAAGTATGAGCTTGCATGTAAATTTGTATTTAAATATATTTTAATCAATCTTTAATTATTGAGGTATGTTGAACAACTAATATATGAAGGCTATCCCTTATATAATTTTGTAATTTCATACACTTGTGAAAATTTGTTTACATAATTTTATGGGGAATATATGGAGGTTGGCATATGTATTAACAAGATTCAATCCAGAGAAAAACACGAAAAATGAGCCCTGTGAGTGGCTTGAGTGATAAAGGGATGAATTTTCAAAGTAGAGAGTTTGAGTTTAAGTTTCTCCTTCGACATATTAAAATAAAACTTTTAACTTAATTGATTCAATAGTTACAGGGTCGATTATTGAATCTTAGATATAAAGCTTCCATTAGTCATCCCTCCCTATTATAATAATCCGTTATACAACTTTGACTTTCCACTAATCTAGTGTGATTCATGATAAAAATACACATTTTAGAGTAAATCGCAAGAATTACATTTTTTAAATGTAATTATTTTAAAATCACATTGGAAAAGATGCAATCCAAAAATTTTTATAATTGACTTTAATACATTTATTTTTTTTTTTAATTTTGAGAGGAAAAACATGTATGTTATAGACAATGGCCAAAAGACTTATTCCCACCTAATGTTTAGTATATTGACAAAATCTTATCTATTAATTTTCAAAAATCTAAATGCCCACTGGTCATTCAAATCTGTTAGTTTAATTATAAATTATTAATTTACTTTTATTAACATATATGTATACATACATACGGAAAACTAAAATTTGATGAAGGAGTACATTGTTCAGAAAATTGACTTTTTCTCTCGTCCTAGGGTTTAATACTATTCATATTGATCCTCTTATAGTCACCGTCCAAAGTTTTGAGACATTACCCTTTCATCCTTGTCTTCCATGATTTTCACAACCAACTTCGATGAATTTCTTCATTTATCTCTAGCCGACGAAGAAAACCAAGGAAAATATCTTAACGACTAAGAAAATTGATATTGTGGACAAAAAACTGTTTAACTGAGTTGACAAAAAAATATAGGAACCAAGCCGATGTCCTTGTGTGCCAATTAGAAAAGAGGATGGTTGGAATGAGATACGATAGAGGGAAGGAACAAAGCCGATGTGACAAGCATCCATGAGTATGATAGACGCGTTGGAAATATCAGGGAGGAGGGAAAGGGTGCTGACAAGATGGTTGATGACATGTAAAAGTGAATTGCTAAAAAGAATGATCGTTAAAAAAAAAAAAATGTAGTTGTACGGATATAACTATAATGTTCTAAAATATAAAGGGATAGCTATAATGAGTAAAAAAATAAAACCCTAGCAAAGAGGAAAAATGTAAGTTTTCAACATTAAGTTGAGAGATAATTGTCAGTTTTCAAAACTAAATTAAAGAAGAAAAGATAAAATTTTATGTTTTTAATATTATTTATTAAATGATATTATTACTTTTATAACTAACAAATTTTCTAATGATAATAGCTAATCAATAAGTACTTGAATTTTTGAAAATTACCAAGAAAATTTTTATCAATAAATTAAATCTTAGATGAGAATAAGTCTTTTGGCCTTAAATGTTTGTAGTTTAAGAAGCCGGTGGATAAAAAATTATGATTTTAGCAAACCTTGATGAAAATAGTTTTACAGAAAGCCCGCTTTGTCAAAATTTCAGGGCCTTTTATAATTTACTAGAACTCTTCAAATTCTAGCACTCAAAATGGCACATTTACATTTCAGTCAAATTATATATATAATTTATATATATAAATAATAATATATGTTATCACTTGATTTGATATTATTTTATTTTTAATTTTTAATTATTTAATTATATAATGATATATCATTATTTATTACATAATATAACATTACTTTTTATATTTAACTCATTTTATGTCTTTACCCTCTGGCCATTTTTTTAAGAAATAGAATTAATTTTAGGAAACGACAAAATATATTGATTCAACCAAAAGTTTCCATCTTTTTCTTTTCCATTCAACCTAAGGTCAAACTATTATTTTGGCACATATCTAAAATAAATTTGTTTATAGTAGTTGTTGGATTATAATTCGACCGTATTTGCAATAAAAAAAAAACATAAAAAAAATATTTAGTTCAACCAAATCGCTCCATTGATTGATTAATCCTCTCTTCCCTATGTTAATTATATAAAATTGTAGAGGGATTGTTCATGGTTACATAAGAAACAAAAATGAAAAAGGACAAAAGGTGAATTGTTTAAAGCAAAACCCAGCTAGGGTTGACTGATGAGTAATTTTTTACATTAAACAAAATCAACCTTGGTCAACTCTTATTCTTCTCCCAATAAAATTTAAGGTATAATCGCATAAAAACTCGCTAAAACTTTGAATCGAATATGATAAAAATCTCATATTCCAAGATGAGAAGTCTTCAAAATTACACCATTTTAATTTATTTGACCTCCATTAATGGACTTTGCAACTTGTGTTTCCACTTGCAATTTATTTGGTGACAAAGCGCATCTGCATAGGTTCTTTTGGTTATAGCCACATCGATTCCCATTTTATTATGTGCTTAATTAGTTGATTTAATAATTAATGGATAATTAATCATGTTTCAAACTAATTAATTAAATTAAGGAGCTAATGAAAGTGAAATAAAGAGAAGGAGACTAGGTCATTTTACCTGGCCGGCGGTCGGCATTGACGAAACTTCATCTTGATTAGGGCCTCAACAACCTACATACAAATTAAAATTATTAGTTAAATACATTTAATTAACAAATCTCTGTCCTCTTGTAGATCCTTTTACGTAGGGGCTTTAGCTTTATGACAAATTTGTTCATTTGTTTCGTACAATGCAAAATTTGAGGTGATATAAAGACTTTGTTGTTTGTGTGTAGGCTATAGGCACTCACTTTTATTAGGGAAATTTCAATTAATAATTAGCATAATTAAGAATGCTTAATTTTGGAATCTTGTTGTTTACCTTTGACTTTTTTAAAGTTAGGTTGTACATGTGATTTCCTTGTACTTTTTGATCCAGGAACCTTGTTTGCTTAGCAGTTTAATAAGAGGGTCAACTTTTGTTATTTCAATGGAATTTGAATTAATAATAAACCAGTTGAAAATTAAAATTTGCTTAAATTTTGAATATTTACATTATTAAGTTTTTAAATACACCGTTCAATACGCTTATATTGAAATGATAGCATATTAAGTGCATTAGTCTAAAGCATGCATTTTCATTATTAGTGCAATTCCACCACGTTATTACAAGCATCTATTTGATCACTATACTAGTTAGTGAAATATAATGTAATGAAAATTTTCTAGGTTTGAACATGAGTGCTTGTGGTTCAACTTCTATAGTTATATTCTCTTTATCTTTTTTTTTTGGTAAGTTATATTCTCTTGATCTTTCTCGTTATTTTCTATTATTTCATTCATTCCGAAATCTTTCAACAAACTACCTCTTGTTTTTTCATGTCGAAGTTTGAATTTTTAAATTTATGTATATTTGTTATTGTACATCACATCTTCATTTATGATAACATATTTATTCTTTATGATCTAACAATTTTGCTCATCCCAAAAACATTAATCAAAACTCAAACGTTAGCATAACAGGTAAAAAAAATTTCTTAGATTATTTATTATCAAGTTTAGTTCTAAGAGTAAAGCTAATGTGAATATAGGTTAAATAATCAAATACTTTTAAGAAAGAATAATTTAGCTCCTTGTTATTTCAAACTTTTAGGATATTGCAATTTAGTATTAAAAAAGGTCTTCACTATAATATTAATTATATCAATACAAAATGTTTGTAGTATTCCAACATACAATCACATGTTTCTTGCACCTTTATTTAATGTTTTATTCATCCTCTCAACAATACTATTCTTATAAATAGTTAAAAAAATAGTCTTCTTCTTCTCGATCCCTTTGTTGGTACAATATTCTTTGTACATTTCATCAATTTACTCTTTCCTA
Source organism: Mangifera indica (assembly GCF_011075055.1). Classification (NCBI taxonomy): domain Eukaryota; kingdom Viridiplantae; phylum Streptophyta; class Magnoliopsida; order Sapindales; family Anacardiaceae; genus Mangifera; species Mangifera indica. Next base: position 2,466,578 of record NC_058151.1, read on the forward strand.
TTATTGGATTGTAAGCACTTCACCCTTAGGTTTCTCTCATTCTCAACCATGACTTTCCACCTTTTTGGGTGTAAAAAAGAAAAAATCATAATTGTTTTTTTTTTTTTAAATAAACCCATACAATTTTGCTTGTACCATCAATAAATGTCACCTAGTATTTTAAGATTTCATAGGATAACACATGGGTTGGTCCGCACACATCTACACGAGCCAACTCCAACTTCTCTGTGTGCCTTTACTACTTTGGAAAAACTCACTTTTTTCTATTTGCCAAAGAAGCAACTTTCACACGAACTAAGATCAATTGACTTCAAGTTTGGTGGTTTTTCCTTTGGTTGAAGCTTTTTCATTTCTTTCATGTCATATGCCCAAGTCTATAATGCCACGTACTCAAAGTAAAATTTGCGTTTATGACTAGAATTGATCTCTATTCCTAGAAGTCATGCAGAGAGTTTCATTTCTATTTCCACATACAACAACCATGGCTCTTTTAGTGACTTTCCATGAAACACACATAAAGGATGCATTGTGCCCATTTAACCATGTCTTACTTTTTGAATTTTTGACATAGATTTGTTCATTACCTTCAACCAAGAATCACCATACCTATAATGTAAAAAGGTTCTCCTTCTGTTAGTTATACCTTTCCATGATTTCTCTGTGGAATTTCACAATGTGCAGTGGCATGGAATGTAGCTCGTGAATCTAAAACATAAGGGTAGGTTTGGTTTAAGGGACAAAAAAATTACTTTGATAATATATCTTTTATTACTTATGTTACTTTATTTGGTTGTAAGTAATGAAAGATTCCGATAATATTCTATTACCACTGACGATGTGACATGTAATATAAGAGGTAATCTAATTATCAACTCTACTTTAAATATTAAAAGATTATCAAAATTTTCTTTATTTTGTTATATTTTTATCTTTATTTATTAATTTTTTAGGACAAAAATATCTTTATTTAATATAATAAATAATATAAAAAAATATTTTAGAATAATTATATCAAATGATATTTAAATAAAATAATATCTTAATAATATTTTATTACATTTAACAAAAAACAATAACTATTTATACTTACTAGTTTTTATCAAATATAGTAATACTTTATACTCAATAATTTTCTAGGTAATCTTATCTTTATTCACTTACGATATTGGTAATATCATTAATGTTGTTCTCCTCTTTCTTGATGCTTTGTAATTCCTTTGCATATAGTATGTATTTATCAAAATTCCACAACTATATCTTTTTTCCAAAGCAAGAATTGCTTCTTTCGATCATTGACTTTGACTTTGATTCTCTCTATTAGACTCTGTTTGAATTTTTGTCGTAGCGTGCCGATACCTCTTGTTTCAATATTCAAAGTATTTATTATCATTTCACCCAAATCTTTCTAATGAACCTTCTTAGCAAGAGGATTATCCTTGACCTCAATAAATTTTAATTCCACAATACTAGTTGAATTACTAATTGTTGCCCTCATGAGCTCCAAATTGTTTGGTGGGATCATTAATGTTGTTCTCCTCTTTCTTGATGCTTTGTAATTCCTTTGCATAGAGTATGTATTTATCAAAATTCCACAACTATATCTTTTTTCCATTGCTTCTTTCGATCATTGACTTTGACTTTGATTCTCTCAATTTGACTCTGTTTGAATTTTTGTCGTAGCGTGCCGATACCTCTTGTTTCAATATTCAAAGTATTTATTGTCATTTCACCCAAATCTTTCTAATGAACCTTCTTAGCAAGAGGATTATCCTTGACCACAATAAATTTTAATTCCACAATACTAGTTGAGTTACTAATTGTTGCCCTCATGAGCTCCAAATTGTTTGGTGGGATTGCCAAAAGAATTAGGGTATAACTTCATCATCAAAATAGATTTTTAAAGACAACAATTGATTCATGCATGATCATATTAAAATTATTCATATACTTTCGGATTAAATAATCTTTTAGGATGTACCTTGTTATTCGTAGATGGTTTCTTATACATATTAGACAAGATCTGCATCAATCCTTTTGTGGTTGTTTCCACCTAATTACTTGCAACATTCTTGGTCAATGTTGATTGAATGACTCTTAATACTTGTTTTTTGAGGATTTCCTATTCTTCATTTAACATCTTTTCAGGTTGCTTTCCTAATTAATAGAGGTAGTTGTAATTTTCTCCATTCAAATGATCTTTAATCTGCATCTTCCAAGAAGTGCAATTTGTTCCATCGAACTTGTTGATCCCTAAAGCATATACTTCTTCTCCAATCATAGCTTTCTTCCTCAATCCTAACCTTTGACACCAATTGTTATAAGGATTTAATCGGATGCTAAAATATCCTAAATCCCTATGAAAGTAAAAAATAAAGCAAACAAAGGACTAGAGATAATCACACACACAAACACAAGATTTATTGTGGTTTACTTTTCATTTGAAAGAAAAAAATTACAAAAATCTCATGCAAGCCTCACAAATTGGCTTGCAAGAGATTTCCTACTTGTGGACTTGCCTACTATTGTAATATTCACTAACTCTAGGGTTACAAGACACATAATTTCGACCAAAGAAAAGGAGGATGTGGTGATCATTTGTATTTTTTTTAGTACCTGGAGGCCCTGTTCATATTGGCTAGATGAGTAAAGTTAAGATATAATGATTAGACGTACAATAATTGTATCAGACAAATTAAGTTTTCACAAGCGTGACATTTATTCAAACCCAAACCTTCTCTCTGAAAATTTTAATGTTCTATCAGTTTTGTTAATCTGATCAATTTGTGTTCATTTGTATTTTAAATGTAATAAAATCTTAATTTTGATCTATTTACAAAGACCAATGCAATATACAAATGAGCATATTCCCAAATGTTCTCATATTATAATAAACCTGGTTTAGAATTTGGATTCCTTTGTTAATTAATTAGACTGTATCCTCTAATTATCAGTGAAATCGAGAGGTGTAGGAATTTTGTAGTAGATGATAACAGCAGAAAACAAGGATTATTGAGTGGAGTTAACGCTTCTCCAGACTGTTGAAAGATTTTATGGAATTTGACACTTCAACTTCACTCAAATACCACAGCAAATAAAATCTTCCAATGTCTCTTAGTCAAATAACAAATCAAGAAGTTTTAGACTTTGACAGAGTAAATTCCATTAATTTTTATATATAAATCCAATAAGTTCTGTAAATAATATATGTAAAAAAAATAAAATTATATGTGTTTATTTTAAATATAAAAATAAAGACATATTTGATACGTATTATCAAAATTAATGATTTTAAGTTAAAAATAAAATAATATTTAATTATTTAATATCATATAAATAAATATTCATTTATATATTTAAATTAGAGATATATAATATTAAAAAAAAAAAGAAATTAGAAAGGGGGGAGGGGGGGCGGGGGTTTATCTACTTTTATCTGTTTAATCCTATACTATTATTAAAAAAAAAAAAAAAACTAAACAAGACAATAATGATTAGATTCATCTAAATCAGCTATTAAATATAAAGAATCTTCCTCGATTTCAGCTTTGGTTGGCTTCTGTTCCTCAACCTCCTTGCTGTCATCAACCACCACAGCTCCGGTCAGCTCTTTGGCTCTTTGTGCCGCAAAATCCCAATCAGTTCTAGTCAAAACCATCAACATGGTCACAACACATGAGCCCTGTGCGACCAATAGACCTAACCATAGCCCCTGAAAGTCAAACCGTGCATAGAATGCTAACCACACTGCAACTGGAGTTCCAACCAGGTAAAAACAGCCCAGGTTTATGTTTGCTCCAACTTTAGGCCGAGCGGTTCCTCTTAAAACTCCACAGCCTGTTGTTTGTGGGCAGTTTCCTAGTTCACAAAGCCCGATTATGGGTAAAACAAGTGATGTTAAAGCGATGATTTCCTTGTCTTGAGTGAACATGCTAGCCCATATGTTTCTGACAGTTACGGCAAAAACTAGGGCCGAGAAACCGAGCATGAAGCCGCCACAAAGGCCTACAATTGCGGCTAATCGTGCTTTGGATGGCTGGTTTGCACCCAGTTCGTTGCCAACTCTTGTTGATACACTGAAGCTTAAAGATGATGGGAAGATGTAGATTAGTGATGTGGTTTGTATCAAAATGCCCATTGAAGCAACTGTTGCTCTTGGATTTAACAGAAGACCACATAGTAAAATCATGATCTCATACCACCACCATTCAAGGCACACTGAAATGCAGCTGGGAATGGCTAAATTCAGGAGGGATTTCCATTCTTTGAAGCAGTCCATGGAAAATCCTCCCCATGTTTTTTTATGGACACCTGAGATGAGAATATAGATGATTAAAGATGTTACAAGATTGAAGTTAGTCCAAATCCCACTAAGAGCCACGCCTTTGATGCCTAAATTAAGGTGTACGACAAGAAGGTAATTGATGGGGATGTGTAAAAGAATTGATAGCGTGGCACAGAAAGTTAGAGGCAAAGTTATTGATTGAGTTCTAAGATAGGTTCTTAAAGGGTGTAAAAGAGACTGAGCTAAGAGGTCAGGGATAGAATAAAGAAGATATGCTTGTGCTTCTGTGGCTATATCGGCATCTTGCCCACAAAAGAGGAGAATACGCTTCATGTTTAGCCATAGAAGAGATATGGGAATTGAAGTTAATATAAGCAGAAGTACAGTTCTTTGCAAAGTGAGGCCAAGAAGGGTGTGTTTTTTGGCACCAAAAGCTTGACCACAAATGGGCTCCATTCCCATAGCGAGACCAGAGAGAATAGAGTAGCCAGTGATATTAGCAAAGCCAACGGCAAGAGAACCACCAGCTAAGGCAAGTTCACCAAGGCGACCAAGAAAAAGCATGGAGATCATTGAACGAGAGTAGAGCAAAAAGCCAGTTAGTATGACGGGTAAAGCTATTTTAGCAATGGAAATGGCTTCTTGAATGGCAAGAGAAAGATGGGTCTTTTGTGGTTTTTTCTGGGTTTGCTCATCACTCGGCCGAAGCTTCAACTTTTGTGGGGTTTTGTCGATCAATGGGGCAGACGTGTTGGGCTCAACGGAGTCTTTGATTGAGTGAAGGTAAGGGTGATGATTTGAAGCACATTTGGGAGAGAGAGTAGAAGCTGGAAACTGGCACATTCTTCCTTGTTATGGGCGTAAAAATGTGGCTATGGTTTTTCTTTTTGAGTTGAGAGAAAAGAGAGAGTTGGCCTTGGAGGGGGAGTTTTGAAAGAGCTAATGGGGGGGTTTTATAGAGGTTTTTCAAGACGGCCTTTGGTTGGAAACTTTGCTTCACTCATATATTTTGGAGCTTCTTAACCGTATTCTTGTACAACAGTTAATTGAACAGCCACCCTGTTTTTTATTTTTTTTCCTTTCTTATTTTTTCCACTCTTCCAAACAAGTCTTCAACTATATCCATTTTTCAACTTAAAACAAAAATTTCATACATAGACGTAGATCAACTGTTGCATTATAATAAAAATGGTCAAAGTGGATTTAAAAACGTTTTGAAAAAGGGCCTCAGAAGCCTTTAGCAGAGACGGCAAAAACTGTTTTTGGACTTGGTTACTATGAGCCAAAAGGCCCATAAGTTTGGACCCATGAAAGTTGTTTGACACTTGGAATTTTTGATATATTTAACCAAGTACTGATCAAAATACAGCCATTGCCACCCTAAAATTGTCCGCTGTGTGACTAGACAACTAAGCGATTGCAACACTAAAGATTTTTTTTAAAATTAGTATACTTATATTTCAAATATGATGGCTCCAAAGAACCTGTCTTAGGTTGTAGCACCTTGTTTTTCATCGGCGGACCACTACAAGAACCTTAAACTTCATAACAATTTTGTTTATCATCCCACCTTCTTGTTATCTTTTAATGGTGGAAAAATTCAGATGGCGAAAAATTTTAGTTCTTAAAATGAAATGGAGTTCATTGCTACAGTGGGTTGCAGTTTTTGTCGGCAAAGGGATGACAAAATTGAAGGAGAAGTCCGTTAGGGGATATGTATAATACTTTTAATAAGAAAAGTGTTAAATTCTAAATTATTGAAATTTATTAATAACATATTAAAATCAAACTTTTGATTTATCTAATATAATAATTGTAGAGTCGCTCACCAATCTAAGATTTTACCTACTTGGATTGGTTGTCTATAAAAAGACAATTTGATTCAAATAAAAATTATTTGTTTAAAAAAAAAGTATTAAAGATTGAGTTGTCTCATTGGAGAACTAAAACAAGAATAATATTTACACTCGCTAAATTATCTATATAAATTCATATATGAATGCATCGCATACTCGCACTAAAATACATCAATTTATATGAATAAATTATTTAGAAAAAAATGAGTGTATTTTTATTCTTACAACGTTTTCTTTGTTTTACACGGGGGTTTATTGTCAACTAAAATAATGACAAATGGATGGCAATGGTTTGGTCTTTCATTTTGCCTTATACAACAGGTTGTCCCTCTTTGCCCACGGGATTGGCTAGATGGTATCCTTCATTTTGACTCAACTCAAATGAGTCAACACAAGCCTCTCCCTCATTATAACTACGTGTAGACATTTTTTCAAACATTTCCAGCATGATGTGTAGTGATTTAACTGAAACCAGATACATGCATGAACAATTTTTCTGTTTTTCAAAAGCCCTTTTTATTTTGGCCAATGGACTATTCCCATCCAAGGTTTATTGAAAACTCAAATTGATATCTGTAAAGTATAAAAAACTTAAACTCCTATCTATGTATTGTTAAAATTAACAGATTCAATAATTTAAGGGGAAAAATTATCATTTAACTATAATATATTAAAAATAATAAAACTTTTCTCATTTCCCCGTTAATTTCAAAAACCAACAATTTCTCCCCTAGATTAAAATTTGAAAAATTACACTTTCCCATAGGGTTTCATTTTCACCCAAATTTCTTCAACGTCGGAACTTAGCCACCATCTCTCTTTTTCTATCGTTAACGGTTACCCTCCTAGCAAAATCTCTCTCTCTCTCTCTCTCTCTCTCTATGACAATATCACGACGAAGACGACGCCCTTGTCTCTAACAAAGATGATTCATCTTCATTAGATATGAGAACGTCGTCTTCAAAGTGATGTTGTCATAGAGAGAGAGAGAGAGAGAGAGAGAGAGATTCCATTGGGAGAGTGATTGTCGGCAGCAAAGAAAGAGAGATGGTGGCTGAATTTTGGCGTCGAAAAAGTTTGAGTGAAAATGAAACCTTATGGGAGAAATATAACTTTTCAAAGTTTAATCCAAGAGAAAATTATTAGTTTTTTAAACCAAGAGGGAAAATAAAACAAGTTTTATTATTTTTAATATATTGTAGTTAAATAATGATTTTATCCTTAAAGTTAACCGAATCTATTAATTTCAATAGCTTATAAATAAGAGTTTGAGTTTTTTTCTACTTAGACCAATTTGTGTTTTTCGATAAACCTAGGGTGAAAATAAGTCTTTTGGCCTTTTATCTTTTGGTAGGACTGTAAAAAAAAAAAAAACTTGTTATTTGTGAACTTTCTACGTAGAAGGCACGATCTAAGGAGAAAAAGGGAGCAAAGTTCTGCACGTTTGAGGCACCTAACTCTAGAACATGGGTTCCCATTTAATCTTTTTGGAATATTTTCTTTCTTTCTTTGTAGTTATAAGGCTTTTTTTGGATGCTTATTATAATCTAACTTTCGGTGATCCTTCGGACACGAGCACACTTTTGATAAATATATAATTGAATATATAAATTATGTATTATTACATGATTGAATGTTATTTTATCTTTAATTTAAAATTATCTAATCATTTGATAATATATATCAAATATGTATCTATTTATATATTTAAAATGAATCAGTATGATTTTATTTAATAAAAAATAACACAAAAAACGTGAAGTTGGTGGTAAACAACAAAACAAAAATGGCCGCGTCAATGCCCATAGACTCGTGCACTTACCTAAAATGACTTCATTTTCATTTTTCATCGGGGAAATCATTAATATAAATTATACGCTTTGAGAGAAATCAATGGGAAGCAATGATGAAAATAGAATCCTTTCCGGCCGACTAAATCTGAAGCATGAACTGAAATTAAAATTTTGATGTTTTGTTTGAAACTCTAATATCAAACGGCACCGACAGTTGGAAATCAGCCCACTAAAAATTATATTCATCAAGAATGGAATGAATGAACATCAGTCAAAATATTGTATTAGGCATGCTTTTTACTAGTGTTTGTGTTGAAAATGCAGACACTTTTGTGCATTTTGGAATAAGTGAAAGTACAGTTTAGTCAAGGGAAGAAAAAAGTGTCATTAGCGTGGATATTAGTTCTGTTCACTTTGCGACTGTTGTGTCAATGGAAAATTAGGGTTTATCGAATAGGCAGGCTCCTCCTTATGGTCATACTGATATCATTTAACGTAGCTTGCGAGGTAATTAAAGATGATGGCAACATGACACCAAAAAAAAAAGGGTTCAAATTATGCCGATTATTAAGGTCTAAAGATTAAAGTTCTGTTTATATTTCATGGTTTATTCATAATCTAATTAATTTATTTCATTCAACTTGATTAGTTGAACACACTTTAAAGATGGAATGTGTTTACACTATGATTTCAAATGGATTAGTTGAATACCATTTAAAGATTAAATGTGTTTACACTATGGTGGTGGTAGATACTTGTCTCATTCAAATTTAAGTTAGTTTGACTTAGTTGATTTTAGAGGGTGTTTGTCTTGATTTTATTACTGATTTTATTTTTGTTTAGTTTGTCAAGTAATAAAATATTATAGTAATTTTCTATTATCAATAATGATATAACAAGTAATATAAGGTGCTCTAATTACTATCTTTACTAGTAGATAATATAAAAGAAATCTGATTATTATCACCATTTAAGATATTAAAAAATTATCAAGATAATCTTGATTTTATTATAATTTTATCTTTAAATATTAATTTTTTGATTTGCACAAATATTGATATATTACCATATAATTGGATAGTTTTTAATTAGTTATAAAACAATATCCAATTATATGATGATATGTCATTCTTTGTGTGTATTATTTATGCACATAGTTTTATTGTAATTTTTTAGAATTAAAATACACTCATTTTTAATTAATATAACATGTAACATAAATAATATTTTAAAATAATTATACAAAAATATTTAAGTGAAAAAGAAAAATAGTATTATTATATTACATCTAAGTATCTAACTAAACACAATAATTATTTGTATTTATCAGTTTTTATCAAACATAATAATAATTTATACTTATTAATCTTTCAAATCCTCATTTTGCTAATAACTGATCCAATATTACATTCCATTCCATGAGTTAAAAAAGCTTATTGTCCAAATACATCAATGGAGTGCTCTCACTATAAAAAGCCAAGAATGGGATCATCTCATTCCAAATGGCCGAGAGCTTGAAAAAAGAAGCCTATTAGTCTAGAAATAATCTCTTGTTTAAACCGCTTTTAACTATAACTTGATCTCCATCGAGAAAGTTGGCCAACACAGACGGTAAGCTTAAAGAAGAATCATCAGTGATATCATAATCAGATATTCCTTTGCGGAAAGACAACACCTATCAGATTGAAGTAGTCAACAAATAAGAAGATTTGGACTAATCTCAAGTATACAAGAATGAAATCCATGTTAGGTCAAACAATGAGGGATATATCAAGATAAATTCTCTTAAAGTTTCAGCTCAACCGCCTCTAGTCTAAAACTTTGTTTCCTTTGAACAAGCCACTATTTTCTAAGACAAAAAAGCTCCTTTCTTTTATTTTGTTTGAATCGTTAAAGCCATTCTTGTTCTTCGTTTGTTGTGTTATTGTCTACTTCAATTAATTTAAAACCCTTTCTTATTTGTTTCTTTGTTGACAATCGACACTGGTCTGAATCCAAAGATTTGCCGCTCTCATGTTTTCTAACCATGGCATTTATTTATTTAATAACAATTCTATATTCCAAAAAGGGTGGACATCATATAATTGAAAGTTATTTTATTATTAATTCAAAATCATCCTACAAAAAATAACACTATATGATTAGACACATAGTATGATATAATAACATTTGGTTTGATGATTTTAAAATGAGAAAAGGAAAATAATTGCATAACCAAATCATAAATTATCATCCCAGTTTGTATAGATAAGTTTGTATAATTTGCTTGTACATATAGTTTTATTCATTTTATACCCCTATACTTTAGGAAATTACAATTCAACCTTAAGAGGTTTCAAAATACACACTTGTTCCCCTATTGTTCCTTCTCAATCATTGGATGGTAATATGTAGGGTTGGACTCGAGCCGAGCCAGCTCGAGCTCGGCTCGGTCGAGCCCGAAATGAGCCGGGCTTGGCCAAGCTCGATCGAGCTTGAGCTGGCTCGACAGATTTTTTGTTAAAATTTTTTATACAAAATGATGTCGTTTTGACCAATATATATTAAAAACGATATCGTTTTAATAACAAAAAATGAGTCGAACCGAACTCGAGCCTGAAACGAGCATGTCTTAGTCGAGCTCGGTCGAGCTCGAACTCGAGCCGCTCATATATGAACCGAGCCAAGCTTGAGCTCAACTCGGCTTGAATCCAGCCCTAGTAATATGATTAGGGGTTACTTTATCCGTAATTTAAAATTACCTAATCACATGATGACACATCATCTATGTACCTATTTTGTATACTGAAAATATATATACATAATTTTATTGTTTCAGAAATAGTTTATGAGTAATATTATATATACAGACAAATTAAACAAACTTATTCATACAACTTGATATAATAACATTTGATTAAGTTATATAAATGATATATTCATACAATATTTTTATTAAATTTAAAATTTTAATTTTATTGATAATCTGGTAAATTGATAAATCTTAAAAGTTTTTATAATTGTCGCAAATTATTACATAAAATAGCGGTGTTTATAATTTTAACAATTACATGGATAAATAGAATATTTGATCATTTTACAACAATTTTTGAATACTTACGGCATATTTTAAGTTTTCATTTTAAAAAACAGCTTTGTCCCACCTTTTATCCAATTTTTTTCCACTTGAAACCCTCCACAATTTTATGGTTCTACGTATTCGTAATTATATATTAAAAATTGAACCCAAAAAATTACAAGTATTTATCTTATTTTTGTTAGTAGATCCACGTTATTTTGCAAGCAACTTAGAAAATTTAAAATGTTTTATATGCTCTCCTAATATATTATCATTTTCTACGTATTCGTATGATTCATTTGTAAGGTTTATATATGTAACATTTAATTCATAAGTTAGTAATGTATTAAAATAGAAATCGCAAGAAAAACTCATCAATTAGATGAATAGCACATGTACAAAGAAAGAAAGATAATATATGATTTCTATTAAATACTAAATTCATAATTTTACTCACAAAACTAAATCCAAAAATTTTAACAAAAATATAAAAATGATACTTCTTAGTGGTTCGGAGGAGACAGAGAAAAGATGTGTGATATTATTTGGACATAAAATAATTTAGAAGAGACGTTTGAATGGGATAAGATGTTATTAATAAAAATAAATTTATTCGTCTTTGAGTTTTAAGAGAATTATCTTTGATAGAATAATTAAAATTTGTCCACAGCAATGAAAATATGTCTCAGAGGCCCAATACAATGAACTTGAAATTCAGGGGGCTAACCCATAAGTAAATTCCACCTTGGATATAGTAATAATAGAAAACCCAAATGAATAGTTTAGGTGAGAAAAGAAAAAATTCATACCTTATCTAATAACATATAAGATTAAACTCTTAACTTATTTGATTTAATAATTTTGGAATCGGTTATTAAATCCGAAGTTTATTTTGTTTAGTGTGTTTGATTTCACTTCAAAGAGAACGATTTAATTCGAATGAGATTACGTGTGTTGAATGAAAGGTGTTCTGCCTATAAATTGTTACCGAAAATTCAACACCCTAAACCACATTTGTCTTTGATTCCTTTTGATAAATTATGCTTTAGAATATACTCTTCTTTTATATAGTAAATAATAACATCACTTTTTATTCTTTTACTTCAACTTTACATACTTTATTTAATTCACTTTTTGGAACAAAATTCCCTACAAACTTGACACTTTAATATAATCCAAGTATTATATATAATTTAAGTTGATTGCAACACGGCTAATGAGATTGAAAGGTGTCTCAAAACTTGCATATCATGTGCCTAAAAACAATCATATTTGTGTTTTCACTTATATGACTAGTCGTTAGATAATTGATGTACCAATTGATTTTATTATTTTATTTTTAATTTAAAATTACGATTTTTAAAACCAACACAATTGTTACCGGATTGTACGGGGCATGTAATGTAAGGTAACATAAGGTAGTGGAAATCAGATGTCTGAAAAAGCAAATGCAAATTGTGGGTATGACGTTTCCACTTGTGGGTTTGCTTTTCCTAGTGTCGGGATAAAATTAGGCAGAGAGCAATTGAGGCTACTTTTAATTTTTACCATTGGATTTGAATCTTGAACAAGACAAGGGATAAAAAGCACAATATTACCACTTGTTCCTTTTTATTTTATATTCAAGACATGTTACTTTCTAAATTCATAATCTATGATTTGATAATGTTCAAATATCATCGATGAAATTCTAAATATTATGACCAAAGTATCACCTGTCCAACTTGGAAGAGTAATTTAACAATAAAATTGTATATTTATTTTAATTATATAAATAGATACATATTTAATAAGTAATTTTAAAATAATAATAAAATAATACTTAATTATATAATAATATATATTCATTTAATACGGCTAAAATCTCACCTAAAATGCTAATTTTTGATTTTTAGGGATGCTTTCTTTAGTGGATTTGAGGTCCAGCAGAAGCCTGTCTCCAATCCATTTTGATATTTTATTAAGCTTTTCAATCTCAGGACACACAAAAAAAAAAAAAATTCGTTCCCTTCTGCCCGTCTTCGGACGGAAACCATGTCTTTTCTCAGTTGATGGACCTACAGTTGTCTTTTAAAACTAATTTCCCTGCAAATAAATCAAAAGGTTCTCACCTTTAATTGGGACATTGCACCATCCAATTTGATATAATTTAAAAATTTTTCAAATCAAATTAAAAAAATAAAATTTAATCTAATTTAGATTAAAATTTAAATTAATTTAAATCATTCATTTATAAATATATATTAATTGATAAAATTAATTAAATTATCGATTTTTTAAAACATAATTTAAATATAATATATATATATATTAAAAATATAATTTACAATTTAATTCAATTTAAAAATCACCCAAAATGTAACCCAAATTAAAAAAAAATTTAAAAAATTCCTAACTCAATCCAAACTATTTTACAAACCAAACCGTAATTTTTAAATAATTTTGATATTATAATTTGAATCAAAAATGCAATAATAGACTTTACTCAAAAACCCAATAAGTTGATTATCTTGTCTTAAGCTAACCATAAACCTTGATGCCGCTGCAACTATTATAAAATTTACAACTAATAGCACCATGGGGCAAAATAATGCAGTCTACCTAATTGGTAAACCAGAGCAGAACGCGGGAGACGCATGAATCATGCTCCATAAAGTCGGGGCTCAACTGTTCATTGCCAGAAATAAAAGATCCATTGGTTTTTAGCTAAAACAGAAGTAATAAACTAAGAACTAAAACAACATCAGGGGTTCATGGGCAGACATTTTGATTTTACTTCAGCACAGTCGTCATTAGAGGGCAGTGCATATTGGATTTTAAATGGGAACAGATTCCACACAACTGCTACTGCCTTCCGGCTATCAAAGATCATCTTCAGTCATCAGCTGGGGGTGAACGACTACATAAGATATTAACAAGGTATCAAGTAAAATGTACAAAACTTGAAAGTGTTAACAAATGTGTCTAAAGAAAAACAATTAAGGAGAACCGAACCTGCGGTATCTGTCATTGTCAGGGCTCTCAGCTCCACCAAAATTAGGGCTATCCCTAGCTTCATGTATAGAATTTGGGCTGGGGCCACGACCGTGATCAGGACTACCTTCTCTCTCATAAGGGCTTCCACTGGCTTGCCGACCATTGTCTAGACTAGACCTCTCTCTCCCATATGGACTGCGGTTGGGCCCATGACCATTGTCAGGGCTTGGCTTCTCTCTCCGATATGGACTGCGGCTAGATCCATGGCCGTTTTCAGGGCTAGCTCTCTCTCTTCGGTAGGGACTACGGCTAGGGCCACGACCATGGTCAGCACCAGCCCTCTGTTTTCTATAAGGACTGCGGCTAGTAACCCGTCCATGGTCAGGGCTGCCACGATCTCTCTTATATGGACTCGGGCTGCGAACACGACCATAATCAGGGCTTGCCCTTTCTCTCCGATAAGGACTGCGGCTAGATCCACGACCATAATCAGGGCTTCCCCTCTCTCTTCGGTAAGGGCTTGGTGATCTCCTTCTGCCCCTATCAGGTGACCTGTCGCGACTCCTATCAGGACTATATCCATTCTTCCTATCATCATCATCACGAGCTGCATACTCAACTGATATAACCCGATCCATCAACTTGCTGCAAACCAGCAGATAAAAACCCATTGAAAAGGAGCAAAAAAATATTGAAAAAGAGAGAAATGAGATGATAATGGTAAAAGCAGACAGCAAAAACAAAGACATGAAGATCAACCCCATATTTGTAGCATCCAATGCCCTGGTAGCATCCTCCTGTGCTTCATATTGAACAAATGCAAAATTCCTTCTGATCCTTACACTCACTATCTTTCCATACGGCTCAAAGTGTCTTTCTAAGTCCCTAGTCCGGGTATGGTATGGATCAAAATTGATGACAAATAAGGTCTTGGAAGGTCTTGTATTTGAAGAAGGTCTTCTTGAACCACCTGGTCTTCTAATACCACGTTCATGCTACAACAAAGAAATGAAAGAGCTCTTCTAAGATGCCAAATAATCATTATATAACTGAAATAAGATGAAAAAAGTCATTTATCCAAACTACAAAAGATGTTGTACCTTTGTCCATTCAACACGAAGTCTGCGACCCTTGCGTCCAAACTCAGTCCGATCAAGCCCTCGAATTGCATCTTCTGCATCTCTCTCATCTTCCATATATATAAAAGCAAACCCTATATGCAATAGTGTAAAAGTTGAATAAATGTTATAACTTTCATAAATCTTGAAGAAAAAGTTAAGAGTCCTCCTGTAAAATGAATCTTCGATATGAGATGGCATTTTCTCCTTTCAGCATCATACAAGCCACCTAATCCTACCTTAGAATAATAATTTGGCAACCTCCGTGAAATCTATAAACTAACTGACCAGCAAAAGTAGTAACAGACCTTGTGTGATGAACTAAGTGATGTCAAGGAACAAGATTCCAAAAGTGGATGTCTCATGGTAGGTCAATGAATATAGAGAGCCTTCTTCATCTATTCTGATGCCTCTGTTGTGAGGTCGGCAATGTTTCTATGTTGAAACATGTCTGAAATTGAAGGCCGGGCAAAAGTCATGAGTAATGAAAAGGCAATGAGAAAAATGTGGTATGGTTGTGCCATTGCAGATGAGTGTGACTCTTCTTGTAAACAAGAAGAGGAAGCTCGTCACAGGCAGGAAATGGAATTCTGAGGAGTGCATCCATTAGCCGGGAGTATAGATACCCCAAGAAAATCCTGCGCCAAAGAAAATGTTGAGTATGGGGGTTCATGTTTCAAAAAAGATGTTTTTTCTCAAACATATCCTCAAACCCCCACTGGAACTCAACAAGGGATGGTTGTTCTTTTTGATCACGTATTCTGAGGTACTGCTGCAGGTAATGTGAGGAGCTGCCACTTCATGAATTGGACCAACTGAAGTTCCTTGCAAATGCTGGACTAAACTGTCCTTTACTTATGCGTGTGGTACCAAATTATTCACATCCTTTCATATACAGAATACTATGACAGAGTACAAGCATATAGGCAATTTTAATTCCACTATGATGAACAAATTTACTTAACACACTAAGTTAAAAATAGACTACAAATTTCATAAACATCTGCCTATAGAATATATAATAATGGAGAAAGTCAACTTCATACTCTATCCAACTCACAGCATTCTGCCTCTTCCTTCATTGTAAGGATAAATTAAATTCAAATGCCAAACTAAATCATTACTATTAAGAAAGTAAATATTTATTCCGACTTGCTATTTCATAAAGAAATTCAATCATGTAAAATTTCTGGAACCAAAACACTTGTTAATTAAAGCCCATAACAATTCAACTTATCTACAAACAATGATTTATACAGTCATTTTCTACAATTAAAAAAAAATGCAGTAACTGAGCCCTGTTTATTAAAAATCAACTGAAGAAACAAAATTTGAAGCAAATTATACAAAGCAATAACAATAGCCATTAAAACCATTAAACAAACCCACTGCTTGGTTGCAATAGTCAACAAAGGAACATAAAGAGACTTTGAATACTTACCGGACTTCATATCCACTCTATCAACTTTGCCATATCTTCTGAAAAGTCTTTCCAGATCAGATTGACGTGCATCATACTCAAAGTTTCCACAAAATATAGGCCTCATCATAGCTGGGCACAAAATGACTAAACACTTTCATTACTTGTAAAAAGGGATAAAAACAATATAAAACAAACATAGACTATAACTAGCAAATTTTGCACGTGTTATGAAGAATTTCATTTTATAGGAATAATCAAAATTTGATTTTTTGTACCATTTGCAAGTGCCTTACCAAACTTTTAAAAAGCATACAAAAAATACGAAATGAGAAACAGTCTATCATAAGCAAATATTAACCAACATTTACTTCCAATATGCTCAATGACGGAAGAAAGTAAGACTTAACAGCTTTAAAATTAATAAAGCTCGCTTCATGGGAAGCAGACAGCAACCATAACAGAAAGGCCATGGAAGAACTAATATTAATAAACACTGTATCAAGAAAAATCCTTAGCAGCCTTTGCAACCCCAGAAGATGAAAGTAGTTCGGATTTTTAATTTATTTTTTTAATCTAAAACGCAACCCATTAAACATTATTAAAATGTTCAAATTCTTTGAGATTGTTTTTTACCATTCTGCAGTCCCACATCAAACACAGCTTAAAACTGTGTGCTATAACCGAGGGTAAATACATGCTTAAAAAGTCTATCAAGAAGTTAGCTTTCAAGACATACTTACAAGAAAAAAATGTAAGTACAAAATTTTCCAAGCGCGGACACACACACACACACACACACACACATATATATATATGAACTAAAAGATTCTAGTAAACTTGTGTTATCAAACTAAATATCAATAACTTCACAATCAGATCTAAAAATTACATCGTAGTTAACCTAGATCTGGTCAGACAAATAATAAGATTCAGATCTATCATAAAAGAAAAATAAACTTCAGATCTGGGCCAAACTTGATACTTGGTTACGCAAAAGCCCGATAAAGATTAAAAAATTAAAGCTAAATCTCCAAATCAACAAGATTTCCAACTTTCTCTCGTAATTTCACCAGGAACCAAACACGCACAAAAAAAAAAAAAAGAAATTTCAAAAGAAAATCTTAGTTATGAGGATATAAAGTCCACTGCTAGTTCGTTCTTACCAGCGTGAGAGGCGATTGAAGGCTATGAATGGAGCTCCGTAACCTAACCCAAACAGTCTTCAGAGATACTTCAGAAACGGCCAACAAAAAGTAAGTCAAAAAATAAAGATAACGTTGATATATGCAGGGGAGTTATTTTTCGCACTCAAATTTGTTCGTAATAACATTTATGCCCCTTAAATACATATTCACTTTTTTACCCAAAGCGTAGCTCTATTTTATGAATTCTCCTCTAACACATATGTACCCTTGGACGATTGGTTTGGATAATATTTTATTATCAAAATAGAAAGATTACATAAATTACTTAAAAGATTACTGGGTATAAATGATTACTATATTTGATAAAATTTGATAAGTATAAATAATTATTGTGTTTGGTTAAAGGTAATAAAATATTACTAGTAAATTATTTTACTTAAATGTCCTTGAATATAATTATTTTTAAATATTTTTTATATTATTTATCATATTAATTAAAAATAAATTTATTTTTATCTCAAAAAATTAATAAATACTAATATAATTATAATAAAATCAAGATTATCTTGGTAATATTTAAATACCTAAGGTAAACCACCTATATTACCTGTCACGTCAGTATTGGTAATAGAAGATTACTGTAATCTTTTATTACTGATAAAGCAAACAAGAAAATAAAAAATAGATTACCAAGTTAACCTTTAAAAATCATAGCTAAACAACCTTTAATGGTATTTTTGTTATTAATAAATAAAAAATATATAAAATAACATAAATACATTTATTACTTATTATATTTATCAAATTTTACTATAAAATGAAATGAGACAACCCAATGTTGATTTAGAATTTTTAAATATAATAAAATATAAAATTATGAAATCTTTTCTCTTATATGTAAAAAAATACTATAAATTTACTATTTAAATAATATTATTGTTGAAAAACCTTCCATAATATATATAGATTTATAAATAATATATATATGAATTTTTTTTCATTTTGTATTTTTTCCTCAGCTTTTAATTGAAGACAATATCTATAACTTAAAAAATGATAGAGTGTCTAGTAAGATCTCAAATATAAGGTATGAAATTTAGATTTTACATTAAAAAATATGGACAACTAATATGAGACTTATATGACCTTAAACTCTCTCATTTCAATATTTAGTTTTTAAATAATGATTTTCTTAACGTTCGTATCATTTGGTATTAGAGCTATTACAATGTTTTCCAATTGCAATCATACAGCGCAAGTGAAGACATTATCATTACAGTATTCGCCCAACTTTAATAGGGAGCTAGCGTACAGTTAACCCACATAGATATTAGGGCTACAGATATAGTGATATATTAGAATCTCAAATATAAGATATGAGATTTGAATCTCACATAAAAAAAGTATGAGTAATTAATATAAGATTTATATAATTTTAGGGTCTTTCATTTTAGTAATTAGTTTTTGAGATATAATTTTTCTAAGGTTTATATCAACGTCTCGTCATGACATAAGTCAAACTATGTAACTAAGGACGTTACAAATAACATTTGAATTTTGTAAGCAAGGGAATCGCTAAAACAATTTATCAATAAATAAAAATAGTACATACAGTTTTGAAATCTAATTCTATCGTGTAAATGATGTACTGTGTGTACTGTTTAACTAGATGTTGAAGGTTCAACTAATCTATTCTTGTGCTAATGAAAACTGAAAGTTGTGCTTGAGTCCTGGCTAATTGGGTCTCTGCGTTATGTATCTGTTCATGAAGACGATGAATGATTCCAACACAGCCATAAACTGGGTCTTCAACTCGATGCCTTGCCTCAAAACTCAACGAATCTGCTGCTTCAGCCTGTAAATTTGCAGGAAGTTGCTGAAATGAAAATGGTCAAATGCAGATATAAAAGCAGAAGCAAAATGTGTAGGCATATATCTGAAATATTTGATTCAATAGTACCTGCAACATCTTTGCAACATTGCTGGCGCCATAGATTTTGTGAACACAAACAAATCTTTGAGGATCATTGGCTGGAAAATAATGAGAGAAAATGCAGTCCGAAGGGCACCTTCTTCGCAAATATTTGCAAGCTGCACACCGACCACCGCCGGGCATCATTAATCTTTTTCACAGATGAATCTAATATTAAATCTTCACCCACAAAGATCTACACAATATATATATTTTTTTGTCCGACTATCTTTCAATTAGATTTTCTTATTTGTAGTGAAGATTAAGTTTTAGCTCTTAAGAAATTTGCAACGGCTATTTTTTGCTTTAAAGAAAATTAGGATTTGAGAAGGAAAGTTGTGGGTGATAGACAAAAATTCCTATTTTATTTAAAGAAATAATATTTTCAAATTCATAATACTGGATGTTACACACACACACACACACACATATGTATGTATAATAATATCAAGTTTACACATTATTTTAGACCTTATTTTATTGCAAATGTTGATGGGTTAATATTGTTTATGTATTGGTATTTGTAGTGAAGAATTACTTTAAAGACAATTAGGATTTGAGAAGGAAAGTTGTGGTTGATGGAACCCATATATAAATACACACTCATTCAATTATTAACTATATTAAGGAAAAATAAACCCTCTTTTATTGAAAGAAATAATATTTTCAAATAATCAACATTTTAACCTTAAACTTTTATAAATTATTTGTTAATAAAAACTGTTAAAAGTTTTATGAAATTGTTGAAAAAGAAAAAAAATTAACTCTTTGTTTTTATTATTAAATGATATTTGCATCCTTAAAATTTTATAGATAAATAGTCCACCATGATCGAAATTTTTATCCACCTTGATCCACCGAAAGATTTCCTAATGTCATTGCCCTTGCTCACTACCATCTGAAACAAGATCTTGCTAATGTTAAAAATAGGGCTTTGAATGTAAAGGTCATTCTTATTTTAGCACCCCCACCTTGTCACCCCTCTGAATCCTGTTCACTTAAGATGAAAGGAAAAATATACAATTAGTCTAAAATCATTGTTGATTGCTTGAAGTCCATGACCTACTTCTTCTCCAACCTACAACTCACATCTTGGAGTCCACCATTTGTTGCTCGCCACTACAACCTTAACTCTCTAGTGGAACGCCTCTAAGAATTGCCAACACTAGCAACCAAAAAAAAAAAAAAATGCCCCACAAACTAAAAATCTCGTAAGAGAGAACAACTATGACACCTTTTTTATGTTGATGTAAAACATCTTCCAGTTCTAACAAGTCTTGTAGAGTTGATGACCACTAGCAGAGGAAACAGACAAGGGAACAAAATGAATCAAAATCTGCTTTTAGAATGTATTTAAAGTCTAGTAAATGGCATTCAAGTGCATAGGCGACACAATATCAACTCAAGGTAACCATACTCAAGGACAAGGGACTACATAAAAACAACATTTGGGGAAAAATTGGAAAACCAGTTCAGGCAAGTCAATATTGAATTACCCAGAAAATGGTTTCTAGTATGTGTTTATTGTTAAGAATTCTATATGTTAAATAAGAGTCAGAGTTAGAAGAACTTCATTTATTAAACTATTGATGTGACTCTATTTGTATATATATATATATATATATATATATATATGTATGTATATATATGTGTGTGTGTATATATATATAGTCTTACAAGAGTAACAGAAATAAAATGCAACCCACGTTTTACATGCCTATTAATGTGGTAATTGATTAGAAAGAAATAACTTATTCCTAAAGAACAAAAATTATTCAAATCTCTAGGTAACAAATTGAAACAAATCTAAATACTATTTCAACTCTAACAATTTCAATGTTCTCTCTTAAATTGAATACCAATTCTATTCAGTTTATATTTGGATTAGTACATACCCCCAATAGAGCTCTAAACTTCATGAACAAATCAATTTTTAATGGCTTGGTCATTATATCTGCAACTTGTTCTTGAGTATGACTATGGACCAGTTTTACAACTCCATCTTTAGTAAGCTCACGAAGAAAGTGAAATCTAACATCTATATGCTTGCTTCGATCATGTGATACAAGATTCTTTAAAAGCTCAATGGTTGAACTACTATCACAAAAAATCGTTGTGCCATAACTTTGAACATGAATAAAATCCTTCAAAATCCTCCTTAACCAAATTGTTTGAAAAGCACATAAAGTCGCTGCAACAAATTCAGCTTTAGTGGTAGACAAAGTGACTATTGGTTGTCTCTTTGATGACTAAGAAACAACTCCTGAATTTAATAGAAAAATATAGCCTGAAGTACTCATTCTGTTATCCAAATCTCCAGCATAATCACTGTCTGTATAAGCAATCAGTTTCTCATCTCTTCTCTTTCTGTAGAATATCCCAAAGTTAAAAGTTCATTTTATATATCTCAACACTCTCTTGGCAGCTTGGAGATGAAGCTCTGTGGGACGCTCTATATACCTGCTTAAAAGACTCACAACAAACATAATATCAGGTCGGATAGTAGTCAGGTACATTAGATTGCCAATTATTTGCTTATAGCGACAATTATCCACCCTTACTCCATTCTTATCCCTCATCAATTTGTAACCTGAAACAATTGGATTACAAACTGAATTGCACTTACCCATATCAAACATTTCTAAGACCTCTTGAGCATATCTCTTTTGACAAATAAAAATACCCTTTTGACTTTACAATACTTATATACCAAGAAAATATCTCATTTTCCAAGATCTGTCATGTCAAACTCATGCATCATAGAATTTTTAAATTCAACAAACATATACTCATCATTGCCGCAAAAATCAAGTCATCAACATAAAGACAAATAAGCATAATTTTATCTTTTTCTTATGTTTTGACAAACAAAGCATGCTTATAAGGGCACCGCTTGAAACATTTTTTAGTAAAAAAAAACTATCCGATTATACCAAGCTCGTGGTACTTGTTTTAGTCAGTATAAAGCCTTCTTTAATTTATAAATTTTCTGCTCAGCATTTTTATTTTTCATAACTAGGAGGTTGCTCGACAAAAACCTCCTCACTAATTTCTCCATAGAGAAAAGCTGACTTTACATCTAGCTAAAAGATTCTCCACCTTTTCTGAGCTGCAAGAGAAATTACTAATCAAATTGTTTCCAAACAGGCTATAGGCACAAAAACTTCAATATAGTCTACACCGTGTTTTTGGGTGTAACCTTTCACAACCAAATGCGTTTTGTACTTCTCCACCTCACCATTTTCATTGAGCTTCGTCTTGTACACCCATTTCACACCAACTTTCTTTGCTCCAATAGGCAACTTCGTCAATTCCCAAGTATCATTTTTCTCTATAGCTTCAATCTCCTCATCTATTATTGTTCTCCGCTTTACATCTATTTGTGCCTCTTCAAATAAAATTGGATCCTTTGCTGGAAACATGACTAAATTTTTTATATCTTCTTCCTCCGATAAACCTTTCCCACTTTCATAATCTCTCATCCAAGTTGGTATTTCTTTTCCTATGTTTATAACATTCAAACGAGAGATCTTTGCTCAAGCTAGAATAATTTTCTTCATTTGAGCCATTAGCTGTTTTTTCCTCAGTATTGCTATGTTCATTGATTTTAGCTTCGTCTCCATTTCTATCAATCGCATTTGATTCCTTATCGTTGTCGCCTCAATTTAAGTCAACCAAAATAGCTTCCTTATGACTTTTGTCCCAATTCCAGCTATTGTCTTTTTCAAACACCACATCTCTACTTACTATAATCTTCTAAGAGATAAGATCATATAATTTATATGTTATGGACTCCTCACTAACTCCAAGAAATACACATTTACACTCTTGTCATCAAGCTTTGTCCTTTTGCAATCAGGAATATGAACATGAGATACACACCCAAACACTTTGAAGTAAGCCACCGATGGTTTGAATCCGCTTCAAGCTTCTTCTGGAGTTTTGTTTTTCATAACAAGTGTTGGACTCCTATTGAGTATATGAACTATCCAATTAACAACTTCAGGCCAAAATGTTTTGGGAATCTTTTTTCCTAAAAGCATGCTTCGAACCATATTCATGATTGTTCGATTCTTCTGCTTTGTTACATCGTTTTGTTAAGGGATGTATACAGTTGTTAGCTGTTTTTGAATACCATTCTCATTGTAGAAATTAGTGAATTCAAGTGATGTGAACTCACCCCCACGATCAGTACAAAGACCTTTTATAGTTAAATTGCTCTCTTTTTCAACTCGATTCTTATATTTTTTAGAAGTAATAAATGTTTCTGATTTCTCAACCAAAAAGTAGACCTATACTTTATGACTATAGTAATCAATAAAATTGATCATGTACGTTTTTGTTGTTGTTGGATATAAGGTTTATTGGTCCACATATATCGGCATACACTAGTTCAAGAATCTAAGAAACTCTTTATGTACTTTCTCGAGGAAATAAATTTCTCTGTTGTTTGCCCATCGAGCAATCTTTGCATACTTTTGATGAAATGTCAAAACACGATAGTCCTCTCACCATTCCTTTTTGTTGAAGAGTGTTTAGACCATTGAAACTTAGATGACCATATCTATAGTGCCAAAATTGGGCTGGATCTTCCATGAAAGAATTAAAGAAAGCTTCCTTTTTAGTTGTGTTATAACAAACAGCTTGAACATTAGATCCGAGGACATTGCAATCTCCATAATTAGCCTTTTCTCAAGATGATAAATTTTGCATGCTTCTCATTGTATGAGGATTTCAAGTCCCTTCTTAACTAGCTAATGAATGCTTAGCAAGTTGTTTTTTAATCTTAGAACATAAAATACACCAGTAATGATCTGAACAAAACCATTTACCAACATTCGCACATTACCTTTCCTCATCACATTCATGCTTGAATTATCTTCTAATTTCACTTTCTCCTTAAAATTTTCATCAAGATTAGAAAAAAACTCCCACTTGCCACATATATGATTGTTGCATCCAGAGTCTAAAAACCACAATTCTTCTTTGCTGACTTTTTTATCATTCACGTATGTCATCAACAACATTTCTTCACTACTCTCCATATAGTTTGCTTTTGTATCGAATTTCTTTTTTGGACATTCATACTGAAAGTGTCCAAGCTTATGGTAGTGTTAACATTCAATAGTAGATTTGTCAAAATTACGATTGTCTCCACCTCTTTCTCGTCCTCGTATTCCACTACGCTATCGTCCTCTTTCTCCTGAAGACTCTCCAAAAGTAACCTTCCATGCTTGCTCTTCCACAACATGAGATTTCATATGTTGCTCATGTACTAGAAGGCTACTTTGTAATTCATCAATAGTAAGAACATCCAAATCATTTGACTCTTCAATAGAACACACCACGTAAGCAAATTTGGATGTCATGGATCTCAGTATCTTCTCGATGACTGCTACATCATCCATCTTTGCCTTAGTGATTCTCAGCTGGTTGACTATAGTAGGAGTGCGAGTAAAGTACTGATTTACAGATTCTCCCTCCTTCATGTTTAGCATCTCAAACTCCTTTTGAAGAGCCTGTCATTATGCTCGTTGCACTCGTGTTGTCTTTTGATAATTTTTCTTCAAGGAGTCCCAAATGCTTTTAGTTATATCTTTGTTCAAGATGGTTTCTAAAATTGATCTATCTATGGCCTGGAAGAGATAATTCTTTGCCTTCATATCTTTCAATCTTGCATCATCAAGTGCCTTCTTTTGTGCTTCACTAAGTTGAACTCCTTCTACTGCTACAAGAATCCCATCTTCTGTTATACTCCAATATTCTTTTGATTGCATGAAATTCTCCATGAGTATACACTAGTGATCGTAATGCCCATCAAATTTAAGGATTGTTGGTTGCACAAATCCACTGTCAATTGTCATATTCTCACCACTGAACACTGTAAAAGACTGTTGCTCCTTAGTTTTCAATCATGTCCCTTTGATGTGGCTCTAATACCACTTGTTAAGAATTCTATATGTTAAATAAGAGTAAGAGTTAGAAGAACTTCATTTATTAAACTACTGATGCGGCTCTATAAATAAATAAATATATATATATATATGTATGTACGTATGTATGTATGTATGTATAGCCTTACAAGAGTAACAAAAATAAAGTACAACCCACGTTTTACATGCCTATTAACATGGTAATTGATTAGAAAGAAATAACTTATTCCTAAAGAACAAGGATTATTCAAATCTCTAGGTAACAAACTGAAACAAAGCTAAAGACTATTTCAACTCTAACAATTTCAACGTGTGGTTTGAGATTGTGTTCTGGTTGTGGTCGATTGGATTGTCTAGGTTTTGTTGTGTGTCTTTTCTAGGAGTTCTTTGAAGGAAGAAGTTTGGATTTGTTAGTCTGGTTGTGTTTAAGGCATTTGTTTACCAAATCATAACAATTGATATTCGATCTCAAAGAGAAGGAAAAGATCTTGGGAAAATGAGTTTTTATGATTGAATGAATAATCAAACCCATCTAAACGTTTATGTTATCCTATATTTCTTTGACAAGGACACTCAAAATTGTCCGTGATATTTCAAAGAAAGCAAGGGTTTTTATGCTCCTTAATCTTAATCAAATAAAATTCTATTAAGCATGAAGAACCAAAAAAGAGGGGAGTAAGACTTTGTAGTTTTCTGTGACTTTTTCTTTACACTTCCCATTTTTTCTGGCACTCAATTCATACTTATTTATTATAATTCTTATATAATGGTGCTACAATAGTATATCATGTTATATAGGTATACTAACAAACATCAGTAATATAAGATGAAGATAAAAGAAATCAAGTAAGAATGGATAATTGATTCTAGAAATAGAAAAAAAAAAAAAAGATTACAATTAATTGGGGGATTTTTCATTGGAAATCTCTTAACAAAAACAAAACAAGGGATTAAGCTTATGTGGAGGCTGCCCAAAAAGTGTTTGGAGAATGAGAAAGAAGGAAAGAAAAAAAAAAAGGAAGAAAAAAGAAAAAATATAGAATAATTATGGTAAAAATATAATTTATTTAATTATTAATAATTTAAATGATATTAACCATATTATATATATTATATAAAATAATAAAAATACTTTTTCACAATTAAAATCGATTATGTAGCTTGACTACACTGAGAAAATAAACTTTTAAAACTCAGTTTCATCGTAGTCATGGTAATAGTCAATTGGCCATAATAGTCTGGCCTTGAAAGTCTGAGACTTAGTAGAAAAATATAGAAAATCCAAAAACCAAAATGGAGGATATATGAACAAAAAACTAGAGAAGTCTTAATGAAATTGGTTTGAAAAGAAATCATTGAGGTTTTAAGGTAAGAATTAACAACCTAAATGACCAATCCTCAAAACGACAAATCGTTTCATCAAAAGAATGAAAACGAACAAGTTCGTGAGTTGATATATATATATAAAAACACGAACGAGCCTTTAACAAAAAGATAAGAATATAATTATTTAAAAAGTTTTCCAAATTTATCTATTTATACTAGGTATTAAGTTCATAGGTAAGGCACTTAACCAAACCAAACTTAGAAGCAACGACCAAGTTCGACAGTTGCTAAAACCAAACTACTACATATAAATTTAACCAAATCCAATCCATAAAATCTGATAAAAGTTTCTCCATTAGTGGATTTAGCTCCTTCCCAGGTTGTTATCACTCTCTCAGAAAGCTGGGTGGTCATCGAACAACGAGTTCAGGAACTCCTCGTCCCATTCCTGCAGTGAAAACCCAACACAATTTCTTTTGGAAATGTTTGCAAAAAGTTTAAAACTCAAGCTATATTGAAGCCATTAATTCGAGGTTAAAAATTAACTGTGGGCTTACTTGATTTTCTGGGAGGTTATTGTCTAGCAGTAGGTCATGCAGCTGAGAGGTTATCTTCTCTTCGTTTTGCTGGAAGTTTAGGAAGTAGTCATCAATGGTGCTGTTACCATTCTCCGAGTTAAGGTTGATGTCTTCAACAATCTCCTCAAGCTGAAATGTTGATACACATATTTAATCACAAGTAAATATTGTTCTAAAATTTATTACAAAATAAAGCAAGAATCAGCCATGCCTGATCAAGAGTTGGCTGATCATTAAGCCAAGGATCATAATGTTCGACACAAAACGGGCCAGAAAAGTCCAGGTTCAAGGATGGATTGCCTGGAGGATTCGGTTGAACAAAATTTGAGCTGCCACCAGAGGTAGGGTTCAAGGAACCTTCACCAACTTGTTGCTACAAGAAAACAAAGAATTTGGGAGAAGCACTGGTAACTTTTTTTTTTGCTAAAAATATGATTAAATTACATACCTGAAACTTAAATGGATTGTCAGTCGTCCCAAACAGAATGCCAGAAATGTCACCTTCCCTCGTTTGCTGTGGATTACCACAGGCAGACGCATTGTTCATCAAATCAAAAGTAAAATTATTTTGCCCACCGTTGTCGATGCCATAGGGTGGCAAGACTTGAGTGCTTTCTTGTTGATTAAAACTGGCAAATGCTGGCCGGAATGAGTTATATGGGCGATCAAACATAGCAGAAGATGACTCTCCAGGAGGGAAATAACCAAATGAAGCACTTCCCGTTTGGCCAAAATTGACATTTTCATTGTGAGAAGGATTGATCAAGTCACAGCCCCCGTTTAAAAAATTATCATTGAGTGTCGTTTGGCTAATTTGAGAGGGCATCCCAGCATAATTTGGAGGAAGGTTGTTGAAAATTCCTTGTGGAGGATACATTTGCATCGGATTGGCGCTATTCATAAGACCACCGGGCGTGCCTCCAAGGGCAAACGAACGGTTTCCAAAGTCATTTGATCCCAATCCAAAAGTGGGTCGATTTGGCTGATTGAGAGGATTTGTGGTTCCAAAGTTTGGTTGATAAATATTAGCTTGATTTTCCATCTGCAAACCCAGTTGAGACACAGAACTGCTTGAAGGTCCTTGCCTTGAACCAATGTTGCCACCATTAAAAGCCGAGGTGGTGCCTCCATAACTTGCAGGTTGAAATGAAGTTCTGGTTGGCTGCATTCCCTGTAATTTTTGACTGTCTTGTTGAGCAAGGTTAAGAAACATTGAGGATTGCCCCAATGGTGCAAAACTATTGGACATAACGTTCCTACTAGAGAAGTTCTTAGTTGTTATAGTAATGCCTTTCTCTGCAACTCGTTTTAGGAAGAGCCGGTATTTCTGCAAAAATCACAACATATATAGTCCCACTATTTGATAAAATTATTAAATTATATATGAATAAGAATAATACTACTTTTCTCAAGTGATAGTCTAATTTTTTTCTTGAATGATATATTCTATTATATATATATATATATTATGTATGGCCATGTCAACCATGGAATGTAAATAAAAATGTGAAGTATGCATAAATTATGTAAATATAGTTATTGAAGTGTATCAATATGAACAACTCTTCTGTATTTTAATGTAGCCTCCTTTTATGATAAAAACATGCCAATTAAGGGTGGATGTTTAATGACAACTCATTTAATTAGCAAGCTGGATTTATGAAGTAATTATGCACAAACCTGCAAATGGCTAGCGACATTTTCTCTAGTTAAGCCTGGCACATTCATGCCCTCAAGAATTTTCTTGGGGACAGCCTCTGCATGAATTCCACAGAACGAAAAAATTAAAAAAAAAAAAAACCCATAAGTAAAAGTTGAAGAAGAATCCAGAAATGGTAACCGTACCCATAAGTAAAAGTTGAAGAAGAAGCCAGAAATGGTAACCATTCTTTTATTATTAACAATCATTAGAAATTACTTACTTTCTAGGCCTATATGCCTTATGGCTTCCAAAAAGCGATTGTGAAGAGAATTTGTCCAAACCACCTTGGCCTTCTTGGGAGCAACGGAGTTTTCTCCTTCCATATATTCTTTGCCCTTTTTGCTGGCCTTTCTCTTGTTGTCTTTCGTTTTTCCATGCCTTCCATCGTTTACAGATGAAGCTGAACTAACAGTCTCACGAGATAAGGATCCGCCGAAATGGATGCTGATCATTTCCTCCAGGTACCTAGCTTTACCTTTCTTCGATGTAATCGCATATTGCCAAACATTTTTCAGGTCATCTGGGTTGATTGGTTTTACTATGTAAAACACAGCCCCACTGGCTAAACTCTCCAGGATGACACTCTCTCTGTCATCTGAGGACATTACTGCAGTTGAAAAGGAGAATGATTAAGAAATATTCATGTTAATTAATTAAACATAACTCTTACAGTAAAAGAAAAGTATACAACTTTTCAATCAAAATGGTACTTACTAATGACAGGCATCTCAGGAAATTCTTCCTCGATTTGTTTTTGCAGTTCTATCCCGTTCATAATTGGCATATGGAGATCGGAAAGGACAAGGTCGATGCGTTCATGCTGAGTTCTCACTGTTGCTAGAGCATCGACTGGGGATTTCACAGTAATAGCTGAAATTAAAAGAGTAAAATAGAGTAAACCAACGTGAAAATTAATCTATACAATCATCAAACAAAACAAAAGCTTTTCAATTATTTAACTATTGAGAACATAGAGAAAATATAAAATTTAGGTACCAATAAAGAAGTTACATAATTTATATGTGATAAATTACGAAAAAATGGTATTTTAATTAAATCATTTCAACACCCCTTATTCAATCTTAACAAGAGTATTGATGTGCACAGACAACAGACTACGCAATCTAATATATCCTGTGATTTTATTCTATATTAATCCTAAAATCCATTAAACATCTTTTTTAATTTAGGAAAGTGATGAATTCACCGTAATGATGTATACAAAATAATGGAAACAAAGTTTTCAAGTTTCTTGTAACTATAAAAGCCTTGACTTGAAAACATGGGTGTTGCAAAAGGTAAATCGGAAGTTTGATATAAGGATCAGTAAACCAAGTGAAAATTCGGAACTTGAAATCTATTGAGAAAAAAGAGAATCATATAGACCCTAAATTCATGCATGCAAAATTTATCAAACAAACATGAAGATTCTACAGGTATACAGAAAATTTAATAACAAAATACATAGATCTACTTGAAAGAAAATGAAAGAACCAGAGAAAAGGGAGTCATTATAAAAGAAGAAAAACCCATATTTCAACCGTTAGCAAAGTCATATATATTAGTAGACACATGTAAATATATAATATAAACTAGAAAACTTTTGTCTTCCACTCATAGTAGAAAGTAAACTAAAACTACTGACTTGAAAATGAAATGAAAGAGTCAATAAAGAAGCCTTGATGTAACGTTCATGAATTGAAGAAAAGGAACGAACTGAAACAGTAGAAAGAGCTGTAGGATCATTGTGTGAGAGATCTATTGAATACCTTCATAGTTCCATGATTTCAGCAAGGCTGAAACAATAGAAAGAGCTGTGGGATCATCATCCACAACTAAGATATTGAACTTATCAGAAGAGGTTTTAGGTTTGAAAGATGGATGCATTTTACCACTGACTAAAGCAATAGTATGAAGATTTTGCAATGAAAACAAGGTTGACAAGAGGTGGATTTATAGGAGAATGTGATGTAGAAAGCCCTTGTTTGGCAGAAAAGCAGGTGTTACATTACATTTGTCCTTAATTAATATGAAAAGACTAAGATAGTATAATTCAACTTTCCATGCTTTTTTCCATCTTTAAACCAACCTATGTGTGTCTTGCAAAAAATTATCTTGACAAAATTCATCTCTTGCCCCGGATTTTTCTCTAATTAATACCAAAATCTAGACAATAGCAATACATTTATTGCTCTTTACCACAAGAGATAGATTCTTACAATGGAGTTCTTTTGAAAGAAGATTGTGAAATTCCTCTTATTAGTTTCTTAATTTCTATTTAGAAATGATTTATTTTAATTTTCCTTGAAATATGTTCTTAAATATATTGTTATTTGAAATTGTGACTAAATTAAATTAGTTAACTTTCCTCTTAACACTTTTTAAGAGTTCTTAACATATTAAAGAACATGTTGTTGATTTAAATTTCTTTTTATGTACTTATTTTAACAAACGAATTACTAAAAATATTATAAAAAATATTAATCATAAGCAACTTTTTTTTTTCCTTACAAACATGCTTTCGTTCTTCAATTGTAGGGTTTTTAGTTTGATGAAGAAAGATATTTAAAGGATAAAATTACATTACATTAAGTATCGATCTAACTATTACATCTCATACAATCTTATGATTTAAGAAAAAACGACAAATTATATTAAATAATGATCTAATTGTTACAAATAATTGTGAACAGTAATTATTAATAGTAATGGTATGACTGTTAATACCTAACTTATTATAAAAAAATTTCATCTTATATGTTATAACATTGACATACGTAGTCGGAAATATAATAATTTAATAATTATATACATTTAAAAAATTAAAAAAAATTATTGAAACCTACTTCTAATTCATTCAACAAGTCCCAACTTTTAAAATTTGGATTATATTGGAAATTTATTTAGGAGACTATATGAAATATTCTTTCTTTTTTATGTTTGTTATATTAATTGATTACTTTCCATATTTTTCTCTAAAATATGATCTTTTTTATCATATCCCAAGATTGTCATTCCAAATGGGATTTTTTGACAAGTTATTAATTATGTAATTAGAAAATTAATAAGTAATTTAATATAAAAGTTTTTTTTTTTTAAACCCATCTTGTAGGAAAAAATTGGCAACAGGAAGTCTCACACAAAGAGCATGAAACCAAGGACAACGAAGGACATGTGCCCTCTAAAATGAAGACACTTGTTGTAGGGTTAGAAAGAATCAAAGAAAAGGGCTGACGTCACTGCTGATGGAAGTCACAGCCCTTTTAAATTTGTAGAAAATTTGTAATAAATTTGAACATATGAAAATATTAATTGAAATTTAATTAAGTTTGTAAATATTATAAATTTAGGAAATGAGTAATAAAATTTCAAAGGAAAACCACAGTGTTGAAACTGGGTGCCGCCCCTTGTTTTAAAACCTACTTAATTTGGAATTTTGCCAGTAAGAAATATCTAAAAATTTAGAATTAGAAATTTATTCAAAATTAAAGTATTGAATGCCTAAAAAGCCTGCTTCTCTTGTAAGTCAATGAATTTTAACCCTAAAATGGATTAACTTTTTTAATTATCTCATTTTAATAATATTGAAATTATAAAATACCCCATCTGAAATGGGAAAATTACAATACATAATAGGGTATTAATATGGTGCTACTATGCGTAATTGGGTGTTATTATAGATTTATTATGAGTAATAGGGGTGTAAGTGTAAGAATATTATGCATAATGGGGGTAAGTTAGTAATTTTAAACTAATAAAAGCTTAATATAATTTTCCAATAAGCATATTCTAATATGCTTAAAATTTTGGATGAACTGCATGCATACAGGAAATTTACATTAATCATATTAGTCTTACCCTTAACCTTTGTTACATAGAAAAATTACAATATCCTCTCATTACATATTACATTAACCCCTTATTATACATAGTAATTTTATCATTTCAAGGGTCTTTTTGTATTTTTTCTAGTTTTTGGGGGCCTTTGAATTTTACCCCATAGACGTACAATATGGATAATGGGAAATGTTATTCGTAATATCAAAATACACTGAAAATTTACCTATGTTACCCAATTTGTCTGAAAACACATTTATACTCTCTTTAATTTCAATCATACTTACAAATAAATAACCTTCTTTTCTATTTAACTTTGAAGTGTCATCGAATTTTTGCTAGAAAATAGGGGTGGAGAGGTAAAGATGAATTTTTAAATATGGAAGATAATAACCTAAATATAAGTTTAGATAGAAGGTTAATTTCATCAAACTTGAATATGGTGGCTATACAAGTATAACCCTAAGGTTGTTAGTTACTTTTGTATCAATAAGCTGATATAAATGAACATTATTATGTGCACTTAAAATGTTAAGTAATATTATGTGTATATATTTTTAAGCATATAATTAAATATACAGATAATAACAGATCAGTCATGTACTAATTGTACACTAAAAAGTGAATGCACAATGTTTTTATTATAAATTAATTACCAATTTAGTTATCAATAATAATATGTTACCATATAATTATGTGTTACTTTATATTTAATTCAAAATCATCTAATCATATAGTAATACATTATCTTTAACATCTAACTTGATATTCATTTTGTGTGTATATAGTTTCATAGTATCAAGAAAACTATGTGCATAAACAACGATGTGTCACCATATGATTGAATGTTATTTTATCTTTAATTTTTAATTATCCTAATATACAGTAACACATCGTTATTTATATAAAAAATTATACATGATAATTACCCTAAATTTTAAAGCAAAACAAAGTTCGGTAGCCACAATGCACAAACTGAATTAACTCTTTACATGGAAGGAGTAAGAGAAAGTGGCGTTTTTGGATTTTAGCTGCCAGAGACAGGCCACAAATTTAGGCCCAACGGGCTTTGTTTTCACTTTCCCAACACAACACTGTTAATTGAACTGAAAACTTATAAAATCATTTTTAAAAATTTAAATAAAAATTTTTATAATTCTACAATGTAACAGTTCTCAGAAAAATAGGACCGTAGGATATACAAAAGAACTAAAATATGGTTGTTGATTCAATTCACTCGACATTTGACCAAGTTTTAAAAGTATATTATAATGAACCTTTTATCCATAGATATAATACCCACTAACACAATGCCGATCATAGTGCCTGCAAGTGAGCTCTTAAGGAGGCCAGTGACCAGGCCATTAGAGCCATCAATAAATGTCTTCATCCCTGCAAAGCAAGATCCCTAAATTGCAAGTGCCCCAAGTCCGATATTAGTGACCATGCAAGATACTTAAAAATGCAACAATAACATTACTGAAAAAATAATTGATACCTTTCTTTGTTTACAACACCCCATATAAAATGGGAAAATTGATATACCTAATAGGGGTTAATACTTAATATAATGCTACTGTTTATAATTGGGTGTTATTTAATTTTATTATGAGTAATGGGGGGAGAGTGTAAGAATACTATGCATAAAGTGGGTAAGTTAATAATTTTAAACTAATAAAAGTTAATGAAGTTTCCAGTAAGCATATTCTATAGAATATGCTTAAAATTTTGGATGAACCATGCATACCGGAACTTTATATTAATCTAGCCCCTCATTTCCCATTTCAAGGTTTTTTTTTTTTTAATTTTTGGGTAATTTTATGTAGTTTTGGGGCCTCTTGAATTTTACCCAATATATGTAATGGGAAATGTTACGTGTATTGTCAAAATGCAGTCTGAAAATTCACCTATGTTGCCCAATTTGCCTAAAAATACATTCTTACTCTCTTTAATATCAATCATATTCATAAAAAGAATCACGAAAACAACAATTAAATTCATCAAATTCTCTCTTTATTGTTGATAATATTTTCGTGTGCTTCTTCTTCAACCATGTTGGCCTTGTTGTTGGCAAAAGTTTCGAGTCTTTATCTCAAAATTGAAGTCTTTTCTAAAATGCCCGAGCTTACAATAGAAATAACAACTTCTCTCTTTATCGTTGGATGATATATTACTTAAATCAAACTTCCTCTTGTTGTTACCATAGTTTTAAAAACCGGATTAGAGTTGGTCCAACTCGTTGAATTATCATCCACCAGTTTTAGTTCGCTTGAAAACCATTTTAAAATTTAGACCGAATTGAACGGTTCAAACCATCAAATTAAACTGGGTAAAAATCAAGTTTGATCCGATCAAAATAAAAAAAATCAATTTTTGTTTAAAAATTCATTATTAGAACTTAAATCCAAAATCTTATTTATCAATTTTGAGTATGTATATCATTATACTAAGTTTATTTGATGTTAAAATAATTCAAGTTAGGTATATAATAAAAAAATCATATAAAATTATTTTAAATATTATTTTTAAACTGTTATTTGATCTGACTACTAGTTAACCAGTTTGATCACCAATTGCATCAAATCTCCCTCTCTAGCATGTCAAGATGTAGTCTAATTTTGAAAACATTGGTTGTTACCTTTTCACCAACATTATTCTTGGCGTTATATTTATAATTCTAGACTCAAGATAATTGGCATTATTTCCAGACTCTAAAACATAATTTTTATCGCAAATTCTAGTTTCTTCTTCAATCCTAATATGCTTTTAAGAGTTGGTCTAATGACAAATCTTCAATAGCATGCAATAATTTCTTCTTGTAACTCTTCCAAGTTGGTGGTATAATTTTGCAATTACGATTCATATCCTTGATTTTTGAAACTAGAACTTGCAATTCATCAACTTGATTAATCACAGACTCATTATCAATCATTTGAAATTTCAAATATTTCATGCACATGAATCTATCCGTACATTGTTTCGAGTGCGTGACAAATCTCTTTTGAAATTGATTTGGTCTAAACAATTTATAGAGAAAATCAGGGAAGGAATTCAAAACTATACCCCCTACAACGAACTTCAGCATGTTCTCTTTGTTTGCATGCAATCCTTATTTTGGGGTAGCCAGATCTGTTAACTTTGAATCTAGTAGATTAAAAACGCTTTAACTCAGTAAGAATAAAAGATCTTTCTAGTAAATGAAATTTGTTCCATCAAAGCGCTCCATTTTATAGGCTTCTGTGTTAATGTTTTTGACTGTAAGGGAAGTCTGGCGTTCTGGCTATTCTTGCTCTAGTGCTCAAGTTGGTCATATTTGCTACTTGCCTTTTCTGCAGCCTAAGCCTTGAAACTACTGCTAAATTTTGTATAAATTGGAGGGTTTCTGTTTTTCGTTTAGCTTAGGCAAAATCGGTAGGCCTGCACTTATTCTTGCAAAGATAGAAGTTGGCTTGGTGTTTTTGATTTTCCTCTTGCACCCTATCATTGTAGGAACTCTGATACGCCTTCAAGAGGAAATCTTGCCTTGTTTTTATTCGTTTTTAGATTGTGTGTGCGGGTCCTGATGGTTCTGCTTTAGCTTTGTGCTTTCCTTCCCCTTGCGCAAGATGAACTTTGGTTGTCCCATGTCCTCTTTTGGAGTTCCTGTTGGTTTTTTTTTTTTAATATACTCATTTAATTACCCAAAAAAAAATGTAAATATGCAAAGACACAGTTGTCTTATATAGCTCAACTACAATCTTTAATCTTTTAACGTGAGATTTTGGGTTGTACTTCTTTCACCGCAAATACAATCTACTGTATACTTGTAACATAAGAGGCTGCATGGGTGATGGATAAGAAAAACTTAGCTCTTCGTAAAGCTGAAAAGTGTTGTCATCTGGACCTGGTTCCTGCAACAGAATTTGGGAGAAATTGAAAAATATTATGACTAAAATGCAAGATTTTCGAACCACAATCACTTCAAAAATGGAGCAGGACAGATAACTTGCATTGGACTTTCATCTTGGATTACATACCAGAAGCTCATCAAGCCTTATCATACAATGCTTTGAAATATAAAGGCCAAATCTATATAACATTCTGATAATGGGCTGTACTTTATATACTAGTTGGCATCAGATCTAGGATAACACTATCGATCCCTTTCTTCTCCTATCAGAGTCTCCTATATCAAACAAGCTTCACCACCACCAGGACAACAAAACTAACAGTTTTCATGGAATTCATATTATGTCATTGATCGTAAAAGATAGAGAACAAGAAGACAGTACCGGTTCATTAGAGTTGATAAATCAGTAACTTAGTCTAAGCCTAATTTTTATTTTGTTCTCATTTTCCCCATTCTATGGCAGGCAGGTATCTAAATCATTAAAGAAGTAACAAGAAAATGGTACAAAGGCCTAAGACAGCTTAATGTGAAAGTATACGTTAAATGTGAACAGATTCAATACCTGTAAGATTTATATGATCAAAAGAAGAAATTTCGGATGAGAAAAGGACCGGGAGAAGACGCAAAGCTAGAGCTGTTTGTCCTCCTATCAGTAAATTATTAACCAGAAAATCCAAAGGGCTCCGATGATAAAAGCTGAAGCTTCCGGGAAAGCGAACCAAAGAAACTTGCTAGCTTCTGCAGAGCCCGACAACCACATTATCCGGCTGAAATGCCCGCACGACACGCTCCACGTCAGAGGCTGAATAAGGAGAAAGATGAGTGGTCCCTATCAACCGTATGGCACCAGGATCAATACATTCATTCCTCCAGGCTGGCGCTGGACCAAACTGCCACTTCTCTGTCAATACCAAGGTCCCATTTTCTGCCAAGTAACTCTGGTCAATTTTTGCCAATTGTGGGTCGAAAGTCTGACAGAATTTATCCCGTTAAGTCAAACTAGGGTGTGGATGTTTTACTGAGACCTTCAAAGGTTTGAGAAGTTTGGTTGAGAGGTGATTTGGGTTGGCGGAGAAAATAGGAAACGTTTTTATTACAGAAGTCTCCATGGGCAAGAGAGTGAAAGAGCTCTCCTCCTCCTTCAGATTGCGTGTTTGAATAAGAATATACCGGCTATTAAATTGGAGGGTTGAGACTAGAGACAAGGGTTTGTACGAATCAATAAAATTATGGTACCAATTGTAAATATAAATTTAAAATAATAATTTATTATATAATAACATATATAAATTTATATTTAAAATAATAATTTATATTTATTATTTGTTTATTTATGAGATACAAAATTGGGGAATTATTGGTTGGTCAGTAGTACCAAATGGTAACAGTGATTTGACAAATGCTAGTACATTGACATGTGAGTGAGTTTAAAGATAGGGAATTGACAAAGTTATTGCACACCACGTGAATACTTTATGACTTCTTTTTCTATTTATTTATTTCCTTTAATAATTTGTGTACAATATAATTGATCGCACGCGACCAACAAGAGAGTAGGATCGAGAAAGACTTAAATAGTGATAGCACAGAAATTTTTTATTTAGGTAATATTTTATTATTAAAATTTAAAAATTATTTTTAAAATAAATTATTTAATAAATTATTATATATAAATTATTATTATATCTAATAAAATTTGATAAATATAAATAATTATTATGTTTAATGAAAAGTAATAAAAGAATATTAATAAATTATTTTATTTAAATAGTCTTAAATATAATTATTATAAAATATTTTTTTAATTATTTGTCATATTAATTAAAAATATGGGTATTTTTGTCTTAAAAAAATAATAAATAATAATATAATTATAATAAAATCAATATTACTTTGATAATCTTTTAATACTCAAAGTGAAAGTAGTAACTAGAGTATCACCTATATTATCTATCACATTATCTAAGGTAAAGGTGATAATAAAATATTATTGTAATCTTTTATTACTGAGAAATCAAATAAGATAATGTAAGTAATAAAAAATATATTACAAAAGAAATTTTTATCAATTGGAAACCAAACGACCACTAAGAATTTAAGTTTTATCGATAATATTTTAAAATTAAATTTTTTATTTATTTAATTTAATGATTATGGGTCAATTATTAAACTAAATATTAGAATAACTTTACTATTAAACACCAAAGATTTATTAATTTGGGTTGGTTGATTCAGTTTCGAAGAAACAATCTAATTTAAAAAAGGTTTTATAAAACTGATTATATCTAAAATTTTCACTTATTTAGTATAATCAATTAACATTAATCTAAATTGATTTGATTCGAATATAGATGATCCGTCTTCACTTTTCCACCAAATAAATTTCCCACTCTTCCCCTTTGTGTTCTTTCTATTTTCATTCGTGTACTTTTCATCTAATCCAGGACAACTGTTACAATAACTTTCAAAAAACAAAGACCTAAATGAGTGAAAACAATTGTTTTTCTTTTCCTGTTCTGTTTTAGGGTGATGTTCTAAAATTAAGATGGGATTTAGTGGCTGTGGCTATTGTCTTCACTGGATTTAGTGGGGATATAGATGACAATTGTCACAGCAAAACCACACGAGGGTTGATTGTGCCAAGCCAAGGCAGCTACTAGCCTTGTTCTTTACCTCGTTAGACCTAGTTGACAGACACAGTTTCTACCACCACTCTTAAAAAGGTGATTTTGTTTTTTCTTTTTGATTTGCTTATTATGGAGATGATTTCCAAAGAAATTTACTTGAAGCTTCATATTGACAAACAACAGGGATAGACTGAAATTTTCTTCCATGAGCTTAAGCTTATAGTATAATAAATGTAT
Source organism: Mangifera indica (assembly GCF_011075055.1). Taxonomy (NCBI): domain Eukaryota; kingdom Viridiplantae; phylum Streptophyta; class Magnoliopsida; order Sapindales; family Anacardiaceae; genus Mangifera; species Mangifera indica. The sequence continues at coordinate 2,506,330 of NC_058151.1, forward strand.
AACATTTTATAGAAAGTACAAAATTAAAATGTATTTCGTGAATATAATATGCAATGCATCTGCATCCTAGATGGCTCAACTCAAATAAAATGTAAAATTATAGTATGGACAGAAATAAAAGAATCGATATGTCAAATGTAGTATTTTCTACTTATTAAATGATTATCACTCACTCATTTTCTCTTATTGTTTTACAGGTAACACGTAAAGATACCAATTACAGAACAACAATTCACCTATAGTAGTGCATAAGGGCATTTTTATCATGATATTATGTTATGTCATTTATATCTGAGTTATTATGTATGAGTTTATGTTTGAACTCATGTTATTATTACTACACACTTTTATTTGAGTATTTATAGACATCTTTTGATGTCTTTATTGTTTGGGTGATTTTTCTATAAAGGGTATTTTAGTGATTTTATATTTGCATAATGGTTAATTAAGTGAATTATGTACACTTGTCTCTAAAAAACACTTTTGAGAGGAGTGTTACAAAGACTATAAAATACATTAGAACTTACATGACTAGAGACTCTTGAGATTGAGTAACTCAACATCTTATAAACTAGTGATGATATTCCTCTCTTCTAAAAGTAAGAGAATGTGTTATCAAAAGCCATCAGATCAGCAAGAAAAGAAACTTTGTGAAACATGAGAGACTTGAGCCAACTTCTCTTTTCTTTTATAACTAAACCACGAGAGAAAACATAAACCAATCCTAGTCATTTGACACTGTCATTTGTGGGAAAGTAGAACAACAAGACTAATACACAACTCAAAACTTATGGAGTCAACATTATGACAAATAAAAAGTTTTTATAAAAAAGTTATGATAAACTGCACATGACAATAGCTCCTACAAGAAAGACATAAACTAAAATTATTAAAGTCTTCTTCGCACTATAAGAATAGAGGGACAATTATTATACGATGTTCTTTAGCCCACAACATATCTCCTCAACAAGTGTCTCTTTGAAAAAATCTACTTTAAGTAACAACAACTAGTAGCCAACCATAAGACTAGTTATTGAAGAAGGCCTTCGAACTATTAGACTACATAAGACTTGAGTTGGTATTTCAACCTATGACCATGAGAAAAACTCCGCTTGATAAGAAATCTCTCTAGAATGTTTAACAATGATTTTCTCTTATCTTTTTTCAGGACTACAAAACAAAAGTTGCAAACTATTTTTTTTTAAGTTTTAAATTGTATTTAAATTAAGAATCCTTTTATTATCCTAATTTGATTATAACTTCTCATCAGTACTATATATATGAAGAGTCAATGAGAGAGGAAGAGGGAGAGATGACTCATAGTCATTGAAGTATCAACATAAACATATATATAAACAAATACATGCTATCTCTTGTAATCATCCTTTCACAAAATACTCAATAAAACATCAATTAAGAGGGGAAGGTAATCCAATCATCGGGTTAAATCACATTAATATTCGTCTCTTTCTTATTTATTTTTAGTTAGTTTGTATCATATATTATGTTTCTATTTGGATTTTATCAATATTATTATAGTTTTAACTTGCGTATAACTCTGAATTATATACATAAATCAGTGATAAAAAATCTTATCAATATTTATATCTAAAAATTTGTAATTACAATACTATATGTATCAATAAATTTTACTAATTTATTCATATAACTTAATGTGATGATATATAGTTAAGTTATACTGAGGTGAGAGAAAAATAAATATTTGTATCAACCAATCATATATTACCGTATCAAATTATATAAATAATTTAATAAAATTTATTTGTATATATAATTTTCTTTATTTTCGTAGTTGTAAAATTATATAGGGTTGCACTGAATTTTTTATTTTTTATTTTTTATTCTGATTTCTAAGGTACCTTACTTATTTTACACGGTAATTTTTCATTTGGAGTTTGCAATAATTAGAAAAAAAAAAAATTCCAAGTACATGCTTGACTTTGCATCATTGGCTGCATTAACAGCACGCTCCATGTGGTTGGATGGGAGAATAATAACAAGGTTTTCGTACGATTGACACGTGTGGCCACCCAAGGGTGGCTGAGTCGTAAATAAAGATTTTTGTTGTTTTGCTTTTGTTTTCTGTACGGGGTTGGTTTGGGAATGATTTTTATATAGTTAATTATAGGATTTATTTTTTATAAAATAATAAATTTTTAAATAATATATTATTATTTTAAAAAATATTATAAAATTTCTGAAAATTAAAATTATTTAGACATTTTTATTATTTTATATTTTAAAAAAAAATTATATTGATTTATATCAATAATATATATTATATATTAAGATATATATAGTATCATATGATATATTTATTATATCATATTAATTATGAGTATTTAAAATTATTTGATAAATGAACTAAATTAATTTTTGAATTGAAAATCGAACCAAAAAATAAATTATTTAAAAATTAATTTGAATACCAGTTTAATAATATAAAAAAATTAATTTTTCAGATAAGTTATTAATTTGTTTAATTTTAAAAATTAGTTAATCAAACTAAATAAATGTTTAAAGAGTTGAATAAAAAATTAATACAATATTAAACATATTTAAAAAAAATAAAATATGATAATTCTTTAAAATTCGGTTTAAAAACTGATTAACCAAAAATTATTTTTGGTTCAAAATTTATTAATTTTTAAATTAATTTAATTTTAATTTAAAATTTTTTTAAATTATAAATTTAATTCGATTTAAAAATCAACAAATCAATTTGATTAATTAATTTTAGATATCTAATATTAATTTAATATATTTTATAATATATATTATTTTTAATTTATGTCATATTCAAGCTTCTTTATATGGATGATTTCAATCTCCTGCTGTCTGCTAAGGGTAAAAAAAGAGTCGGGCCCGGGTGCACGGATGCGGATGTTGACCCGTGTCAGATACTGGGGACAAAAACCGCTGCATAAAGATCTTTTAACAGAAGTGGGGCCGTGCAATGCTATTATTGCGATGTTGATAGCTTTATTTTCTTTTCTCTGCGCTTCGGTAGGGGCCAGTTTCTTTCTGGCACCAATTGCCACGTCATTTTAACTTAAATATTACAAAATAGTTGATTAGATATTCAATAATCTCGTATCGATAACGCGGTTTTGTTTTGGATTTGACATGCGATAGCCCAAGCCGCCAAATGAACACTTACTTCCCACCGAAGGATTAGTAAATTCTGTTTAGTTTTTAAAAATAATTGTTTTTTTGTTTTTATTAAAATTGAAAAACTCTTATAAATATTTAATATTAATATTAAATTATCAATATATCTTAAAATATAAATATAAATAATATATATTATCAAATATATCAAATTAATATAATATAATAAATATATTATACAATATTATATATATACAAATACGAATTAATATATTTTAAAAAAAATTATATAATATGAATATGTATAAAAAATTTTAAAATTTTAAATATATTTATGATATTTTATAAAATAATAATATGTTAATTAAATTTTTTTATTATTTTATTTTTTAAAATTGTATCATACTATATAATACTACATGATACAAAAAATTAAATTTTTTATATATAATATAATACTTGATTCGATTACCATTACTTGTCATACATTTTTATTAGTAAATTCAGTTTAATTTCTAGAAATAAATATTGCATCCTTTTATTCAAATTATAAAATTGCTATAAATATTTAACATTAATACTATATTTTTAATATATTCTTACCTATTAAAAAGTTTATCGCTTAACTCCTTAAAGACATCAAACCTCTTATCAGTTTTAAAATATTATGTTCCGTTTAATTATTTAGGAATGTAATTGTCACTTTTGAAAATATAGAGTATCAAATTTTCCTTAAATTTTTTAAAACTTTTTAAAAATTTTATTAATGCCTCTAACTTTTTTAATATTACATTCACCCTCCAAACATATATAATTTTGAAATAAAAATAGAATAAAAAAATTATATAAAATAATATTTTTTTTATTTAGTAAAATTCATTAATGGAAATGAATGGTAGGTGAAATCTGACTTATAGAAACTTTATGGATGACAAATCAAACTTCACCAAGGCTTGGGTGGCAAATAGTCTTTTGGCCGACGTGATATAATATGATTTCTTCTCGCCATTACATAGATTCTTTGAAACGGAAAATTTTGTTTGAGTTGAGCATAGATTCTTTGAAATGGAAAGTTTTGTTAATTGCGTGCATAAATTTGAAAAGTTGTGATTTGTGAGTCTAATAAAATAGTTATGTTTTTAAGCATGATTTTAAAAATCAGATCAGTCTGACTAGTTAAACTGTTAACTAAACTGATTTTAATTTATCTTAAAATCGTTTTTTTAATTAAACTAAATTAAATCATTCAAATCATTCGGTTGGATTAAATATAAAATCAAGTTTCATTCAATTAACAAAAAAAATAATTTTTTTCAAAAATTCAATATGAAAACTTAAACCTAAGACTTTATTTATGATATTTGAATATATATACCATCAAATTAAGTTTATAAGTCAAATTATATAATTAATGAAAAATTATATAAAAAATTTTTAAATATTTTTTTGAATAATTAACTGGTTTAACCACTGGTCAACCAATCCACCACTTGTTGGATCAAATAGCCCCCTCCACTAAATTAATATTTAATTTGGTTCTAAAAACATTGTTAGTTGGCAGATTGACATGAGATTTTTAAAGTTCTATTACAAATATAGCAAAAATTTATTAACTTATTCAAACAATCTAATATAACGATACCTGATTTAGATAATTTTGAAATAAAAAAAAATAAACAATTATATTATTTAATCGCAAACGATCACTTCAATTTATAAGTATAAGTTAGTAATATTTGTTTGTACACATTACTTTATTTATTTATTATTATTATTATTTACCCTTGTAGTTATTTATGTAAATTATGTTTTATCATTTCATTAATTTAATATTGAAATTTTTAGGTAAAACGTGACTCACTCATAAACAATGAGAAAAACTCTATTTGGATTTATATCTCCTCATGATATACGAGATTATTTTTGTATTCATCTCATGTCTATGTGAGAAAACTATCGTCTTTTATCAAATTAATATCATATAATTTTCCTATTTTTTATACAACTGGAATACAAACAAATCTCTATATTCATAATTGTATTAGGAATACTTCAATATTTTATTTTCATGTAGCTTTATCTCATGATATTCTATAAATATAAAGGATCAAGCAGAGGCAAGGGATACATAACAACTATTCTTGTATTACATAACCGATACTCTATCAAAATTCCTTCAAAAAATATAAATAACATAATCGTGAATATATATTTTTGAGTAGCAAGTTGAATCACAAAAAAATTTTCTTCGGGTTCATTCCTAACTCATATTTTATGTATTCACAATTATCCTTACTTATCATACATACTAAACACGTAATTATCCAACTATTATCGGTTGACACTATTATTTTCTTGCCCATAAATAAATTATATATATGTTCTTTTTATATTCAATTAACAAAATAACTTGAGACTAATAGTTGTTATGATTTGTGAGTCTGATTACTGTGTTTCAAATTTACTTGTTTAACTAACATGACGAAGTTTTCAGTTATATAAAAAAAGAAAAAAACTTGAGACTATCAATATTAGTACTTTTCTAGTATTATTTATTTTGACTATTAAATTATTAAGTTAAATACCAAACTATCAGCCGTATACATGTAGTTTTACATAATATAACATTATATACTAGGAATGTCTGATTGTCATTTCATTAAAATTATAATTAATAAATCGGTTAATTATCTTTTTTTTAAAAATATTTTTAATATATAATTATTAATTTAATTATATATAGATAACTAAAATTTTAGAAATAAAATGAATTTCATACCATAACACACCATGCCAAATAATTTTCCATTTTCAGTATATAATAATAAGTATGGTTTAGGGAATATTTTATTATCAAAATTAAAAGATTATATTAAAATAAATTAATTTAAAGAGTAAGAATAAGACTACGCATATAAACAAATTATAATAACTTATTCATATAAACTGAGCTGATAACATATAATTTGATAATATGATTATTTACTTTTTTTCTTATTTTAAAATTATTTAATCATATGCTATTACATCAGGGTGTACGGATAAGTTATTGAGATTTGTTTGTATATGCATAATTACTAAAAAATTAATAGATATAAATTAATAACGTGTTTAGGTAAATTGATATATATAAATAATAATTATATTCGACTGACAATAATAAAATAATACTAAAATATTATTTGAGTTAAATATTCTTAATATGTTAAAGTAAATTAATTTAAGGTAACATTGCAACAAAATTAAAATTACTTTACTAATATTTAGTACCTAAAAAATATGGTAATCAAATTATTCATATATTAACTGTCACGTCAATATGATAACAAAATATTATCGTAATTATTTATTATTTAAAGAACTGAAATAGATAATATTACTAAATAATATATTACCAGAGTAATATTTTACATAGTTATCAATATTTTACAATACATGATATGTATTATACGATATAATAAAATATAAGTAAAAAAATGATATGTATCATGAGATATATCAATTAATATAATACATTGTACGTATCATATAATACGATATGTATCATATGATATAATACGTGTTACCGATACGGATCAATACATTATTTAAATAAAATGATGATATAATAGGAATATACATAAGAAATCTTAAATTTTAAACAGTATTTATAATATTTTTTAAGGTGATGTTATGTCAATTAAAATTTTTTATTATTTTTTTAAAATGATATAATATGATATAATATAAAAAATTAAATTTTTAATAAACAATATAATACGCGATTCGAGCACCATTATATTTTATTCTCCAACCCAGCGTAAAAATTGAGAATAGAGGAACATGAAGCCCATTACAATAGCTATCAATGTCACTTTAAATTAATCTGAATAGAATAAATAAATACTCTAACCTAACTAGCAATAAAATAAATGATACACCAACATAAATTGAGAGTATATGATACGAACAATCTTATCTATAAGTGGTAAGCATGACCCACCCAAATTAGTACTACTTCCATATTAATTAACAATAAAATTATGTGTATAATTTATATGTATAATTTTATACATAATTAATAATATATTATTATATGATTAGATATTAATTTATCTTTAATGTTAAACTGTCAAATCACATGGTAACATGATATTAGTTGTACACAAAATTGTGTATGTTATTTATGTATATAACATTACTTATTAATTAATTATGAGGTTCCGGTTGATCAAATTGAATAGTATACATCAAAAAAATCAACCACGTTTTTAGTCTTGGCAATTCGTATTAGGTCGTATTTGTATTGTAATAGTTCATATTTTATATAAGAGATTTTAAATTCTAACTCAATTGGACTTAAAATGGTATTAAAAATTTTTAACCCCAATCCAACTTTTAAACAGTTGAATTGATTCGATCTGACCCAACTCTTCAAAATATTTCTACTGTTTAATTTTCTCACTAAATAATCTTAATCTACTATTAATTAAACACACTATATAACATTTTGTCAAGTTTACAAATTATATAAAAATTACATATTAAAATCTTTAAAACATATCAATAATTTGATTAATTAAATAAAATTTTTACCACTTAATAATAAAATAAAATATTTAAATAAAAAAAAAAATAATTACAATTATATATAAAATTTATATAAATATTTGAATTACTATTAATATTATTTCTTAATAGGTCTATAATTATTAGTAATAAATTTTATTAAAATAATATATTTTTTAAATATTTAAATCAATTTAAATTATTTTTATATAAAATTTAATATTATTTAATTTAATTCCAAATCATATCAAAATGTTTTAAAATAAATTTTATATAAAAAATTTTTGTTATAACCTAACTTTTTTTATACCATATTAACGAATGGTATTGAAAACGTCAGTTCTACAGGTTTTAAATCTCTCTGTAATTTCATTACAAGTCCATGCGACCAGACAGGCTACAGCTAATCACTTTTCCTTCTGTCCCAAATACGTGTTTCGGTCCACTGCATCCTCTTCTTACTATCACATCACAAAACATAATTCTGAGATAGCAGAAAGTGTAAAAAGTTTCTTCAGCAGCTCTCTGATTTCTTTGTTCCGCGAATTCCCCACGGATTTCCCCATTGGTTTACTTCTCTCCTTTTAAACCCCCAGTACAATTTGTATAATCATCAAATTATATATATATATATATATAATCTTGTTGTTTTTCATTATAAGACACATGTGGTATAATATATGGCTGATTCTGATCCACCAAACCCAACTATACAAGTCCCACAATTTGACTCTTCATCATCATCATCATCAGCACTTCACCCAGATCAGAATCTCTCTTCTTCTTCAACAACCAGTCGATCTCCTAGACCCGTTTTGTCGCCAGGTGGGTCATCGGGGCAACCCAAAGGAAGGCATCCTATTTATCGTGGGATTCGAAGCCGGAGTGGGAAATGGGTATCTGAAATACGTGAGCCACGTAAGTCTACGCGTATTTGGCTTGGTACGTATGCTACTCCTGAAATGGCGGCCACTGCATATGACGTGGCGGCTCTTGCTTTGAAAGGGCCCAATACGCCGTTAAACTTTCCCAATATGATTCTCTCATATCCAATACCGGCTTCTAGTTCTGCTAGTGATATTCGAGCGGCTGCCAGTCAAGCTGCCGCCGCAAAACAAGAGAAGCCAGATACCGAGTCAACTCCGGATCTAGGTCCTACAGAGAGTACAATTTGCATGGCTCAAGGTGAATTTGTTGACGAAGAAGAGCTGCTAAATATGCCTAATTTGCTTGTGGACATGGCAGAAGGAATGCTTGTCAGTCCACCCAGGATAAACCCACCGTCTTCTGACGATTCTCCGGGTAATTCAGATGGAGAAAGTTTATGGAGCTACAATTGAATCAATTAATTAAACTTGTAATGGGATTGATAGTTAACGCAGAGTATATTTGCGAGACCCTTTTTTTTTTTTTTTTGTCTATATGTATGGTGTGTTGAAGTCTCTTCTTCCTTTGTTTTGGTAAAGTATGAGGAGACATTTCTAGTCTTTTCTTGAGCTTAATTCTAGTAATGTAGTAAATATATTTTCCCTTCGACAGCTTGAGAATGAAAGTTCTGGTGAAATTTTGTTTTGTTTTCCCTTCCATTCATTCAACCCCTTGAAAATTTGAAAACGTCATTAACATTGGTCATTTGGGTGTGGCAGACAGGAGCAAAAGTCATGGAAATTCGAAAGTATCCTAAAAAGGGTTGCAGCGAGGTTGAACGTCGATTCTCATAATTGACATAAAAACGGTATGACTCTCTGCAGGAATTGAGACATATTGTTGTTTGTGTTGAGCTTTTACCATTCAGTTTATTTGTTATTTTAAGTGAGTGAAATTTTTCAACTTTGTGAAACAAATAGAATCATTGTTCGTAAAATGGACCCTTTACCATAAATAATGATATAGTGTAGTGCTGCATGAAAACAAGAAGAGCTCAAGAAATTCATGAGTGAGTGAAAGAAAGCTAAGTTGGCGCTTACCTTATGGAAGAGATGCATCCATTAATAAATTTCATTAAGAATGGATGATATTCATGAGTGAAAACAAGAAGAGCTTAAGAAATTCCTGAGTGAGTGAAAGAAAGCTAAGTTGGCTCTTACCTTATGGAAGAGATGCATCCATTAATAAATTTCATTAAGAATGGATGATATTTAAATAAGCTATACCAGCTGAAGTTTAGGGTTTCTTCAATTCATGCCTGAATGAAAATATTTAAAGTTAAAATGCTTAAACTGTCTTTGTGTGAAATCTATGGAGATTGCAAAATTGAATACCATCTTGGAATATAAGTAGAATGTTATATATGAATATGAAGCATTGTGCTTTTCTCTCTCAATTCCCATGATGTGTTCTTAATGATATATATGTTTGAACTTGTTTTAACACATTTGTAATCATCTATATGATTAAGGAGATCTGAGTTCCAGGAGAAAGAATATATATAGAAAGGAAAGTTTCTGATCATCAAGTCTGTCTTAATTTGGAAATTACAAAATTTTTTAGTTCCAGGAAAATGAATATTTATTTAATCATTTATTTTTCCATTAGTGCTTGTGAGAAGCTTGATGATCAAAGATTTGGTTGCCTTAACTCATCATCTCTTTACCTTCATCTCTTTAACTTGAACCGAATAATTGCTTGGGGGCATTATCTGTAGCAGTAATTTGGTGGGTATGGGTGAGTATGGTGGCATCCATGTGCAAGTTTTATTCAAGTTTTGGAGCATTTTCATTCTGATAGATCACATCGATCTTCTTCAGATAATAATATAGCATAAAATGACACTCAAGATGAAAACACAACCAACTAAAAAACAATATATATGTCAATTATTGAAGAAGTCTCCAGTTTGGCCTGCCGAAATAAAGCAGGCACGCATATCGGCAGCCTCAATCAGCTTTCTACATTTAGCAGTCTACTGAGTTTGATTACCATTTTTGAGCTTGAAAGAAATTACCATCTGATCAGCACTAAACGAAGAATAAAACAAATTAATAAACCAAAATCAGAGAGATTAATCTTGTAGGTTCAGTGGTTAAAAATGTTCTCGCAGAACTCTTCTAAAATTTTTGGTCCTTAGATAAATGGTTTAGTGGGTACATAAATCTGGCGTTCGGATGGAGTACTTTGCCAAACCCTAATTGATATTGAGATTTTTCCAAGGATAGAGACAGAAAATCCAACATTAACTTTGAATTTTTCAAGTTAGATGCTGCCCGTTTGACCAATTTGTCTGCCAAGGCCATCAAATTGGTCAGAGTGCTCACATTGTTAAGTTGTTTTCACTCCTTCAATGCTTTTAGTAGAATATCTTAGGTGAAATGTCATTCACCAGAGTCAAATACCACGTTTCAAAAGCAGCATAGAATTACCCATATGTAACTTACTCGTCGGCATTTTCATTTGCCGACATCTGTCGATCCTTAGCTAGTTTGAACACAAAAAGAGAAGCCGAAATCTCATAAATTTATGTAGTTTGGTCAAAATTAAGTTGAAAATACATGTATTCAAAGGAGGCTTTCATGCGAAGCACTAAAATGATCAGCAAAGAAAGATTCTAACAATGATGATTGATTGTCAAAGAGAAGAACAGTTATGGTTGCTTTCCATAAGTGGGGTTTAGAGATCTTTAAAAGATTATGAATACGGTAACAGAAGAGTTAACATCTATGGATTAACAAAATTGATAAAACATTAGAATTTTTAGATAAAAAATCTAAGTTTAATATTTTATTATATTGGTGAATCTCTGCTTAAATTACTTAAGTATCAGGGTTACCAAAACTGGTGAAACCTGCTTAAATTATTTTAAGTATCAAGATTATTAAAACTGGTAGAATATTAAAATTTTTAGAATTCGAATATGTAAAAAAAAAAAAAAGAGAAAGAAAAGAGTTGGCCAGAGACATTAGTTTATTTAGAAATTCATTTGTGCATATAATTTTTCAACAATAAAACTATGTGTACTCATTTTTGATACACAATTTATATACATAGATGAGGTGTTATCATGTGATTAGATATTTCTTTATCATATGATGACACATGTTTTAAAATCACTTAATTACATGATGAGTTAATTACATAATGACACATCATTATGTACATGAATTATATACCAAAAATAAATACACATAACATTGCTCATTTCTCAATCAAATTGTTAGTAAAATATTCAGTGGAAGAGAGCTTTATATATATTTTCTTTTTACGGAAAGGCAATGGATAGGTTCAATTCACCTAGGGAAACATACTGTGGTTATAGCGGCTAGAAAAGGGGGTCGGCAAGGCTAAATTATATTGAAGGTTTAGTTGCTTATAAGTAAAATCATTGCTTTTAAAATCATTTATTTTCCTTTAATTTTTACTTTGTGTTTCAAAATGGAAATTGGTGGTCATGAGTGACATAAAGGAGTCACATGGTGTCCATAATAGGATTATCAAATAACTTTATTTTATCTGTAAATTAAATACTGTTGAGCTCCTTTTGAATGCCCTTACCATTCTTTAACTTTGCAAGTCTCTTTGTTAGAGACGTATCCTCACTTCTCTTCAAATTTATATATTATCAATTATGAACCTTATTGCTCTATTGAAATGAATGATCAAATTATTAGTGTAAAAAAGTAGTGAATATATTTTTTTTTAAGCGAGGAGGGAAAGCCCAAGAAATTAAACAAGAAAAAGAGATAGGGAGGAGCTAAAACTCCCTTAAAATTTGGTAAATCATTAAAATTTCTATCATTTTTATAAAACCTTAATTTTCTGATGTAATGATTATAAATCTGATAATTAAATCTCAAATTTACTTGTCTAACTAATATAGATGACATTCTTGGTTCAAAGATTTTCTAAACCTTAGGAAAGACCTTTATAGAGACAAAAATTTTTTACGATTCGATCCGCTACAGAGTTCACTTATCGAACAGAATATAAAATATTTACATTTTAGCTCAATAAAAATGTACTCCTTATGCCAGTAATAAGATTGACATTATGATTGCAAAATTTTTAACCACGTTCTTGCAATTAGACTCCCTCTGATTAATCCTTTTAAAGTGTTAATATATTGATCGAAAAATGCCATAGAAATAGAAAATGCACTTCATTAATCCTTTTTATACATATTTTGTTAATTATAACTTATAGCATATTTGTCTAAATTTATTTGTAGGTTTTATATAAAATTAATACTACATGTATAAATATAATATGATATAATAATATTTAATTAAGTGATTTTAAAATAATAAAAAATAATATCACTTAATTATATAATGTCATTTTAATTTATATAATTTATTTATTTATTTATATTTATAATTTTATTTCATTTCATAGGTATTTACTTGATTGAGGATTATATGGTTGATAAATGGCACATTTTCCAAGATTAAAAACTTCAATAATTGAAAGGCCTAAAGGACTTATTTCCATCCAAAGTATAATAAAATTTCAAAATCTCATCTTTTAATTTTTAAATATTTAAATATCCATTCATAAATAAATTTTTGTTGAAAATCTTAGTTAAAATTAAGAATAAAATTTTTATTTAATAAAAAAATTGAAGTTTTATCATATTTTTCTTTTTTAAGTTTAAAAAATTTACAATTTTTTTCAACCTAGAGTTTTAAAAGTCTAAAAAGTGATGTTGGCTTCTTTGACCGTATTCGATTGAGACGAATCAAACGAAGACAAAATCGTGAGTGCTTTAAATCAGTGAAGGAAAATATAATAAAATTTAAATTTTTTATTAAATAATAATTTTATTTTCAATATAAATAAGATTTTTAATAAAATTTTATTTATAAATAGGTGTTTAATCTTTAAAAAATTGGAGCGTTATGGAGTTCAGTATATCTTGCGTGGGAATAAGTCTTTTGGGCTAATTGAAATTGTTACTTGACCCAGCTGATGTCAAATGACAAGTGACACATTTGAGGACCAAGTCTCCACGGAAGCGTAAGATTCAAGTCTATGGCTCAAATTTCAAATTATAATAATAGGGGGACAGGGACCATGAAAAAATAAAAATAAAAATAATGGTGTCCCAGTCATGGTCCCATTCGATTCTTGAAAGCTAATTAAAGCATGTGGCTGAAAATTTTGTGACCACCAATACCTTATTAAAAAAAAGGCCAAAAGGCTTGTTCCCACCCAAGGTTTGGTGAACCCCAACCTTTCACCTATAAGCTTTTAAAAAATTAAATATCTACTATTCTATAAAAATTATTTGTTAAAGTTAAAAAGTAAAAATGTTATTTATCTAAAAATATTTAAAAACTAAAATTTTATCACTTTCTCTTTTAGTTAAAAAAATAACGATTTTTTTTTAATCTAAAGTTTGAAAAGTAATAAATTTTTTCCTAAGGTTTGATTTTTTTCAGTCATCACTTTTCAAAGTTGTCTCCAACGTCGTTCTCTCTCTCTCTCTTAACTTCTCTCTTGTCTCACCTTCAATCTCTCTTGTTGGAGACAAAATGGTCTTTATCTCAAACAAATACAACAAGTCTTCGTCTAATTTTGTGGATGTCTCCAACGAGAGAGACCAGAGACGAAACAAGACGAGAAAGGTCGAGAAGAAGAGAGAATGTGATTAGAGTTAACGTTGGAAAGTGGTGACTGAAAAAAAAAATAAAACCTTAAGGAAAAATTAGAGATGACAATTTTAATCCAAATTTATGCATTCCAACCATCTTCGACCCTAATGGGGAGAGGATTCCCCAAATAAAATAGGGATAGAGAGGAAAAAGATCCTCGTAATCAAGGATGGGGATACATATGTCCCCTCTCCTCACTTCGCCCTAATCCTTTTATGTTAATATATTTACTTAAAATACTAATATATTTTTATAGTTTTAGATTATTTATATTTTTCAAATTTATTTATGTTTTCATTGTGCATATTAAGTAGTTAATATATGATATTTGTGATATTTGGAATAGTTGATTGATTTTAATTTTACTTAATTTTATTATTGAATATATTTATATTGTGTTTAGAAGATATAGAAATTAGATTTTTTCTCATGGGTATAGGAAGATGATTTTTTTCCTCGGGTACAAGGAGGGGATAAGGGATTTTTCTTCATGAGAACAAAATGAGGAATCTTTGTTATCTCCTTCTTATTGCTATCTCTAGGGAGAATAGTTATTTTTTAAACTTTGAATAAGAGAAGAGTATTAACTTTTTAAACTAAAAGAAGATAGATGTGATAAAATTTTAATTTTTTAATATTTTTAGTTAATGATAATTTTATTTGTAACCCTAACAGAATGATAGGGTTTTTAAAGCTTTATGAGTGGGAATTTGAAATTTGACAAAATCTTGGGTGGTAAAAATTTTTGGCCAAAAAAAAAAACCTAAAACCCACTTTCCTGCTTGTTGGCTTGCTTGGATTCCACAAAAATATATTTGGGTAGAAAAAGAATAAAGAAAAGGCCAAAGGACTATTTCCCGCCTAAAGTATGTTGTAATTTTAACTTTTCATCTGTTAACTATGAAAATCCTATTTACTCACCTATGGACTGTTAAAATTAACAGTTTAAAAGGTAAAATCGTCATTTTATCTATAATATTAAAAATAAATTAAAATTTAATCTAGTTTTTCTCCCTAACCCTAAAAACTAACCATTTCCCCCTAGGCCAAATTTTAAAAAATAGCATTCCCCCTAGGGTTTAGCTTTCAATCCCTAACGTCAAATCTGGTGTCATTGCCAATGACAAAGCTTTCTAGAGGCATCACCATGCTCCGACCATCTCTCTTTTCTCCTCTGAAACGTCAGTCAAGAGATCTGACTTGGAAAGAGGGATATCTTCCTAGACGAAGACGACGACCTCATCTTCGTTTGGGATGTCTTCCCAAAAGAAGACGTCTAGGATCTCGATCGATCGATGTTTCAAAAGAGAAAAGAGAGACGGTCAGAGCATGATGATGCCTCTGGAAAGCTTCGTCGTTGGCGATGACGTCTGATTTGGTGTCGGGGATTGAAAGCTAAACCTTAAAGGGGAATACTATTTTTTAAAACTTGACCTAAGAAGAAATGATTAGTTTTTAGGGGTTAGAGGGTGAAAAGAGATAAAATTTTAAGGGCTTAGGATTCTGTTAATTTTAACCGTTTATGGGTGGGTAAATAAAATTTTCAAAATTAATGAGAGAATTTTGAGATAATAGCATATATTAGGTGGAAAATAGTCTTGTGGCCTAAAGAAAAATGAAAAAATGAAGAAGTCTCGACTCCCCAAACACGGTTGATGATGTTGACGCTCTTGCTTTCCTTCTGACCAACTTCCTTCGGTTACTTCCAACTGTCGATTCATTAACTGAAAAATAAAGAAATAAAAACAAGGGAAAATCAAAATCTTTTTAAAAATGGTGAACTCCAGTTAAGCCACGTGGTCCACACGAAACCGCGGAAAAACCAACCCCCCTTCCCTATAGATCCGTTGGGCTCGCTGGGTTTTAACTGTCAACCCGTGTTTTGAAATTCGTGTGACGTCATTTTGAAAAGGCTTTCCTTTGTTTTATATGTGCCACGTCATCACTTCGTTCAAACCACCACGTGTCAATCAATGAAGCGAATGACTCAACTTGTCCCAAAAACAGCTGGTAAATGTCTTAAGCAAAGAAGATCAACAAAACTAATTTTTGTAAGATCTGTCGAGTCTCTTCCACTTCCAGCTGTTTCCTCTTCATACTCCGTGTTCACTTTTCTCAAATACAAAGCCACCCTTCGTATAAAATCTTTAATCCATAGATACTTCTTTCTCAGATTCTACTCTAAAGAGTATTTTACTCACACTACTCATAACTACACTCTCAACCCACTTATCTTATCGATTTCTATGGAGTTTTTCTCTAGTTTTTCTGATCCACATCCTTATTCTTCTGGTTTTTGGTCACCTGGTTTTGACTTGCCTGCTGCTTCTTCTCCGGTATCTGACGGAAACAGTTCTATATCTTGCCGGGGAAATTTTTCCGATGAAGATGTGTTATTGGCTGCGAGCTATCCAAAGAAGCGAGCGGGTCGTAAGAAGTTTCAAGAGACTCGTCACCCAGTGTACCGAGGAGTGCAGCGGAGGAATTCTGGGAAGTGGGTTTGTGAAGTTAGGGAGCCCAATAAGAAGTCGAGGATTTGGCTGGGGACTTTTCCGACAGTGGAAATGGCGGCAAGGGCGCATGACGTGGCAGCGCTTGCTTTGCGAGGGCGAATGGCTTGTTTGAATTTCGCAGACTCAGCCTGGCGACTACCTGTACCAGCTTCAACTGATGCTAAGGATATCCAAAAGGTGGCAGCGGAAGCAACGGAGGCGTTCCGGCCTACACAGGAAGAGGGAGGTTTGAAACAAGAGAGCGAGAAAATGGTTGAAGAAGAGAGGACGACAATGTCGGATGAAGTGTTTTTTATGGATGAAGAAGCAGTTTTTGGAATGCCGGGATTGCTTGCAAATATGGCTGAAGGGATGTTGTTGCCGCCTCCCCGATGTGAAATAGATGGTGATGAAGCGGAAAGAGATGGCGAAATGTCACTTTAGAGCTACTCAATTTAATTATTAAAAAAAAAAAAACCATACGAATATTAAAAGCACTGGGAGTGACTAGTTAGACTATGGAATTGTGTTTGGCTGCTAGGAAAACTTAGTAACTTAGTGGGTTCCGTACTTATAATTTTTGACTAGTACGGTGCGAGCATACATACTTATGAAAAGAAGTTGTGCTATATAGTTGCTAATAATAATGGAGCAAATGCTCAAAATGTGCACTATAGTAGAAGTTTGAAAAAGCTCTTTTACCCGCTCGGGTTGTTTAATGTATTATAGCTTGTCAAACAACCCCAAAAAAGAAAAAAAAAAAAAGAGGAAAAAATAACAAGTAAATGCTATTTAAAGAAAGTTTCTTCTTAGCCCACTAAGCCCAAAAAGACTGCTTCTTTATTTACCTGTTCTAGGCAAGAACTGACAATGCAACCATAAAAGAGAGTTGCATATCATCTTCTCGCCACCCTGTAAAACCAGAAAAGTGGTGTTTCAGAGTTAATTAATTACTGCATAAAGCAGTAAAATTGACCAACTTCACCACATAATCCCGCATTTAGTTATATTATCCCATCATCAACAACATAAACCAGCATTTACAACAAAATTAAGGTACCATAGTTCTATGAGTCTTCTACCTACCAAATCTAACTATTATCTTCAGAGGAATAACAAACACAATGAGATATCCCACATACTCCATGGAAATGATGCAACATCAAAAACAAAAATTTTTGAAACAACAGGACCTGCGATTCTGGAGAAAAAAGTTACATCAGGTGACAAAGAATACAATCTGATGTTGAAGTGACGGATGGGCATGTCAACGGATTTTGATACAATCTACCATCTGATAAGCATGTGCTTCTGGATAAAGAAACGGTTACTTAACTTTTTTGCGGAGAGTTGATGTTCTGAACTCGGCGTCGTCCCTAATAAAGCTCCACCAAAGGTATGTGAGAGGGATGCTAGTGGCGTGATATAAAGCATGAGCATCAACAAAACCCCAGTAAGGTGGGAAGTCGTATATGTCCAAGAGCATGGCTACAACACCTCCAACAACAACCACCCACAGTTTCCAGCGTGATGGATGACGGGTGACACCAGCCCATACTGCCCATATGAGAAGTTGAGCTATACCCATGGTCACACAAACTTTCTTGTTCAGTCCTGCAAAAACGGTTTTGAACAGAGAAAAAACCATTGGTTAAACAGCATTGAGCTAATTCATTGATAGTCAATAGTTTGTTTTCTATCATTGATGTATACTTTAACATAGCACAATCTTTTAGAGTATGCTTCGAAAAGTGATATTAACAAAATCTTGGAATTGTATTCACATGTCCTCATATCCCTTAAAATATATATTAAATTAAAATAAAACATGAAACTAATTAGTGGTGACACAATAAAATAATCAAATGTAAATGCTATATAAGGAAGGAAATATGAATTTTTAATAGGGTGGTCAAGTTTGGTGCAACAGAACCAGTAACTCCAAGATATGAAGCAAATGCAAAAGTTGAATATAAATATAAAGAGAGGACAAAACTCATATTTATCATGAAAGTGCAAGTTTTTGCACAAGAGAAGACCAGACAGATAGCAAGGAAAGTTTGCTGGCCGATTCCAAATAGTAGAGAAAAGGTTATTTTGATACAAATTTTAAACCAAGCAGTAAAGAACCAACATTATAGTCATATGGTTATTAATATTGGTAATAGATCGTGGTACAGGTCCAGACAGGTGGATTATGTATTTATGTTGAAATACTAACATTCCTTATAAGGTTATATCATATATGATGTCACTATTGAAATATACTGTAATGAGTTGTACAAATTCTTGTTATTTATACTTTCCTAGTTTAGAAGATTACAATTAATTATAGAAAATTAAGGGGTTGTAATTGAGTGAATAGAACGGTGATTGTGGGATCATAGCTTAATTATAGGGATTCATTTCATGTAACTTCTTTATATATATCCTGTGCTTATACATATGCAATAATAATAAAAAATTCATTATTGTTAAGATGGTATCAGAGCAAGGTTTTAGACCACTACATGTTTCCTAATTATTTTTTTCTTTTGTGTTTAAAAAAAAAAAAAAACAATATGAGTGAAACATCAGGATCCAAAACAGTTCCTGGTGTTGTCCAATCTGAAGGAATATTCAATGCAGGAATAATCCTTACAGAAACAAATTATGATATATGGTCTCAGCTAGTGGAAATGCAAATTGCTGAAAGGGACAAGATCTCCTATATTCATGGCAAGACTAAGCCACCTGCAGAAGGAGATAAAGGCTATGAAAAATGGTATGCTGAAAATCAAAAGATAAAAAGATGATTATTAATGTCTATGACTCCAGAAATTATGAGGCGTTATTTACGCTTACACACTGCCTATGAAATTTGGGATGCCTTGTTAAAAGCATTCTATGATGGAAATGATGAACTGCAAGTTTTCAATTTGAATCAGACGACCTTCTCAGCAAGACAAAACGAACAAGTTCTCTCTGTGTATTATGGGGAGTTGACCGAAATTTTTCAAGAATTAGACCATCGTGATAAGGTGATTATGAAGGATCCAGATGATGTCAAAGCTTACCGTAAATCCATTGAACGGTTAAGAGTTCACATATTTCTTGCTTGATTGGATGAGGTTTTTGATCAAATCCAACGAGAAATTTTGCACAAAGATCCAGTGCCAAATCTGGATGTGTTACTCTTTGGTTCGACGAGAAGCTGTACGTCGTACCACCTTGAAAAGTGATTTTGGAACTTCTGAATCCAATGCCATGATGGCTAGGAATCGATCAAAAAATAGTAGAATAAACAATGGGATTAACAAGTCCTCTTTTAAATGCACTCATTGCAATCAATCTGGTCATACCAAAAGTAGTTGTTTTGAGCTCGTGGGATATCCAGAATGGTGGGATCATAGTCGCTCAAAGAAAAATAAGAAAAGGTCTTCAACTGCAGCAACTGTTGAAACAAAGACTGAAGATAATGTTACTGAATAAACCTCAGCATTAACATTATCTGCAGACAATGGTGGTAAGGCTTTAAATATTTCTACACCTGTTTTTAATAGTGCATGGATAATTGACTCTGGTGCTACAGATCATATGACATTTGATTCTAGACAGGTCTCACCGCTTGATCCTTCCAACCAAAAATTTGTCTCTACTGCAAATGGAACATCTACCCTAATCATTAGGAGAGGACCCTTAACTCTAACTGATACATTAAATTTAGACTCTGTGTTAGTTGTTCCATTTTTAGAATATAATCTTTTGTCAGTTTCTCAAATAACAACTACCTTATCTTGTGTTGTAATTTTTTGGCCTGAATTTTGTGTGTTTAAGGACATCAAAACCAGGAAGACGATTGGTTGTGGTATTGGACAAAGAAAACTATATTACTTGGACTTGAAATCACAAAGTACCAAACGCTTATGACAAGCCTTGAAAATGGATAGTCATGAGGAGGATAAAAGAAAATCAGAAATCTGGTTATGGCATCGCCGTTTAGCGCACGCTTCTTTTGGATATTTGAAAAAATTATTTCCTAATTTATTTACAAAAGTTGATGTTGCTAATTTCAAGTGTGACGTGTGTGAACTTGCAAAAAGTCATCGTGTTTCTTTTCCATTACGATTGAATAAAAGTCCACTTCCTTTTATGTGCATTCACTCTGATGTTTGGAGTCCATCTAAGGTCACTACTTTGGGTGGGTCACGATGGTTTGTAACATTTATTGATGATTATACCAGGATGACATGGCTGTGCTTGATGAAATCCAAAGCTGAAGTGAACTCAGTATTCCAAAAGTTTCATAAAATGGTTGAAACTCCATATAATGCAAAGATTCAAATTCTTCACAGTGACAATGGTGGAGAATATCAGAATATTAAACTTCAACAATATCTAGAAGCACAAGGAATGATTCATCACACTACGTGTCCTAACACACCCCAACAAAATGGAGTTGTGGAGCAGAAAAATAGACACTTGTTAGAAGTTGTTCGAGCATTATTAATTGACGTTCATATGCCATTATCTTATTGGGGAGAAGCACTCACTGCTGCAGCCTATTTAATAAATCGAGTACCCTCCAGCACTATCAATTTTAAAACACCATTCCAAATCCTTAATGAAATAGTTAATGCCCCATCAGCTCCAAATTTACCTCCTCATGTCTTTGGGTGTGTAGTGTTTGTACATCTCCACAAGCATCAATGCACTAAGTTAACTCCTCAAGCAGTGAAATGTGTTTTTGTTGGATATGCCACACATCAAAAGGGATACCGGTGTTACCATCCTCCAACTCGTCGACTATTTGTCACAATGGATGTCATCTTTCATGAAGATACAATGTATTTCTCTGAGCCTGAATGTCAGGGGGAGTACCGAAAAGAAATTCAGACTCTCAATTATGATGAAAATGGTAACATAGATGTGATTAACTTAGATCTAAGTGGTCCAACATTGGACTCCAATGATGATGACAATCAAACTAGACAAAATCAAGAAGTGGGTGAATTGACATTGGATCGAGGTATAGCCGAAGAAGTGGAGCTACCTCCAACTCAACCTCACATTGAGATCCTTGAAAATATGGCTACACCTTCATCTGATATACCACACCAATCACTTGCTGAAGATAATCCTAAGCCACACAAAAGACAGTTACCACAACGTCAAAATAGAGGTGTTCCTAAACCCACATATGAACCTGAATTGTCTAGTAAAGTAAAATATCCTATGAGTCATTATGTGTCTAACCATCGTTTGTCGGAATCAAACATGTCATTTATGAATCAATTGTCTGTTGTATCTATTCCTAACAGTGTGCAGGAAGCCTTAGCAGACCCAAGATGGAATGCAGCTATGAACGAGGAAATGGAATCTCTGGAAAAGAATGAAACATGGGAACTCGTTGATCTTCCACTCGGAAAGAAACCAGTTGGATGTCGATGGATTTACACTGTGAAGTACAAGGCAGATGGCACAATTGAACGCTTTAAAGCGAGGTTGGTAGCAAAGGGATACACTCAGACCTATGGGATTGATTACACAAAAACATTTGCTCCTGTAGCTAAAATTAACACAATTCGTGTATTGTTGTACTTAGCTGCAAACTTAGATTGGCCATTACAACAATTTGATGTGGAGAATGTTTTTCTACATGGTGAACTATTCGAAGAAGTCTACATGGATCTCCCACCAGGGTATAAGATATCAGAAAAACATAACCAGAAGGTCTGTAGGCTAAAGAAATCATTGTATGGGCTAAAACAATCTCCTAAAGCATGGTTTGGAAGGTTCACAAAATCCATGAGAGCCTTTGGCTACAATCAGAGTAATTCAGATCATACTCTTTTCCTCAAAAAACAGCAAGGAAAAATCACTGCACTCATTGTATATGTGGATGATATGGTGGTTACAGGAAATGATCCTGAAGAAAGGAAAGCTCTTCAAAACTACTTGTCCAAGGAATTTGAAATGAAAGATCTAGGCTCTCTAAAGTATTTTCTTGGGATTGAAGTATCCTGATCTGATAAAGGAATATTTCTATCTCAAAGAAAATATGCCTTAGGTTTATTGCAGGAAACGGGTATGCTTGAATGTCAACCAGTGATACACTAGTAGAAGAAGGCTTAAAGCTTCGTGAAGAGACCAGTCAAGTACCAGTTGATAAAGGAAGATATCAAAGACTTGTAGGGAGATTGATGTACTTATCACATACCAGGCCAGATTTAGCTTATGCCTTGGGTATTGTTAGCCAGTTTATGCACAATCCTGGAGAACAACATATGAATGTTGTTATGCGCATTCTGAGGTACTTGAAAACTGCTCCAGGGAAAGGAGTATTGTTTACTAAAAATGAAGACTATCAAAGTATAAAAGCATATACTGATGCTGATTGGGCAGGTGATGTCAATAACAGGCGATCTACATCTGGTTACTTTACTTTTCTAGAAGGTAATCTTGTGACATGGAGAAGCAAAAAACAAAATGTTGTAGCTCGCTCAAGTGCTGAAGCTGAATTCAGAAGTATGGCACTTGAAATTTGTGAGACGTTATGGTTAAGACTCCTATTGCAGGATTTGGGTTATTCAGATAACCAACCTATCCAACTATTTTGTGATAATAAAGCAGCATGTGATATTGCTCATAATTCAATACAACATGATCGTACAAAGCATGTCAAAGTGGATAGATTTTTCATTAAAGAAAAACTGGATGAAAAGATCATGGAATTGCCCAAGATTCGATCAGAGGATCAATTGGCTGATATACTTACCAAAGCAGTCTCAAACCGAGTATTCTCAAATTTTGTAGACAAGTTGGGCATATATGACATTTATGCACCAACTTGAGGGGGAGTGTTGAAATATACCGTAATGAGCTATACAAATTCTTGTTATTCATACTTTCCTAGTTTAAAAGACTATAATTTATTATAGGAAATTAAGGGGCTGTAATTGAGTGAATAGGACGGTGATTGTGGGATCATAGCTTAATTATAGGGATTCATTTCATGTAACTTCTCTATATATATCTTGTGCTTGTACATATGCAATAATAATAAAAAATTCATTATTGTTAAGAGTCACAAGTGAAGGTCAATAGAGAATGAATTACCGTAATCAAGATTAAAGAAATTCAGGTACAAGATGTGAGTTGTCACAAATGCAATCAGTGGTGCAGCAACCATAACCCTGGAAGCTTCATCTCTCACGTCAAAAGCTCTCAGTATTGCTAGAATAAATGTAAACCCAACTAATGCAACAGCAGATGAATAGCCTAACTTCTCTGTCAACTCAACATCTCTACATTTAGTTAAAGCACAAAGTATCATTAATATATTACCAAGAAAATGAAAATAGTAGCACAATTAAACAAACAATCTGATAATTATTTGACATCAAAAGATTTAAGAGGTCCTCTCAGTACAGCATAGCAACTCTGCATTAAACTATCATTCCAGTCAAACTTTGTACAGATTATACTAACTTGCATATTACACAATAGTTTTTATTTTTCCTTGGTTCCACAAAATTGCCCCCATATAGCACTAAAAAGAAAATAATGTGTTGTGGGATGAACAAAAACCAATTGCAAACAGCATCTGAATATAGAATTGAAAGAATTAAGGTCCACTCCTATGAAAAAGAATTTGTAGATTGTTGAAGCAAGTGGTGACAATGAGAAGAAGGATTTATGGGTAATGTTGCAGGTATAGAGGTACAAACAAGAGATGACTACTTACCGACTATGGAAAACAGCATTCCAAAACCAAAAGTTCATTGCTAGTATTCCATAGATATGCCACAAACCAGTATATTCGTAATAGGCCTTCTTATCCGGCCTCAACGGCAACTTGTAGTTTAGAAGGATGAAAAAGGACAACCAACCATGAAATTGTATGGAAAGATTGAGTGCAGAGACAGCAACAGAAACAGGTTCCTGAAAACATTAAAAAGAACATTTTGATTGACAAATCATTCAAGTGAAATTAGCCAGATTTCTTTAGTTACATTAACAGTAAAATACTGTTCCAGCAAATAATATGTAACAACCTGGATACCATAAACACGACGGAATGGCCATTTCCCATGATACTTGACAGGCTTGTCACCAACTTTTTCTCTCTCCTCTTCCCTAACAAGCATACATTGATATCGACAGTCACTGCTGCAGTCCCATTGTTTCCACCTGATATAAAGTGGTTCTTGAAGATACCACGGTCCACCCATAGGTTTCCCGTCAGATGAGAAGTTACAGTGTTGGAAACATTTAGCTCCTACACATCCAGTTTTCTCACACTCCTCCACACAAGCCCTGGAAAATAAATGACAATTATGATAAGAATAATAGCTCAACAGGCAAGATCATAATCATATTAAACATCCAGGATAGTATGCAGATATCTACTAGTACAATCAAATTATGAAACAACATAGATAGATGGAGTACTTTTAGTATAACATAAATCTCAGGTTTAGTTAATCCCCCTGCCAGTACTTCAAGATATCACAAAAAGTTATTGTGCAGCCAAAATTTACTTCTTAGGAAATCTCAGACCTAGCTTCAAGAACTACCATGTTACTCAAATAAAGAGTTGGTCAAGCATGACAGTTGATACCATAAGAGAAACTTCTCACCATTCTAAAACAGACTTTAAAAATCAATGTAAAAACACAAGCAGAGAGAGCATGAAAAATACTTGAGAAAGTTGACTGGAAAAAGGGAAAGCATGCTATAATCTAGCCAAATAAATGGTAACAAATTTCAAGTAAGGAAGACACCAAGAATTGTACACAGACCCCCTGCAATATCAAATCTAAAATGGTTAAACCGACTTTCACAAATTCAACCCCAAAACTCCTTAGGACATGCTTTAATCATTAAACTCAATGTACAACTAAACATGTGTTTGGGAATGATGTATAAAAGCGCTTAAATTACATTATGTAAAAAAAAAAAAAATAACCAACTGCGTAGCTCTTTATATTCAATGAATGGCCTCTATAAAAAAACCTATTACCTACTTGTTTAATATATCTTTCTTTAGATTCAATATATCTTTCTTTTGTCCCTTTCAACCTAACACAACCAATAGCGCACAAAAGCAAATTTGACTATTTGATAAATGTTCAAAAATAACAAAACTTCTCCAAAATCCATCCATAATCTCACAAAATCAGAAACAACAAAGGTTCTTATCACAGAAAATTAAACTATTTTCAAGCTAAGTAAAATTACGTAGAATCTCAAGCAAAAGAAACTGAGTCTTCAACTATAGTAACCATATCCATCATAACAAAACAAGAATCTAAACTTCCTCTAAACAATTGCTCATAAAAAAAATATTACTCGCTCTTCAAAACAAAATTGAACAAGCAAGTATTATTCCAGCAAGATTGAATCTATCGGAAATATAAGAACGAACAACAAGCAACTATGTGAGCTGAAAAACTTCACTTGTAAATCGGATCAGCATCACCGGCACTAGCGTGAAGAGAAGGAACCAAACAAGAAAGTGTTAGAAGAAGAGCAATCCAGTTGAAGTTAGCCATCCAAATCGTGGAAAGTTGAAGTCAACAGAGCAAGGTTTCAAGATTTCTACATAATCACGGCGATGGAGGCTGGAGTGAGAACGTGATTGAGTTCCATAAAAGGAAAGAGTCGAGTCAGGGGATTGACTCAGTGGTGAAGAGAAGATAGAGCAGAGCTTAAGGTGAGGTGACTGGTGAGTCAGTCTTGACTCTTTTATGAATCGTGAGTATGATGAGAGGCAGGGGCCGGAATCTCGTGAATAAATGATCTCAGAAACGATTTACGAGAAGACACGTGGAATCGAAGATGCTGGGGTGCTTTTACGATATTGACCTTCAACTTTAGCGCTGATAGCGTGCTATGTACGTACTTGCGCCGAAACTGGGAGTACTCTACGTACTTTTCGTATTTCGGAATATGTTTTTTTTAACAATAAAATATGGAAATAATAAAAAATATTAAATTAAATGACATCTAAAATAAGAAACCTATAAATTCATTAATATTTTATTTTTCTCCTGTAATCATATATAGAAAAAACAGTCATTATTTATATTTTTATTTATTTTATATTTTAAGTGCAATATTTTAAATTTTTTAAATTAAAATATATTAAATATATATTTTTATTTTTTTATATTTTATAAATTTTTAAAATATAAATTATTCTTTATATTTTTAATTAATTATCATAATATTATAATTATATAAAATCAAAAATCTAATTTTTTGTCATCTAAATTTTTAATCCTCTATGATATTTTTAGTTATGATTGAGTTTTAATTATATATTATGTTATATTACATTTAATAATTAATTAAATGTTTTATATTTAAATTATCAATTAAAAAATGTATAATAAATTCTAAAATTATAATTGATATTATAGATTTTTAGAAACATATTATTAATAATATATCGTATTAAATTCATATATATATATTTTATATCTTTTTTCATCTAAATTTTATAATTTTTTTATAGATATATTTTTTATTATTTATTATATAATACTTTTTTCTTTTGGTTTTTCGTCCCGTATTTACTGTATAGCCTACAAGTATGTTTTAATACAATAATAATAATAATATGAAAAGATTTTTAGGGCTGTGCTTGCCTCCTGCCGCTTTCCATAGTATAGATTCCTCTTCCTATTCGATTAACAACTCTTAATTTCTCTGCAAATTCCTTGTTAAAGCTCTTTACCCAACTTCAAAGCTTGCTCTCTCTACAGGTAATTTTCGTTTTCTCATTATTTCGGTAAAAAACTGATGCTTTTCGTAATGGTTTTACTGAAGATGCTGCTGCTATCGATGCATTTTATTTATTTTCGGCTTTTTGGAAAATTGTGTAGTTTTCACTCTGTTTCTGGAAATCCTGATGATAAGAAACTGAATGTTGGCGTTTTTTCCTTTTTCCTGCCTGTTTTTCAGCAGGCTAACAGGGCACTGGTTATTAATATTATTTTCTATAAATTGTGAAGTTAATGAAATGAAGCAAACGCATGAGAAGAGAAAGTGAGCAATTTCTGATCGTAGAATGATAATTCGATCTAATTTTGTCGAACTTTTAGTTCTTGTGGGGAAGTTTTGCTTCTTAATCTGGTTATTTCTCTTCAATCGTATTGGTATCTTTTGGAACCTTATTTTATAAATTCATTTGATCATCTTTTGCTATTCATCTTTGCAGGATCTATTGGTACATTAGTGATTACAATTGAAGTCATTAACTTTACTTATTGTTTAATTTATGGCTGATACTATGGATGATGCATCATTGTTGAATATTTCACTGCCAGATGACGCCCTGCAGCAGTTACTAACTGCTTCAGGGTCATCTTCATTGAAAGAAATCCTAGAAATTCTTGTTGAATCTTCTAGAACTGGAGGTGGCCGCTCTGACCTTGCTTCCAAGAACATCCTTCCTACAGTCCTTCGGCTTATTCAATCAATCAGTTATGCCTCTTGTCGGCAATATCTTATACTATCACTGAAGCTCTTTAGAAACCTCTGTGCTGGAGAAATTACCAGTCAGAATTCATTTATTGAGAGCGATGGAGTTGGGGTTGTTTTATCAATTATGAAGTCTGCAGGACTTGATTCTGATGCAGATTGTGGGATCATTCGAATGGCATTACAAGTTTTGGCTAATGTTTCATTGGCTGGTGAGAAACATCAGCGAGCTATTTGGAGTATGTTCTTTCCAAATGAGTTTGTTACACTTGCTAAAGTACGAAGTCAGGAGACTTGTGATCCATTGTGTATGGTTATATATGTGTGTTGCGATGGCAGTGCTGGATTGTTTCAGGAGTTATGTGGAGAAAAAAGGTTGCCTATTATGACAGAAATTTTGGTGACTGCTTCATCAGGTACATTTTCATTGACAGCATCGAATTGCATTCTTCTTAGTCTCCATCCAGTTTTGCTTTAATGGTGTTTGCGGTTGAGCGGCTGATAAAGTAAGTTCTGATTTTCTGAACTTTTTTCTTTTGTTGTCTCACCAGTTGGTTTTAAAGAAGATTGGTTGAAGTTACTTGTTTCAAGAATATGTGTTGAAGAAATATATTTTCCTCTTTTGTTCTCCAACCTATACCAAGTCAGTGCATCTGAGCAACTTGAAGATCCTAACCTAAGAGATAATACTTTTTCAACAGAGCAAGCTTTTCTTATGAGAATTGTCTCAGAGATAGTAAATGAACAAATTGCAGAAGTCATTATACCCATTGACTTTGCAGTAAGTGTTCAAGAAATATTTAAGAGATCGATTAGGGTGGTCGATTTTTCCTCAAAGGGCAAGTCCAGTCTTCCTACAGCCTCTTCTGCAATCAACATTCTTGGATACTCGCTCACAATATTGAGAGATATCTGCTCACGGGAGGGATCTGCTGGTTCTAATTCTGAGGGCTCTGCTGATGTTGTTGTTTCACTAAAATCCTTTGGACTCATTGAAATGCTTTTATGTTTGCTCCGTGACCTCGAGCCTCCAGCAATAATCAGAAAAGCTATGAGACTGAGTGAGAACCAAGAAGGGACTAGTTTACACTCAGGCAAGACCTGCCCCTACATAGGATTTCGGAGAGACATTGTTGCCGTAATTGGCAACTGTGCATACCGAAGAAAGTATATACAAGATGAAATTAGGGAGAGAAATGGGGTTTTATCGCTACTACAACAGTGTGTTACTGATGAAGATAACCCATTTCTAAGGGAGTGGGGCATTTGGTCTATTAGGAACTTATTGGAAGGCAATGGGGAAAACCAACAAGCAGTGGTTGATTTGGAGCTTCAAGGATCTGTTCAATTGCCTGAACTTTCTGGACTTGGTCTCAAAGTGGAGGTGGATCAGAAAACACGGCGTGCAAAGCTTGTAAATATTTCATCAAAATAGTTACAATAATAGTTTTCCTTTGTTCTGGCTAACCAGATGATTTTCACTCATCTCCGGTGCACCTCCTACATTAATTTGACGGTTGCTTGGTTTTCATTTTTGACCTCCGACCAGAACACTTTTGCTTCGCATACATTTAAAGCTTTTCTTGAGTATTGGCAATGGATTTCAATAGTTTCCAGAGTCAGAGAAAATTGGGGCTGGTGTTGATTTGATTCAAGTGAGAACATGGAGGGCTACTTATATTATTCTTTAAACTTCTCATAACCTTTCTCAGGATCTGTTAGGTTACTTGTATTATATGAAGAGAATTTTGATTGAAGGCACGCTGAAATGAGAGTCGGTTCTGCTTGAAACTAAACAATGTCTCATTTACTGCCTGTGAGTTCAACTTTATCCAATTTATTGAACCTATTGGAGTGATTGTAACCTAAAGTGAACTTTCTTGTCATATTTAAGTAGATGATGCACTTGCTACGATCTAGAATTAAGAGATATAATCTGAATACGATCTCCCAGAGAGTAGTAAAATTCTCACAGATAATGAATTAATTTCTGTGATTAAATCAGAAAATTGATTCAGGCGCACTTCTAAAGAGCTGTATTGGGCGCACATTCGAATGTTTGGTTTTCCAGAGAATCTATCTTTCTAGCAGCTTCACCTCCATCTCTTCTACGGTGTAGTTTAGAGTATGCACAACAACAGTGTCATCTCTGCTTTCTATCTTCAAGTTTCTTTCATTTTTGCAGAGCCGGGAAGTGAACAAGGATATTAAGGAGAGTCTGGAAACTGCAAGCAGGCAAATGCTGCATATGTACTTTGGTCAGGGGTGTTAAATAATAAGTTATTTCCAAACCAATTCATATAGAGTTTTGGGTCTAGGGGACGTTTGGTTTGGGTAATGTTTTATTATCAAAATAAAAAGATTACCTTAAAGATAGATTACTTAAAAGATTACTAGGTATAAATGATTATTATGTTTGATAAAATTTGATAGGTATAAATAATTATTGTGTTTAATTAAAGGTAATAAAAAATTACTAGTAAATTATTTTATTTAAATGCTCTTGAATATAATTATTTTTAAATATTTTTCATATTATTTGTCACATTAATTAAAAATAAATTTATTTTTGTCTCAAAAAATTAATAAATACTAATATAATTATAATAAAATCAAAATTACTTTAGTAATCTTTAAATATCTAAAGTGAATATGGTAATCAGATTATCATCTATATTACTTGTCACGTCAGTATAGGTAATAGAAGATTACTGTAATATTTTATTACTGACAAACCAAACAAGAGAATAAAAGATAGATTACCAAAGTAATTTTTAAAACTCATAACCAAACCGGCCTTAAGGTTTTTTATTGTGTTTACATATAATTTACTGTGATTGTCAGGAAATGAAAATCTGCTTGCGTGATTTAACATTTTGAAATGTTTTAAGAAGGGGAAATCAGAATATTGAGGTTGGCAAGGCATTCGGTTGGAAGGCAAAAGAAGGTATTCATGAAGGCATCATCAATAGGTACCACAGTTGCCACCCCAACCAATCTGCATTTCCCTTATTTGTCCAACCCCTCCTCCCCTATTCTGATTTTTCCCTTGGATTCCTCTGATGTCAGCACTGTGTTCACCAGCAACAGAGGCGGCACTCTATAGATACTTCCCACAGAAAACCAGAATTTGTCCATGAATTCTAGATCAACCTATAAAAAAAGCATGTTCTCTGATATACAAGCTGTCCATCTTCTCTTTTGTAACCACTATCTATCAATAGGTATTTTACTTGGCTAGTTTTTTGGTTGATGCTTCCTGGAAAGAGTTAAGGGACAGTATCAATCCCAAGAAATGGTGGCAAAGGCAGTCCCAAGAATCTAGTTGTTCCATTTGTGAGTGTAATAATATAGAGAGTTTTCAGTTTTCAAGTGAAAAGAGGCTGAAATTTCCTCAATAAAGTTACCATTGTGATCCTTTCTAATGTTGTAAACATCAGTTTTTTGCAGCTGAGTCCGAGTAGTTGTGTTGGTTCTGGAAATCGCTTGTTCTTGACTAGGATTGTAAAAAGATAAAGCAAGTGTGCTGATTCTATAACTTGGTTTTCTTAAGGTGAAATGGCATAGAATTGGTGGATTTTAGCAGTTTATCTTACAACCCATTAGTGGAGATTCTTACTTTTGAATTCTATGAAGAAAGTACCTTACAGCTTTTAATTTGGAGATTCAGTGCATATGTAGTAACCAACCAGAAGCACGAGTTTGCAGAAATGTACCAAATTTAGACTTGGCCCAGGACAAGATGAAAAGTAAAATATTTCACAAACAAATCAGTCCCTCCCCCATCTTTTAACATTTTAAAATATAAATTAAAAAATTAAGTGATAATGGATGTAGTCAACTTAAGGAACATCCCAGCATCCACATCAGTGTCTTGGCAAGGGCATATAGCAGTATGATGGCGTTTTTTATGCACAACTGAACTCCACCCTTCCCTCCACAAAGTGAAGTTGACAATGATAATTATGTATATTGATTAGGGCATGACACTAAAATTACTAAAATAATGTATATACCAATGATTTCATTTTCAATATTTCTATGCATAAAAATTTTATGGACCACACCAAGCGAATGAAATCATTGTATTAGATGAGTCAAAAGTTTAATTTTAAAATATTATTAAAAAAAATATAATCCTGTTATTTTTATTTTTGAAATCTCACTCCTTTACCATTGAAGCTACCTGAGAATGATCCTACTATATTTGTATCTCCAGCAGTGAAATTACAATATCTCTTTATCATCTTCATAATCACAGATTTGGCAAAGCAAATCAAACAAGTCAACTCTATTAAGGCCCTACCAACTCTAGCTGTTTCCATACTTCATAGATTCCGTCAAAGATTTTTCCAAATGGATTGAGCAAACTCACTCAAGGAAAATGATGGAAGCCTCATTTCCAGAGTTTACTTTCGCAGGCCCAAAACTAAAATCCAAAAGGGCAGCCCACAAAGTGATCCAGCTGGAAGTGTCATGAGATGCAGGGCTGATGAGGATATTCTGGAAAATTCAGAGGAAATGCTGGAAGTGGAGAACGTGCAGCAAGTAACTGGAAGGGGCCCTGATCAATTGGAAGGAAATGGATTAGTGGGAAAGAGGGCAACGTGGGCAGAAGATTAAGCAAGAAATTAAGCAGCCATGAGGAAAGTGGAAGAGAAAGACTGCCTATAAATACAAGAAGAGAGGAGAATGGAATTGATACTAAATTGCCTTTTATTTGTTGCTGTGTCATTTTAATTATTGTTGTTCTACTGCTTTGATTAATTAGATTGTTATTGCATTGGTTATGTTCAATTCTGTAATTAGATGCTGCAAGTACTACTGAAATTGAACTTGTTATTTCTTTTTTTCATTCAGTATTGAATTACAAATTGTTGCTGAGTTTACATTCTGAAAGCTGCGTATTTTACTTGAATATTTTTCCTGTGAGAGATCCACAAGTTTGAGTGATCTGGAAGCTTTCTTCGTCTGGAATTCTTTGTCTACAGGTCTGACTCTTCTGCTCTCCAAATCTGAATTTGTTATTCTACAGGTCTGCAACAGAAAATATGCTTAAAAGATTAACATTCAAGGATGATCAACAGAGAGAATTCGATCACCAAACTTGAAAAACTTCATTCTATCAAAATCAAAATCCACTTTTATACACGTGGCATAAGCCTATGACACACAACTAGCTAACGATGGCACCAACCACCAGCCCAAACATCACATCACTACATTACAACACAACCCATTTGAAGCTAACAGGAAACTGCTGCTATTCACCAGCATTAACCACCATTTTACAACACAAACACGATAGTACTACAGATAAGCTGTAAAAAAATTTCATGAGTATGGCAATTTCTCAGCTTTATAACTCTGTCAAACCCTCCGATTCAACTTATGATGTTGTCTTGTTCGGATTTTCAACACACAAGAGAGGATCTTAAGGATGGGGCAATTGAAATATTTGTGCATGATGCCCAACGGATCACTGACTCAGACACCACAAAATCAAGTTGCTCCCTCTCACCAAGACCAATTGTTCGGTTCCTCTTACTGTGGATGCCCGAAATCTTGGATCCAATGCTCCCTCCTGCTCTTTTAACTTCAGCTGTCTTATGTTCCATTTCTCTCAATTGATGCCCAAAGGAAGGAGAAGGATCGGGTACTGTAAGAACCTCCTCCAAGCTAGCCTCTGCCCGATAATTTGAATATAAAATTTAGATGAAAGAATTGCAAGAACAAGACTGAAGGTTGAAAAAGATAGAAAACTTAATTACCTCCATTAGTTGCATCAAGTCTGCTGATGCTGGTTGAACAATCCACTGAAATACCTTGCTGAATGGAACCAGTGCCAAAAAATGAAAAACTTGGCATTGAGGGTACAGGAGAAGTGAATTCCAAGGTATTAGAATTGCTGGGACTACAGAAATAAAACCTAGCAGATGCAGAACAAGGTGTTGAAGGTTCCACCAAGAAAGATGAAAATGACGTTCTGCATGTAAATGCAGGTGATTCAGCATTGAAAACAATTGGTGATCCAGTTCCAGAGCCAAAGCTGATGTCCTGATTCCTAATCATAAATGGAGTAGAGAATGAGTCACTTTTTAAATCCCATTCTTGACAACCTTCAAAATTGTTCCCACCCAATAATTCAGTGTACAGTATGTCATCCTTCATCCATGAATGATCTACAAGAGTAAGAGAATTGTCAAAGGGGAAATATCCGCAATAAGTAAGAAGAGATAATTTTCTAATTACCGGCCCAACCAGCACTAGTCATCTATACAAGTAATTAGCCTCAATTTGTACAAATCCTACCACAGGCAGCAGTAATCATAGCTACATCCCCATCAAGAAGGTTCTAATACAACAAGAATCATTGATATAAAAACAATTATTGGTTGATGGTCTCAAAAATTACTTACAAAAAGATATTGTTTGCATCACACACACAAACGAGAACGTGCGCGAGAGAGAGAGAGAGAACTGCAATCTAAGATGGACACCAAAAGGGTCTGCTTGAATGTAATCATCCGTAAAATAATTAAACAACATTTCAGGAATGTACTCATATAAATGTCCTTACAATAACATCAGGCATATATCGTCTTTCCTTCAATGAATCTACTTTTTTCAGTATTTCAATTTTAGATGCTAATAATGGCATAGAATTGAACAAAGACATTAAGATGTCTCCCATATGTTACCAGAACCCAGAACAGGATTTTGAACTTAAATGTTTCATATCTAAGACTTGGATTCTCAGTTAAAAAAGTTAGCATCTACCATACCTAAAACCTGCTGGGCAGTGAGCCTCTGAGAAGGATTCGTAGAAAGCATTCCCCTGACTAGTCTCTTTGCAGATTCAGATATGTTATCCCAAGGATTTGAGGGGAACCGTAGATCGGCTGCCCTAACAGCATCAAATATTCGTGACTTAGTGTTACCCCAGAATGGGGGCATACCACTGAGAAGAATATACAAAATAACACCAGCACTCCAAACATCAGCTGCTTGGTTGTAGCCCCCAGTCAATACCTCAGGAGCTATATAAAATGGACTCCCAACAGTACCATGCAGCCTCTGCCCTGTTTGGCCAAAATCCCGAATGCATAAATCACCAAACACCTTGAAATTTACTGGGGACAATAATAGACATGAAAAGAAAATAAAGATTATAGAGTTTTACCAGGCATTATGTAGGTAGCAAGACCAAAGTCGGCCAGCTTAATTGGTGAGAATGAGGCGTCTGTAGCCAACAGAATGTTCTCTGGCTTCAAGTCTCTATGAACAACGCCAATTTCATGACAATATAGAACAACTTGCATCAAATGCCTAAAGAGAATCCTGGCCTCTGCTTCAGAGAATCGTCCATACTTCTCTAACTGGTGGAAAAGTTCCCCTCCAGCACAAAGCTCCATCACCAGATGCACAGACTTTTCATCCTCATAGACTGCCTTGAGGTCTACAACATTAGGGTGACCTGATAACTTAGCCATTATTTCAATTTCAAGCTTTACACTCCGTGCATCATCAGAGGTCACTAATCTATCTTTGTTAATGGATTTGCAGGCAAACACCTCTCCAGTCAGTTTATCAGAGCAAACCCTAATAACACCAAACTGCCCCCAACCCAACTGCTTCCCTAGAATGAATCGATCTTTCAAGTCAGAGATCTCATTAGCTTCCAAAATGGTTTCAGTTAAACCCGCAGCTTTATAACAATTACAAGGTTGCCTAGATGGTTCACTGCTGCTGTTGCTCTTGGCAACAGCCATACCAAATCCTAGTTCTGAGACCACCCAAGAGATAACAGAACAAGCTCAACTTGCCCAAATAACAAAACTTGAAGGAAAATCCTTATGCAAACGCCCTTTCGAGGAGCCCAATAGACCATGAATGTCAAAATAACAAAACCTTTACTCCCAAAGCTAATAATTCCCCAGAATCTTGATGGATCAACTGGATCTGAAGTAAAATTTAAATAAATACACACACAGACTTCACGGTCACTGAATTGAAACAATAATAACAAACAAGCGCAATTCACCAGAAAAAAAGAAAACCAAACAGATCATTTGTTTTACTTCAAAATAGTAATTCAAACTACAGTTCAAGCTCAGAACAGAAAACAAATGACAAAAGGAAAGTTTTTCAAAACAGCAACTCATCTATGAACAAACAAAAGTTTCAATTTTGTTCAGGAAAGTGGATAAAATCCTAAACATCAGAAAACAGCCCAAATCAGCTTCAAAGGGCTAAAAGCAAACATCACTCATCATCATCATCAAAAAGCTGCTAGATTTTACAAACAAAACCGAAATCCAACACTAAATCATAAAAATTTACCACAAACAATGCACCCCAGATCCAAAAAACCAACATAGAACAACACAACTATCATAACCACATGTCCGAACTTAAAAACAGATACAGAAGTCACATCATGATAAAAACTAACAAAGAGAAAAAGGAGAAACAGAAAAAGAACCTGGATAAAAACAAAGTGAGAGGCACAGAGAAGGAGGACGTTGGAGCAGTGACTGAAGTCTCCAACAAAACCCCTGTCCCGTGGGCTCTCGTTGGTCTCCTTTAGAGGAGTTTTTGGAAAATGTTTTGTGAAATTCAAAAGCCTTAAAGTCCTACTCCTTCCTCGGACGCCAAAACTAAGTTTAATTTAGTTAAATATAATTTTATGTGTGATTTTTTATGTTACATGGATAACGTTGTTGAAGACTTATAGGCGTAGGTCAAGGTGTGTACTTGTTTGTCTACGGCCAAAAACCCACCCAAGGTTTGATGTAATTTCAAAATCCCACAGTCAACTTTCAAAAATTCAAAGTTTCACCAATGAATTATTAAAATTAACAAAATTTATTAATTTTAGAAGGTAAAATCGATTTAACTAGTAATTTTTAAAAACTATAAAAATTTATATCATTTTCACCTCTAAACCTTAGAAACTAATAATTTTACTCTAAAATTAAGTTTTGAAAAGTTATATTTTCCCCTTATAGGATTCAAATTTTTTTTTTGTGTTTCTTTGTTTTCGTTGCCAAGTGCCAATGCCAACTTATACAACTTGCTTCCTCTACCTCCTTTTTTTCTTAGTTCTCAAACACAAGTATAACTACAACCTCTACATTTTCAAGAACAAGGATGCCTTCAATCTTTGCAATTTCAGTCAAGCCTCTTCTTTCCTGGCCACCTCCACCGCTTACATGCCTTCAATCATGTACCAGTGTGATCATATTATTTTCTAGTCTGGGCTCTTCATAATCTTTGTACATGTCACATGGCAATCTTATTGTCCCATTACTTAAAACCTCAAAGTGCCCGAGAATTTAAAACCTCCCAAATGCACCATTTAACCCTTATTCAAATATTTATTAAAAAGATATCCTTATTTTAATTCAAATTACCCTATAACCACCGACGCTACACCACAATAAACCATTAAAATCTTTCAATGAAAGATCTCAAAATCTTATAAATTATAAAGGGTAAAATACTTTCTAAGATCTACAAGATTGTTTAATTGAGATAAAAAATAGTTAATTATGTTTGGACATGAAAAATGACTGAAGTAAAATAAGAAGTAGTCGATTCCTTAATGAGATGTGGGTATAGTTATTAGTATTTTACAATACGATATGATACATATAAAAAATTATACGTATCATAAAATATATCCTAATTAATATAGTATAATGAATATATCGTACAATAGAATATGTATCATATAATACGATACATATTATCGATACAGATTAATACACTTTTTAGTAAAATGATGAATTAATAGGGGTATATATAAAAAATTTTAAATTTTTAAAGATGTTTGTGATATTTTTTAAAATGATGACATACTAATTATATTTTTTATTATTTTATTAATATTTTGTTTCCTACCAATTATATCATATAATATGATATAATATTTAATATATAATATATAAAATTATATTTTTAATACATAATATAAAATATAATTCAAGCACTGTAAATGTGAATGTCGATCTGGACAAGAAGATAAGAAAAGTTGGACTCTCGTTCAACTCTTAGCGTTTTGATTTATTTAGCTTTGGGAAATTATAATAAATGTCAAAACTAAAGGGTGTTAAGCAAAATTGTCCAAAACTATAAGGTTTAATCAAAAATACCCTCAATTTGGGAAATGACCAAACTGCCCTTATATATAAACCCCTCATTTCCCACTGATTTACTGTTCAAAATCAGAGAAAATTCGAATCTCCCACGAGTGTAACGAGTTTTCATCTTTTTCGTCGACTTTTCTTGATTTTCGACAATAAAAAATGACAAATAAGGATAGTACATCGTTCCACTTATTGTTTGAATCAAT
This sequence comes from Mangifera indica, assembly GCF_011075055.1. Classification (NCBI taxonomy): domain Eukaryota; kingdom Viridiplantae; phylum Streptophyta; class Magnoliopsida; order Sapindales; family Anacardiaceae; genus Mangifera; species Mangifera indica. The sequence goes on from NC_058151.1 coordinate 2,544,915, forward strand.
TTATTGTTAGAATTATTGAGATTTGAAGGAGATTGAATCAATTTATTATTAGGATTATTGAGATTTGAAGGAGATTTGAAGGTTTGAATGTTTAGGGTTTTGATTTTAAATAATACATAAAATGTTTTGATTCTTGTTGTATTGCTTGAATTTCTTGAGTGGTTTTGTGTTATTGGATGTGTAGATTTGATTTGTGTTGAAATTAGAGGCTGAAATGACGATTTTTGACCGAAAAATAGGTTAGATTTGTCGGCGTTGCAATAACCTCTCACGGGCGCCCGTGGGGTAGGAGGAAATTTAACGTTTTCAAAATTTTAGGGAAAGGGGGAAGATGGGGAGATCCACTGGGGTTCATGGGAAATTTTACATTGAATCGTTGGGCAGTCCGTGAAAACAGTGGGTTGGGTGGAAATTAATTTTTTTAAAACTATAAGACCTATATTAGACAGACTTTGAACTACCATAACTTTTAATCCATGAGGAGTTATGAGGCCTGTAATATATCAACGTGAAGCTCGTTTCGAGCTCTATAATAACAACTAGCTTACCCGGTTGTGCCAAATTTGGAGGCCAAAATAAAACTGTTTTAGTATGTATTATGCAGTTTTTTTTGTTTTATCAAATTTAAGATTTTCGGTTTTTATGATTTTGAGCTTGTTTATGACCGGGTTAGAATTTTTTGATATATAGTTTTCAAATTTGACATTTGTAATTACGATGTGTTTTTTTAGACACGTTTTACGATGTAATTACAAAATTTTAGATTGATTTTTCGGTTTTCTCATTCATAAGCTATTTGAACGTGTAGTTTTTGAAATTCAGATCTGTTTTTTTATATTTTTGAGTGATTTTTTTTATTATTAACATTCTAGGGTATTTCAATAACATGTTATTTTCAATGTAATTTTTACGAATTGATTTTTTTCTATTTGAATTCTGAAATACGAATTTCTTCTTTCCAAACGAACCTATAGTAATTGATATTAAGTAAAAATGAGCGTGAGTGTTTAAGTGATATAAAAAATATATGTAATGAGAGTGAGAGTAAGAGAGTTTATATAGATGTGATTACGGATAATTTTGGTATTTTAAAAAAAAATTAGGGTATTTTTACTTAAGAATAAAAAAATAGACATTTTTGTTTAAGAATAAGAGTAGTCCTGGCCACGGTTCATGAACCGGCGGTTTCTGCTCGAAACCGTCAATTCACGGTTTGAAAAATTAAGGAGCCTGAACCGAAATCGTAATAGGACGGTCGTTCACGGTTCGGAATCGACGGTTCCGATTCATGACCCCGGTTCGGAACCGACGGTTCCGATTCATGACCCCGATTCGAAACCGATATTGAACCGTCAATTCTAATACATGATCTTGATTTAATTTTTAAATTATTAATTACAATAATTGAAAATTAAAAGAAAGGTTTGGATTTAATTTTTCAATTAAGCTTTCTACGTATCTTCTTGAGGTTTAGAATAATTAAATCCTACGTAATTCTTTTACCTTTGCATAATAAAAAATAAATTATAAGATTAATTATGAAAGATAATAAATAAATAAATAAAATTAATTATAGGAATAAATTCTATAATTAATTATGAATTGTATAATAAAAATTAAAATTGAAATTGAAATTAATAAAAAATAAAGAAATAATTTAATTAAATTTGAGAGAATTTAATTAAAAAATTGAGAGAGTATTAAAAATTGAAAGAGTATTAAAAATTGAAAGAATGAGAATGAGAGTAAATAAGAGAGTTTGAAGATTTAGCATGGAAGAGTTGAAAGATTGAATGAATATATATAGGAAAATTTTTTATAAAAAATTTTAAAAAAAGAAGAGGTGAAACGAAATTTACAAAAAATTTAAATCGTTTGCAGGGGACCAACCCCCTGCAAAAGATTTTGAAATATGTAGGGGACTCGGTCCCTGCATATTTGTAGGGAACCGTTGGTTCCTTTTTTTTTAATTTTAAAAAATAAAAAATGTTATAAAATAAAATAAAATTATCGGTTTAGAAACCCTAAACCATCGGTTCATAAACTGGATGTGAATCGGCGGTTTACGGTTTTAAATTATATAAACCAGAACCAAACCGTCAAAATTCGGTTTCGATTCCGGTTCCAGTTCTGGTTTTATCCGGACCGGTTTCGGTCCGATTCATGGGCCAAACCGGCCCGTGGCTAGCTCTAAATAAGAGAGATGGGTATTTTTGCTTAATAAAAAAATAAAATGGGCATTTAATATAATTTTCCTTTAGCTTTTCTCTACAATTTTCAATCATCACCTTTCAGCTCAATTCTTCAATTTTATTTTATTATTGCTAATTAAATAAAATAAATATTAATTTAACTTAATATAACATTAATTTATACCCAATAGTTTTTTTCAACTATCCTTGTAATAAAGCTTGCCCGAATTAAATTAGCTACGGCGATCTTCCCTAGCCCCAGCAACTCCTCTTTCCATTTCCGTTAGCTCAATTCTACTGTTCACAGAAACCTCTGAGAAAGACGTATCAATTACACGCGCCCCACAATCAAATTCCAACACTTATAATATCAGATTAGGGTTCTTTACATTAACAAAATTTAATTAAACCGATATACGAAATTACGATTGAAAGATTTTCATCATCACTACCATTAGGGTTTTTGTTATGATCGGATTGGTTTCAATCCGGCACGTGTTAGATTCGAGCAAGCTTGTGATTGTACGGAAGTATTCGTGTTTCTGCCGTTGAAAAAAATTGGTTATGGATTCAGACGAGGGCGGAGGAAATAAGCGCGTGTTCCAGCGGTTGGGAGTTGGGCCTTCAACGAGCGACACAAAGCAGAAAGTTTGTTACCATTGGCGGGCAGGAAAGTGTAACAGATTTCCATGTCCATTCTTGCACAGAGAATTGCCGCTTCCGCCGCACACGATGGGGCCAGCCAACGGAACCCCAACGAAGCGGTTTGCGAATTCGTCGTGGGGTCGGGTTGCGAATAATAATCGGGTGGTGAGGAAGACAGAGAAAATATGTACTTATTGGGTTGAAGGGAAGTGTGGTTATGGAGAGAAGTGTAGGTTTTTGCATTCCTGGTTTCTGGGTGAGGGTTTCAGGCTGTTGACGCAGCTTGAAGGCCACCAGAAGGTATGCTTTTATCAATATTTAAGATTTTTTTTTTTTTTTTTTGGGTGGTTCTTTTGAATTAATGGGTTTATTAATTTGAATAGGTTGTGAGTGGAATTGCGTTGCCTTCCGGATCCGATAAGCTTTATTCAGGAAGTCAAGATGAGACTGTGAGGGTTTGGGATTGTGCGTCTGGTCAGGTGTGTTATTCTGATTGATTGGTTTTTGACTTCTTGGTAAAAGGTAGGGTTTCTTAATTCATTGATTTACAAAAAATTGGATGGTAAGAGAATTGATGCTGATGTTTTCTTTGTAGTGTCTGGGTGTGGTTAATCTAGGTGGTGAAGTTGGCTGTATGATTAATGAAGGTCCTTGGATGTTTGTGGGTCTACCAAATATTGTCAAGGTAATATATTTTTCTTGTGTAAAATTTACGAGGCAATCTTAAGGTAGTGCTAGTAAATGATATATTCCTTCATGGGACTTGTGATGTTATTGCAGGCATGGAATACCCAAACTAATACTGATCTCAGTCTTGGTGGACCTGTAGGACAAGTTTATGCTATGGCGGTGGGGAATGATTTGCTCCTAGCTGGTACACAGGTAATAATTTCTTACTAAAAGTAGATTATTCCCAGCAAAAGTAGATTATTCTTGTTTCTGTTTTCTCTGAATCTCGTTTTACTTTACCTACTCCTATCTTGGCAAAGAGCTGTATATTAGGCTTCTTTTAATGGGATTCATGAGGCGGAGCTGACATTTTCTGAATGATCCACTGTGTTTTTGAAGGAGAAAATCGCAATACTCAATACTTCTACTGTTGTTTAAATGATTTGTAATTGCTATGATATGTGCTCCATAATATTTCATGCAAACAAATGTAACTGTATTTTTGGCTTATATGCGGAATGCTTGTTTACATCCTTGAAAATCCTTTCCAGTCATACATGAATTTTCTGTTCCCTTTAGAGAAAAGGTAGTGCACTACAAAGATCCTTGCATATGTTGACGTGCTCGCTTCATCTCTTTCTTTCTTTTGAGAAATCAGCGTATATTCTTTGTCTTAATATAAAATCCCTTGGTGCAGGACGGGTCTATATTGGCATGGAAATTTAATGCTGCTGCCAATGGCTTTGAACCGGCGGCATCACTCAAAAGTCACAATCTTGCAGTTGTATCATTAGTGGTTGGAGCTAATAGACTTTACTCTGGTTCTATGGACAATTCTATAAAAGTAAGTTGGTGCTACCATCATGTGAATTTTGCTATAATTTGTCACTTATTTTAAGTGGATAAACTTTGGCAATTCTCCAAAGCGCCATAATAATAGATTTTTACATGCTATTCATTCTTTCTTGTTCATCATGTTTTATTGTGCTTGTTTTTAGGTCTGGAGTCTTGGAACTTTGCAGTGCATACAAACTTTAAGTGAGCATACTTCAGTTGTCATGTCCCTTCTTTGTTGGGATCAGTTTCTCTTATCATGCTCATTGGACAAAACAATAAAGGTTTGTGGCATTACATTTCTCATTTCACACTTCTTTCTTTTGGCACAAGTCATAGATTTTACCAATTTTAATTTATTTCTTTGGTGTAGGTGTGGGTTGCCACAGAAAGTGGAAACTTGGAAGTGACATATACTCACAATGAAGAATATGTATGTTACTTTCTGCAACTCTTGTTTTACTGTGTTATGCATATCAGCCCTCACATTTTAATTATGACAAAGTCAAAATCTAAAGTGGACTTTTGGTAGTGTCAGTGAATTTAGCTGTGTAGCTTTGAATCCAGATATCATATTGATGTTAATTAGTTAACACACTCTTGGAGTTTCGTAAAGATTTGGTTATGCTCATTGAAGTCTGCTTGATCAAATAATAAAAAAGCGGAGTTGGAATTGATGATTTAAAGATGCATAAAAAGATTTTATTGCATTTTCCCCATGTCTATGATACCTGATATTTATTTGATTGATTGGTTGCAACTTCTTGCAAATTTGTTTTACTTGTTTACTCTGTGCATATGATGGTTGTATAAGTCAGCAATCCAGATTTTCTTGAATCACTGTAGAGTTCTTTCATGAGATCTGCATGATGAAAAGACACTAACAAATAGAGGTTATTTGTGTTGTTGGATTGTATTGCTCCTGGGTGCACCTAGGAGTAAGCTTTTCATTTGGAAAATTAAGCTCCGATATAATTTGAAAGTATGCTATTTTGGTGGAGGAAATTGTCTGTAAAGAAAACACTGTGGCCAATTCAAATTTCCTTAGTAATGTATAAATTAACTATGAATGGTTTGCTCTTATTTCTTTACATCTTTTGTCATGATGGTAGTTAATTCCTTTTTTTTTTTTTCTCTTTAAAAGTCTGCTTCAGAGAGAATTCAGGAATATTTATGGTGCTATTAGTTAATGATTATATTATGATTTGCCTGCTGCAGGGGTTGCTTACCATGTGTGGAATGCCTGATTCAGAAGGCAAGCCAGTCTTGTTGTGCTCTTGCAATGACAACTCCGTTCGCCTCTATGATTTACCATCGTGAGTTTTCTGCTTAACACTTTGTATTTTGTCTCCTCTTCCATCTCTCAAACCATTGACTCAGCAAAGTTGCCTTGCATCTTAACAATTATCTTTATTGTATACTGGTCTAGGTTTTCTGAAAGGGGTAAAATTTTTGCCAAGCAGGAGATTCGATCCATTCAAGTAGGTCCTGGTGGTCTGTTTTTCACTGGTGATGGAACTGGTCAAGTGAAAGTGTGGCAATGGTGGAATGGACCAGCTGCCTCAGCTTGATGGCCTGTGAAATTATATTTGCAGTGATGTATTTTTAATCTTCATTATTTTATATCATTTTGTTTTATATTTTAGGTTTTCTTTTGATATTTAAGTTTGCGGGAGTAATTATAAGTTGAGATGCCATTTATGTCATCCTAGTTGTTGAAGTTTAGCAGCAATGGTAGACACCTTATCACCTTACAACTGTCATTTTTCTTAGGTAGCTGTCATAAGTTGTAACAGTTAACAGTTCCAAAACTCTACATTACGTATAGCATTTCCAGCCTTTCATCAAATATGCAAGTAGTTTTTTCTAAGTTGCCTTGAATTTTCAAAGTCTTCCTCTGGTTATATCCATCACCTGTATGCTACAATTTGTAATGTAATGATAGCCTAATGAATGCAACAATTTGAGTCGTTATGTTGTGGTATTTGCCAACGCCTTACCATTATAAGGCCAATGGGAGGTTGGGAGGGTCTTTTATGTTTTCATTTATGTATAACAAACGTTGAATATTGCTCTTCTTTTTTCTTTTCTGGTAATTTGATCTAGTAGCTAAAGTTCATATGCTCTCTTTATCTATCATTTGTACAGTATAAACATATGGAACCAACAGAATTGCAGAAGACTCAAATTACAGCCACTCTCCCCGTGGCTTTATTTATCTGTGCCATTTCTTCTGCAACATCCTGTAAAAGACTCAAATTAACCATAGAAATTGAATCCCAAAAGAGAGATCCTAACTGTTATGCTGCTTATTCATTGGGACTTTAGCTAAGCAAATATGATTACTTACATACCTACAAATTGTTCAAACTTTGACAGTATCATCTGGAACAAGATCCTTGCCAACAGATAAACGATTGTCTTCCACATCCACAATGACAATTTTTGGAGCTCCAAAAGCACGAGCTGCTAGCATTGTGACAGGCCCCATGGGCCCTGCTTCCATGATCAATACATTGTGATAAGCCATTTAAGCCCTGGTCACACATAGCCCTTCCTCCAAGCTCAGACTGTCAGGCAGTTTAAAACATAAGTTGGCAGGATGCAGCACCTGTTATGCACAGTGGCCTCAACTTTGTGAAAAAGAAACAATTTGATCACACTACGGCCAAACGCCTCCGATCTTCTTGTCACGGGTAGCTTTTCACGCCTAAATATTCTAAGGCATCGCCTGATGCAGCCAAGTTTCCAACTTGACTCGGCAATACAATTCCCCGAACAAAGGTTAGCGCTCTTCCAACACTTTGCCAGAGAAGTTTGAGTAAAAGATTTCCTGTCTTTAGGATTCAAGAGACATTAATTCAATCTCTCTTGTTGATTTGATGAGTGCCCTTGAGGCACAAGAGCAAAGAAGGAAGACGAAAAGGGATAGTGGCATTAAAATAGCTTTTCAAACTAAGGTTAAAATTAAGTGGGATATTGAAATTTTTATCTTTTTTTTTTTTTTAACTGTATATACATATATGTTGTTCATCTCAAAGTCTAAATACAAATATTACAACAGTAATTCATTTTTTTTCAAAATACTCTTGTTGATGTAACTCATATAAAAAAAAATAATACCATCTATCTCTTTTTCCCTAGCCTTCCAATAAAGAAAGGAATCTTTACAATATGAAAAAAATTCTTCGATAGAGATTCTTTTCAATTCCTTTATAAAAATATCACATGTCATCTTGCCATTACATTCATTATTGTCAATCTAACAAGTTTTGTCGTCAATCGATGATTGATGAAACTGCTCACTAAATTTTCTTTGTGTACAAGAAAACAATCCGATGATCTATGTCATATAAGTTAACTCTTATGCTATATATTATATGATTTTTATGGGAAAGTAAACAAAGACTATTGCAAAAAATAATTGCAAAAACATGAATATTCACATGAATGAAGCAAACAAGTATTATTTGAAAGTATTCCTTGCAATATTCTCTGCACAAATATTCTCTGTAATGCAAATATGTTGTGCTTCTTGGGATATTATATTATATTTTTTACATGATATATAAAAAGTATTCTTTGCGCTATTCTACGTCGAAACCTGAATTCATTGCATAAATATTCTTTGCAATACACTGAATTCTTTGCATATTCTACACTAAGACCTTCGGTGCATACTCTTCATGGGTGGCTTATTGGATTTTTTTCTATGTGCTTCAATATAAGATTAACACAAACTAGAATTTAGGGAGATAAGATCATGTGAATTTAAAATTTTTTTAATTTTAATTTAAAAAATTTAAACTAAAAAATTTTTAAATTCACTTATCTTATCTAACATATATATTTATATATTTTACTTCAAATATTGATACTAAATATCTGCATATGTTCTCTATCTGTAATGCATAAAAACAAATAATAGTGTTGTCTTGTTTGATTTCTTAAGGTTAAAAATAAAGACGATTTAGGTATTCTAACATATAAAGTGGTAAAAATGTTTAGAGTGTAAAAAGTGTGGTATAAATGCATATATAAGCCTAAATTAGGATAAAAAATTCAATATACAGACCTTATTCTAGACAAGAAGAAGGTAAGGCTTTGGAGGAGTTTAAAAACTCTATCAATAGAGACAAAAATCAACCTTCTTGTAGTTCCTGCAAGAGGAATGATAGTAAGGAGGTTGAATGTTGGTTCAAGGAAAAGATATATATACCATCACCTAGTGACGGAGCCAGAAATAAAATTTAGGAGGGTCAATATTAGAATAGAACAAATAAATTTTAATAATTGTTATCAACATGATTTTATTTTTTAAAAGTATTGTAAAATGATTTCATTATCAATACTAACTAATACATCATTCTCTATATAAGCAACTAAGGTTAGACTCAAATTAACTTGATTCGATCTTAAAAGTTGGCTCGGTTCAAATTCATTTAGAAGTGAATGATTTTAATATGTTTAAATCATAATCCAAATCGAATTAAAACATATTTTTTCAATTTGATTTGAAAATTTTTAAAACTATTTTTTTTAGTTTGATTTGAAAAAACCCTTAAACTTTATCAAACTCAACTATGCACACCTGTAAAAATAATCTCAATGTAATTTTATTTTTATAGTGTATTATAAAAGTTATTCTATTAGAATTTTTTACAGAGCTATATGGAAAATTTTAACATTTTCATTTTGAGTATAGGGATTGGGAGTAGAGCACTTTTTTTTTTTTTAAATGAAAAGAGGAGATGTCATATTATACTATTGAAAATTGAAAATAATATAAGGGATAAATTTTAACTTTTCTGAACTTGAAATTAATAAAGTTGCAACTAATATTATATAATAGAAATACTCGACATACTTTTGAATTTTTTTTTTAAAGTCAAGGTGGGTCAAGTGAGCTCCCTTGACCCCTCCTGCGTTCGCCAGTGCCATCACCCTTGTAGATTCTGCAACAAAAATGGGCAAATGTACATGCTCATGATACTAAGGCCCTGTCATGTTCTTTTTCTCAGGTGCTTCTTGGGCAATGTGCCTCTAAAATTCTTAAATTCTCATTAGACAAATTTATAAATAGTTGTCCGTCCATTTATTATTATTTTTTTATATGCATGATTGGTAATCATCACTAAACAAATGTTCATTTTTACTCAATATGGGCTTCTACAATCTTTCCTTTATGATTGTTCATGTTTGACCGTTTATTTTCTTGAAGAAGCATTCATTCTTATATTATAAACAACTCTCTAGCTTCACGTTTTCGACCATATGTAGATTTTTGGGATAAAATCATCTTTTAATTTTATGAGAATGGTTGTGTATTTTTTTACACACAAGTTTTTTATAATCATATCTTATGACCGCATCTTTATTCTAATAGATGAATGACCATTCTTTCTCTAGAAACGATTATTACGCATGCCTACAATGTTGCATTCTAGCCATTTTGGCTGGATTCCACTGACCTAATTGTAATAATCATTCCCAGAGCCAATATTATCATACCTCAAATCAATAGTCATTTAGTTTAAACAAAACTCACAATTTCCAGTCTTCTAAGCCCTCTTTGACTTCTTGTTCTTAGCAATTTCTTCTGAGAATTTGTGGGTTATTCCACCTGTCGCCTTATTTAACGTTAAGTTGTTATTTTCTGTCATTTTTAGATCAATTTCTTTTCGGGTATCTTGCCTTCGAATATTAATCAACATGCACAACTCTAATATATTTTATTATGATAAATGAAATAAATTATTTTATTATTAGATAATCAATCTCTTATTTAATATTTCCTCTTAAGAGATAATTTTAAGTAAAGGCGAATGACTATTTTCCTCCCAATATTTGATGAAAAGATGAATACTTACCTTTAAATTTGAAAGAAAAAACTAATTTTCCATCTATATATTAAATTTTAATTTGTAATTTTTTTTTATAAAAATTATAAAAAGAAAAAAAATTCTTCTAACTAAATAACAATTTGCCTTGAAAGTTATTAAATAATTTATATCTCTAATTTATATTAATTTAAATTAAAAAAAAAACTAGTACAAGTATATTAAGAGATGTAAATAACATATAATTGTATGCTTGAAACAATTTCTATTTTTTGTAATTTTAAGTTTTTTTAATTCTAAAAAAGTTTGAGATGTTTTTGAAATTTTTAAATTTTCTACTGCCCTTTGTAAATTTAAAAGTTACAAATATACCCCTAAAAATGAATAAATATAACAAATTAGGGATGTAAATATTATATTAAAATTATTAAAATATTATTAAAATATATAGGATGAATATGAAAATTTTTAAAATAAGGTAGTCGACATATTCATTTACCCATAAATAAGTTTTAATTAATGACACTTATACCCTTATTTACACTTTATACGATATTTAGAAAAAATAATATAAATATCTTTTGATTGTAAAACTCACTATTGATTTTAGTAGACAGTGGGAAAGATTGATCATTGATTTTAATAATTGGATAGAAAACTTAAAGGGTAAGAAATAATTATTTGGCCTTAATTAAAATATCTTTTGTCTAGTTTATTTGGATTTCGTACCTTGGATACGAGATGGCTTTTGTTGTTTTCCGAGAGTGGTCCATGGCGTGACGGTGATGTTTGGATTGAAAAAGAATAATTTCACATGCAATGCAAACATCAGAAAGCCTAATCTGACCATTTTCAAGTTTTCTAGGCAAAACAATTGATGTTATCTTCATTCCATCTCATCGCCGCGTATATGATAAGAAGATTGAAAAGCATAAAGCAACTCCAAGGAGGAAAAACAAGCTCTCTAGCTAGCTATGGAGAACCAAGGAGAGTTTCATCTCCAGCAAAGAAAGGGACGAAGAGTTATACTTTTTCCCTTGCCTTTACAAGGCCACATCAATCCCATGCTTCAGCTTGCAAGCATTCTCTATAACAAAGGCTTTTCCATATCCATAATTCATACAAACTTCAACTCTCTAAACTCTTCTAACTACCCTCACTTTTCTTTCCATTCAATCCCTGATGGCCTGTCGCAAAGTGAAGCCTCCTTTGCTGACATGGTAGCTCTTCTTTCACTCCTCAATGTTAAGTGTGTGGCGCCATTTCAGGATTGCTTGGGGAAGTTGCTGTCAAATAGTGTTGACGGGGAAAAAATCGCCTGCTTAATCACGGATGCCGTCTGGTACTTCACCCAAACTGTTGCTGAAAACCTTAAGGTCCCGAGACTCGTGTTACGGACTAATAGCGTCTCTTCTTTTCTTGTTTTTGCTGCCTTTCCACTCCTACGGGAGAAGGGCTATATGCCCGCACAAGGTGCAAACTTTTGTTTCTATCCTTATCTTCTTCTCTTTTTTGTCATTTTTTTTTTCCACAGTAACTGTAGCTTGATGGTAAAAACTAGGGTTTTATTAAAGAAAGTCAGGAATATTAAGAAAGAGAAAGATTTGAACACTTTGAGGGAATCAACTTTTGAGTTGGGTATGATAAGAGTGTTTGGGTTGCAGATTAGGTTTGGGTGGATGGTGTAATTTCAATTGGTGAAATGATTTGAGTTGGGTATGATAAAAACAACTGACCTAATTAGGTTTGAGTCGGGTATGATAAGAGGGTTTGGGTTGCAGATTAGGTTTGGGTGGATGGTGTTATTTCAATTGGTGAATTGATTTGAGTTGGGTATGATAAGAGTGTTTGGGGTGCAGATTCGGTTTGGGTGGATGGAGTAATTTCAATTGGTGAATTTGTTTGAGTTGGGTATGATCAGAGTGTTTGGGTTGCAGATTAAGTTTGGGTGGATGGCGTAATTTCAATTGCTGAATTGGGTTGGGTTAAAGGGATTGAACTTGGCTGGTATAAGGCCTCTAAAGCTTCAAGCTTCTAATTGTAATTTCAATATCTCGAAAAAACTATATCTTAAAAACTAGTTATTAAGATTGAAAAATTTAAAACTATATAAATGTTAAATTAAAAATCTATACTTTCTAATATAATATTCAAATATCGTATCTTGTATTTAAGATCTTAATATATTATTATATTTCACAATCTCGATTCTTATATATATTGGTTGTATGTTAACTTTAAGGATTTATCAAAGAAAATTGAAAAAACTTAAAAGAGAATTGACTATAAAGATAAAGATATGATGATTGCGAGGAGATTAACCTCCAAATTGGACAAAGACTTTGAATTATATTTTATTGTTTCTTAAAAAATAGCCAAAAGACATTATATATGATATTTCTAATCATTTATAAAATTTTAATTAGAATAATATAATAATCTTTCTATAAAAAGGATGAATCAAATTAGGATTAAAATCTCTAAAATTGGGAAATCCTTATATTAGATTGATATATTCTTGAAACTACATGCATTATAGGAGAAATGATAGTAGTGTATTCTTTTTCTAGTATGCAATCAAGAATTATCATGCCATCGAAACTTGAAAGAGAATTAAGTACAATCCTTATAGTATTTTATTTCTTCTTTCTGCATTGTTTTATTCCTTAGATTGTGAACCTGAAGCACCAGTGCCAGAGCTTCCACCCCTAAGAGTCAAAGATATTCCAGTCTTCGAAACACGCATTCCCGAGACTCTTCACCAGGTGCAATTAGGCTTGATTAATCAGACCAGGGTCTCTTCAGGTTGCATATGGAATTCTTTTCAGGACCTTGAACAAGTTTCTCTTGCAACATTACAGAAGGAATTTCCAGTCCCAATGTTTCCTATAGGTCCGTTTCACAAGTACTTTCCAGCTTCTTCAAGTAGTTTACTATCACAAGACCGAAGTGCCATTTCCTGGTTAGACAAGCAACAACCGAAATCCGTAATTTATGTGAGCTTTGGAAGCGTTGCTGCTATTAACGACACTGAATTCTTGGAGACAGCTTGGGGACTAGCCAATAGCATGGTGCCATTCTTGTGGGTGGTCCGGCCAGGATTAGTCCGGGGAGCAGAATGGACTGAACCATTGCCAAAGGGGTTTCTGGAAATGCTCGATGGAAGGGGACATATTGTGAAATGGGCTCCCCAACAAGAGATTCTAGCTCATCCTGCCATTGGAGGCTTTTGGACCCATAACGGCTGGAACTCCACATTGGAGAGTATATGTGAAGGTGTCCCCATGATTTGCCAACCTTGCTTTGGTGACCAAATGGTGAATGCAAGATATGTAAGTCACGTTTGGAAAATTGGGTTGCACTTAGAGAGAAAGTTGGAGAGAGAGGAGATAGAAAAGACAATTAAAAGAGTAATGCTGGAAGAGGAAGGCCAGGAAATGAGAGAAAGAATTATGTATTTGAAGGAGAAAGCTGATATTTGTCTAAAGCAAGGAGGGTCTTCGTATCAATCTTTAGAGAACTTGATTAATTACATTTTGTCATTCTAGGCATTCCAAACCTGTCTAAAAAGTACTCTCCATATTCAATTTACTATTTGATATGTAATTGTCATAATCAATTTAACCATGTCTAACAATATACAGTTCATTTTTTTTACTACACCATTTTATTACAAAATATAAGGAATTATTATTTGTCTAACAATCCTTTTTTCTTTAAAAAGCTTTTTAAATTGTTTGGACAGATACATACATCTTTAGTTAGTTTGAAGATTTTTAGCTTTTTTGCCTAAATGATTTTCAACTTGACTAAGATAGTGTCTAAATCCTCTCTTGCCCAATGTGATATAATTTAGCATGTCAAGAGTTTTAACCTTACTATCAGAGGTAATAAACAACTAGAATGACATACACTGGATTCATTCCCTAGGATTCGGAAGGCAGGCCTGTGACCCTGCTTGTCTCTACAAGACTTAAGGCCTGTGTCCTACAAAATCGCACACCACCTAGAGCTTATACACCCTGCTTTCCATACGACTATATACAGCAGCAAAAGAACATTATACTCCACAGGATCAACCCCAAATTTATCCAAAACTATGCTACCTTTTATAAAGGTCAAATTAGAAAAACATAATTAAACTAACCGGTTTGTTCTGAAGACCATGTCTATTGACAAAACTATACACACATTGTAACCTTTCAAATGATTTTCTACCATATTTCTAATTGCTAAATGCACAATTCATAAGGGCATAATAAATTTCCAAGCACCGACTCCGTTAGATTCTAGTTAGCAATGTAGCATTTTTGTTAACCTGGTTGACAAGAACCATGAACTGATGGGGTTGCAAAGAGCTTCATCTCAGGACATAGACTGTATCGACCTTCTTTGCACTGATTGCTTCGCCAGCAGCTTATCCCCGGTTTGAGGCCAACACGATCACCTGGCACTGAAGTCCTCACTTCACTTCCCACCTTCTCTATGATCCCAGCACACTCATGACCAATCACCATAGGCTCTTTCACAACAAAATCTGCACATCTCAATGTATGAAACATACACAACATTCATAGAGTTCTTGATTAAGAAACTCAAAAATAAAAATAAAAAATAAATCCGATTTGAGTCTTGCATACGGATTCATATGTTTGAAAGGGATAAAAACAGAATCCTGATAACATAGCAATACAAAACTTGAGTAGACTACTACAAAACAACAAAAGAGAAAGAAACATAAAAAATTACCCAGAGGATGGAGGTTGAAAGGTTAAATCTTGAGGGTGTTGAGACCCATAACCCAAGAAGTCATTTTCACTTCTTCTCCATCCTTCATTTCTCCATGTGACATTCCTCTTTCCCCATATTTTGTTGGGAACATGTAACAACAAAGCGAGTCGCAACCTCCAGCTTGGTGCAAGGATTATATTAGTTCGAAAATAACCAATGATTATATTTAGTATTATTTTAGTACTGTGCAATTAGGAAAATTAGCAGTATTTTATTATTTTGCAAATAAGATTTTTTAGGGAAGTAAGATTCATTTTGCTAAGGCTATATAAACAGTTGAAATCTGATAAAACTTTCTCCTCTTTCCTTTGTCTTCTGGGAGGTCCTACTCCCTCAGTAGTTTCTTTCTAACATATATGCTTTGATTATTCAGAGACACACTGTAGAAAAAAGGTCTTAATCTTGAAGCCACAGAGATTGATGATTTACAGTGGGATATTATCTGTTCAAAGATTTTTTTTTCAATCTAGAAAATGTGAAAAAGAAATGTTTATGGGATATGACTACAAGTTTGACAGTGACACGCCCAACTGGGGCATAAGTTATTTGTGGAGATGATTAATTCTAGTGTTTTTTCTGATTCAATTAGTTTTTTTATTTTCTAAGAGTCACTGTTAACTGAGAACAACTCATCGTATGTCGACAGAGATGTAAAAACGAGGATGGTTTGGTGATTTGAAGTCCCAACACAACTCAGTTATCTTCTTTGTTTCTATCCATTTCCAATTTCTTGAAGATAAATAGTCAATGTCTATCCATTTATTTTAATCGGTAATACTATAACTCTCTTAATTTAACAATTTGAAATTATTTTTCAGCACTTAAACTGCAATAAATCCTCTAGATATTGAACATAAAAATCAGGATATTACTATTTGAAATTTCATAAAAGGATTCGTGGAAGACTCTTCCTTAAAAGTGGATAACTCAAGCGTTTGTTGGGTAAGCACATGATATAAAAGACAGAACGGAAGGAAGGCTTTTTGATCAGAATCCACTGGGCTACAGTGCTTCACTTTTGAGAGGAAAAGATACAAGCAACTCAGAGAGAGGGTGAGAAGGAAAGGGAAAGATGGGTCATAATGGTGAAGAAGTTAAGATAAGCGGAGATGGAGAGGAGAACATGGCAGCTTGGCTTCTTGGAATCAAAACTCTTAAAATTCAGCCTTACCAATTGCCTTCTCTTGGTATATGTTTTGCTCTTCTTCCTTTTAGTCTTCTGAACTGATGTCTTAAGTAAGATGCCTTACTTTCATGTTGAATAAATTGATGTGTTGCTTTAGGCCCTCAAGATGTGAAAGTGCGGATCAAAGCTCTTGGTATATGTGGAAGTGATATTCATCACTTCAAGGTTAGATGAACTTATTTAACTCTGCAAATCTTGTTTAATTAAAAAAAAAATTAGGAAGATATTAGACCCTAATGCCTGCTTAAAGTTGTTCACAGACAATGAGATGTGCAAATTTCATAGTGAAAAAGCCAATGGTAATAGGGCATGAGTGTGCTGGTATCATAGAAGAAATTGGCAGTGAAGTTAAGTCCTTAGAGGTGGGTGATCGAGTAGCACTGGAACCCGGTATTAGTTGCAGGCGTTGCAATCTTTGCAAAAATGGTAGCTACAATCTGTGTCCTGAAATGAAGTTCTTTGGATCTCCTCCAACCAATGGCTCCCTTGCCCATAAGGTGATCAATCCTATGTCTTTGCTTTCTCAAATTGACAAATTTCGGTAACTTGAAATTTATAGACATCCTTGGTCCAATGATTAAATATTGTCCATTTTGAACATACAATATATTAGAAAACATCAAACCGTCCAAGCAACCAAACATCTCTCCCATGTTTTGCCGACATGAGATTTGCCTCACAAATGTTCTTTTGTTTTTCACTTCTACCAGGTGGTGCATCCAGCAAACTTATGTTTCAAGCTACCGGAAAATGTGAGCTTGGAGGAAGGGGCCATGTGTGAACCTCTGAGTGTTGGTGTCCATGCGTGTCGCCGCGCAAATGTTGGCCCTGAAACTAATGTATTGATCATGGGATCAGGACCCATTGGCCTTGTTACCCTATTAGCTGCTCGAGCATTTGGTGCCCCCAGAATTGTAATTGTTGATGTTGATGGCCACCGTCTATCCATTGCTAGGGACCTTGGGGCAGATGCAACCGTTCAAGTTTCAACACTCGAAGAGGTTGAAAAAATAATTATATTTGTTCCTGAAGCTTTCAAATGGACGAAACCAAATCAAAATTTGTTCTGTTTTCACTTCTGTTAAGTTTTTTTTCAACAGGATGCGATTGCTGAGGTGGTAAAGATACAAAATGCCATGGGTTCAGGCATTGATGTGAGCTTTGATTGCGTTGGGCTCGATAAGACCATGTCAACGGCTTTGGCTTCCACTCGTTCGGGCGGCAAAGTTTGTCTCATTGGGCTGGCTAAGAGTGAGATGACTGTTCCTCTGACTCCAGTTGCTGCAAGGTGAGCTATTTGCAACTGTCAGCAGCTATTGCAGATGACTTTGAAATTTGCATAGTAGTAATTATGTTTTTTTTCCTTTGTTGGTAGGGAGGTGGATGTAATTGGGATATTCCGGTATAGAAATACATGGCCGCTCTCCCTTGAATTTCTGAGAACAGGCAAGATTGACGTTAAGCCATTGATAACCCACCGGTTTGGCTTCTCACAGAAAGAGGTAGAAGATGCCTTCGAAACTAGTGCTCGAGGTGGCAATGCCATCAAAGTCATGTTTCATCTGTAAAAATAAATGGCTCAAGCTGGAGGTAAACTGATGATATCATTTACCAAGAAATTTATATATGATGACTGCCAAAATCTGAGAGAGCAGAGATGGTTCAATGCTGCGAACCAGAGAGCTCAAGAGAAGTAAGGAAGAATTTCGTTTTCTATATTGCTTGCTTGTTCAATCTTTACATGAAATAGTTTATATACTGTAAATCCTAATCTGCCTTTGGTAACAAAATATAAATCGTACAAATATGGCTGTGCTTTGAATGGAGAAATATTCTGCTAATCAATATGCGATCTCTGAAAATCTGGGATATGATTGAATGGTATAATGTAGATACGATTTCCAGGGATAATGTAGGATCTCCAGGGATGTGATATGATCTGATTTCCAATGTGATATGATCTGATTTCTGATAATGACTGTAACAGTTCCTTCCAATTGTTTTGTGATGACATTTACTTCAATGGAAGTCCAATTAGATGGCTTTGGCACATTAACCTCCTTCATCAACTCCCTAATCTTTTAGCATCATCCCATCTAACTGAACCTACGTAAGTACTTGACAGGAGAATGTAGTTCCCACTGTTAGAAGACTCCGATTTAAGAAGCTTGTTTTGTAGCAATACCAGCTAGAGCCAAATTCCCAAGAAGCTTACAGGCACTCAGAAAAATTCTCCAGAGTATGACCTCTGGCTCTTTTGGCATTGTCTTCATAAACTCGTATGCTTCTCTAGATTGCTAGAGCGGCTAGATAGCTTACAAGCACTCAGCAAGGCCTGAGTAAACTTGGAGTCCATGAAATACGATCCAATGCCTTCTCAAGCACGCCGCATTTGCAATACATATCCATAAGTGAATTCCCCACTTATGTGTCTGACTTGATACCATACCTCTGTATCTATTCATAAATCGCCTCTTCCTTGTCTAGTGAGCCCAGATGAGAAAGAAAGCTTGCCACTTTGATTTCATCAGGCTTCACCTTTGCTAACATCATGTCCCTAAAAAGCTTCACTGCCTCAGCAAATTGGTTACCTTGAGAGTATCCCGTGATCATAGAGGTCCAAGATCTTACATCTCTTCTAGGTATCACATCAAAAAGTTCCTGCGCTTCCAATAAGTGCCTTACTTTTACATACCCCATTATCATAGCATTCCAAGAAACACATTTTTATCACACATTTGATTAAAGTGCACACATATACACATACGTATCATTCGTAGACTCTATGTTCGTTTGCCTTTGCGCTGTGAATATATAATATCTTGTCAATTATGTATCACATTTTTCACAAGATTTTCAGAGATTCACGATAGGCATTGTGAAGCACTCCATCTATTCTTGCAACACTGGATGTGAGGTAATTATGTTGTTATAGATTTTATCCTACGATACGATTGAAAACCATCAACGTGGATCATACAAGTTAACTAAAAACGAAATAAACTTTGTATAACATGAGATACGAAAAATTGGTCTATATAAAAATAGATTTTTATGAGTTTTATATAAAAGTGGTGGAGGGTCAGGTAAACTCATATCTCGTGGGTTGGGCTAAAAAAAGGGGGTTTGGGTTGGGTTGTCTGTGGCATACGCAAATTTAGAAACTAAGCTTATGAACTAGCTCGACACGCCTAACACTATTCAATTTATGAAAAATGAAAATTAATATTTTAATTTTTTGGAATTGAAAACACTTACTAATTATTAATGTTTGTTATCTCTCTCATGATATCATATTTATTAATTTTAATATCTTTTGGTTTTTTATGAAACATTAATAATTAATATCATAGAATCCCAAAACATATTATACAAACAATAAAGTTTTGTGTATAATTTTATTTACAAACAATAATGTATCATAATATAATTAGATATTATTTTATTTTTAATTTTTAACTATCAAATCATATAATGATATATTATTATTTATGTATAAAATTATGTACAAATATTACAAACATAACATTACCCTTATCCAAAATATAATTAAAAATCTTAAAAAATATATATAAATTAATATCGTTGAAAACCCAGAAGTCATTTATCATTAATTAATATTATAAAAAATAATTAATAATTAAAAATAATATATAACAATACACAATTGGGGCCAACCCAACCCGACATAACTTGATGTCACGTTTAGATCTTTTTATCAATAATAAATGGAAGTAGCACTTGAGTTGTGTGTAGCAATGCAACTCACATGTCACAATATTAAGTAAATGCATACTTTACAATCTTTGAATGGTCTTTTACCTAACAAGTAACTTAAAAGAAGACGCAACTCTTCCCCAATAAGAGATTGCAAAGTAGCAATGTCTTGATAATGAAATCCACATTCATGCATGTAGAAAGAGTGCTTCTTTCTCTTGT
Organism: Mangifera indica; assembly: GCF_011075055.1. Lineage (NCBI taxonomy): Eukaryota > Viridiplantae > Streptophyta > Magnoliopsida > Sapindales > Anacardiaceae > Mangifera > Mangifera indica. The sequence goes on from NC_058151.1 coordinate 2,565,011, forward strand.
GATGAGGGGATAAAATGACTGGAAAAGGACATCCTTATCCTGCTTTAGCCAATAGTTTCCAAGGTTTAATTATAATTGACATGGAACCATGCAACTCCAATCTACACCATATTTGAAATTACAGAAATATGTATATACACTTTTAAATATATAATATATTATATAAATAAAATATTTTAATATAATTAGATAATTTTAAATTAAAGATAACATAATACCTAATTACATACTAATACAAAATTATATATCAAATAGTAAATTGAATATTGAATATACTATTTAAACAAGTTTGGAATGTCTAGAATGACAATATGTAATTAATCAAGTTATCTAGAGATTGGTACGAAGACCCTCCTTGCTTTAGACAAAGATCAACCTTCTCCTTCAAGTACATAATTCTTTCTCTCATTTCCTGGCCTTCAGCTTCCACCATTACTCTTTTAATGGTCTTTTCTATCTCCCCTCTCTCCAACTTTCTCTCTAAGTGCAACCCAATTTTCCAAACGTGACTGACATATCTTGCATTCACCATTTGGTCACCAAAACAAGGTTGGCAAATCATGGGGACACCTTCACATATACTCTCCAACGTGGAGTTCCAGCCATTATGCGTCCAAAAGCCTCCAATGGCAGGATGAGCTAGAACCTCTTGTTGGGGAGCCCATTTCACAATATGTCCCCTTCCATCGAGCCTTTCCAGGAACCCTTTTGGCAATGTTTCAGTCCATTCTGCTCCGCGGACTAAGCCAGGCCGGACCACCCACAAGAATGGCACCTTGCTATTGGCTAGCCCCCAAGCTATCTCCAAGAGCTCACTCTCGTTTATAGCAGCAATGCTTCCAAAGCTCACATAAATTACGGATTTCGGGGGTTGCTTGTTTAACCAGGAAATGGAGCTATGGTCTTGTGATAGTAAGCTACTTGAGGAAGCGGGAAAGTACTTGTGAAATGGACCTATAGGAAACATTGGGATTGGAAATTCCTTGTGTAATGTTGCAAAAGAAACTTGTTCAAGGTCCGGAAAAGAGTTCCATATGCAACCTGAATAAACCTTCGTCTGATTAGTCAATTCTAATATCACCTGGTGAAGGGTCTCGGGAATGTCTGTTTTGAACACTGGAATATCTTTGACTCTTAGGGGTGGAAGCTCTGGGACTGGTGCTTCAGGTTCACAATCTAAGCAGTACAACAATGGAGAAATAAGATATAAAATACGATAATGATAGTCTTGAAGCTACATCAATCAAGCTACTGCGGTAAAAAAGGTAACAACAAGAGAACAAGATAGAGATAGAAACAAATTTTGCACCTTGTGCGGGGATATAGCCCTTCTCCCGTAGGAGTGGAAAGGCAGCATAAGCAAGAAAATAAGAGACACTATTAGTCCGCAACACGAGTCTCGGGATCTTAAGGTTTTCAGCAACACTTTGGGTGAAGTACCAGCCAGCATCCGTGATTAAGCAGGCGACATTTTCCCCCTCAACACTATTTGACAGCATCTTCCTCAAGCAATCCTTAAATGGTGCCACGCACTTAACATTGAGGAGCGAAACAAGAGCTACCATGTCAGCAAAGGAGGCTTCATTTTTCGACAGGCCGTCAGGGATTGAATGGAAAGAAAAGCGAGGGTAGTTAGAAGAGTTTAGAGAGTTGAAGTTTGTGTGAATTATGGATATGGAAAAACCCTTGTTATAGAGAATACTTGCAAGCTGAAGCATGGGATTGATGTGGCCTTGTAAAGGCAAGGGAAAGAGTATAACTCTTCGTCCCTTTCTTTGTTGGAGATGAAACATTTTTTGGTCCTCCATAGCTAGAGAGCTTGTTTTTCCTCCTTGCAGTTGCTTTGTGCTTTTCAACCTTTTATATAAAATACGCAGTAATGGGATGGTGGAATAAAGATAACATTAGTTGTTTTGCTGCCTTAGAAAACTTGAAATGGTCATATGGGTTTTCTGTTGCATGCATTGCATGTGATGAAATTATTTTCTTACTTACTGAAATTTGAAACACCATCATCACTTCATAGACTACTATAGGAAAACAGCAAAAGCCACCTCTCATACAAGAGGTATTAAATTCAAATAAACTCAAACTTTTCACTTAGATATGTTGTGAAATTGGTAATTAGAGTTAGGATTTTATCGATACGTAATTCAATTATTACGATTAAAACACCACCATCACTCCATAAACTACTATAGGAAAACAACAAACGCCATCTCATATATAAGAGGAATGAAATCCAAATAAACTCAAACTTTTAATTTAGATAATTTAGTGATTGTAAAATTAGGAATTAAATTTTAGAAACCAATTAAGTTAAGAATTTAATTTTGATATGTCGTTAAAGAAAATTTAAATATATATTCTCTTATACATAAAATTTTCTCTTTTCTTATTGAATCCACCGTCTAAAAAGATTTTCTTTTTAAATAACCTGTACATGTTGATTAATATTGAAGGGCTAGAAACCTGCAAAGCAAATGATTTTAAAATGACAGAAAATAACACCTCAATGTCAAATAAGCCAACAGGATTAGGTTGTTCCACCGAGAACAGCCCCCAGATTCGCAGAAGAAATTGCTAAGATTCCTAAGAACAAGAAGTCAAAGAGGGCGGATCGGAGCAACGTTGTCAAAAGCCACATTAATTGCCATCTTCATCTGTCTAACTCTCGTGATAGTTTCATCTTTGCTTTTCTTTTTTTTTTTTAAATGATAGACATCCTTCAATTTTTTCATAGATCTATTTATATTTAGTAGATAAATGCTATTTATGTAATTTTATTATTCATATTTATCATATCATATATTTTGATTTATTTCATTTATTTTTTATTTGAAACAATATAATTATACATAATAAATATCACATTGGATAATAAGATTAATTTTACATTAGATAATATTATGTGAATTTAATATGAATACTGATTTAGAAAACAATGGTGATGAGATATAATTAAGTAATTTTAAATTAATAATAAAATAAACATGATCAGATAATAATTTATTATCTTTAATACTCATTTAAATGCATGCAGGGTTACTCAATTCTACCCATATTCATTAAATTAAATATAAATATAATTAGGTTTTTGGTTTTATTCTCTTTTCCCCAAATCGAATGTAATTAGGTCTTTTGTTTTACATTTCTTTTTCCAAGTTAAACTTAATTAAGTTTTTTTACACCTTCTTTGTTCCTCCAATTTTTTTTGATTTCAACACATTTTCTTTTCATCATATTTAGATTCATCCCGTTATGTTTTCCATAGTTTTAATATTATATTTTTATTAAACAATAAAAAATCTCAATGATTATAAAATTTTAGGATTAGAGTTTATGTATGGTTCAATGTTAAAAATTGAACAAAAATATAAAATAAAGTATCAATGTGTATAAAAATCATAATGTTATTTATAGTAATTTAAATTAAATATAAAATTTTCAATATATATAAACTATGTGTATCAATTTTGAGTATATAAATAGTCTTTAAATGACGTATCATCATATGATGTGTAATTTTTAATTTAAGATAAGATAACATTCAATCACATAATGATACATAATTTAGATACTCAAAATTGTATATATATAACATTACTCATATATAAATGTGGAGTAAATCAACTAGATTCCCTATTATTATTGTTCAATAATAGTAAAATTCTAAAAACATCATTAGTTTGTAGTTTACACACGAATAAAACTATATATAAAATCTATATATACAAACTTATTTATACTAATTGAGATAACAATTAATAACTAGATAATATAATCGTTTATTTTTTTATTATTTTAAAATCACCCGTTCAGATATTACTTGTTTGTAAATATTGTATTACTTGTTTACACACATTTGAAGTAAACTAGATTCCTTTGAAGAACAGTCAAATATTTTATCATTTACTTTTTGTAGTTGATTTGGCAAGGAATATGAAAGGAGCAGGTGGAGACTCTGGAACATACAAGCTAAATCCTAGACCTCACAATCTTCAGTTTTCTTTTTGAAATAATAAGCTAAATGGACTACGATTTACCATAAAATAATATTAGGCATATCTTTTTTTATATATATTTATATATATTATTAATAAATTAAATATTATTTTATTTTATTTTAATTTAAAATTATTTAATTATATAATAATATATATTAAATATATATTTATTTATATATTTAAAATAAATATATATAATTAGTTTATTTGCCGTATTATTAAAGGAGCTCACGTTGTATGGTCAACTAAAGTTATCAGTTCACATCACACCCATCAAATCATGGGCTAAAGGGGCCTTACATTCCTGTTCCGTGTACATCGAAGTTGAATCTTATACTTGGTAAAACTGTAGCTCATTAATGGCGGGGAAAAGGTCTACTTTCAATCTAAGTTTTAGCTGAAATTTAAAATTATATTTATAATAATTAAAAATTTTAAATTTTTATTAATAACCCAATTTTGGTTAACTTTTTTGGTTAGAAATAAGGATAAAATAGTTATTTTATTATTTATATTAAAAACATATAAAATTTGTTACTTTTTTTTCTCTAAATTTTAAAAACTAACATTTTATCTTTATTTAAAGTTTTTAAACTTTGAAAGTGACATTTTCATCCTCAAACCTAGAGTTTCAATATTTTTCAAACTTAACTATCCCTCATAACTTGCAAAAAGAATAGTTTCACCTCTACTCTTCAATTTCAACTTTCAACATCCCTTCTGGTGTTGTCTCCGACATCCTCTCTGACCTCCTCTTTCTCTTGGTGCGACAGTAAATGGTGCAACAAAAAGATCTTCATCTCTTCGTCGCGTGATATGGAGATCTCTTCATCGCAACACTTATCGTCGCACCAAGAGAAATAGGAGGTCGGAAAAGATGTTGAAAAGGATGCCGAAAGTTGAAATTGAAGAGTGGGGGTAAAACTGTTATTTTTAAAAGTTATAAGAGAGCAACTAAGTTTGAAAAATATGAAAACCGTAGGTTTGGGATGACAATATTTCTTTTCAAAATTTGAAAACTTTAGACAGGAGTGAATTATTAATTTTTAAAATATGAGGGAAAAAAGTAACATGTTTTATATTTTTTTAATATAAACATTAAAATAACTATTTTATTTTTATTTTTAACAAAAAAAAGTTAACAGAAATTGGGTCATAGGCAGAATTTGGGTTTTTCAACTACCACAAATATGATTTTGAATTTTAACTAAAACTTGAGTGAAAATTAATTTTTATTCCTTAATAGAGATAATTGTCCAGTAGAGGCTAAATAACTTAATCCTTATCCTCATTTACTCTTTACGAAAAAAAAATTCTCTTTTTCCTCTCTTTATTCATACAGAAAAAATTTCTTACACTTTTCTTTTCTTATCTCTATTATAAAAAATAATAAAATATATCTTTCGTATCGTGATATATTTATAATAATTCAAACTTTTAAGGTTATTTTAATTTTTAATATATAATTGGTTACCCAGTTTTGGATGATGGGCACCAGAGTATAATAGGGGTCTTAGGCCAGACCTATGCTCAAGTAAACTGGATTCGATTCCTTTGAAGAACAGTCAAATATTTTACCATTTATTTTTTGTAGTAGATTTGGAAAGTAACATCAAAGGAGCAGGTGGAACATATGTAAGCTAAATCCTAGACTTCACAATCTTCAGTTTCCTTTCTTAAATCATAAGATAAACGCACTATAATTTATTTAAGTATAATATTATATGTATCTAATTTTATATATATATTTATATGCATTATTAAGTGATTAAATATTATTTTATTTTTAATATAAAATTATTTAATTATATAATAATATATATTAAATATATATCTATTTATATATTAAAAATAAGTATACATAGTGTAATTATTTGCCAATTATTGAAGCAGCTCACACTTTATGGTCAACCAAGGCTATCAGCTAACATCATACCCATCAAATCATGGGCTAAAGGGGCCTTACTTTCCTGTTCCGTGTACATCAAAGTTGAATCTTATCTTAATTTACTTTCATTCAAATTCAGTTGAACAATTCAATTCAAATTTTTTTTCTTTTTAATGGATCGAATTGAACCTACTTGGTAAAAGCTATACCTCATTAATAGAGATTGTCATATAGGTATAGGTAGAGGTCGAATAACTTAATCTTTATCTCTATTCTTTTTTTACAAAAAAAAAAATTTCTTCTTTCTCTCTTCATTCACACAGAAAAAATCTTTTATATATTTTTTTCCTATCTCCATTGGAAAAAATAATAAAATATTTTTTAAGTGTCAAGACATATTTATAATAATTCAAACTTACAAGGTTAATTCAATTTTGAGTATATAATTAGGTATCCAGATTTTGTATCATCATATGATGTGTGATTTTTAATTAAGGATACAGTAACACTCAATTACACGATGATATATCATCTGAATACTTAAAACTGGGTATATAATCACACAAAGCATTGTTCATATATAAATGAGGAGTAAATCAACTAGATTCCCTATTATTGTTGCAATAATAATAAATTCTAAAATCATCATTAGTTTGTAATTTAAACACGAAAAAAACTATGTGTACAAACTTATCTATACTTACTGAGGTTATAGCTTGTGACTAAATGATGTAATTGTTTATTTTTTCTATTACTTTAAAATCGTTTAATCAATTACAATCATCTCAATTTGTACGAATTAATTTATACAAACATATTATATTGCTGATTTGCACGCATACAACCACTAGAGTGTGTACTTAGAAACCCTTATAAGTGGAGCCCAACTCAAATTCCAGCATGAAATGCTCGTTTGTTAAATGGGGTTTCCAAATTTTGGGCCACTAAAGTTGTGAATGATGGGCAACACTGTATAATGGGCGTCTTCGGCCGGACCCATGCTCAAAGAGTAAACTGGATTCCTTTGAAGAACTGTCAAATATTTTATCATTTAATTTTGTAGTTGATTTGGAATGGAATATCAAAGGAGCAGGTGGAGGCTGTGGAACATATAAGCTAAATCCTAGACTTCACAATCTTCAGTTTTCTTTTTGAAATAAAAGATAAATGGACTATAATTTACCCTAGTATAATGTTATGTGTATTTATTTTAAATATACAAATAAGTAATACTCATATATGTTATCATATGATTAAATATTATTTTATTTTTATATATCAAATATATATACTTATTTATATATTCAAAATAAATACATATAATTTAATTGTTTACCGTATCATCGAAGCAGCTCACAGTTTCTGGTCAACCATGGCTATGAGCCAACATCATAACGCATCAAATCATGGGCTAAAGGGTCTTTACGTTTCTGTTCCGTGTACATCAAAGTTGAATCTAATCTTAATTTATTTTCATTCAAATTCAATTGAGCAATTCAATTCAAATTCGTTGTTCTTTTTTTTTTTTTTTTAATGGATTGAATTAAATCAACTTGGTAAGATCTACACCTCATTAATAGAGATAGTCATGAGAGTAGGGGTTGAATAACTTAATCCTTACGGGGCGTTTGGTTTGGGTAATGTTTGATTACTAAAATAGAAAGATTACCTTAAAGATAGATTACTTAGAAGATTACTGGGTATAAATTATTACTATGTTTGATAAAATTTGATAGGTATAAATAATTATTGTGTTTGGTTAAAAGTAATAAAAGATTACTAGTAAAATATTTTACTTAAATGCCCTTGAATATAATTATTTTTAAATATTTTTTATATTATTTGTCATATTAATTAAAAATAAATTTATTTTTATCTCAAAAAATTAATAAATAATAATTTTTCTATAATAAACTCAAGATTACCTCAGTAATCATTAAATACCTAAGGTGAAGGTGGTAATCAGATTACCACCTATATTACCTGCCACGTCAGCATTGGTAATAGAAGATTACTGTAATCTTTTATTACTGACAAACCAAACAAGGGAATAAAAGATAGATTACCAAGGTAATCTTAAAAACCTTTAACCAAACGCACCCTTATCGTTATTCTCTCCCAACGAAAAAATTTCTTTCTTCTTTCTCTCTCTATTCGTGCAAAAAAAATTTCTTACATTTTTCTCTCTTTATCCCTACTAAAAAAAATAATAAAATATTTCTTAGGTTTCATAACATATTTATAATAATTCAAACTCGCAAGGGTAATTCAATATATAAAAATTTAAAATATATAAAAAAGAGAACAAAAAATGAGATATTTATTCTCGTTTCTGTTTTGTCATTACTAAGATTTTAGTTATTTTCATCTTCAAATCTGTCATCGTCTTTATCAGAGACTTTCCTCTTCGTTTGAGAAGAGATAAGTTGAAAATTTAATTTTACATTCAAACTGTTATCTTTATTTGTTTGAAAAAAAAAAAAAAGGGTAAAATCTTAACCAGAGAAATTTTGATCCAGATTAGCTGAATATTATGCAAGGGAATTTGAATGTGGTAGTTTTTGGTCACTTTTATTTGAGAAGAACATCATCTATGACCGTGAAAAATGGGGAATAAAGTTAATTCAATGTCACTTTCTAACAGTTTCCGCCATTGAAAATATGGTGGAAAAGCTTCATGACCCAGATTAATTACAAATACTTCAACAATAGCCACCAATTTATTAGTGAAATCAATGTTGTCAATCACTTCAATTTGATACTCCAGTGGAATGTTGAATAATTTTGATTCTAATGCAATTAAGGGCATGAATTAATTATCATATATTTGACCGTAATTAATTTTTATCAGTTTTCTTTCGTGATCCATAATTCATCCATATTCCATTCCATATTTAATTATGATGAATTAATGCTAATTCTCCTTTTAAATGATGAAGAAAGTGATACGTTGAACACCAAATACAAGACTGTTACTGAATTTAAGATTGTAATTAACGGTGGGATGGTTCAAATGGGATTAGTGGACTTACCGACTTATCAAGCCTCATCAGCTAGGTTGATCATTAAAGTTGAATGCAGAATTAAGAAAATTTTATACTAACACAATAATGTTACTATTCGGAGATATTACTAAGAAAAGTTTACACCGGCACAACAATGTTACTATTCAGAGATATTACGAGTATATGTTAAAAGATTACAATATAGACTATTTGTGTTTATATATGAAACACAAAACAATCAAACAACAATGTAAAAGAATATTTCACATACATATGATGAAATTACGATAGAGAGTGTTTTTATGTGTGTGTGTGTGTAAAACACAAAATAATCAACTTAGTTGCCGTTGGGTTAGGTTGTTCCTCAATGATCAGATAAGTTTGGATGTATGGAGTCGTGACTAAAGTTGCCTTCATTGGTGTAGTTGATGGTAGTCATGGACTAAGTGGTTTTCTTTTATGAGATGTCATAAAATCTATGCTTGAGAGGAAAAAAAAAATTTTATTGTTGAGAGATAGAATAGCTTTTAGTGGAGCCTTTTTTTTATCACCAAATTGTTGGTGTGAAAGTTTACGTTAAAGAGAATTACATAAAATTTAAATGTATTTAAGTGTAAGAATATAAAAAGATAGTAAAAAAAAAGGTAGAGCCAATTTTTAATATGATTCAATTATAAAATTCAAAAGCTTACAAATACAGTATTGTTATTATCTAAACAATAAAACTTTACGAAGATAAGTATCATTGTACATGTGTCATTGTTCCTATCGCTTTCATTGTTAAGGATATATAGAAATGGAAGCTATGGTTACTATACAATTGTCTAAAATAGTGTGATAGTGGTTTAATGGACATCATCGTAGTCCCAATATGATAAAAAAGTAATTACAATTTAATTGTAATCTCTACTTCGTATTCACAATTTTTAAAAGTGATTATATCCTATTCGAGACTTTCTCTACTAATCTTAAGTTTTTACTACTATGAATCGTAGTCATAAGTTTACTTGAGAAAAAGTGTTTCACCATTAACAAAATTATACAGAGGTAATGGAGGGACTAAAAATGAAACTTAGATTCATTTGTATATAAACAATTATCAATACTTTGTTAGAATTCCTCTCAAGAATATAAACAACATAACGGAAGAGTTAAACTCCTTAATGGTAAATCAAATTACGTTAAAAATATTTTTGTCTTTAATTTTTTTTCGTAAAAAGTCAAATCCTCTGTATCATCACTTTTACTCGTCATTTTATATCATGGATGCTAAATTATTCTACTAATTTTAATTGTGATTATTATAATCTTGCATTTGACCTAGCCTCCAGTATTTATTCTTGGTTTATGTAAATTCACCAATAGCCTTTATTGACGGTAATTATTTATATGATTTTTTAAAAGAGAAACTTTATGCAGCAAAAATGGAAAAGAATTAAGATGTTGTATTTGTCATAATATTAATATATTTTATATTTAGTTATCTTGTATAAAAATACTGAGACTGCGTTGAAATTTTTAGGCCCAAAGACTTATTCTGACCCAAGGTTTTGTGAATTTTTAATTTTTATCTGAAAAGTTTTAAAAATTTAAAAATTTATTCATTTATAATTAAAATTAACAAAATTTGTTAAATATAAGAGTATAGTAGTTATTTAATCAAAAAAATTAAAAAATAATATTTTATCTAATTTCTTACCTTAATTTTAAAAATTCACAATTTTTTTTCGATTTAAGTTTTGTTGAAAAGTAATTTTTTTTTTGGGGGTTTATTTTTTCCAGTCACTGGTTTTCCCAACTACTAAAATTCGTCTCTAACCACCTTCTTTAGTCGAGTTTCTCTCCCTCCTAGTACTAAGAGGCATTTTGTCTTTGGCTAATAAAGACAAAAGATAGAAGAGAAGATGAAGCTTTGTTTTCTTATTGATGGCATTTTGGTTCTTGAACAATTGAGCAACAGAATTTTGGTCTAGAACAATTGAAGCTTCTAGAACAATGACGATGACGATCGAAGCTTCATGTAGCAAAGCTTTCATACAGGAACATTGCCAATGATAAACCTGAGAGATGAGACAAGAAGTCGTGACGCCTTTGGAGGATGCCTCAAGCATCGAATAAAAGGTAAAGCTGATGTCAGTTCAATCTCAAGCAAAGGAGAACACTAAAGATAGAGGGAGAGGACGACTATCCAATGACTTCTAAATTAACTTTGTTAATTAGGAATGAAACTGTAGTTTTTAAAAATATCGAAGGGCGAAGTAAATAGAAAAAATATAAAAACCCTAAAATTGTGAAATGACATTTTTATTTTTAACTCTAATAAAAAGAATTTTAACAAAAATTAAATCATAGATAAATATTTAGATTTTTTAAATTTTAAAGATAAAAATTTAAAAATACACTCAATCTAGCGGGAATAAGTCTTTTGGCCAAATTTTTATTAAGTATTGTGCTCGAAATACTTAATAATAATAATAATAATACTAACTAATGTCGCTTATTCTAATAGTGCACGAGACAATTATGTGGAAAAAAATGCCTTAGGCCTGCCCACGTTTTCGATGGTAAGGTTGTTGAATTTTTGTTTAACATTAAAAATATGTTTATATTTATATTTGTTATATTTTTTTAATTAAATTTTTTTTATAAAATAAAAAAGAAATATCAAACAGATTTTTGCATAGAGCTTTAAATGTCATTCAACATATGGGTGATATTCATTTTTTTAATACAATATATAAAAACTATGTCCGTATTTATTAGACAAATAAATATTAAATACAATTATTAGATCTATAATTTTTTTATGCACAACAGTCACTCTCTCTTCTAGTGATGTCTTTTTTGACAAACAAAACCTTCATCATCTAAATGAGGGTTTCGTTTGGATTCGACGAAACCTTCATTTTTTAGTTTTTTTTTTAATTTTAATGTTTATTGTTTGTTATGTCATTTCCTATTATTTTAGGGTAAAATTTTAATGACTTATTGGTTTTCGTAAGAGCTTCAAATTCTTTTTAAACTGAAAACACATTTTGATTATTTTATTATAATATCATAAACAACAAAAAGAAAATCATCATGTTTAACCCTAAAAATTACATTATAAAAATTGAAAATCAAATACATAATTTACATCTGTCTCGAGGCTCACCTCACCTATAAACTTCATGGGTCATGTCTGGGTTGACCAAAATACACAAATCTTTGTATAAAAAAATTTCGGCCAACCAATTTCTAACCAACAACAAGAAATTTCCAAGTATTTCTCTCCTGTGTAAATCCAAAATAATGGCCTCTCACATCTAAACAAAAGCATTCAAAGTAGTCTTGATTATTTTAATTTAGAAAAGATCTAAGACATGTGAAAGTTACTTCCATTTAAAAAATATCAGTCTTTTTAATGATTTTTCCAGGAAAAAAAACTTCGAATACTATCTTTCTCTGTTAAAAGATGTAACTTTTGTTAGTTTACCCAACAATACAAATATGAAGAAAGCACAATAGCTATTTTCATAAGGCTAGCATTATATATATTTATTTTAAATACGTAAATAAATACATATTTATGTATATTATTATATAATTTAGTATTATTTTATTTTTAATTCAAAATCACTTAGTCATATAATAACACATATAAAATATATACTTATTTATGTATTCAAAATGAGTACACATAATTTTATTATTTTCATAATACATTTAAAATTCCATGTTTAAGAGTTTTTTAATATTTTATTCTTTTATTTAAGGTTTTTATGATTTTTTTTAGAAGCTTTTAATAATATCGGGACATATTCAACTCTTTCTCAAAATTATTGAAACATTTAGACTTAACCATCTTCTAGAGAAAATAAAATTGAGAGTAATATTATATATACATATTTTAAGTATATAAATAAGTTCATATTTATATATGTTATCACATGATTATATATTATTTAATTTTTTATTCAGAATCACCTAATCATGTAATGATATATATCAAATATATATCTATTTGTGTACTTAAAATGAATACATATGATTTTATTGTAACATTAATTTTGTTATGAATTATTATAAAAATAATAGGCCAAAGGATTTATTTCCACCTAAAGTATGTTGCATTTTCAAGTTTTCACCTCTTAATTTTGAAAATCTCATTTATCCACTCATGAGTAGTTAAAGTTAACAAAACTCTAACATCTTAAAATTTTATCTCCTGCACCCCCCCCTCCCCCCTTCCAAGCCCTAAAAACTAATTATTTTATCTCTTTGTCAAGTTTTAAAAAATAAGATTTCCCCTTTAGAATTTAGTTTTTAAACTCTGACGCTATCGTCGGTGGCGTCTCCCTCCCAACTCTTTCTCTCTCTCCAGTAATCTATCTTCTCTCACTTAGACCTCCGACAAACATCGATTGAATCTGGGAAGACAACAAGTTTCATCAAGAAAATAAAAGTCTTCCTCGTCTTCCCAAATGAAGACAAGATCTTCATCTTTCCAACTTCAATTGATGCCGACCAGAGGTCGAAGAGATCATCAGAGAAAAAGAAAGTGTCAAGAGGGAGAGGGGATCAGAGATGACGTGAGAGTTTAAAAACTAAACCCTACGAAAGAAAATATCATTTTTTAAAACTTAGTCTAAAGGGAAAACTGTTAGTTTTTAGGGTTTATGAAGGAAAAAAAATAAATTTTAAATTTATTTTTAATATTACATATAAATTTACTATTTTACTTTTAAAACTAACAGATTTAACCTCTTATGAATGGGTAAATGAAAATTTTAAAATTAAATAGTAAAAAATTGAGAAAACAACATCTTTTGGGTGGCAATAAATCCTTTGGCCAAAATAATATTACAATTAGTTAACCTTCTAACATGATACACTTTTTATTTTCAAAAGAAAAAGGCAAAAAAAAAATAAAATAGACTTGGTCAGATGGCAAGGTTCCTCTACCCCATTTTGCACGCCTAGAGTAAAGTCCTCCAAGGCATGGGTCAATTTTGGTCCCCCATTAAATCACAGAGGGGAAGAGAAGACTAGATCAACTTGAGGGCACACAAATCACAATACAAGTAGAAAGCATGAAGGGTTGAGGTTTGGGTTTGGATTTAGCTAAGGAGTTGTTAGTTAATTAGTTGGGGATTTGATGGTTACAACTTGTCATACACAGATGTTTATTAATTATTTCCTTTTCTTTTCTTTTCAAGGACACAATTTGTTTACGCAACCCTCTCACTCTTTCTATTTTTCCACCTTAATTACAACCTTGCTCATATTCAAATGTAAACACACAAAAAAAAAGCATCATATTATTGATCAAAATCCCCCCTCAAAAAAAGGAACAATATCTAAAAAGAGAAATATTTCTAAAGGAAGACTCTAAAAATGATTGCATAACTACCCGAAAAGTAATGTTATATGTATAATTTTATGTATAAAAAATGATATATCGTTATATGATTAGATAATTAAAAATTATAAATAAAACAATATTCAATCATGTGGTGATATATATTTGTTTATACACAAAATTATACATAAAAATTGTGTATATAATTTTATTGTATGGATAATGTGCAATTAGCAAATAAAATAATAAAGTCTTGAGATAGAGCAATGTGAATTGTAAATATTTTTATATACGTAATTGAATACATAAATTATGTGTGAAGCAAAGAAGTGGAGAATACGTTGGTGTGCAACAAAGAATATGCCATAGGTGGTAGTATTTTACCCCTAAATGTATGAAAATTGATGAATTCATTGACATTCAATAAACTAGAAATAGAACGCCAGCAAATGTTTAAGTGATAAAAGAAAATGTGAAAACGATTAAGTGTTATGTTATCTTTAATTTAAAATTATCTAATCATATAATGATATATCATCAATACATTTATATATCTATTGTTTGAGATAATACTAAAGAAAATTAATTGAATGCTTACGAGGACAAGGGTTTGGTTAGGTAAATTTTATTTTTCTAAAGTAGCTATAAAGACTTGTAACAACCATCTTTGATATTCCAACTGCTCTATTTTTTGGAATGAAGAACAAAGTATATGCTTCCCATCCTTTGGTAGATATGCCCTCACCAAAACACAACAACATCTATAATGTCCATTCTAATTTAATTATTTTGAAAACTTTTCACTTGATATTAAGAAAAAAAATCTTGAGATATATCGTGCAATTTGAGATAAAAAAAAATTTATCGATATATATTATTCACGATGAATTTCAACATTTTCTCAATTATCACGTAATTTGAGTTTAGAATTATTTTTTAATAGATATTATTCACAATGAATTTCAACATTTTTTATGTAATTTGAGATAAAAAAGTATTTCTCGATATATATTATTTATGATGAATTTTAATTTATTTTCTTACAATCTTAAGTAGAAAGTAATTAATAAATTGTTAAATTAAAGAACGCACAATATTATGTATATATACTAATATATAATTAGATATACAGATGATGTATTATTATATGATTTGATATTAATTTACCCTTAATTCAAACTTATTAAATTATATAATGACACATTATCTATGTATTAAAATGTAAATTAAAAATTGTGTGTATATAATTTTATATTTACATATATTTATTTTTTACACTAAATATCTATCCTTAACTCATTTTATCAATATTCATGATATTTTATACCCACTTCAACACTGAATCTTTCATTTAAAAATTAATCGTCCCTAAATAAGATTAGTTCTATGTAATTTGATAATCATAGAAGGTCAAAGATGATTAATGTTAGCCAAAATACACGTCGCCAGGCGTTGAACCCAACTTCAACTTCCTCCCAACTCTCTTTTTTCATACAGTATATATATACACAACCATCTCTCCTTTCTTTTCATATTTTTCTTCTGTTTCATCGTCCAAATTTCTCTTTTATTCATGGCTTCTGCCTCCGTAACCATCACTGACACCGCCTCATGGTACTGTGCCGTTGTGCTGTTGGCCTTAATACTACTGGGTTCAATCAGGGAGAATAATTCTCTTGCTGATGAGTCTCAAGTGAGAGGCGGCCAGCTTTTGGATAGACCCTGCGATGAAATCTATGTGGTGGGTGAAGGCGAGACCCTCCACACCATCAGCGACAAGTGTGGCGACCCGTTTATAGTCGAGCGTAACCCGCATATCCATGACCCGGATGATGTCTATCCGGGTCTTGTCATCAAGATTACTCCTTCAAAACCAAGAAAGATGAGGTAACTGAAAGAGAATAAAGCAAAGGAAAGAAAAGAAGAGTTCTCTCTATCTTCTTCCTAGCTTGTATCGTATCTATTCTTATACGAGTATATGCTTTCTAATAGAATTTTTTTTGCTTTCATACTACTTTGGTAGTTTTTTTTTTTTTTTCTCTTTTCTCCAGATTTCTCTGTGTAATAGGAGAAGAGGAGTTACAAAGATGTAAAAGTTGGCATAGTGAGAGTTTTTGTTTATAAATTTTCTTAATAAAAACCAAATATTTGTAAATATTTCCACATAATTAATCAAGTCCTCTTCTGTTTGTTCAGCATCTCTGTTCCTAACAAGCCCTAGATTTTTCCACTAACTTCATAGCAAATATCTGCAGTTCGAAGAATCTGCAGCGTTCTGAATTCCTCAAGTACTTTATTTGAATCGATCTTGTTTTTTGTTTTTTCATTCTTTGAAGATGATGATGATGGGTTTTAGAGTTATACAGAGCCGAAAGAGTAAGTTTTGGGTCAAATCGACAAAACAAAATGGAGTTTGGGTTGGTGGTGGGAGAGAAAAGGAGGGGCATTATATTGTCTCAGGTAAAGAAATGCTTCGAGCCTTCAACTGCTCTAGGGGAATTCTGTAGTTGACTTGTAATTTCTCAAACGTGTCTTCTTTTCATTGGCTTGATTTTGACACGTTTAAAACTTTTGGTTTAGCGAAAAAACAAAACTCAATTTTTTTTATTTCTTTGTTAAGAGAATGGGAATTGCCAAGGTAAATTCGGATTCAAAAGACTTTAAAAGTTAATTTGATTTAATTTGGTTGAAGTCAAATTCATTTAGTTTAAATTTGAATAAGTCAAGAGAATTGACTCATTTTTGAAATTGAGTAAATTTAAATTAAAGAGAATTCGATTTGATTCAAATCACCAATTAAATAGATTATTCGATTTAGTTTAAATTTAACTTGTGACTCAATTCAAAATTTTTAAATAATTGTCAAAACAACATCATTATCATGAATCATAAATTATAGCCAAATCATTTTTATTCAAACTGAACTTGAATCATCTTTAATTTTAACCCAAAAAACTCAAATGGAATTGGAGTCGAATTATTTTTATTCGAATCGAACTCAAATTAAGGAATGTTTGGATTTAGGTCAACCCGTATCCACCCATAAACAAAGCTTTTTATGGGTTTAAAGTTATAAAGTGAATTTTAATAACCCTTATTTATTTTCAAAATCACTCACTAATCTTAGTTTTTATTTGGTTTAAGATATAATTTGTAATGTAATTACCTATGCTAGTTTGGTTAATTAGATAAACAAGTAAGACCTAATAATAATCTTTAAACTCTTGGATATACTTTAAAACTTTTTCCTTTTTTGTAAATTTATAAAATAAAATGAAATACTATCATGGGTTCCCTATTATTAATTAAACAAATACCATAATTGGGTGGCATAGATAATTATAAAACCAAATAGGTTGTGGGGTGGCATATCTTTATCTCCAATGTGTAATTAGGTAGCGGTCCAAATAATTTGAATGGAGCATACCATCATCAACTAGACATGCTTAGTATTTAGCACTTTCGATAAAGTTGAATGTGACATTTTGCGTTGGCAGGCGGCACCCCACTTTTGTCTATTCTATCTAGAGGGATGCCAATAAGAGGGACGGGGAGAAAAATCAATCTTGTTCCCATTCTCACAAGGAGTATCGGTCTTCGTTTCTGATCTGTCTTTATTATAGAGATGACAATAATTCTCTAATCTTTTTTGAAAAAAAATCATTATTTTTCTGTTCCCATAGAGAAATTTTTTTTTTCATATCTTCTAACAACTAAATAAATATATTAAATAATAAAATTAAAATTAATCTATTATTTTAATTATCATAAATATTATATATTTATCGTCTTAATATATACAACAAAAACAATAATAAACTTAAAAAATATAAATAATTTAAAATTATAAAAATATATTAGTATTTTAAACAAAAATATTAATATAAAGGGGCAAAGATAGCTGTAGGACGGGGCAAAAATAAGATACATGTATCTTTGTCTCTGATTGTAGAGATATTTTTTATCTATGTCCCTGTCCTCGTTCCTTTTCATATTTCTACGAGGAATCTCTTCCCCGTTAGAGTTAGAAAAGGTTAAAAACTCTAAATTCGAACAAAAATTGTCATCTATAATTCAAACTTCATATTATAATTTTAACCTATGTTATATTTGTGAAAATAATTGGAACAAATTATTAGGAGATTATATTATATAATACACTTGTCATGGATGTAGTGGAACCAATTTGATCAGTTTTATTTGGTTTCGAAATTTATTCATTTGATTAGTTTTCTTCTATCAAGAAGGGAGATGATTGAAAGAAGAAAAAGGTGGATATGGTAGTCGTCGTTCTCATTAGAGATGGTGGTGGACAAAGAGAGAAGAAAAAAACTTAGAGATGTAAGAGCGAAAAAGTCACTTTTTAAAACTAAAAAAGTTGAAACCAGAATGAAATTATCAATCTTTAAAATCTAGGATAAAAAATAGAATAAAATTATATATTTTTTAATATTACTAGTAAAATAATGATTTTACCCTTAACCCTAATATAAAATTCTAACAGAAGTTTGATGGCAGATAAATATTTGGGTTTTTGAAACCTTACAAATGAGATTTTGGGAATACACTAAACCCTGGGTGGGAATTAGTCTTTTGGCCTTACTATTGTATGGACTTTACATTATTTTTATGAATATGATATAATTCATAAGCTATAAGTTATTGTAAGTAAAGCTTTAAATTCAAGTATTTTATTTACTCATTTATTCTACATAATTGTGTGAGAATAGAGTCAATCATAGCATTTATTATTATCAATTCAATGGGGGAGATTATATCGTATCATAATTTTTTAAGGGAGAATTGACAACTGAAATGTTTTACCATTTTTCTTATGGAATGACAGAATTAACTATTCTTACCATTAAAAAAATACAGTTGAACTTAATAACATGAGCTCCTTTTAGCTTCGCTCACCCTAATATATATTCTTTCCATCTTTACAATTTTCCATTTTCGTCGAATCTCTCCATCATTGTCATGATTTTTTATTTAACATTCCTCAATTTAACATTCTTCAACTCCAATTCCAAAGATGAAATATTGTTGTGATATTTATTGTTATGGATGAATTGAGTTTCGTGACAAATATTGACAAATTGTAAGTGAAGGATTTTGGCAAGAAAATTATAATTTTTAGATCATGTTCACATCATATGTAACAATGATGATATAAAATTTATATGTTGTTTTAAGAAATAAAACATAGAAACATGTAAATTACCTTATACCTTGTAAGTTGACTTGAAGTTTGGAAGCTTGAATCACTAAAATAAGTGATCTCTTGACTTGCACCCTTCAAGGAAGAAAGATAGAAGAAAATGGATGCTTTTTCCCGGCAAAAGAAGAAGAAGAAGAGAAAAATGTAAATTTCTCTACATTTTTCTCTCTTTTATTAAACTAAAACTTGATATTTATCAAGTTAAAACATGTGTTCAATTCGCATTGGTTGATAATTAAGAGAAATTAGAATTTGACACATATTGAATAATTTGTGTCCAAAATTATTCATTCTAACTTTCTAAACAATTTAAAATGTGTAAAATGACAATTTTGCCCCTTTTCCAAATCTTATTCGAAAAACACAATTTTTATCCTTGAAAAGTACTAGCCAACCATGGATAAATATTTTTAGCTTCATAACACAAATTTCTTCCTTAAAATATGGGTGTGACATTCAAGGTTCATAATGACAGTCATGGGTCCCATATCAAACGAAACGTTTTATTATATCACTATATAACCTAAAACTGTCGTTAACCAATATACTTCATTTTTCGCTACAAAACGAAGCTCCCACTGATCATATGGTGTCATCTAGCAATGTCTCATGACCCCTACATCACAATGAAGTACAAACTTCACATAATGTTAAATGGACATTTCTTACTCACACTTACAATGTAGTTCAATCCCTCCGTCGTTACATCCCGATTAAACTTGGATTCATAGAATGTCAAAATCCAATATTTAATCTTTTCGAATATCAAGTAATACATCATAACGTGCCACATCGAAACTCTCTTCATGTAGTCTTTTACCTATACTAGCCAGTGTCTTAGATTTTCATGTTTCTCGATATTCGTATGGGAACTCGGGAGCAATCGAGCTGACGGATCTCTGTATGATCATCACTTGTCCTCTCGCTCAAGCAACATATGATCAAAGCGGCTTCTGAATGACACATGATTAGCCTCATGCTATACACCATATGAACCATACGTTCTGGAACGAAACACAACTGTGATATCTTAAGTCAAATGATTTATACACTAGTATGATTTACGATGTGTCATTGATTACATATTAATGCCCATGTGATCATCGTTTAGCGGTCACGTTCGATAAATAATATAATATAATAACCTTTTATCAGTTTTCTAACCATCAAACAGTTCTATTGTTTACATATGTGTATATCCACCATGTCTAATATCATCCACTGATATAACGTGGTGATATAGCACACACCCACTATGCAATACTATTGCCCAAATAGATTGCCTATAGAGAAACGATTTGATGATATTTATTAAAACTCATCGGGACCTTTCACATGTTATATGCATGTAGCTAATATGGATATAATATACAATTACAACATTGATATAAAAGTGACTCAAAAAACATGTGAAGTATTGTTAATAATGTATATGCAAGATATACAACCCTTGAAACTAACAAAGCGATTGGTTTTTAGGGCATATTCTAACAGTAAGACGACCCCCTTCAAACGTTAGATGAAGATAAAAGTGGTTGCCCTTCCTTCTTCTTGGGCCACTGATGGAAGATAGGGGGATAGCTAGCTTCGGTCATTAGAGAAGCACCTACAAAATTTTCCAAACCCTAAGGGAGAATTTGTCATTTTTCAAACTTTGGGTGGAAGAAATTACAAATTTTTAAACTTAGAAGGAAAATTTAATAAATTTTTAGTTTTTTTAAATATTTTTACTAAATGATGATTTTACTTTTGACAACAACTATAAAAATTAATAAATCGATGAAATTTGAGTTTTTTAAAATTAATTGATGAAAAACTTGAAAAAAAACTAATCTTTGAATGGAAATAAGCCCTTTGGCCAAAAAAAAAAGAATTAAAAGGAAGTAATCATGGTTGGTTGTTTTTTAATAGCTTTTATGTAAGGAGACATTTCACGAGTAAGATAATGAAATTTGCAGCCAAATTATGCTACATTTATCAGGGATTTTTTCCATAGGTCATTAATGTTTGAGGCAATTGCATTTATTTGCCCAAGATTTGACTCAAAAACACTTCTTCACCTCTTGATGTTATACTTTTTCAATTTAAAATCAAATCTTTTCAACAAAGAGGCTGAAATATAGCTCCAAATTTATAAAATTATTATATTATCTCTCGTTATTTCATTTATTGTGAAATTATCATATAATTCTCCTATTCTCCTATTTTTTCTCTTTCTCTTTTCTTTCGTTTCGTATTTTATCTTTTCTCCGTCAAGACTTTTATAGTAACAATAGTTATCAACCTTAACACAGACTTTAATTTCCTTGGTTGCGTTGTTGATAGCCTCAGCAATTATGTCTCCTTCCACCAATGAAACATTGAATTTGAAGATGGGTTTATTGACATTATGTTTACGTTCAAGATTGAAGAAGGGAATGAAAAAATTTGTGGATTTGAGTTCAACAAGAGATTAAAAGTAGACAACCATTGTGGAAACATAAAAATAAAGGATTAAAGTTCAACGTTGACAAATAGTTACAGTAGAAATGAAAATGTATCGGCCATTTCTTTATTTTTCATTTATTTAAAAAATTTAATTTTGGGGAAAAAGTGTGATTTTCCATCAAAGTACTAAACCATGTTTTCGACCCAACCTTGAGTGAGAAAATATAATTTAATTTTAGGAGATATTTAGTTTAGATAATATTTTATTATTAAAATTAAAATATTACTTTGAAAATAAATTATTTAGAAGATTATTAGATATAAATAATTATTATGTTTGATAAAATTTTATAATTATAAATAATAATTGTGTTTAATTAAAAGTAATAAAAGAATATTAGTGTATTATTTTACTTAAATGTTCTTAGATATAATTATTTTGAAATATTTTTTGTGTTATTTATTATATTAATTAAAAAAGAGATTATTTTTATCTTAACAAATTAATAACTAAGAAAATATTATTATAATAAAATCAATATTACTTTTTAATACCTAAAATAAAAGTGATAATCAGATTATCACCTGTATTACTTAGTACATTATTATTGTTAATAAAAAATTATCGTAATATTTTATTATTGACAAATTAAATAAAATAATATAGGTAATAAAAAATATAATACAATATAATATTTGTTTAATAATAACCAAATACCCTTTAGGGTGCGTTTGGTTAAAAGTTTTTAAGATTATCCTGGTAATCTATCTTTTATTCTTTTGTTTGGTTTGTCAGTAATAAAATATTACAGTAATCTTCTATTACCAATGCTAACGTGGCAGGTAATATATGTGGTAATCTGATTACCACCTTCACCTTAGGTATTTAAAGATTACTAGGGTAATCTTGAGTTTATTATAGAAAAATTATTATTTATTAATTTTTTGAGATAAAAATAAATTTATTTTTAATTAATATGACAAATAATATAAAAAATATTTAAAAATAATTATATTCAAGGGCATTTAAATAAAATATTTTATTAGTAATCTTTTATTACCTTTAACCAAACACAATAATTATTTATACCTATCAAATTTTATCAAACATAGTAATCATTTATACCCAGTAATCTTCTAAGTAATCTATCTTCAAAGTAATCTTTCTATTTTAGTAATCAAACATTACCTAAACCAAACGCTCCCTTAATGTTTTGTCTATAAATTATTATATACCAGGATTGCGGTATTGCTTAAATTTTCACGAGTCGAGTTAGGTTTTGCAGTGGCCAAGATTTTGTCCATTTGCTCTTTTTGCCATTTTCATTTTCCATGGCTTCTGTTACCCAGAGAATGGTATGCACACAATTTGTTTTCTTCTTATTTCTTTATTTTTACAGCTTTATGTATGTAATCAAGTAAAAACCCTCTCTAATTTGCAGCTCCATACTACACATTTGTCAAAGAAGAAACTTCAGCCCCGCCAATTTCATACGACGACTACATAATAGTCGGTGGAGGAACCGCAGGCTGTCCCTTAGCTGCAACTCCGGGCAAGAGGCAGCTTACTATATGGCATATGCGAACCCTAAAGACATACGCAAATTCGCCGCCACTCTCATTGACACTTCCCCACGTCACCTTCCCGACAGTTTATCTCCAAGGACAGTGTGTACAACGTCTGTGCCGGTGTTCTCAGTGGCGGGAGTGTTTTCAATGCAGGGATTTACACGCGAACTGCTGAAAATTACACAAAAAAGTGGTTGGAGTGAAGATTTGGTGAAGAATTTAGGTGTGGATGTGGACCAAGCCGAGCCGAACACCTTTTGGCTTAAGTTCAATTCGAATTTATCAAGTAAAAATTAAGTCAGATTCAGGTGAAAATGACTCAGCTCATTTTAGTTTGAGTTTGGCTCAATTTCGTAGTTTAAATCAATTATTCAAATTCGTAGCTTGTTCGATTCAAATTAATAGTTCGAATATATGATTCAAATTTATGGCTCAAGTTTGTGGTTCATTGACAAAATGATGTCGTTTTACCTAAATAATATTCAAAATTTTTTATTCAAACCAAACCAAGTTACAAATTTGAATCACTAATTTAAACTATAAATTCAAACTGATTAGAGCTCAATTAAGCGATGAAATTGAAATACTGATTCAAGACAAGAATTCAAACCGAATTTGAGTTGAATTGAGCCAAACACCTCTCATCTAGAATTTGGTTTGGTTTAAAAAACGAGGAAAATTTTCTAGCTCAAGTTTAATTTAAATTTAAATCAAATGAATTTAAAGCAAGTTAAATCAAACTAAATCAATTTTTCAAACCGAATTGACTTGAATCATACCCAACCTCAAACATTCTTATGAATAGGGGGAGAAGAAGGGGGCACTCGATCAAGTTGTGTGTGAGTTTAGCTTTGCTTACTCTTGGGCCCAAAGGCTTTCAGCAGACTATGGATTGTTCACGAATCAGGGTTTCTATCTCTCACATCCCTAATTTTTAGTCTAAAAGCTTGAACCATATTGTGATTAGGTTTTGATTCAAGTTAGTTATGAAGATGTTTAATTTGTCAAACTGGTGAGTTTGAAAAAATTTGATACAAACTAAATAAAACGACATGATATCATTTTAATCATTTTTTTTGGCTCGGTCTCTTTCAAGTAAATTGAGCTCAAACAATTTTAAAAAAAGGTCAAGCTTAAGTTCGATATCTCTCAAACCAAATTGAACTTGAACTTTAATTGTGATGCTCTTTGAATGACAAAGCATGAGAGGAATTTGATCTGCTTTTTGCCCATTGAAATCTCTAGCAAATGCAAATCAAATCATGGTAGCCCATGGCTCATATAATAACATAAGAAATTATATTTTCTTTTTATTTTTTTAAGAATTTAAAAATAATTACTTAAGAATTAGAAAAAGAAAAGGGGTGTGCTTGACTTCCAACTTTCTGTGTAGTTTTGCACTTTTCTGGGAAATTGTGAAATTTTGAAGAAAAGAAGTCACATATTAACATGGTTTGCTTATTTACTGCGAAATTAATTTGGATTTTATACTCGTTTTTACTTTTTATTAGGGGTGTACACGATCAAATTTGATACGGGTTGAAATTTTTTAAAACGAAACTGAAAAAAATAATTTCTAACAATTTTTAAACTAAATCAAAATATTTTAGGTTTTAAATCAAAACAAATCAAACTGAAAAAATATAATTTAGTCTAGTTTGAATTACGATTTAAATTATGATTTTTAATAACTTATGATACACAATATAATACAAATAGAAAACCATACGTATTATAAGATGTATCAAATTAATATAATACAATAAATATATCTTATAATATGATACATATTATTGATACAAATAAATATACTTATTTAGAGAAAATGATAGCGCAATATGAGTGTTTATGAAAAATTTTCATAATGATGATGATATGTCAAAAATTTTCACATGTTAAAGATATTTGTAATATTTTTTAAAATGATGATGTGCCAATTATATATTTTTATTATTTTATTTTTTAAAAATGATGATGTGCCAATTATATATTTTTATTATTTTATTTTTTAAAAGTCAAATTATATGATATAATACATAAAATATGATATGAAAAATTAGATTTTTAATATATAATTCAATTACTATGATTTAAACATTTTAAAATCATTTGTTTACATACATATATATAATTTTAAATTTACAAAAAAACTTGCATTAAAATAGTGTTATTCAGTTGAAATTGGACTAACTCTCTTCAATATTTAACTTAACGTCAGGAAAAATCTTTCTTGTCATTTTGTTTAAGAATGATTATTCAATTTGCATACGGCACACCTATTTTAAAAGGCCAAAGGACTATTCCCCTCTCACTTCCCCCACAAGCGACCCCCCCAAGTTTAGGTGCCATCTCTTGCCACACCCGTGAGGTTTGAATACCAAATATCTCATCCATCCATTAAAAATCTTAATTATAATTAGGGGTAAATTTGTTGTTTAATAAAAAAGTTTAAAAATCTAAAGTTTTATTCATTTGCCCCCCTTAGTTTGAAAATCTCACAATTTTCCTCTACCTGAAGTTTAAAAAATCAAAATTTTCCTCCTAGGTTTTGCAAATTATCGCCAGAGATGGCTATCTCTGATAGCGTTGGTTCTCTCTTCTGGTTTAACTCTCCCTGTTGATCACTTTCTAGCCACCGGCGAAACCCATCTCTTCCGATGAAGATGAAATTATCTTCGTTTGAGACAAAAACAATCCCATGAAGACGATTTCATCTTCATCAGAGGAGATGGGCTTGGTTGGTGGTTGAAAAGTGATCGACAGGAAAAGTTAAGCCGGGAGAGAGAACCAACGCCATTGAAGACGGTGAAGTTCGCTATCTTCGACAATGGTTTACAAACCATAAGGGAAAAATTTTGATTTTTCAAACTTCAGGTAGAGGGTATTGTGAGTTTTCAAGCTGATGGGGGGTAAATATAATAAAACTTTAATTTTTTATTAAATTTAAGTTTTACCCTTAACTTTAACTGAAATTTTTAACAAATAGATGAGACATTGGATTTTCAAACCTTACGGGTGTGACAAAGATAGCACCTAAACTTGGGTGGGAAATAGTGATTTGGCCATTTTAAAAATGAGAGAGATTACTTTTCCAATCGAAGTGCAAAGTATTCTATCCCTAGTATTCCTAGTAGAACCTCTGAGGAATATTTGTTAAATCTTCACTGGAATATTTAAAATAAATATGGAAAGTGATCATATGTCCTATTATATCTTTATTAATTTTATTTAAATAAATATTTTAAACGCAGTCTTCAAAATTATTAAAGTTCGATTCATTCAAAGAAAGTTAAGTTCAAATTTGAATTTGAATTAAACTTTGAGCTTAATTTGATATTAAAATAATATCATTTTAATGTATATTAATCAAAATAATATTATTTTAATCAATTTATATTAAAATTTTATTGAT
Source organism: Mangifera indica (assembly GCF_011075055.1). Classification (NCBI taxonomy): domain Eukaryota; kingdom Viridiplantae; phylum Streptophyta; class Magnoliopsida; order Sapindales; family Anacardiaceae; genus Mangifera; species Mangifera indica. Next base: position 2,591,881 of record NC_058151.1, read on the forward strand.
TCGTAAATTTGATAAATCAAATATCATTCAAATTCAAAAATATTTAATACTTAAACTCAAATTTAAGTTTGAATTCACTTGATTTCAACTCATTTTTTAATTCACTTGGTTATCTGTTTACTCAGCGTGATTGACTATTAGGAAACAAAACAATACTTAGCTGTATGTTAATGCAGGCAGATCATTGTCAAGCTATATTAAATGAATTTAGTTGAATTTGCACAGAGCACAAGTACAATACTGAGCTGTCTTGACTTATAATGGCATAAAATTCTAAGTAACATTAATGGTACAGAAAATAAATTTGAAGGGTTCTACTTCCACTTTTGCCTTCATTCTACTTCCACTTTTGCCTTCATCACCCAAAATAATTATCAATAAAGCTATGCAAAAATATTTTTGATAAATAATTTAATTATATATAATACATTTTTAAATAATTAGAATGATTTAAATTAAATATAAAATAAAAATAAATACATTTTTAATTATTATTATTATATTTTTATAAATATATTATTAATGATATATCATATTAATATATATATATGTTATACCTTTTCTATATTGAAATTTTATGGCTATTTTTTTTTTATAAATGTATTATCAATTGACAAAATTAGCCAACAAAAATGAATCGTTCATATTCTAACAAAGACGATACGTCGTCGTCATCTCTCAGACGAAAATGATGTGTCGTTATCTCTCAAATGAAGACAATGCGTTGTCGTTGTCTCTTAGATGACGATGACACATCGTCTTCGTCAACCGCTTTTCTGAGTCGATGATGGCAAGAAATAGAATGAGAAGGAGAGTGAATGTGGTCATCGTTGTCACCATATGCTAGCAATAGTGCTTGGAAAAACCCTAAGGAGAATATTTATTTTCAAAACGTTGGGTGTGAGGTATTTGTTAAATTTTTAAACCTAGAAAAAAAATGTGATAAATTTTTAGTTTTTTAAAATACTTTTTGTTAAAGAATAATTTTATTCTTGACAATAACAATGAAATTTAATAGATGAATAAAAATTTAAAATTTTTATAGTTAATAAACAAGAAGTTGAGTTTGTATTAAATCTTGGGTAAAAAATAGTTATTTGGCCTTAAAAATATAAACATATAATATTGTTGAATAATTATTACCTTAAGCTATAAGAAAAGAAATTCAATTTACGTAACGTGATTCCCACCTTATATTTTGCCTTTAACAAAGTGGCTCAGCAATCAAATTCTTTTTCTAAAGTAAATTAAACTTTGCTCATCATAATTCAGACATGCTTGGTCCCATATACTCAATTTTTTCAGGCGCAAGGCTCAAAGAAACGTTTGATTTTTAATTTAAGAATGATTATATTAATTGAAATTAATCCAAAATTCTCCCCCTCCAATACAAAATTAAGAGTGATTATAGGGGGGACATTTGGCAGCTAATCCATTCACATTGTGAAGTGTGATGAACAATGGGATTGGCATTATTGAGCAATTTGGAAAGCTTCAACATTAAGCAATATGGCACTTTATTTTTTCCCAAAATTGATAATCATCATATTCTCTGCCAAACGCTTTTGTCGTCCACTAGTGTTTGTTCATTTCCTCTCTCTGCCTCCTGCATTTTGAGCTGGCAATTCAATCCGTAAAATCGAGTTTTTGGTATATCCTTCTTTGAGTTGGAGGTGATATTTTTAATAAAATAAGAAATATAAATTACTAAAATCTTTATTATTAGAGATGAAAAATAAATATATATCTGATCATTTATTTTTCCTAGACATGTTTGTTCAATCCTTGATTCTTCAGGTTGGACACGTGTAACACGTTTATAAGTGTGATGCGTGATGAGTTATCAACTTGGAGAAAACGTGTAAGACAAAGTCAACTTAATGGCTTGACTTATTCTCAGTGTGTTCACGATGACAATGTCCATTTAGCTACTCGTTCTAAATCAATCTCAGTCAAAGTCAAACCAAAGCTTTGCTTTAAACGAAAAATATTAAATAAATGAAAGAAATTCTCCTTTATAAGCCGTGGAAATTAATTAACAGAACTAACACAGAAAATGCGGTCACCTTGCCTGAGAGAATTCATTGAAGAATGCCCACATGGCTGCTGCTGGCGATCTCCTTTATTTAACTCGCCGGAGCCTCTGAACAACAAGGAGGCTGAGTCAAGAAAAAGTTCCGCCGATTGCCGTAGAGATTTTGTTGCAACAACTTCCTCTTCTATCTTCCGCAACACCCATTTCACCAATCATGAATCTCTCCCCTCTCTGCAACAATCTTTCTCTGAATTCTCCAAAGCTTATCCGCAGTTTGCTGAAACTTTTCAGATTGACCAAATAAGAGCCAAAGAGTATTATCATCTCTCACTTTCTAATCATATTTGTCTTGATTACATTGGCGTAGGCCTCTTCTCTTATTATCAGCTGCAGAATCAAGAGTCTTGTAAGTATCAAAATGATTCTTCTTCGTCTTGTTCTTCGGATATTCCTTTCTTTAGTGTGTCCTACAAGATGGGGAGTCTTAAGACGCAGCTACGCCATGGGGGGGCTGAATCAGGAGTGGAATCTGCAATGAAGAAAAAGATTATGAGTTTTCTGAATATTTCTGAAAATGATTACAGTATGGTTTTCACTGCAAACAGAACGTCAGCCTTCAAGCTTCTAGCGGAATCTTATCCGTTTCAGTCTAGCAGAAAACTTTTAACAGTTTATGACTACGAGAGTGAGGCGGTGGAAGCCATGATAAATACTTCTGAGAAGAAAGGAGCAAAAGTTATGTCAGCAGAGTTTTCATGGCCAAGACTGAGGATTCACTCCGAAAAATTGAAAAAAATGTTGGTGAGTAAGAAGAAGAAGAAAAAAAAGCGGGGACTATTTGTTTTTCCTCTTCATTCTAGAGTGACAGGGGCTAGATATCGTTATCTATGGATGAGAATTGCTCAGGAGAATCAATGGCACATCTTGATTGATGCTTGTGCTTTGGGGCCAAAAGATATGGACAGTTTTGGGCTCTCTCTCATTCGCCCAGATTTCCTCATTTGCTCCTTCTACAAGATTTTTGGGGAAAACCCATCTGGATTTGGTTGCCTATTTGTTAAAAAATCAACTATTTCAATTCTGGACGGTGAAGCGAGCACCGGCATGGTGAGTCTTCTACCAGCAAAGCAGCTTAATTTAATGGAAGAACCTTCAGCACCAAGCTCATTTTCAGGTCCAATAACACTGGGGATTATAAAACTGAAGCCAGAAGAAATAGAGAAGGTTCAAAAGTCCGAAATTATGGCAATACCAAAAGGAATCGAAGCTTCTGAAACTAAAGGAGATAAGCAAATAGAGCTTGAATGCAGGGGTTTGGATCAGGTGGATTCATTGGGGCTGACAACGATTAGTAAAAGATCAAGGTGCCTTATTAATTGGCTGGTGAATGCAATGTTAAAGCTTCAACATCCTAACACGGATGGGGTTTCCCTGGTTAAAATATATGGGCCAAAGATAAAGTTTGATCGGGGACCTGCATTGGCATTTAATGTATTTGACTGGAAAGGAGAAAAAGTTGAGCCTGTTCTCGTACAAAAGCTTGCCGACAGAAGAAACATCTCTCTCAGCTATGGAGCTTTGCATCACATATGGTTCTCGGAGAAGTACCAGAGAGAGAAGGAGAAAGTTGTTGATAAAATGGGCACGGCGGAAACCAAGAAGAAAGATAAAAAGGACCCCAGAATAACTGTTGTTACAGCTTCGTTGGGATTTCTGGCGAATTTCGAAGACGCTTACAGGCTTTGGGCTTTTGTTGCTGAATTTCTAGATGCAGACTTTGTTGAGAAGGCCAGATGGAGATACACAGCGCTTAATCAGAAGACGGTTGAAGTCTGAAGAGAAACGCAATATTGAAGGCCACAAGACAAATTGTAAACTTGCAGAAGAACACAGACGAGCCAGTCCAGATGGTCTTCCACGTTGTGGTTTCAAGTTTCATGGTCATTTCAATATGAGAAATTCTACACTTGATTCAAACAAGTTTGTTAATTGAAAATAAACAATAGTATGTTTGTCTACTTCTGAGTTGCCGAATGGATAAACACTTATGCGTATCATTATATGATAATATATGATCTTAAATTATAATTCAAACTATTTATTCACATAATAACTCATATAAGTGTGTATCTATTTATGAATTCAAAATAGAAACATATAGTTTTATTGATTGAAAATACATGTTTGTTCATTTTTTCGCTTATTGATGACACTAACTTGCCACCACGAGCAAACTGTGAGAAAACATGAAAAGAAAGTTTCAATTTTCGATCAACTTCAAAGAAAGTTTTTCATTTAGTTTTTTATTCAGACTTGAATTTTTGTATTTTTTAACCATCAATATAATATTAAATAACATTATAACAACATCAAACGATACAATAGCATGAAATCACAACATTAAACAATCTATCAATATTAAATTATGAGTCCAAATTGAATCTTTTATAATAGTTTCTCTCATTGATTTTATTATTTGATCACATATATCTTTTTTATTGAAGAATTTTTTTCATGTTACAGAGATTTCTTCCCTTGTTGGAAAACTGAATACAAAGAAAAATATTTGTGTTGTGTATTCTCTATTTCTATCTGAATTACATTAACAGAGATATTTTGAAAAAATGAATTACTGTTATGTAAGATTGGATTTGAAGCGAGCTTATTTGAGCTCAAAATGAGCCCGAGCTTAGCTTGCCTTAAACGAGCTCTAGTACAAATGCAAGCCTGGATTTTAGCGAAAAACGAACACCAACCCAAATCTGAACATGGGTTGAGCGAGTCGAGCTAAGTTCGCGAATCGCTCCCTCAAATGAAAAAAATTTTAACTTGGAGCAAACAACACCCTTTGTTTCCTAAACTATGAGCTTGAAGCCCAACTATCGAGTTTGAAATACGAACCCAAAGCTAATCAAAGCAAATCTGAATTAAGTGTGAGCCAATCCCAAACATTAAAATTATGAAATGAGTTGAACACGAACATATGTTTAAAGAATTTGGCAAACCCAAACCCGAGCTGAGCTTGGGTTCGTTGAAAACGAACTGGATCCTGTGTGACACACACATACACGGTTAAAAATATAATAAAAAATTCAATATCCTAGCAAGAAAGTCTCAATTTTCGATCAAGATACTCCTGAATATTTTATAATAACGACTCATTCAATTGGACGTTAGTCCTGGTTCAGAATACAGGACACCATAGTTTTAAAGGCTAACTATAAACTAAATATTTTATGAAGAACTATTCCAGGCGGTTCCTTTGTACGGCCTGGCACACGTTGGGCCAACCTGATGACACCACTGGGTCCACTACTACCACTCCATTATGCGTTAACACCTGATCCCTGTTTGTAAATTACATCCGCATCTTCTACTTAATGAGTGTACAAATATGGTTACACTTTTTAATTGGTTTGTTTTATGGTAGACTTCAATATTCTATATCAGACGTGACACACATAACCAACCTTAAACGAAAGATAAAAATAATTATATTTTCTTTACTTTGAAAAAAAAAAAATTATACCTCCTCTAGTACTCTTATCAAGGAAAATAATTTTAAATAAAAAATAAATAAAGAGCAGAAGATGGAGACATCCTAAACTTAGCATTTCTTATTAATAATAAGAAATTAGTCAATGTACTCTAACTCACTTAGTAGGGTGAATATAGATTTTATTATTATGTTTCAAATTTATTTGTTTAATATAGATAAAATCTTTAATTATAAAAAAAAATTATAATGGACGTTAATTGTCATTAATTTCTTTTATTAGTATCCCCTTATTGTAAAAGTAAAGAGATATTAATTAAAATCAGTAAAAAATTTTCTGCGTAAACGTTTTTAGGTAAACGTATATTAGTTTTATTTTTATAAACAAATTTTTTTGTAACTCTAAAAATACCCTCTGACTTATTACACGTCATTTTCAACTATTTCGTATGTGGGATGTCAAGGGTCGTACAAGGTGCGTGAGTGCGTGCAGAGTGAGTGGGTGCGCACAGGATGCATGTGTGTGTGCGGGTGCGTACAGAGTATGTGGGTGCATGTGAAGTGCGTACAGGGTGTGTGGGTGCGTACGGGATGTCTAAGTACGTACGGAGTGCGTGAGTGTGTGCAGGTGCATACGCACCCTCATATATATAGTGCGCGGTGCATGAACTACATAACTAAAAAATTGATTATTTCTAATTAACTACAAACATATTTAAAAATAAAAATTGATTATAATATAATATATTTAATATTTAATATAATATATATATAAATAATAATAATAATTTTTAAATATATATTATATTATTACATATATTTATTATATTTTTTAAATATTATATTATATTATTTAATTTTTATATATATTTATATATATTATATTAAATTGATTATTATTTAAAAATTATCATTTTTATTTATATATATTATATTAAATATTAAATATATTATATTATAATCAATTTTCATTTTTAAATATGTTTGTAATTGATTAGAAATAATCAATTTTTTAGTTATGTAGTTCACGCACCGCGCACTCCGCACGCACCCCGCACCCCGAGCATTCCGCACGCACTCAAACATTCCTTCTCGCGCCTACACACCTTGTATGACACCTACAGAGTCAGAAGGGTATTTTTGAAATTACAAATAAATTTCCTTATAAAGATAAATGACTGTACGTTTGCCTAAAACGGTTTAAACAAAAAAAATTTTGCCTATTTTAATTAATATCCCAAAAGTAAATCATATTTACAATTTTATTTTTGCATTATAATTGACTTAAGAAACGTTTGGTTTAGGTAATGTTTTATTGTCAAAATAGAAAAATTATTTTAAAGATAAATTATTTAGAAGATAACTGGATTTAAATTATTACTATGTTTGATAAAATATGATAAAAATAGATAAGTAAAAATAATTATTGTGTTTGATTAAAGATAATAAAAAGATTTTAGTAAATTATTTTACTTAAATACCTTTGGATATAATTATTTTTAAATATTTTTATAGTATTTGTTATATTGATTAAAAATAAATTTATTTTTATCTTAAAAAATTAATAAATAATAATATAATTATAATAAAATCAAGATTACTTTGATAATCTTTTAATACATAAAATAAAGGTAGTAATCAGATTATTATTTATATTATCTATCATATCATCATTGATAATAAAATATTATCATAATATTTTATTATTAATAAATTAAATAAAATAATATAAATAATAAAAAATAAATTACCAAATTAATCGTTAAAACTCTAAAACCAAAGGATCTTTTAATGTTAGACAAATATGTATAAGCTCGTGTGGCAAGTAAATTGGACCACTCCTATGAATCTGATGCTTTTTCCGCCTAAGATTTGGAGAAATGACATTGCCACCTCTTAAATTCTTAAGGGAAAAGGACTTGTCCCACCCATTTTTTACCCCATTCTCAAACCTATACCCACGACAGATTAAAATCTACTTTTCTCACCCATGACCAAACTGTCATATATTTTTTCTATTAAAATGAAGGATAAAATAGTTATTTTATTGTTTATATTAAAAAATTATAAAATTTATTACTTTTCACCCCCTATAAATTTTAGAAACTAACATTTTACTTTTACCTAAAGTTTTTAAACTTTAAAAAGTAACATTTTTACCCCCAACCTAGGGTTTCCATATTTTTTAAAATATAGTTGCCTCCCATAACTTTTAAAAATAGCAGTTTCACCTCCATTCTTCAACTTCATCTTCTGACATCGTCACCGGCCTTCTCCTTCTCCTGGTGTGACGACGATGGTGCGATAAAGAGATCTTCATCTTTCTGTTGCACGATGCGATGAAGAGGTTCGTCGCGTCACTGTGCTCTTCATCGCTTCACCCAAACGACGCTTCATTGTCCTTCGTCACTCGTTGCGTCATCCAGACGCAACGACAAAGGATGAGGAAGCGTCATCCTTCATCTATTCTTCCAGATCTAGACGATGCTTCGTCGTCCAGATCTAGGCAATGAAGGGTCGTCCTTTGTCATCCTTTGTAGTCGGAGATGCGAGATCGGTGGAATGCGTCGATCGTTGATGGTGGCCGGAGAATAAAGCAAATCCTAGGGGTGAAATCTAAACTTTTTAAACTTTGAGGATGGGTTGAGTTGTTAGTTTTTTAAACCTAGAGGAGAGAAAATAGTGAAATTTTAAAGTTTTGAGGTTTTAAACAGTAAAATATCGATTTTGCCCCTATCCCTAACTGAGAAATTGAACGACAGTTTGGTTATGGGTGGGAGAAAGAGTTTTTCAACTCCTGTGGGTATCAGTTTGGGATCAACCTAAAAAATGGGTGGGAAATAGTCCTTTTTCCCAATTCTTAAACTACCAAAATTTACCTAAAACTTAATTTCGTTAATAGGAATGTCTTGAAACAATGTCATAAAATTAAATTACCGTCTTACACTAATTATTTCACCTTTTGAATTTACTATAGTACCCATGGAAGCAGCAACTAGTGATTTGGTCAAATTTAATGATCCATATCACATAAGATAGATGTGATCTTGTTAGATACCCTCGAATCACATTTTTAATATGATTTTAATAATCACATTTGATTTAGTGGTCGAATCACAATCAAGGTGCAACCTTATTAAATTCCACCTCTACAAGTGTTTTCTAGCCAAGTTATATTTCTCAAGGTGCGAGATACAATTTCTAATAGGCTAAAAAATTATTTCTACTCAAATATTAATGTATTTTCAAGTTTTCACTTAATAATTTTAAAAAACCTAAATACTTATCCATCTATTTATTTTTTTAGTTACTATGAGAAAGTAAAATAATTGTTTAACAAAAATATTTTAAAAACTAAAAATTTAATATATTTCTCTCCACTCAATGTTTGAAAAGTGACAAATTCCCTCTTAAAGTTTTGATCTCTTGCTTTTCGAAGAACAATGATTTCTTGATAATTCATATTCTTTCTCTTGATCGACTTATCTCTCTCTCTTGATCATCATTTTGCCTTTCCTTAGTTGTCTTTTTTCGAAGACAAAGATCAATGTCTCTCTCTCAAACAAAATTGACTCTCTTATGGTTTTGATTCGACCCTTAATAAAAACTGAAAAATTAAAAGTTTAATAGTGTTTTTTAAAATTATTAAGTAAAGTTGAGGAAACACTTATCTGTCGGTGGAAATAAGTCCTTTTGTCTTTCTAATACGTTGCATCTTTTCAGCTGTGACTTGACCTAAGTTGCACTTGGAAATGAGAGATTCCGATCCTCAATAGTTGTCGGAGTCAATCACTCCACCCCCAGTTTATAGCTCCTTACTCCCTCAGGCTCACACACTCTTAGCTCGGCAACTTTATTTTTTTCCTTTCTTTTCTCTTAATTTTCCATCACTTTTTCTCGGCATCCAAACTCGAATCAACGTCGTAACGTTAGAAAAATGTCTTCTCATCCGAAAAATGTTGGCGTTCTCGCCATTGATATTTACTTCACCCCTACTTGTGTTCAGCAGGTTAGTCTCTGTAAATTGTTATCTAAACTAAAATTTATTCTTTTAGTGATTTGAACTGTTTCTGATAATGTGATGTTAAGCTTTCTTTTCTGTTCAATCTTCCGAGAAAATAAAATGGAGGAACAGAAAGAATTTCATGCGTTTAGTTTAGAAAAATGTTATGCGTTTAGAAAAATGTCAGTTGTTTCGAATCTGCGAAGCCTATTAGCCTTATCTATCTTAAACTTCATTTTAAGTGGTGCTTTTTTATTCACAAATATCAAATATTCATGATTCTTTTATGTAATTTTTTATTTGCTTGCATTTTCATCTCCAGCTGAAGTTTGCTTAGATTATAGAAGAATTAAATCTGTGCCTTGTGGTTAATCATGATCATTAATGGAGAACTTAAGATTTCAATGAAGGAGGCGTAACAAATGATAGAAATCATTAGCCTCTCCTGCATTATGACTAAAATACAGCTGGACTCCTGCAATTAATTCATTAGAAATATTTCCCGTGACTACAGAAAATTCTTAGAAACTTCTATTTATAATGAATTTTGTTTTCAAAATCTCTGTTAAAAGTTTTGGAAATGTCGTGTGAGGAGTTTATGATTTTGTTTGATCCATGGGAGCCTGTCATATTTGTCCAATGCTGAAAGGGAGATTAATGATGTTTGCCCCCCAAAACTGTGGAACTTTCACTGGAATAATTCTCTTCCAATTTTAAAAACACTTCAAATATTTTGTGCAGTTGCACTTTAAATGGCTTTATAAAAAAAGGCAATTACTAAGTATTTCTCCATGAAAGCGCCTTTCTAGTTTGTTTCTACCTTGAAGGTTCTTCTGTCTGTCTCAGCCAACTAATATGAATCAATACAAATATGCTTTTAATTATTTATAAGGTCATTTGATGGTATCAAAAATAGATCAAAATTATATTCAGTATAACTGAAGTTAATTAAATATAATTTTTTGGTCCGAGAACATTGCTTGTTAGTACTTTCATTGCATGAGCACTTGATCAGATTTTTTTTCCTGGTTTTTAATGAATACTCTACTTTTCTTGTTTTGACCTTATTTCTCAATCTATTATAATACGAGAATATTGTGGTTCAGATGACTTATCAGTGCATTATTGCTTTTCCTAAGCATTTTTATCTGAATGGAATTTGTAGGAAGCTTTAGAGGCTCATGATGGGGTGGGCAAAGGGAAATACACTATTGGGCTTGGACAAGATAGCATGGCATTTGTACTGAGGTGGAATATTTTATTTCAATTAGGTTATTGGTTCACTTAAATTACATCAATGCTTTAGTTGATTACTAATAAGCGTTAATCTCTCTCTTTGTTGGTTGCTTTTCTCTGACAATGGTGAAGTCATCCCTTTTTGAAGCAGTCCTTTTAATTTTGTGCATGATGATCTACCATCTGTGTAATTTTAATAAAATAAATAGAGGAAAAAATAGGAGAAAATTCAGTAACTGGTATAATTATGAACTCAAAAAATATACGCTAATGGTGTTGTGAGACCTTTGTTTATAAGCATGCTATTCAAATATGCTCATTTAGATGGTCTCAATTATTTGGGTGCCTGAATTGCATAAGTGTAACTTTCTACACTTGATCATATATTGTATGCAGTGTCCATAGCATAAAGTTAAACCAGATTATCCTTTTTTCACCTTCTTCCTGGAGTTGCGAAGAAGGAACTTGGAGATGTTAACCCTCTTTACCACCAATTACCATGCCCAAAGACACTTTACTAGTTGGCATCTCCAATGGTTGTTGATTTTTATGTTTTTTCCTTTATCTCTGTCTTTCGGCTTGATAGTTGTTACCTCCCTTCTTGAGAAATATAAAGTCAATTCAACTCAAATTTGACGCCTTGAAGTTGGCAGCAAGACTGTTATTGACAAGAGCAAATCTATTAAGACCTTCCCAATGCAAAATTTTGAGGTAGTCCCTCATTTTTCTTCTTGTTTTAGGTTATCATTTTGGTCAAGAAGAAACTTCTTTACTTGTGTTGATAATTTCAAATTTCAAATTTTGTCTCTTTTATTAATTTTTCAGATTGTAGCATATTTGTTTGTGATGGTCTCAAATATATTGGACTGAACCATGTTTTGTCAATGTCCAATTTTTCTTATATATACAATTAATTGAAATGTTACTACTTTAATTGAGATTGTCCATATTTTGGATATGCTACCTGATGCAATGTAAGGAGCTGTTCATGGTATTCCCATTGGTGAAACTTAGTTTGTGTTACGGATTCCAACTGCACTAGCCTTATTGGATCTGATTCATTACAACATTATCCAGATGAAGTGATGATTGATTCTTTGTATGGTAAAATGTAATTCTTCTCTGAAATTTTCACACGGCTGTTTTGGGTAATTATTGTTTTGTTACTTCTTATAAATTGTGTCATAGGTTGTTGATGGAAAGCTGTCACAAACTTGTGATCTCGTGGCACTAAATTTGTGCTACAAGTGTTTATCTCAGAAGTAAGTCCTGGATTTTCTGGAATATATTTACTTACAGATTAAATTTTTCTAGGTGGGAAAATATTATCATATACTTCCCTGTGCTACATACATAGGTCTGAGAAATTAAAGGGCAGGTAATTTACAATATCGGATGCTTATTATTTTGTTTTTCATTCTCCATATCATTATGTATTCATTTTTTGACTTTTGGTCATGCTTTTGGAGTTATCTGGGGTACCTTAGTATTATAAATTTTAGAACTTCTAATCATATTTTGTTCATGAACTTGAACTGCATCTTGTGAAGAGAAGGTTTGCGTGGCTGTACTTCAATAATTATTTCAGGAATGCCAGGTTTGTATCATAATTTGATTTATTCATGTTTACTGAATCACTTACAGAGGCTGTTTAGAATGCGCTTTTAAATGATTAATTTATTTTTGACAGTATGTTAATTCCTAAGCAGTTCAACTCTATCTATTCTCACAATTGGATTAATACTACTTCAGTCATGGGATATTAGTGGTTGCCTGAAGGAACCAAAGATTTTCACTGGCATTATAATTCAGGCTTCCCATAGTTCACCGTTGTTATATAAAACAGTAATAGAAAATCACTAGAGACCTTCCAAAAAGGGTTTTATAGATGGTATTTTGCTTTGCTTTCTATATTACATTTTATGGGATAAAAATCTATATTCCAGTATGTTATTAGGAACTTGTCTGGTTGACACGTTAATTTTTAACTATATTGTACAAAACACATCAGCTTCACTGGCAAGGTTGCAAGAGAAATGCTTGCTCTGTTTTCAACCCTATCTAGTGATGAAAGCTAACAGTGTCAGGATCTTGAAAAGGTGAATTACCCTTCTCATTGTTGCATTAATGAGTTTGGTGTTCCATGGACACATGGTTGCTGGAAGTAAATGCTTCAAGATAATTTCTAATTTTGGTTTAATCTCAGGCAAGTCAGCAAGTTGCAAAACAACTCTATGATATGAAAGTGCAACCATCCACCCTAATACCAAAACAAGTCGGTAACATGAACACTGCATCTCTTTATCCATTAGCCTCCTTAACTGGGGACTAGTTACATCGTAATAGTATGTTAGGACTAATGTTTATGTCTCTCTCAGGAGAAGAAAAAATAAAGAGGGGGGGGGGGCGAGATCAGGAAAATAGGGGGGCCTCAAACTAATCAACAACAGGAGAAAGAAATACGTGGCATATCAGTAGAGGATGAGAAGCAGAGATTAGTGGAGGAAAGGAAGATAAAGGGAGTAGGTGGAAGTGGAGAGAAGAAGGGAAGGAAAAATTTTAGGAATGTGGGTGGGAGAGAGCCAGCCTCTCGAAAGCTGAGCAAGAAGGAAGTTGGGCACTGCATTTGGTGTCTTTTTGGTGGATTCTGGGAATCCAAGTCTATTGTTCTAAGCTGAAGTTATTGTGTGAAATTTGTTCCAATGTTGTATTTTGATAACTATCCATGTAACAGCTGGGAAATAGTCTTTGTATTGATGAGAGAGTATTGTAACTAGATTAAGAAATTCAATCAATACAGCTAATATTTTCTGCATCCATTTACAAATGCTTGTTCTGTTTTTGGCTGAGGTGCTTGCATTCTACATTACTTCATATTTGGTGATTGAGTTGTGAGGTGTGGTCTTGCTGGAGTAGCTCTGGTTTTGCAGCAGTGCTCAGGTACGTAACAATTGGTATCAGAGCACCGATCCTAGGGATGGAGAAAGTCGACTTCATCAAAGATAGTGGACGTTGGTGGATGGTTCGACGACTGACTCAATGGGAACTTCGAGAATTGATGACGAACAGAATTTGTCCTCGCTGTGACGACAAGGAAGAGCCAAAGCATGACTGTAAACGCAAATCATGGGTTGTTCTCGTGGTAGAAGAGGATGATCAAGATGATGAAGGCATCCTAATCGCATTCGACGGAGATTCAGAGAGGAAAAAAACTGACCTTGGTGATTTCGGTATTATGAAAGGAAGTCCGATGTCATATGAAGACCCATCGATGGAAATAGGCCATCAGAAAAAAAAAAATGGCAGATTCAGACGAGTTTTAGTTGCCGGAATCCACTGGTTCATATGGGAATCAACTTCCATTGACGATGAGGATAGAGCAGACAATAACAGTTGTGAACGAAAAGCAAAAAGAGGAAGAAAATGAGAAATCCATGGAGATGCAACCAATTACTAGGTGCTCAGAATCTATGAAGAAAAGAGAGACAGAAGAAGCTGCGGCTGGAGAAGGAGGCATCCATGAAGAAAGGAAAAGAGGAGGAAGAAGGGTTTATAACCCTACCCGGCCCAATAACCCATTTACCCAACCCAAACCCAACTCATTAAACCAAAATCCATCACTATTAAACCTAGCCCAATACCCAATCACACCCACACTAATTGATTCCGGCCCAAAACATTTTTACTCAACTCAAAATCAAGTCCAACTACTAAGCCCAATCCAAAACCAAATTGGAATAACCCAAGAGCCAACAACCCAAACCCATTACAATTAAATCCAAATCCATTACAACCCAATTCTCAAACACTCAATCCAGCCCCAACTCAACTCAACCTATACATTATATATTCCAGCCCAAAAACCCTTACACCAATAAATTCAAACCACCATACTCAATTAATCATACCTGATAAAAATCCAAACCCAAGACCAGACCCGAAACCCAATTGGCCCACACCAAATATGAGCCCAATTTTTACCCCAATCCAAACTCAGCTTTTTAACCTATTTAACCAAAAATTAAAATTAGCCCACTTATTCCCTCATTTTCACCTTGAGGACAAGGTGCGTTTCGATGGGAGAGGAAATGTTAGGACTAATGTTTATGTCTCTCAGGAGAAGAAAAAATAAAGAGGGGGAGGGGGGGGGGGGGGGGGGGGGGGTAGTGGCAACAATCAGGAAAATAGGGGGGGCCTCAACTACACTAACTAATCAACAACAGGAGAAAGAAATACGTGGCATATCAGTAGAGGATGAGAAGTAGAGATTAGTGGAGGAAAGGAAGATAAAGGGAGCAGGTGGAAGTGGAGAGAAGAAGGGAAGGAAAAATTTTAGGAATGTGGGTGGGAGAGAGCCAGCCTCTCGAAAGCTGAGCAAGAAGGAAGCTGGGCACTGCATTTGGTGTCTTTTTGGTGGATTCTGGGAATCCAAGTCTGTTGTTCCAAGCTGATGTTATTGTGTGAAATCTGTTCCAATGTTGTATTTTGATAACTATCCATGTAACAGCTGGGAAATAGTCTTTGTATTGATGAGAGAGTATTGTAAATAGATTAAGAAATTCAATCAATACAACTAATATTTTCTGCATCCATTTACAAATGCTTGTTCTGTTTTTGGCTGAGGTGCTTGCATTTTGCATTACTTCATATTTGGTGATTTAGTTGTGAGGTGTAGTCCTGCTGGAGTAGCTCTGGTTTTGCAGCAGTGCTCAGGTACGTAACATAGTATCACTTCAGAAGTGAGGTTGTTTGAATTGAAATTTTCAGGCAGAGAAGCAGGTGATAATGTTTTCATATGGAAGTGGCCTAACTGCTACAATGTTCTCATTCCAACTTTGAGATAGTCAACAGCCTTTCAGCTTTTTTAACACGGTGAAAGTAATGGATATTCCTGGAAATTTAAAATCGAGACATGAGGTATTTCTCCCTTTGAGGTTCTATCTTAACTTGTGTTTCAGGGATAACTAATTATGGCCTTGACAGCCTTCTCAGACAATTCTAATGCTCTTACTACTAACAAACTGCTACTACCACAGTTACCTCCTATAACAAATGCTGCCTACATTCAAGCTCTAAGAAAAGATATCCACCTCTTACTACTAACCCCCAAGAAAACAGAATCCCCAGTAGAAATGTTTTTAGGAGAACTGCTAGTGTTTATCTAGGGGAAGAAATGATTAAATTGCTCTCACTTGCTAACCCTCTTGAATCGAAATGAGTGCTGGCTGGCTCAAGGTAGCTGGGCTATAGTCTTTTGTGTGTTAGCTTTTATGATATAGTCAGTGTACAAGTAATTTGAAGCATTTAAATTTCTATATGTGCCCACTCGCAGCGTTCGTAAGTTAGAAAATCATTCACTACCAAATATTATGGTGATGGGTATGATTCATTCTTCTTGTTCCTAATTATCCTGTGTTATTGTCTTTCTGAGAATAGCATTCAACACTCCATTAGTTTTCTTCTGAACATCTTTTATTACTGCTGAGTGTTCACTTCTCATGCAGTTTTCTCCTGAAAAATTCATCGACACAATGAAGCTCATGGGGCAAAATGTTACAGGTGATTTTTTGCCAAGAAGGCCAATTCCACCGTCTCCTCAACTTGTGGAAACAGTTTTGCCAGCTAATGGTCATTGACATCATGAGGTACAAGTTGCTTGTGATTTTTACTGTTGCCTTTGCCTTATCTAGAAAGACAGTCATCTCAATTTGCAGCATGTTAAAGATTTTTTCTTGTTTTAGGCTATAATAGTATACACTGAAATGAAAATGGCATTATTGGTGAAACGGCTTTATGAACTGAAATCGTCATTTACATTGATGTCCTTTTGGAAGTATGTTTCTGTGTGTTCAGTTGAGACATTTATTGGGATTTTATAGAGATTTTTTTGGAATGTTATTGTAGAAGCATCCTATAAAGTAAAACTAAAAACTTATTCTATAAAAGTAAATGGTTTGGCAATGATTTTTCAAGGAAAAATCCAACAAGCCCGTCAGCTAATTTAACCTTTCCTCTCTGGTCGTATGCATGGGAAAAGCGTTTGCTTTCCAGGTTTTTCGATTATCTGATTAACACTAGGATGTCTTTGTCCTACACTTGAAGGGCCCAATTGCATCTTATGAAACAAGATAAAGGGGGCATATTCGCTGAAGTCCACCGGGTTTCAGCAGTCTACTAGTCCATGGTTTTTTAAGGCACGCTCTAACTAAATTCTAACCCCAATTATTTTATTCTCAATTATATATTTCTTTACTAAATCTACGTCAAAGCTTCTCATCACTGAGAATCAATTTCACATTAGATTAGAAGCAACGTTTCAATTACGGAGTTGGCTATGACTTGGTCAAAGCCTTAGTTCAGGTTTTTCCGGTCTCGTGTGACTGACTGTCAGGTCAGAAAATAATATATTTAAATAAATATATATTTGTAATATTTCAAAAATAAAATTAGTGATTTAATGATGCTACCTATTGAGGATTTGAGTTTCAATATTTATAAAAAGACAAAATTACAAAATAGATGTCAGCATAACATCTTGTTGACATCATAAAGACCATGAATTGAGATAAAACTAGTCGATTAGAATTCAAAACAATTTAATTACTAAAGTTATTTGATTGTTCAATTAAATCGGGTAACTTATATGTCTCAACCAAATTGGTCCGCTTGATTGGTATGACGGATTCAATTTTTATGACTATGTCTATAAGTATAGAATTGATGTAGTGAAGACTTGATTTATGATGGGATCATTGGAAAGTTTTGATGTTTATTTTTAAAAAAAATAATGTTATTAAATATATTTTAACTTGTAAACTATACTTTATTTTTAATTATTAGATAGATAAATCTTGAAACATTTTAATCAAACTTGTATTATTGTATTCAGTAAGTTAAAGTTTTATAAATACGAAAAAGATTCAAATTTATTGTCTCTCTCTACAAATTTTAATATTTTACAGGGTTTGTAAACTCTTTTAAGTTCAAGGATGAGAACATTGAAACAATGACTACGAGGAACATTGATTTGGCAATTGGCTCAAGCGGAAGTGAGCATTGTTGCACAATCCCTGAAATCAAAATCCACACAAAAATAATTCATTGGTTTAAAAAAAAAAAAACCAACTCTTACCTAATTAAGAGGGCCATCTTATTTAAGTGGCCCCCACCACGTGTCAAAATCTCCGGGACCCATGCCTACCAAGGCCTTCCCAACCGTCGATGCATTTTTCTCTATGAATTAATAAGGGCTTGAGGGACCCTCTCCTGAGTAGGATCCGCGAAAGAATAAGTGGGGCTCTCTTTCTAGGGTTTGTTTCTCTCTCTCTCTATTCGTCTGTACCTGCTGTGATTCAAATTATTTAAAACGTTAACCCTGTGTTTTGATGTCCGGTAGTAGTCTCTCTAATCTTTCACAGTATTGGGAAAAGATTCAAAACTCAGTCAACCTTACAATTTCTCTGTTCCTTCTAAAGCTGCTAAAACCTAGGGTTTCTCTTTATTCCTCCTTTAATTCTTCAACTCTGATCTTTCAGGAGAATTCTTTGTTGATTATTATTGGGCTTTCATCAATCTTTCAGGCTTCTGATCAGGTTCCCGCCATGGACTCCAATAATCAAGAGCAGCGTTTAGACGAAGTTCACAACGATGAAGAACAAAGCAACACCGTCAACTTTTCTCCATCAGAGACATCAGTTATGGACCCCTCAGAATCAACGGTCCACATGAAAGAAGAATTAACAGACTCAGAAAAACAGGAATTTGATCAGTCTTCTTTACCTGTTGGCCTCGTACAAGTTCCTATCCCACCAATCAATCGCTCGCTTGTTCCTAAACGCCCTTCCAAAGATCGACACACAAAAGTCGAAGGCCGCGGTCGTAGGATTCGAATGCCCGCCACGTGTGCGGCCAGGATCTTTCAATTAACTCGCGAGTTGGGTCACAAGTCCGACGGAGAAACTATCAGATGGTTACTTGAACACGCAGAGCCGGCTATTATTGAAGCAACTGGAACTGGCACGGTGCCTGCTATCGCCGTTTCCGTTAACGGTACGTTAAAAATTCCGACAACTTCTGCGGCGAAACTAGACGGTGAAGAGTTACCAAGAAAACGGCGTAAAAGGCCTTGTAACAGCGAGTTCATCGACATCAATGAACATAGCCGAAGCTCTGTCTCTTCAGGGCTCGCACCAATTACCCCCATCACGACGGTAAATACACAAGGTTTAGTGCCTGTGTGGCATATGGGTGCTTTTATGTTGCCGGCAGCTCAATCTGGGCTCGTTAATGGTGGTGGCGGTGGTTCTAACCAGCCTCATTTGTGGGCTTTTCCTGCTACCGCGGCTTCAATTTTCAATCTTCAGCCTAGACCCATTTCGAATTTTGTTTCTCAGGAAGGTGCGTTGGGGTCTACTTCTTTACCCAATTCGGGTTCATCAAGTGCTGCTTCAAGTGTTAGCGCTTCTAGTTCTTCTACTTCTACTGCTACTGCTAGTACTACTACTCAGATGCTTAGAGATTTTTCTCTGGAGATTTATGATAAGAAAGAGCTTCAGTTTCTGGGTGGTTCTGCTAATCAACAAAAAACTACTTGTTCAAAACCTTAGATTTAGTTGAAGATTTTAATTTTGATGATAATACAGTGTTAGTGTTAGGGTTTTAGTCTGATTTTTGCAATGCTAACAAAACCAACAAAGAACTGTTTGATTTCTTTCTTTTTGCTATCCATTGATTCGAGGCCTGCTTCTTTGTTCTTGTTTGTTTTTTTTTTTTCCTTTATCTTCGTCTTTTTGATTGGTTTTTTTGGTGGATCACGTGATTTGTATATGCACGTGCGAGGTGGGTGTCCACGCTTATTAGTGGTTTAATGGGGACCACTAGTTGGCTTATCACGTGGTGAAGGCACGTGGTCCTTGAGATGTGGACCCACATATTTTTTTTCTATGCTATTATTAAATGGTCCCTCCCTGGGGCTACTTTTCTGGCACAACAGCCTGGCCCCATCCACACGCGTCGTATATTAGTTCTTTCTGGGGGAACCTTTTCCTCACTCTGTTGGCACGTGCGTTAGTATTAATCATACGGCCGGAAGGGACGAGGTCCTTATGTTGATCATGGATGGGTCGGGCGGATACAGGCCGGGTCAAATTGGGAACGGATTCGAAATCAATATTTAAGATACAAATACATACCCGATCCTGCAGGGCTAGACTCGGAACAGACATATATATTTACTAATTTAGTTCTTAAATCCTTTCGTAAAATTTTAAAAACATCACAATTTTTCGTAGAATTTATGCAGTAGTAGTAGTTCCAGTTCAGCGATCGGGTCAGGCATGGATCTTAGTTGATAAAGCTTGATATTCTCTGAAGGCAGAATTTCTTGAAGCCCAAACATTAATAAGCTCGTATTATTTAAGTTCAACACGAAATCTCATTTTAATTAGGTAGGGGGTGATTTTTAAATCTGAACCTAACTAGAGTAAGAGTAGTGTCATTTGTAAAAAGAATGATATAACCTATTATACAAATAATAATATATCATAATATAATTAAGTATTATTTTATTTTTAATTTATTTTATTATTAAAATTATGTATACATATTTTTAAATATATAATTAGGTACATAAATAATATATCATTATGTGATTGACTACTTTTGAATTAACGGCAAAATATCACCTCATTTTTCCCTTTTAATTTGGAAAACTAACATTTTCTCTCATAAGTTAAGTTTTAAAAAATTTACTTTTTTCCCTTGAAATTTAGCCATTTTCTCTCTCAACGGCTAACCAGCAGTGAAAGAGTCTTCTTCTAGAGGTCATCCTTTGGATGATGATTATCGTTCAAGTATGACGACTGTCGTTCAGATTTAGATGACGAGTATTGTTCAAATTTGGACTACGCTTGATCATCCAGATCTCTGGACGATACTCTATCGTCCATATTTGAACGATGTTCGTCGTTTAACCTCCAATCATATCGGTTGCCAATAGCTGAAGAGAGAAGTGAAGAAAAAATTAAAGATTTGGAAGAGAGAAGTCACTTTTAAAAGTTCAGATATAAGAGTTAAATATTAATTTTTAAAATTTGAGAGAAAAAATAAGATGAAATTATATATTTTTTAATATTATTATTATTAAATAATAGTTTTATCTTTGTATTAACGAAAAATTTAATGACAGTTTAACAATGAGTAGATATTTAAGTTTTTCATCTATCATAGATATATTTTTTAAATTGTGCTAAAACTTGGGTGAAAAATAGCCCTTTGCATAAAAAAATATGGTGAAGTTCTATTTGCACATTTGAGCACAACACAGCACTGTGACACAGTATGTTGAATAATTACTGTTGTTGGGCAACAAAGCATCTGCATGAACAATCAAGTCTTTGTTCGGTACCAATTCGACATGGGATTTTATAATTGGTTGGCATCTTCTTGTTGAGTTGCCCAAGTTCAACATTGCCAAACTGGAATTACCCTGAGCAGCACCATTTCGCATTACAGTTGAACATAATCGAATGCCTGGACAAATAGAACATGAATAACATCTTCAAGCAAGGGAAAAAGCGATGGTATTTTAGAAAAGTTTTTACGCCATATAAAATTTTATGCAAGAGAAAAATTGCTCTGCAACTTCAAGAAATGGTATCAGGCAATAATGAAATTTCCCAGCATCATTTCATTTCCAGAATTATAAAATCCTCTGAACCACACTGAAATTTGTTCTAAAGTTTTTTAGTTGATATCATCTATCAAAATTTTCTTTATTGCTGAATTCATAACTGTGCAAGCTACACCTCACTAGCTCCAAACCTGAAGGTGTTCTTGACAATCAAATGATACAACTGCTAAACTCACAGCAAACTGTACTCAGGTTGAGCCCCTATTTGGCTATTTCTTCATGGAAGTATTGACTTGCCTCAAACTCTATATTAGTCCAAAAGCACATATAACAATACCAATGATATCAAGTTGATTCTCAAAGTGGAATAGTATCTCCTTCATCCACAAACAGAAGATAATTCAACATGGTCACATTTAAAAAAATGTATCATCTGGTCAATGACAAACTTCTACCTACAAATGGTTTCTATTGGATGCCAACTGCAGCATATCAGCCACTATGGTATTGGTCGCAGACAATTATATGAGTATTTTAGTTTGGAAGAATCAATGCTCAATAAACTAGGTTACAAAGGATTTGAATAAAAGATACAAAAAGATTATGATAGAGACTGACTTATCATGAAAAACTCACCAGGCCTGCTTGATTTAGTAACAACAGGTCTTCAAGCAAAAACTACATCTGAACGAAACACATACTTAACACCCTTACTCACATTTTGGGCTTCATGCAACATACACTTGTCACCATGAATGTGTAAGAGAGCCATTCCTTCAGTAGGAGCCACCTAGAAGATACAAATGTTAGATAACAAATATTCAAGAAAATGAAACTATATTGCAGTACAAAAGAAGTACAAAGGTATAGAAAGCTCATGCTTGCATAACAAAGATATAATAGGGGAAAGAATCAAAGATAAATGATTTACCTCAGCCACAAGATTATTCCTTGAACCATAGAAGACAGTCTCTCCTCCAACTAAAGGCTCCAAGGAAGAATCATTGGGGTCACTGGGATCAGTTTTAGCCTTGGCTTTAACACCACCACTCAAATATATTAGCAAAGTATAATGTGTGCGCTTTCCATCTCCAAGACTGACACTTTCATCAATATGCTTTCCAAAACGTTGACCTACCTTGTACCTGTAATATATAAACATATTAATTCATATTAATCCTTAAACATCAAGTTTGGAGGTAGCAACATTCGGGTATTCCACTAGCATATCAAAGTGGACAGATGCACTTGAAAGAAATGTCTGATAGTATCAAATCCACAAGAAATCTTTTTAAGTCAATCAAGAATTATACCAATTCATAAAGCACAAAGACGGTTTGTGACCTGCGAATAAACTTGATAAAGTTTGATAATTTTTCTTTTTACCAGTTTATGGCATAAAAATGATAAACACATAGCTAATTAAGTACTTATGGTATATATCCACATGAAAAAATGATACAAGTTTACAGCAGAATATTCAATGAACCTGTAGAATCTTATATTTGGATTCAAGCCAACAGCAATCTTCCCCCGGATTTTAATATCAGTAAATAACTTGCTAATTCCAGACTCCCATATTGTATCCGCAAGAACAGGATCATTCACAGATATTCGATCATTATCTCTATAAGCTTCACCTTTTAATGGACCAAGACTTCCTTGATGAGCAAAACCCATTGATTCAGAAGCTTTAATAAAAGCCTTTGATTCAGCAGATGTGAAGAAATTTTTCACCTGATAACAAAACCATAGAACAACGACAATTCGCGAATTCAAATGAAATTGGCTTGTGAAAATATTCCTCTAATGGAATACAGTAATAAAAATAAATGTCACATATTTATGGTAGGCTTTCAAAACCAGTTTGACAAATGAAACATCAAGAAGATGCTTCTCATAAAACAACACCTATAGCTTAGTTCAATTTTTCGAATTCCACCCCCTAGTAATTCACAATTCTAATCAAACAACAAAAACCCGCATGGAAATTTACTTCAAATAGAGCATCCCTTCAATTACAGAAAATTGATTACAACTAAACTGAGGCACATTTATCTAGCCAAAAAGATACTAAATTAAAAAGATGGAATCAAAACAGTGGACAAACTAATATGCACCTCAAAAAAAGGCAAAACGAGGGAACGAAAAGCTTACAGTGAAGAGATCTGTGTCTTTGAGACGAGTAATTTGAAGGTTTTGTTTGGGTTTGATATTAGGCCATTTTGTTGCTGCTGATTTCTTGGTATTTTTTGCCTCTTTTCTTTCTCCCATTTTTCTCCTCTTCGTCCCCGTTCCTGGATCTGCCATCCAACTTACAACTCTTTTCCTTTTTGTTACCAAATATGTTCTCACCCATACTTATTTAGATCATGGCTGGATTCGAACCCAATCGAATCTAAATATAGTGAAACTCATTTTTTGTTTAGATTTATTAAGTATAGAGAAATACTAATTTATGTTTAGCTTACTTCGTAATTTAAGAGTTTGTAATTAGCTTATATCGAGCTCAGGTTTGTGTGGATGAGTCAGATTTAACTTGAGTTTACATGATATGTTTGGCTCAGCTCTTCGAAATGACATCACTCTTTAATTTTTTTAATGATACAAGCTGAGCACAACCTCTGTTTGGGTTTGAGATCATGTTCGTTTTCTCTATTACTCCACAACTTGTATTTAAGTTTGTATTTAGACTTATTTTAAACTCAAATAAATTTGCTTCAAATTCAATCATATTTATATTATTTATTTATTCAAGTGGTTTTTAAAATATGAGAAATTAATTAAAACAATATCATTTTATTAAAATTAAACTATATAAGCCAAAACTATGTAAATAAAGATATATTTAAGATGTTAAATTAATACCCGTTTTACTCTCATCTTTAATTTTTATAACCGTAACCTCTCAAACACATTTTTATCTAAAATTAATAAAAGACATATTAAGGTTCGAGCGATAATACGAGTCATTTCATTTTTCACTTTTAACCTATATTTTTCAGTTATATCTTAATTATTATTGTTGATTTTAATTATAAGGATGATTATTAACTTTATTTATATGATTTAAAGATACATTTTGTGTATAATATGTAGAATTTTTTGATAGAATTAAAATAGGAGTGGTAGAAATGGTTAATCATATATTGATATTTTGACTATTATTATTGTTTTGTAGTTAAATTTAAAAGTAAAAATAATTTATTTACTTTAAAACTACATTATTTTGAAAGATCGATATGCTTTTGAGTTATAATTTATAAAAAAAAATAAATAAAAACCGGTTGTAGGTATGACTTAGAAAAAATTATAAAGTTTATTGGTGAATATAAAAATTATCAATTTTGTTTGTTGAACATAAAAATTAGTGTGGTTTGAGTATTTATAATATTTGGTTAAGGATACAATTATCATTTTAATATTTAACGAGATTTTATTAATGGATTTCAATGCGATGGAGTAAGGGTTAGGATCCGATTCTAGCATTTGTAAAACATGTAATAAAAGAAACTATTACTTTTTTGGATTAATCACATTTTTACCTAAATTACAATTAAATAACAAAAATTTCAAACATTTTCGAGGCATTAAATTTTAGGTGTTAAATAAGATATAGAAGAACAATTTAATTAATATTTATATTACCTTTGTAATTTCCTTTTTTGTTTGGTAAGTTCCTTTGTAAATTATATTTAAGCATTCGTGAGACAGTAATATCTTTTAAGTATTTTTTTTTTTTTGTAACGATGAATCTCATCTAAGCTAAATCATTATATTGGATTAAAATCAATCACACTGAATATAATAAACTATGAGTTTAATAACTAATCATATAACTATTGAATAAAACAAATCAAGAGTTTGATTAAGTATATTTTATATATTAATAACATTTAACTTCACCTTAAAGTTCAGAGTTTTATTGTAAATTTTTTTTCATCACCTTAATTTCATAAATACTGTAATAAACAGATGGATAATTGGACCAGCTCGATTGGCCTTGCACTGTCCAAGCCCAAGGGACCTATTTCATATAGAGTTATAGTATATGAATATAAAAAAAATCAAGAATTAATTACAAAATTCCTACTTTTAAGTAGTGTAACATGCTTTCATTGAATATTATCAACTATAATGTGGATTCATCTTAATAAACAAAAACATTATAATAGTTACGAGGGATTTTTAAGTACTATTATAAAGTAAAACTCTTTATAAATATATTTAATAAAATATCTCAACCCAATTTATCAGACAAAAAACTCTTTTGACGAATCTCATATAATAATAAGAAAACGAAAATTTGTAAGTAATAAAACCACAAAAAGTTTAAGGTTAGAAACTTTCCAACATATGATACCCTTTTTAAATTGACAAGTTAGCTGAATATGTTTTTTGTTAACTTATTTACATTCAATTAGTAGAAACCTTACGCTTAGATCAAGTTCTATCAAAATTTGACTACCTAAAATTTTAAAATTTTGGCAAGAGTGTTGAACAAAATTAGTATGTTTTAGCCAACATAGTGTTATGACAATTTGGCCAAAACCTAGTGATGAGTTGACACCACCCTATCGACCAACCTTCTTCCTACTCCATGTATCTATGGTCAAAACAAAAAATATGATAGAAACCATGGTATTGGCTAGAAAATGCAAGTTTAGTATGAAGACTTTAGATTTGAATATAATCTAAAGACTTTATGTACATAAACTTATCATCCTTACGTTAGTCAATCAACAATTTCCAACATAACAATAATTCATTTTCAACACAACAAAAAATTAGGAGTAGAAAATATTATAAGCCTGAAATCAAGAAACATGCCATTTTTTGTGTTTCCTAGTCAAAACTTGGAATATCGGATGGTTAGTTAACGTACGCTTAGTATGCAAATCTTACATTTGAGTTTAATCTATCATTCCTACTATGCCCAATCAATAATAAATAACACAACAATAATCCATTTTTAACACAAAAAAAAAAAGAATAAAATAGTTTACAAACCTAGTATGCAAATGTGGAAATCATGCAAAGATGGAGAGATCAAATGGAAATAAAGAGATTGAGTGAAGAAGGAGAGATTGAATGGAGATGGGGACATTCATTGAAGATGGGACGTGGAATGAAAATGAAGTAAACTTGGAAATTAAGTGTCAATATAATTTAGGAGTTAAAGCCATTTTTATCCACAAGAATAGTTGAATTTGAAAAAATTTTATTAGTTGAGAGGTGTTTTTCAATTCACAGGTGAAAATAGTGGCCCTAAATATAATTTCTCTTTTATAATTAAACTAATATTTTTAATCATTTTCTAATTAAGTTCTTCATTTCTGTATTTATATTTTCTATGAGGCATGCATAAATTAAAAAAGAAAAAACACATAAACAAATATGTAAGATCCACCTTAAACAAAAATAAATAATAATAATAATAATACCAACCATTCAAATTAACTAATAAAAGAAAAACAAGAATGCATAAAAACAATACAATATATGACAACACACTAAAACTTGAATAAATATTTGAATTTTTATCTATCTTAAATATATATTTACCCTTTCACCAAAACTTCATTTGACCTATTAACATAAAATATACAGACTAAAATAAACCCTAATTGAAGGGCAAAGTGATGCTAACCATAGTACTTAAGTTGGAGGCTCAAGCTGGCCCAGGAAGCTACTTAACAATTAATTTCATTAATTTTCTTTAATTCAGACCAATCACAAACACATCCATCACATCCTTCCCACCCAACCTTTGCTACATTATTTTTAATAATTAATTAATCCACTAAAAAGGGATTAATCGAATTAATTGGTCAATTAAAATAAGAAAATAAAATACGTGACACACTCATTTCCCATTCATCGATGCAACTGACCAATGATGATGCGTTGTCAAGCTTTCATTGGTTTTTAAGCAAGTACGTACGATGATGTTGATAGAATTTGCCTACTTTTGCAAATTTTAATGCTTCTTTTTGAGTGTCTCACCATTTTTTATAGGTCTTCACATTATTTTACTCAATTTTTCTGTATTATCTTCCCTTCATCTTTTCAATCTTTTTCTTAATCTTACCAAAATAAGATATAGGTTGAAGTAACAAATCAATTCTTTTATCTATTTTTATTATACTCAATATAAAACTTTTTTGTCAGTCACTTTGATTGTTGCTTTTCTATTTATGTGGGGTAAGAACTAGAGAGCCTGGAAGGGATAAAAGATGGAAGAGACTTCCAGATGCTAAGGAAATAAAAACAGTAGGCTAGGTTTGTGGTGAGAGTATAAAGAGTGTGATAGATCAAACAATCAAGAGATCCTCTGCGTCTTTGCCCTAGGGTTTTCGGAAATTTTCCATTTTTGTAGCTTTTTGGTTCCTTTTGTTTATCTCGTCGTCAGGTTATGTGGAATGTTCCCAGAAAACTTGAGATCTCTTTGTTGCTTCCACCCATAAAAATTTCATTAGGTTTCTAGTTTTTAATTTTTCTTGTAAATACTGTGTTTAAACACCGTCTCTCTGGGTTTTTTCCGATTTACTGGTGAGATTATTTACAATTTCTTGGTGATTGTAGTTTTTTTATGAGTAGGGTTACCTTGAATCTGTGTAACCAAGTTTAACTTCATGTTGAACTACCAGGACATGGTGAGAGGAAAAATTCAGATGAAAAGAATTGAGAATACTACTAGCCGGCAAGTGACTTTTTCTAAGCGTCGCAATGGGCTGTTGAAGAAGGCTTATGAGCTATCAGTTCTTTGTGAAGCGGAAGTTGCTGTGATTATCTTCTCACAGAAAGGAAGAGTCTATGAGTTCTCTAGCTCTGGGTAAGTTATTCAAGTCTTCAAATTCTTGATCTTTTTCAGCCTCAGAACGTGCACCAAAAGGAAATTAAAGCGTGTTCATATCAACTAAATATAGTACTAGTTTCACTGGTTGTGTGATGGACGACTAGGAGTACAATCACCGTCTTAGGCTTTAATCGTTTGTCATATTTCATGTCTCTCTTTTGGGTTTGATTCCTATTTATTCCTTATAAAATTTGATTTCATTTGTACCTATTAGATTTGGAAAGTAGTTGTGTAGATTTGCGTATCTTGTGCAATAAATCAAGAAATGTAATTTGTTTTTTGATGATCATGTCTGGAATTTGTCAATTTATTATCATAGTGTCTTGTATTATCTATATAATGAAAGCTTTAATGCCTTGCTGCTCTTGTAAGTACTTTCTACATGTGTCATGTTGTATATCTAGGGTTGGCAAAAGCTTCTTGAAAAATTGGCCACGTCCACAAGATTTTAATAAAACCATTCTGTAAATTCTAAAACCCTACTAACTTTGATCCTTATAATTTGAAATTCACATTAATTGTTAATTAACGCTTTCTCCTTTTATTGGATCATTTTAGTGGGTTCTTGCAACATTGCCCTTAAAATAATTAAGCATTAGATGGGTTCATGACCAATAAAGTAAAAAGAGAAGACTGCATGTTGTCTCTCGGTTTCTCTAACTTGCGTATTTATGGTGTAATTTTTATTGTAAATAAGATGATTTGTATGCATTTTATCTGAAGACAATTGATGTTTAAAATTTAAACTTTTACTGGCTTTCATATATTTTATGAGTAAAGATTTCTTTTACATAGTTTGTTATGTATCTCCATGTTTACTGATTTGTTTTATTTTCATTTATTAAATCAACTGACTAATTGATGAGAAGGAAATACAAGATTCTTATTTGTGTGAGGTATAAATACATTGAAAAATTCACCCACTTTATAGTTGCACTGAAAGTTTAGAATCATTAGTGCTTAAATGCATTTGAAT
The DNA here is from genome assembly GCF_011075055.1 of Mangifera indica. NCBI lineage: Eukaryota > Viridiplantae > Streptophyta > Magnoliopsida > Sapindales > Anacardiaceae > Mangifera > Mangifera indica. The sequence goes on from NC_058151.1 coordinate 2,621,116, forward strand.
GTCTTGATTCTTTTTGTAGAAAACCTAAGAGAGACATATGTTGATTCTTCTTAAGTTTTACCCTGTTGATCATAACAACTCAATGTAAACTCTTATCAGTTTTTGCATAAATATTTGCTTAAAGTTTTTGAACTTTGCCTTCTGATCTTATTGCATTCATTTTGCATAAATATTTACCTAAAGTTTTTGAACTTTTGTTACATGCCATTTGTGGTTTATTTTAGGACCTAAGGTTTTAGGGGATACATGTCCTAATTATAGGGGTGGAATAAACCTATATAAATGGTAGCTAGGGTTGTAAAAGGGGAGGAAAAATTTAAGTAGCTTTTGGTTGTGGGCAGCCTTTTAGCTAATTTGGTGGTTGTCGAATCCTTGAATTGCCAAATTGGGAAGTCTCAACTCCTCGAATTGTTAGTTTATTCACTTGTAAATCCTTTTTATCAATAAAATAATTTCTTTTTTCTTTATTTGTTTGTGTTTTTGTTTCAACTTCTTTTTCACTCGTGTATTGACAATGCATATATAATGAAGAACCTTCTACATGTCAACTTCATATATTGAAATTTAAATTGTGTCTAGATTATTTTAGTATGAATTCTTGGTATTATGCTAGAATGCGAAATATGTAATCGGCAAGTAGTAACCTTTACATGGTAGACTTCGAATTTCATTTCAAAATTATAATATATCACATGTTTTAATAAGAATACTATTTACATCTTTGTAGGTATGAAGTACAAAGGTTTAAGGGTGTTAGAAAATAGAATACAATTTTAACGAAAGAGTCTATAGAAATAGAAATTTCTATCAACTCAAATGGAGCACGAGTAGCTTGATTACTCCTTCAATAACACTCTCAAATTACAAGTGCATATGCAAATGATGGAATGTTGGTCTATCTATAATGTTACAATGTCAACTTATGTGTAATTAGAAAAATAATTTTCTTAAGTCGGTTTCCATGGCAATTTAACTTGGTTGGTTGAATTTGTTGGCATACAAAACCGACTTGTTGAAGACTTCGTATTTGTGGATGTGGGTTGCAAGTCTTTCTTTAATTGCCACCTAGCCTGGAAACATGGCGAGTTCTTGAGTCAAGTCATGGAGATCAAGTTGAATTAGTTGTGACAGTGTTGCCTTGCTTATTTGCATCCTCCAATTTTGAAGCATTATCTCTTTATTAGCTTCAACTTTCCTATATGTTTTGTGCGATTATTGAAGACAAGATTCTTAGCCATTGCAATTGTGGATTTACTATTTCATAGAATCTTTGTTGTTTGTTATTGAGATTCTACCAACTCTTTTGAGTATTTTTTGGAGCTAAATTACTTGATTTGTGGCATTTGTGACAACTACTTATTCTACAAGTATCATAGAATTCCTTTCATAGCTATGTAGTGATTTTGAATGAGATTTTGCATGAGTTTTGATGATAGACTAGTAGAGTACATAATATCTAATCAAATGGTAGTCAAGTAGAGTAGACTTCTATAGTGGGGAGCATTTGCTTCCTTAAAATTGTCTTCTTTTTTGAAATTTTATTTAGTAACCAAAGGAGTTGCTATTGGCTTACACTCATTCATCTTGAAGCTCCTAAGTTAGCTCTCAATGTATGTTTTTTGTGACATAAATATCCCAAATTTTTCTTTGATTATTTTAATACCAAGAAAGTAATGTATTAAGTTCAAATTTGTCATTTCGAACATCTTCATCATCTTTGCATTGTTTCCTATGTAGATAAAATTATTCACATAAAAAAAGACATTGAGAATGTATTCATCATGAGATTTGATAAAGAGAGTCGGTTTGCTTTTACTTATCTTGAATCCTTGATTGGTGTATCCATCGATCTTGTTGTGTTCGGCTTTTGAAGTTTGTTTTAATCCATGCAATGCTTTTATCAGTTTAATTACTTTATCTTGTTTTCTTGAAACCATGAGCACTTAAAGTTTCTCCACATAGATCTCGTTTAGATATCTGTTAAAGATGTTGGTTTCATATCAAGTTGATAAATATTTCATTTCCAATTAGAGACAAGTGCAAGAAGAGTTATGATAGTGTCTAATCATGTAACAAGAGCGAACATTTCCTTGTAGTCAACTCTGAATTGTTCTATGTACCTTTTTGCAACTAGCTTTGTTTTATGCTTCTATATTGTGCTGTTGAAATTATACTTCATCTTGTAGACCCAATTTACTCTCATAATTTCCTTATTTTAGATAATCCAGTAGCTCCCAAGTATTATTTTTCTCTATTATCTTTATTTCTTCTTGCATGCCTTCACCCATACTTCCTACTTTGGAATTGGCTCAAAATCTTATGATTTTATTATTGTGAAGCTGCAAGACTCGTATATGTCAACAAGAGATCTCACTTTCCATCATGGTGTCTTAGAAGAAGATTTTTCATGTTGAGCTGTGGGAATGCTATTTGAAGTCTTTAATTTAGTTTTTACTTCTTCCTTTGAATTTTTTTCATGAGTAGGAGTTATTGGTTGAGTTAAGATAGTGACAGTTCTTTTCTCAACATTTTCTTGATCTCAATTCCTTATAGCATCTTTATCAAACTCCATATCTGGACTAATAATCTTGGATTTTATATTGTAAATTTTGTAGCCTTTTTATCGAGTGCTACAACCCAAGAAAATTTCTTTTTCTATTTTCTCATCTAACTTTTTTTTTCATCTAGTTATGAACATTACATATAGAACCAAAAACTTTAAGATGCCTTGTTGATGGTTTGCATCCTCTCAAAGCTTCAATTGATGTGTTGTTTTGAACAACTTTTGTGGGACATCTATTTAGCAAGTAAGGTGCACTGTAAGTTGCTTTAGTCGAAAGTGTGTTTGGAAGACCTTTTTCTTTGAGCATTGCTTTAGCCATCTCCATCATTGTTCCATTCTTCTTTTCTGACACACCATTTTATTTTAGAGTGTATTCAGTTATCAGTTGATGTTTAACTCTTTCATTCTTGCAAGACATGTCAAATCTTCTGGATGTGTACTCTTTGCCATGATCGCTCCTTAGTGTCTTATGTAGTGTTTGTTTTGTTCTTAACATGGTTTTTGAATTTCTTGAAGATTTTATGATCTTTCACAAATTATGTAGACTCATGTCATTCTAGACTCATGGGACTTCATTTGTTTTTATATACTAACTCTAGTAATTAATTTTCTTTCCACGCTTTCCCTGATGTAAACAATTGACTTTGTTTCTTACTAAGCATACAACCTTCATATATTCCATCTTTTTTTTAATATTAGGTGAGTTCATTATCATGTTTTTTTGATAAAGAATTTTAAATCCATGGAAGTGGAAATGACTGAATCTCTAAATTCACATCCATAAGTCATCATGTTTTGCTTTCATATCTCTTCTCTTGCATATATCTATTGGATAGAAAAATTTTGTTGCTCTATTTTTACTCTTGTAATCACCAAACTTCGATTATTATTGTTATCAATTGTGTATGTGTCTCTTTCAAAGCGGAGGGAGTAGCCATTTTGGATCAATTGGCCCATGCTGAGTGGATTCAATTTCAAGTTGGGAACTAATAAGACATTTTGGATGAATCTCGTATTTTTATTTGTTTTCATTATAATTGTACCTTTCTCTTTGACCTCCACCAATGCTTTTTGCCTAGTTTGACTTGTGATTTGATTGAAGTATCAATGCCTAGAAAATACTTCCAACAAGTGATTGAGATTGTTGCAACAACTATCAATGAACCATTTATCTTTCTTCACTTCCAATATTGGTTGAAAATAAAAAAGCACTTTGTGTGCTTCTTTATTTTCTAAGTAATTAGCTGGATGCTTTTCTTTGAAGTGGTAATCTTTTTCTTAATGCCCAAATTTTTGAAATTTTTGGCACTTTGGTTTTCCACAAAACCAACAATCTTTCTCTGAATGGATCATTCTTTTCCATATGTTGCTTGGTGGATATTTTTTATTTTTCAAATTAGTAGGACTTTTTTAGGAGTTTTCATTTCCAAACTCTTCTTTATAGGAGTTTTCATTTGATTTTTTTTAACTAAGGTTGTGACTTTTTTAGATTAGAGAGCGCTCTCTAACAATCCATCAATTCTATAGCTTATCCTTTTTTCATAAACTTCTGAAGAGCCCATAATTTTTGTCACTTATAATGTAGATGTATCTTTGAAATCTTTAATTGCAATCATTATTAGATTGAATTTGAACTGAGCTAGCTTAACTCAACTTGGTGTTAGGTTTGATTCAAGCTAAATTTGAGTTAAAGCTTTAGTTTGTTAGCTTAGTTCGAGTTTGTTTGAATCTTTCTCTAATGATACTATTTATCTTACTGATAATACTATTTATCTTGTTAATGACATTATTCATCTCATTAGTGATCTATGATGACATCTTCTATTAGGTTGAATGAACTCAAGCTAATCATTTAGAATTTTAGTCAAACTTGAGTTAGTCAAATGTTTGAGCTCAACTTGGCTCAAATCCAATCCTATTCACTAAAGAATTATACTTTTCAATTACACTAATAAATTTTATTGCAATTTTTCTGTTGGAAATAGTCTCACCATAAACTCTCAAATGATTAATTAATTCTTTCTATCTAGAATAGTAAATATATGCAATCTCAAATTCATTTATCCTATTATTTTCAAAATCTCTTCTAAGAGTTCATATCTTGAAAAAGCTTACCATTTTGTTGTGGTAGAAGAGCTGAATGTCTTTTTATGAAAACATATCATCTGATAGAGCTTATTGCAAAATAAATAAAGCCTTCAAATCCTTCTACCAATTATCCTCTAACACTTTTTGTTCAACTTTAGAAGACCTAAATGTCTCTTCTGAAATGTGGAACCCAAACTTGACAATACCCTGTAAATTTTGTGATTGAAAGAACATCATCATTTTAATGTACCATTAGTCATATTTTTCACCAGTAAATATTGGTATTGGGACTGATATAGATGAGTGACTTATATCACCCATCGTAATAGATGTATAATTTAAACACAAAAGCAACCAAACCCTACTCTGGTACCATTGTTAGAAAATAGAATAAATTTTTAAACTAAAGAGTCTATAGAAATTGAAATTTTTATTAACTGAAATGGAGCACGAGGAGCTTGATTACTCCTTCAATAGCTCTTTCAAATTACAAGCACACCATGCAAATGATAGAATGTTTGACTATTTATAATGTTACAGGGTCGGCTAATGTGTGATTAGAAAACTAATTTTCTTAAGTTGGTTTCCATGGCAATATAATTTGATAGGCTGAATTTGTTGGCATGCCAAACCGACTTGCTGAAGACTTCCTATTTGTGGATATGGTTGCAAGTCTTTCTTTAATTGCCACTTGCTTGGAAATGTGGCAAGTTCTTGAATCTAAGCCGTGGAGATAAGTTAAATTAGTTTGACAGAGCTGGCTTGCTTATTTGCATGTTTCAACAAAGGGCAATCAAAGTGCTTCAGTATTTCTCTCAATGTTAGAATTTATTGGAGCTACCTTTTAATCTAGCCTCTCTAAATTCATTCCAGTCGCTAGGTGCTTGATTCTTATTGCAAGTTGTGTGGAAAATTTTGATAAGAATTCTAGAAGACTGTTAGCCCTATACCAGTTTCTTCAACAATTCCCATCCCTTCGTTTTTGCTTAGTTAAACCCCTGTCAACTTTTTAAATATTTCTTGAGTCAGTTTTTTAAAGAAAATAAGCAATCCTCATATTGCAGTCATTTTCAAGAGAAAGTTTAGCATGCATGCAGTTAAAGCTTGTGTGGAAGCAGCAAAATCATTAAGGGGTGTCTATTCTCATATTGCTCTTTGGGGTTTCAACCCGACCAGGAGAGTTTCTCAGTAATTTTTCTTTGATTTTCAATATATGCAATGAGGAAATTTCAATGTTATAGTCCTTTTTAGTATGTTATGGAAGCCCTGATTTAATGTTGCAAACGGTCAGTCTGGTTTATGATTTGGATAAAAAATTGTAAGTAAACGTATATGATTAAAGTGCTTTTCAAGTTAGTGGTGTTAATTTTTTTTCAACAAGTTTAAAAATAGACACCTGCCAAACCCTTCTAAGTTCTGAGATTAGAGATATCAATGTTCTTGAGGAAGTATAATTTGTTGCGGTTCATTATTTGAAAGCGAATTAGGGAGAATTCGACATTAAGATTATATGCTTTTGGTTGATTGAAGGGCAAAAGAGCAATGTTTATTTTCCCACTAGGTGTGAAACTAGCTACCGATTTAGATGCAACACTTAACAGTTGCCATGAATGCTAAAAAATAGTCCATTTGAAAAAATCCAGAGAAGGGTTCTTTTAGCCTCATCATATATGAGAACAAAAAGAAGCATTTTATTTTATGTATACCATTCTAATTTTAAAAGAGACTAATTAAGTTTTACTTGCATTTTGGTTGTGCAATTCGTTAGAAAATTTTTATATGTATGTGTTGATGAGGTTTCGGTTTTGAATGCCCCAGGATGCAAACGACAACAGATCGATACTTCAAATACACAAAAGAAGTACATGCTAACGAATCTGAATCGGAAGAATACATACAGGTAGAACTTCTTTAATTGTAAGAAGTAATAACTTTGTGATGTCTTCAAGTAGAATTATAAAAAGGCGTATTTGGTTTAAAGAATATTTTATCACTCAAAATGAAAGATTTCCATAGAGATAGATTCTTGTGAAGATTACTAAATATTTTATTGTCTAATAAATCAAACAAGGTAAAGTAATAAGTAGAAGATTACCCAATTAAATGCTGCTTGTGTATCATAAATAAGACATGCAAACAACCCTTTCTCAAAAAAAAAATATTATCATGGGGAAGTAGTAGTCATGATCTCTAGCAACTTATCTTTCTTTTTTTAATACTATGATGGAGAAGCAGTAGTGAATGTAGAAGATAGCTATGAAATCCACGAGTTTTGCCAATCATGTTCATTCTGAATATTTAAATGGGGTAGCTTTCTGATATCCATTTGAATCATTTGATGGGTGCCTTCTCCAGAAATCAACTGATCAGTGATTTAAATTTGTGATACCTTATAATCAATCAACTGATCAGCCTTTCTACTCATTATGCAACTTGCTTTACTAGGTTTTGGACTGATATAAAGCTTGTAATACCTTATAATCACTTACATCCGGTTTAATGGTTTTTGTTGCTACAATTTTCTACATGCAGCAAGTGCAGCATGATATAGCTAACATGGTGAAGGAGATTGAACAGATTGACGTTGCTAAACGGTTCATAGCTAAACTGATACTTTCCTTCAATGTATCTTGTAGTTAATACATAAAATCTTCATTGAAGTAGTCGATTTTTCTGAAAGTTTGAAATATTGGTGTCTCAGGAAACTTTTAGGGCAAGATTTGGGTTCGAGTAGTGTTGAGGAACTCGAAGACATAGATGGCCAGTTGGAAAGAAGCTTGCGCAGCATTCGGGCGAGAAAGGTACATAATGGCCTTAGCTAACAAAGGGATTTCTTTCACAAATACTAGTTGGAAATTTGTTTGAGAGCTAACAAACTGGCAATGACACTTTTGTTTCAGTCTGAACTGTTTAAGGAGCAGAGAGAGCAACTAAAAGCAAAGGTAAAAAGTCCTGTATATATACTGCTTTGTAAGCATTTCAATGTGTCTTTATACACCTTTTGCTTTCATTGAAATACAGGAGAAACTCTTGCTGGAAGAGAATGCAAGGTTAAGCTTGAAGGTGAAGATTCCAACTCTCTTAAATTTTCCTCTTAAGAATAAAACTATGCACATTTACATCAAGTACATAAATGAATATACACTTGATGCATGTGATTAGATAATTTTAAATTAAAAATAAAGTAATTTTCAATTATAAGATAATATACATAAGTATATATTTATTTTTGTATTTAAAGTGGTATATATAATATTGCTCTTCCTTGAATTCTTGTCTACTTCCTTAATACGGTGATTAACACTGATTACTTCTGATTATAGTTGTGTACAAAGCCATTTGAGGCATCAACTCTAAAGGAAGGTTTTACCCATAAGAGCCAAAGCTCTCAGAGTTCAGAAATGGAGACTGAATTGTTCATCGGACCAACTGAAATACGTTTCTTTTAGCAAGAATTCGGTGCATATGAATGTGATCTTCTGTGTGGAAGCCTGCTGTCGAAATGTATTTGAATGGTAACAAATCCCCGTTAATGCTTTCAAAATATAAAATAATTGCCCGTCCGAATATTGTGGCATATATGGTCATCCAATATAACTGCAGAAATAATGCGGCATGGGCATTATATTATTTTCTAGTTTGGTCAGTTTGGAGTTCCCCCTCAGGCCATGCCCATCTTTGCCTCTTTCTCAGCTAGTTGCATTGATAATTCTAGTGTTGAAAGTGTTCAAATCAAACAGCAAAATCAGATTTCGCTGTATCGATTTACCTGTGATTATCAAATGTATTTTTCGACAACGTGCTTCTATGCTCTACGTTATATGCATGCTTGTTATACCTCATATTTTTTTCCCCAAGATATCAAATGAGTAGTGATATGTGTACAAATAATATATATAATTTTATGTATGAATAACGACATATCATCAGATGATTAGATAGTTTAAAATTAAAGATAAAATAATATTTAATCATATAATTATATATCGTTGTTTGTATATAAAATAATATATATTGTTTGTGTATATAATTTTATTGTAGTAAAATGGAGCAGCATCAGCAGTGAGAAAGCTTGCCATTTGTGATTGCTTTTGAGCAAAAACACATGTTAGTGTTTCCAAGAAGCACTTCTAAACCTTCTGGGAATGCTTCTTCTAAAAGCAAACAGCATCTTTCTTTGTCCCCGCAAAGGGATAAAGCATTTTAACCAAACAGTAAAAGGAATTAAAAAGCCGTCTTAGGAATTAGGATGGCATCAATTCCCGAATTTTTTTTTGTTTTCGATGATAAAAATGTTGGCACCTTATTCTGTCGGGCAAGAATATTCTATTAGTAATATTATGTGTATTTATTTTAAGTATGTAAATAAAATATTTTTATGTATATTATTATATGATTATATATTATTTTATTTTTAAATTACAATCATTTAATCACATAATAACACGTATCAAATATGTTTTCAAAATATATATAACTTAGTACTATACAATTAGGTATAAAAATAATATGTTAGTATATATATATATATATATATATATGTAATTGAATAATTTTTAATTAATAATTATATAATAATATATCATCTGCATACCAGACTATAATATGAAGGTGTGTATGTAAGATTATTCCAATATGAATTCCAATTTCATTGGGCTTGGCATGAGGAGGCAATTCTATGGACCGGAAGTAGAGTTATCTGTGGACATGACTTATATCACTGGGCTTAGCTGTTGCTTTTACTGAAAGACAGATGAAATATAATTGCAATCCTGGAAACGTTACTTAACTTCAAAGACTCAGAACCAAACGATAGACGTAGTAGTGTCTTCTCATGACCAATTATTAAGAAAATAATAAAAAGAATTAAAATGAAAAAAAAAATCTTTCTTTGAATAAATAACATTTATTCCCTTGATATTTAACCTAAAAACACTTTTCCAATCCATGACACAGATAACATTTTCCCATTCTAAATTAAACATTTGGAAAAATAATAATTTTACAATTCATTATTTTTGGAAAAAATAAAAAAAATCTTTTACAAATAGACATAAACATATTAAAATATTTTTATGTTACATATATAAATAAATTATATAATTTATTATATAAATTAATATAATGACTTATTATTAAGTGATGAAATTATTTATTGTTTTAATTTTAGAATCATTTTTAACCTTTATTTTGAATTCCTTTTAAGCCTGTAAAATGATTCATTGTTCGGGGAGAAATAAATTGCTCTATTCCCGATGAAGATAAAAAAATGTTATGTGTATATATTTTTTATATATAAATAATATATTATTAAATATTATTTTATTTTTAATTTAAAATTATTTAATTATATGATTATATATTATTCATGTCCCAGATTATATGAAAAAAAAATATTTGCATATATGTGTATGTGTGTGTGTATGTGTCCCCAGCTGTAAACTTGCCAACGCACACAGACGCTCCTCCTTGAATTGTCAGGTTTTCAATTAAGAACCAAATTATACAAAATCACACTATGTATAATTTCATTATTAAAATATGTACAGTAAACAATATCTGGTGACGTCTGTATTTAATTATCACATGCTTTGCCAATTGCACTCGTCAGTCCTACCCATTTAAATATTATTAACAGGGAGATTCCTATGAACTGGATCATCACTTTGAATTTCAAATTCTATAAACGTTAAAGTCTGTCTCTGGTAGATTCAATTTAGACTTTAGAGTTGAGTGCTGGTCAGGAATATTATGTAAAGAGAATCTCCCAATTTCTGTGCAAAAACTAATTCTCAGCTTATCTTATTTTTTGTTGTTTACCTCCATACTTCTGATCGCTCTTGAAGAATTTTTTGAAATTTTCTGTCGTTTATACGTAAGGAAAGAGATCAATCAATGGTATTTTGTTCTTCTTTTGTCTATTTCAGTCAAATATTACTCTTACAGTTACACATAATTATTTGGTCATTTAACCTTCTTTTTATATATGCAAATTTTATGAGAGATTTGTTTTAATCGCATGGCAATGCAGATAGCTTTGTATACATCTCATGCAGCTTCCCTTATTTAAGAGCAATGTTACGTATGCGTATTTTGAATATACAAAAAAGTATATAGATGATGTATTATTGTATGATTGAGTGTTACTTTATTTTTAATTTAAAATTATCTAATCACGACGATATATAATCATATACCTATTTATATATTTAAAAATATATATACGTAGTTTTACTATTTATTTAATGGCTTTTCACGACCAATCCTAAAACAATAAAATTATACGTATCTAATTTTAAGTATCAAGTGAATACTCAGATGATATATCATCATATAATTGAGTAACATCCAATTAGATAATAACATATTATTTAAGTATCTAATGAGATATTTAAAATTAAATATACATAATTTATTATTTGTCTCAAAATATTTATTATTAAATATATCATCTATTTGATCGTCTGGATGGTAATGAAATGGTGCAAATATGCACAAAAACTTTAGATCAGTAACCATGAATGCAAATTTAAATAAGCTCACACAAGAAAAAACCAATCAACAGGACTGAAAGCTCTTACAAAATTGATCTTAACTCAATTACCTCTCCCCTACATCATGTAATACTTTATTTTTAGGGGGCAAAGCCTGGAAAACGAAAGGAGGAAAAAAGATCAAGGGTGAGTTAAGAGGATCTCATCTTGTGTTTTGATGATCACATCTTTCCTTTACTTCATCATAAATATTAACAGCAACTGCCATGATTGCCCTACTTTCATTTATATTTGTTTTTACGTTTGAATTCTCCCGCCATGTTATTGGCAACGTATTTGAAACAGAACCTTAGTATGAATGTACGTACTTAGTTATGGTTAACAGATCTGAAGGCATCTGCTGATTTTGTTAGAGAATTCAATGAAAATGATAAATTTGGTCAACGATTGCCACTGCAAGATTGCTTATGAAAACTGTATAATACTAATATTATTATTGCCAAATGACTATTTCCCACCAACGGGTTGATGCAAATATAATTTTTCATCTGTTAATTATCGAAACTCTAAATACTCACTTTTTATTAAATTTTACTATTAGTATCAAGATAAAATTGTTATTTATCAAAATATTTAAAAAACTAAAAATTTATTATATTTCTCCTCAAGTTTAAAAATCTAACAAATTTTTTTTCATCCAAGATTTAAAAGGTGACAATTTTGCCCTTTGAGTTTTAATTTTTTTCCTTGATTTTTCGGCGAGCCTCTCCATTGTCGTTGCTGTCAATCTCTTTCTCCTAGCACTCTCTCTCCCTCTCTAGCACTCCCTCTACCTCCAAATGTCATCGATTTCCACTATCAATCACAAATGACTGTTAACGATGACGGATAACGCACAAAAGAAGTTGAAAGACAACGCACAAGGGAAGACGATGGGTGATGCACGAAGAAGCGATTTGAAACCACGAAGGAAGGCAGTTTGTCTTCATTGAAGACAAAACGATTTTATCTTTGTCTTCGACGAAGATAGTTAGAGGGTGAAGGGAGAGCGATCGAGAAGGCAGGAGGGAGAGAGTTGATGACGATTCGCCACCAGAGAAAAGGGTCTGAAAACCTTAAGGAGAATAGAGGTGAAAATGTTATTTTTTAAAATTCTAAGGGTAACTGTCTATAGGAAAAATATGAGGTTTTGCAATCCTAAACTTAGGGGGTAAAAAGTCAATTTTTAAACTTGGAAATGATGACGTTAGAGGACAAAAAATAAAAATTTTAAAACTTGAGGATAATTTTAAAATGTGGATCTAAATAAAATTTTTAAATGATAATTTTATTAATAATAATAATAATAAAATTTAACAAATTAATAGAAAATTTTCTATAACTAACAGGTGAGAAATTTGGTTTGCATCAAACCTCGGTGGGAATAGTGATTTAGCCTATTATTATATTATATACACATTTATTAACCAAACCTACCTCTATTGTTCTCTTCTCATAATAAATGCCAATGGAAAGAGTCCAAAAACAGGATAGAATAGAACTAGGGATGGTCCCTTCATCATTGCAAGAAATCAAATGGTTGGTGATGTGTCGTGGTCTTTTATTTTCACACTGCACCCCAGTGTTTTTTAAATCAAAATGAATTAATTGGTTTGATTTGTTAAACTATAAATTAGTCTAGTTTTACAATTTAGTTTGATTTATACATAAGTATTAACTTGTTTGAAATTTAATCACATTTAATATACTTGTTGAATAAAAAAAAATTATTTAAAACTAATAAAACCGAATTTATATAATTTTATACAACTTTTGTTTTATTAAAACTTAAAAGAGTTATAATTTGTAAGATCTAAATTGAATTGATAATAAAATTTATAATTGATTTTTTTCTTTATCTATGTAATAGAGTGTCAATTATTTAATTAATATATTTAAAATTATGTTTTATATTTAAAAAATGTGATAAATATTTAACACTATTTAAAAAATACATAATAATTTAATAATAGATTAATTCGATTAATTGTTAACCGTGAATTAGTGAAATGACCAGTTCGATCATCAATCTGGTTTTAAAAACATTATAATTCACAATAAGTATTAGACAGTTCAAGATAGATAAGGTTTAAATTATAATAAAAATTGTACACATAATAAAGTAGATAAATGATTTGTTATTATATAATTGAGTATTTTGAATTAAAGATAAAGTAACACCTGATTACATGATGATATATCATATGCGTACGTATTTTATATACTCAAAGTTTGTATATATAATATTACTCGTAAATTAAGTTAGAGTTAAGTGTAGTGTAGTGAAGAAACATTTTTTTTCTTAACAACAAAACTATGTGTACCCAAATAACTATATAAACACATATATATTTGATGTGTATTATTAAGTAATTGAGTCATTACGACAAATATTCAATTTATGGATGAAATATTTAACTTTTAAGGAAAATTTTTTCATTTTTACAGATATTGTTAACTTTTAAAGGTGAATTTTTACTTTCTTAAGTCGAAAATTTTTATCACTTTTTATGAAATTTGTTATAGTGAGTTATTTTAAATTAAAAATAAAATAATATATAATAATATATTATATATGTATTTAAAAATATATAGATATAATATTGTTTTTTCTTTTTAATAAAGATACAAAGGAAAGTAATTTAGGAAATTAAAAAAGGGCCTTTTTATAAAGTTACAAAATTATCAAAATTTGGAATTAAACCATTTCAAATGATGCTTAACCCTTAAATGAGACACTTACATAGAAGCATGTATGGAAGAATTCATGTTAAGCATATGAAATATGTTTTTTAAATCCGTATTACTTAAATGTTTAACTAAATAGTATTAGTACTAATTTAATTTTAAGACTGTTAATTACAAGTGTAATTAGGTCAACACGTGCAGATTCACGGTATGCAATCATGAAGCCTTAAAAAGAGAGAGAGAAATTCGAAGGCTCAACTTTGAATTCAGAGTCTCGTGATGACATACACCCCCACACGACCAAGCAATTCTCTCTCTCTCTCTCGTATTCAATTTAAACAGTATTATGTATATAATTTTTGTGTAAAATTTTATATATAAATTATAATATATTATTATATAATTATACAATTAAAAATTAAAAATAAAATAATATTTAAATATAAAATAATATATAATTATTTATATATAAAAATTATACATATAATATTACTCATCCAATTTATTCTCTCTGTTTCTTCTCCTCTTGTTCGTTCTCCTTCTTTTGTTGTAGTAACAACTACATCAATGGCGGGCTTGGGTTACAATAAATATATTTGAAATTTATGGGAATCCTTTCACTCATGCCCCTACATTTTGGCATATTTATTCAAAAATATCAGAAGATATTTTCTCCTTGTACGCGTGGTTATCATTATCCTATATTACATAGTATATATCTTATGTGACACGGTATATATCGTATGATACGATACGATATAAATAAAAAAGAATATGTATCTTAAGATTTATCAAATTAATAAGATATTGTAGATGTATCATATAATACAATACATATTACTGATATATATTGATACATATTTTAAGAGAAAATAATGATATATAATACAAAAAATTTAATTTTTAATACATGATACAATATACGATTCAACTATTATGCTCATAAGTATTAACAGTTTACACTGCAACGAGTACCTATGTCTAAACAAAATTAACAATACACTTAGCTTAGTTGTTTATATGCATTTTCAAATTATACATATGCTCATATCTTGATGCATTTTCTTCTTATCTTTAAATCATCATGAATACTAAATTTATAGGCATTATATAGAGGAGCTATAAAGTATAAACCTAATCTAATTATAGATAATATAACAAATTAATAATTTTGTTTGTTAATCCTTAAATTCAAACAGTTAATATAGTAAAATGGATAGGGAGCTAAGAGTAGGAGAACTAAAGTAGTTTGTGGTTATCGATTTTTTCTGCAGAATTGATGCAAAAATTGTGACTTGGAGCATCTTGTCTGCTTTAGGAATTGGGTTACTTTAGGGTTGGGTTTAAGATGCACGTAAATGAAAAATGTCTTGGCTCCATGCAAACCATGTTTAAATTAAGAATTCATGGTCTTTTTACTACTTTACTTTACAAGCTCAAACCACAATAAAATGCGAATAAAATCTACTTGATTCTCCTCCTGCCTAACTATAATCTTAATTATTTATCCAAAAGTGATATCATCTTTTGTCATCTTTTTGAAGATTTTTAGATTGAATTTCTTATTGTGTTTTTTGACCAAGACAGCCAAGGAGAGAGGAAGAGAAATAGGTAAGTTTGTTGGAGAAGGAGAGAAAGAGACAAAGGATGAAGACAATCGAAGATGGTGAAGTCCGTTGGAAAATGGTGATGGTTTCAAAATCTTATAAGAAAAATGATCACTTTTTAAATTTTGAACAGGAGAAATTATTAAAATTTTAAACTAAAAAGAGAAATATAATAAATTTTTAGTTTTAAAAATATTTTTATTTAAATGATATTTTACTCTTAACCCTAAAAATAAATTTTAACAGAAACATGAATATTTAAATTTTTAAAAATTAATAGATAAGAGTTTGAAATTTCACTAAATCTTGAGTGAGAATAAGCCTTTAGACCTTAAATTAACTATTCATGATGTTTTTACTACTTCAAGCTCGAACTACCATAAAATGCGAATCAAAGCTACTTGATTCTACTCCTACTAACTATATATCTTGATTATTTATCCAAACAAAAGTGATATCACCTTTTATCATCTTTTTTGAAGATTTTTAGATTGAATTACCCATTGCGTCTTTTTACTAACCATAAAATGTGCACCTGATGACCAGATTCGAATGAGTACCCATATGCTCATTGATGTTATGATATGTTATATTTAATTAAATATTTAAAATTAGGTATACATAATATTACTTTTTAGGGAGCATTTGGTTGAGGAGATTAAAAATGATTCTGTTAATCTATATTTTATTATTAATATTATTTTGTTTGATTTGTCAAACAATAAAATATTGCGATAATATTTTATTACCAATGATGATGTGGTAGATAATATAAAAGATTATCTGATTACGATCTCCATTTTGAGTATTAAAAGATTATCAATGAATCCTAATTTTATTATAATTTTATACTTATTAATTTTTTGAATGAAAATTTTCTCATTTTTAATTAATATAACAAGTAATATGAAAAATATTTTAAAATAAGACCAAAGGACTTGTTCCCACCTAAGGTTAGGTATAATCTCAAACTTTTACTTTTCAACTTTCAAAACTAATTTTCATTTAAAATCTTAGTTACGGTTAAAGGTAAAACTATTAATTAAAAAAAAAAAAATTTTAAACTAAAGTTTTATCATATTTTCCCCCATGAGTTTGAAAATCTAACAATTTTTCCCACCCAAAATTTGAAAAGTAGCAATTTCCCTCCTAGGGTTTTGAAGCCATTGTCAAATATAACAAAATTCGTTGTCTCCAATCGCATTGGCTCTCCCTTCTGGCTCATCTTTCCCTATTGATTAAACCTCACCCACTGGTGAAATCGATTTCCTCTGATGAAGACAAAATCATCTTCAGTTGATCCGATTTAATTTGAAATCATCTTCGTTATAGGAAACTGGTTTTGTTGGTGGGTGAAGTTTGATCAATAGGGAGAGATAAACCAAGAGGAAGAGCTAATGCGGCCAGAGATAACAAACTTCGTCGTCTTTGATGATAGTTTCAAAACCATATGAGAGAAATGTTGATTTTTTAAATTTTAGGTGAAAGAAAAATTGTGAAATTTTTAAACTTGGAAAACAAAATGTGATAAAAATTTAATTTTTAAAATTTTTGTAATAAATGACGATTTTATCTCTAATTTTAACTGAGATTTTAAATAAAAATTAGCTTATGAGTGGGTGTTTGAGTTTTTAAAAGTTGAAGGATAAAACTTTGGGATTTCGAACAAGTCTTTTGGCCTTAAAATAATAATACCCAAGAACATTTAAATAAAATAAAATCTTAATATTTTTTTATTACATCCAACAAAACAGAATAATTATTTATACATACTAATTTTTATCATATATAATAATAATATTTATTTTTATGGTAAACTTTTTTTTTTAACAATTAAAAAATTAACTGAACCAAATACACCTTTTTATTTATCTAATCAATCTTCTCATAAAATTATATACACACACTTTTAAATATACATAAATAATATATTATTATATAATTATATAATTTTAAATTAAAGATAAAATAATATTTAATCATATATTAATACATTTTATATATATATATATATATATATATATGCTTAATTATTATTTAAAAATATATTCATAATATTAGCTTTGATCTTCGGCCTCATCCATTCTGCATAATTACTCTAGTGTAAATTTCTTGTTTGAAATACATATATAACCATATGGACAGCCAAAACAGCAATGAAATGAATAATTTACTTGTAGTTGAAATACAAAGCAGACAATAATGACAATATAGCAGCAGTAACTTCTTCAGAGTAGTCTGCAACCATAAATATACAAAGGTTGAGAGTGAGAGAGGAAGAAGAATATTGATTCCTCTGCAAATTTTTTCTTTTAAGAAGGAATGAGAAAGCTAGTGTTGTCGGAGTAACAGTCGTTATCTTCAATTTACAAGTCCCAATCAATCAGCTTGATCCCATCAAAACCCCCGACGGTTAGCATCTCATCACGTGAATAACCCATGTGCCCCTTCTGCTTCCTGTCTTTCCTTTAACTTTTCTCAATTCTCTCTCTTACGTATTAACCGAAACGCACCGTTTTCGTTTCTCCATCCCAAACTCCACTGCCGTTTCTTCTATCAGTGTGTCTAATATGTCCTTCTCTATCTCCATCACCACCCCTTCTTCCTCTTCGAAAGCTATGCCATTCTGTGCCTTCATTTGGGGCAAATCTTTCTCTATTATTGCGTCAATGTGCTCAAGAACACGACAGTCTGCACATGGGAAACTTTTAATTTTCATACACAACTTTTCGATTAGCTTTGACCCTTGCATGTGCATGTGACTTCCATCAATCCATGGCTTCGTCTTGATAAAAGGCTTCAATATATCAGCAAGAATTTCATCTACTAAATAAAACAGTAGCCTGCGGTTACATTGATGAGATAATGGAGAATGATGATGACGATAGTGGGTGTTGATATCATTTTCCAAGTGGTGAAAAATAGAAGGGTTTAAAGGATGAGAAGGAGAGAGCCAATGAATGCAGGACACCTGGGTATGTTTTTCAATGCCTATACGTTTCAGTATTTTAGCAATGTACTCGTATTCATATTCTGCGGCTCCTCTCACTGTGGTGGTGGTGGTGACACCGTTAGCTCTGTCGTCGTTCGTGTCTCGGGCAATGAGCTCATTCGGCGCTTCTTGTTCGTACGTCTGGCTCGAATTACTAGATAACTGTGAGCTCCTGTTCGATCTTTGAGCATTTAACACCTACAACGTGCCCACAAAAAATTGAAAATAACCATGCATTTCCTCAACAACACTGACATAAATACTCGTAAAATATCACTGATAACATTTAAACCATATTGATTTCACATGAAAATCTATAGAAATTAATACAAACAGACTGGTTTAATAATTAATTATGAAACGGGAAAAAAAAATTAAATACCTGCTTTTGAGGGATTTTGATTGCTGGAGGAGAAGGATCTTTTTTGACTGGAAGAAGAGCAGGGACACTGATGTTTAGGAGCTCATTTGACAATGGAGTTTTCTTGCATTTCTTGTCAGGATTATTGGCTCTGTTGGCCGTGGAGGGGCGAACAAATGGCTCCTCTTGCTTGTTTCGAATAATGTCCGACGTTTGAGGAGGCTTTTTGAGCCTGGGACTGAACCTTTCACTCGAAGCTTTCTTGCATTTCTTTGCGGGTATTTGCTCATGTTGCTGCTCTTGCACTGGTTGTAGCTTGGGCTTTGATGAGATGGGTTGAAGCTGATTATTACTCATTTGTGAAGATGGTGAACAAGATTGCCTGCGTGGCTGATGAGGAATGCGATTTTGGTCTTTTAGAGTAGAGGATGGTGTGGTTGGTTTCTCTTTGGATTCCAAGAATCTACTGAGCCTTGGTGAACAAGAGGGTGTTGAGTGCTTGCCTGGACTGGACTGATCAACAACAGCTAAAGCCGCTCTGGAACTTATTTTCTTGGCCTTCATTTGATTGACAAGTTCTTCTCTTGCTTGTTCCCTGTTCTTTAAAGTGTTTGTTATGTCAAGCCCAACTTTTCCGCTAACACTTTCTTTAACTTGCTTCACTATTTGCTTTGCGTAATGACTTGGGCTTCTGTACTCATCTTCTTGTTTGAGTTCTTTTCTCCGTAAAAAAGAGAAACGATAGAAGTCAATCTCTTCACCCACACCCATGTTCTCTTTGTTGATTTGAAGTGAAAGACGGTGGTGGTCCACGTCTGATCTTCTGGCTGAAGATATTCTAGGTGTCTCAGGCAAAGAACGAGAGCCTGTAATATGACCATAATCTATAGAATTTCTGTGGCTGGTAATCGGTTTGTTTTGGAGGGTTTGTCTGGCAGGTCGATGCAAATTTGACCTGGCCAGAAGATTTGGTGTTTCGTGAAAGGATGGTGAAGAGGGTGAATGGCTATCTGGAAGAAGATCGAGACCCATCAGTCTGGCTACTAAATTTGGAGTTCTTGCCCCAGGAGAAGGGCTCATTTCTGAAGAAGAATCAGTTGAAGCTGATCCAACTTTTGATTTTGTATGTCCTTTTCTTGTGTTGATTCGAATACCCATCTGGATTTTCAAAAATGAAGATTAGTGTTAAAACATAATATGTTACTCACTTTTCAAATTAAAAAGAATCATTGAGATACTAAGAATAAGAAAAAATGTAGCTAGAAACCCAAAAAGACCTGGAAATTATATACCCTATTATCTAACTTACTGAGATATTTAATTTTTCTTCTTCTTTAAAGCAGCTGGTTGATGACAATGGAGGCTCCTCTAATTCCAAGCTATTCCTTGGTGCTTCTAATCCTGAATTATCCAATAATAAAAGAATAAAAATTCATCAGCATTACTCAAAATTTCAAAAGACAAAAAATATGTCACTTGAATGTGTTTGTGAGAGCAAAGAAAGAACCTTTGAGAATAGTGCGGTCTTCAGAAAAGAAAGAGTTAGGCTTGGAAGGTGGTTGGTGTTGGTGCAAAGGAAACTGAAAATGGTGGAAATCAAAGAACTGAAATACAGCACTCATGCAACCTGAAGGAGTACCAGTAGCAGAAGTACTAGTATCTTTCTCTGCAACTACTCTCTTAGAGTTGGTGGTGGATCTACTACCAACCCAATACCATTCTTTGCCCATATCTAGTAAAAGAACTTTTTTGAAGATAAAGGAAGGTTGTATACAAAAAGCTTACTCCAGAAATGAGAAAGTCTGAGTGAAAATGACAGAAGTAGAAGAGTTCAGTAAGAGATAAGAGAGACTGAGAGTGAGAGAATGAAGTTTGAGTAGGAAAGTAAAGCTGAAGCTGAAAAGCTTATAGGACGCTGTTGAAGAAGAGAAAAAAGCGGATCCATGAAGCATAAATCAGCCACATTTTGATGCGAAATTAAGTACAATAGAAGTGTGGTTTGTGGGTTTGGTTTGATATTTTATACATGTAAGTTTATCCTGTATGTCTGATGTCTCCAATAAAACACTCACTCCCAAGTTTTACCAGACCATGGCCAGAAACTAACTCTGCCAACTCTCATTGGGAATTGAGATTTTGAAGAAATCCATAAAGATTAAAAGATGACGAAATGGCCACCCACCTCTCTTTCTATCTCTTAATCTAATATAGACTAAACACATCTGCAATCTCTTTTTCGCTCTGATGAAAATGTGATTCCCATTACCTCACCTACTGTGGTTTGAAGTACGAGGTGGTTTATTGGGGATCTGCAACGTGACCTTCTGTATTAAATTAAAACAAAACAAAACTATGGATAATTAATTACCTCATCTAACTTTACCAGATTTGAATATTGCTAGCACACTGTCCCCACTAACTTGGGTTGATGAGAGACCCATCTAGCCTCTGAACATGAACCCAGTTGCATTTTAAGTTCAGCAGAAACTAGGTTGGGCTTGTGTGTTGGGATCAAAGGGTTACAGTTCAAAATTTGGCTTTACTTGGTTCATTCTCTCTCATGGAATGGTAGGCCATTCTAAAATGAAATGACATCAAATATTCAAATTATGAGACACCAAACCATAAAAGTATGTATATATTTTAAATATATAAATAAATATATATTTAATATATCTTATTAAATGATTGAATAATTTTAAATTAATAATAAAATAAAAAATATATATTTATTTATATATTAAAAATGAGTAGGTATAACATTATTCGATACGAAAATAGATGAAACAAGAATCCTTTAGTAGTATTACATGATCACTTGTATGAAAAAATTGTAAATTTGTGTGCCTAAAATTTATATAGTATATAACCTGAAATTTCCCACCAATATAAGAAAGAATATGTGTTGTCATAGACTTCTCCTTTTTAACATACAAATTTAATAGAGCAATACTATATGTATTCACTTTAAATACATAAATATATACACACTCATATGTGTCATCATATGATTGATTATTGTTTTATTCTTAATTCAAAATCATCCAATCATATGATGACACATATAAATGTGTACATATTTGTGTATTCAAAATAGGTACACATAGTTTTATTGAATTTAATAATATTTTAAAAGAACAATATTATATACATACACTTTTAAATACATAACTAGATACACATAATATTATATTATATGATTGAATATTAATTTTTTTTTAATGTTATGTATACACATTTTTTAGTAAATACCTGGATACACAAATAAGATATTATTATATTATTAAATGTTATTTTATTTTTAATTTAAAATTATATAATCACATAATAATACATTATTTATATATTTAATTGTATTGTGTCTACACTAACCAGAGTTCAATTGATTTGGAAAACGATGAATTGCGTTTTCATCTCAATCCATTGTTAAAAGACAAATTCCTCCGCTTGGATTTGAAAACACATATTATTTTCAATCTTTAAATTCAAACATTAAAACTTAATTATGAAACAGTAATCCTGTCAATTCATCTCGCATATACAGTAAGTTGGGGAAAAAAAAACCCAAATCTATGAATTTTCACAACTACCTTTTCATAGTTATATTTTAAAACTTGAATTCAAAAAATTAAGAATAATATTAAGTATTTCCAAAATCAAAAGGGCAGGAGCACTTTTCTTCCCTGATAAGTACCTTACAAAAATTATATCATTTAGTTAATTCAAGTGAAGCAATTGTGAAGTAGAAATTAACTGTATATATCTGTGTATAAGTTTCAAAATTAGAGGACCCATGACAGTGACCTAAATTCATTATGTGAAGAAGATATGATGCTTCATCAACAGTAAATGAAATCCCACTTAATCAAGCATCTAGTCTTGTCGCCATTCACTATACAGGGACGACATGAGGGAGGGACCAATTTTAAATGTTTCTATTCTTTTTTTCAACATGTTACCAGTCTTTTCCCTATGTCACTAGTAATAGTAATACACATTTCTCTGTATCAATAATCAACTGGTCCCAATTTTTAATCATATAATAATCACATGCCATCTCTAAATCACCTTACGCTTCTACTAATATTAATAACAAAAACTAAAATGCACGACGTGGGGTTTAGTTTTTTTCTATTCTTTAATCTTATAGGCATATAAACTGATCTAAATTCATTTGAATTTTGAAAAATTTTACTTCCTATTTTGTTAACCATGAAATACAAGTTCTAATTTAGATTCATATAAAACTCATTTAACTTTGTCCAGGATATTCAGTGAAAGTTGGTGGGTCTTACCGTGTAGGGGGTAGCTGCCAACAATCATAATGACCTTAAATAGACCCTCTACTTGTCTACGTAATTCCAACACAATTCTGAACACCGTCGTCCTCTTCATCGCAGGTCTTTAATGCATTAATGCCTTATGGAAGTCGTGTAGTGATTTTTCCAGACCGTCCTCATCTCTCCTGTATATCAAAGAGAAAAACGCACTCCCTTCAATACCACAATAGAGCCAGCGAGGGTGTCCTTTAACCCTTGGATCATGTATATTTAAACCGTTCACAGTAATCTAAGGGTTTCAAACACAACAAATCAATGCAAGGTGACATCATTTCAACAAGTTAATGTGTGTGAAGTACATCAGGATTCAGGAGATGGCCAATCCCACAACTCAAATAAGTGTATGACTCACAACTTACTATAATCATACAGCACTTAGTTACAGAGAAGTCCGGCTTGACCAGGTCAGAGATTACAGTCCGTAAAGCACTTAACTCCAATGGCTACTCACATTCATCCTCATTTAAGTTACACAAGGCACAAAATTAAAACTTCATACAATTAAACAGTTGTATTAACAAAAAGAAGTATAAATGCTGGAAATTTTGGAAAGGAAATGGAGACCTTTTTAGTTTTTTTTTGAAAAATGGTTTCGAATAACTTAAAATATTTAAATTAGTTCTCTAGAATTGGAAAATAAAAGAACACAATGGCTAACACACTCGCTAATGCACCATTACAGAAATACAAAGGCATAGTCAGCGTTCCCACCTTCTCTGAATTGTTGACATTATTCTCATCATTTGTACATATTTAGACATTTGTTCAGATCTAAAATAATGAACTCACAACATTCAAATTTTGAATTTGAACCAGTAAATTTGCTACATGTTCTTGATATAAAGAAAATCCAAAGGCGGCGATAATCAAACAGAATGACAACGTAAAGAAATCAAACATATCAATCAAGTTTCATGTAGCAGAAGAATATATAGATTGTAATCGTCTTAACCAAAACAGACAATAATACAATACACACCAACCAGTGCAACCAGATAATACATACATTTAGTTTGTTTGATTGTACCAGTCTACCAGCTGTGAATATGCCCATTCAATAATTCCCAATCATCTAGTCTCTAACATATTCTTCAATAATTTTGTGTTTGGTTGTCTTTATTTTTGGAAAGAATATATCTGTAGCTATCTTAAAAAATAATTAAAGTTAACATACACTATGTTCAACATGAAATATCCTAACACCTATTCAAAGAGAAGTTGCACAAACTAAATCAAAGTACTAATAAGAACAAGTCAAGGGCAAAAGGCCTATAGGGATGTTGCACAAGTAGAGTTGCACTATTTGATTGAAAAGATTATAAGGGATTTACGTCAAGAAAGATCGAACTTCAAACTTATAATTCCTCCAAAAACCAAATGGTACCAAAGAGTTGCATCTTTAGGAAGGAAACTGGTCCTGCAACAAAAGAAACTAAACAAGATAATTAGTACAAGGCTAAATCTTATCGTTGCATCTCTAAGGTACATGTCTGATACTTAATTACAGCTGAATTAATTTTCCAAAGAAATTCACATCCAAAGATAAAGGATACATGGTAAAGACAAATCTATGTATTTCTGAACAATTTCTTTCTTGAAATATACTAGTGGGAACAATCATGAGTCAGAAAGAGCAGAAAGAAGTTAGAATTGTCAGATTGTATAATATATATCAACAAACTATAGGCATTTGAAAGATACATGAAAAATCATCAATTAACAAATAGAGGGAATAAGGATTAGGATGGATGAAAGAATATACTCAGTAAATAAGCAAAACTGGTGTCTACTTGCATAATGGCTTCAGCATAGAAAAAAAATTGACACCATGTTTCTAAGCTCTACCATCCACATCAAACCCAGTACCTGTCCAGCCAGGTGCTGTAGATCCTCTACCCTTGGGCTCAGCCCCAACTCCATTTCCTCTTCCTAAAAAATGAGTTTTCTTCTTTTCTCTTCCTTCTCCTTCAACAGTAGCCTGCTGATTGTTTCCACTTATAATTGGAGCATTTCCACCATTTCCTTGTTTGGATGATGCAATTTGAGTGATTCCACCACCTGGTTCCATGCCAGGAGAGACTGAAGTACTGTCTTGAGCAGTACTAATCTGTGTAGATGCCATAGTTTTCCCATCTTAGAGATAAATCCAAGACAGGAATCTCAAAGCCTTTCAACTACAATGCTATTAAATGTATATGTGAGTACCTTTTTAACAAAAATAGTGTGACACAAGCAAGTCATGAGAACAGTCGGCCACTGAGAAAGTGATGAATACCTGGTCAGAAATCTACAGTGCTCGAACCTTCTTCTCCACTCCACAGTCACTCAACTCTCTCT
Organism: Mangifera indica; assembly: GCF_011075055.1. Classification (NCBI taxonomy): domain Eukaryota; kingdom Viridiplantae; phylum Streptophyta; class Magnoliopsida; order Sapindales; family Anacardiaceae; genus Mangifera; species Mangifera indica. The sequence goes on from NC_058151.1 coordinate 2,646,625, forward strand.
CTAGCCATTATACACAGCAAACACAGTATATTCCAAACCAATCACAGAATAGTAACACATACAATAGGAATGAAATATCAGTTGTATATATGCATTCAATAAGGTTTACAAAAGGGTTCATTACATGATTGTGTTTACCAAAATCACAGTTCAGAGATTACAGTAGCCAAAACCAGAACACACTGCAATTACACTGCAAAGATCCAAGCACTCAGCTCCCAGCAGGCTTTCGAGAGGCCTGAACTCTCCCTATCACTTCCTCTACTGACTTTCCTACTTTTCCTCTCTTTTTCCCACTCCCTTTTCTACCTTCTCTCTTTTGTTTGCCAACTGCCTCCCTTCCGATATTGTGCCACGTTGCTTTTCTTCTTCAGATTGACTTTGTCACAAAGTAATTGCTGACTGTTCTGCATGCTTCAATCCCTTGCTGCCTCTTGTTCTAACTCTTGTTCCTGCCCTTCTCTTGCGTGTAGTGTACACGTGAGTTCTAACATTTCCCCTCCCATCGAGAGGCATCTTGCCCTCAAGGTGAATATGAGGGAAGAGGCGATGGAAAGAGGTGAAGGACTCCCACGAATTTTCACAATCACGGAGGTTCTGCCATTTGACTAGGATTTCCAATTCACCTTTCTGTGTGTATCTGTATTGACGAATTTCTTGCGGCTGCATGTGCAGCTCCCAGTCATCCGACATGCAATCTGGAAGCTGTTGGGTGACTACGGTTGGTCCAACGTGTCTTTTGAGTTGAGATACGTGGAAGACGGGATGTATTTTTGTAGTCACAGGTAGCGATAAACGGTAGGCGACAGCTCCAATTTTTTCTAGTATCTTGTAAGGACCATAATATCGCGGGCTCAATTTTTCATTTGGTCTGGAAGCTAAAGATCGAAATCTGTAGGGCTGCATTTTCAGAAAGACTTGATCTCCAACATCAAACTGCAACTCCCTCCTCCTTTTGTCCGCGTATTTTTTCATCCTTTCTTGAGCCTTGGTGAGATTCTCTTTAAGCTCATCTAAAATATTATTTCTTTCCCTTATCATTCGGTCAACTTCTTCAACTTTGGAAGGTTCGTCTGTCCACCTAAGTAGCATGGGTGGGTCACGCCCGTAGACTGCCTTAAAAGGGGTCATCTCGGTAGAGCCATTATAAGTTGTGTTAAACCAATATTCGGTCCAAGGTATCCACTTAGGCCACTGTCGAGGTTGCCTAGAACAAAAACACCGCAAGTAGTTCTCTAGACTTCGGTTGACAACTTCCGTTTGCCCATCCGTTTGGGGGTGGTAGGAGGAACTAAATTTAAGTTTTGTGCCCGCTACCCTAAATATTTCTCCCCAAAATTGGCTCAAAAATATTCGATCCCGATCCAAAACTATAGAACGGGGAAATCCATGCAACCTAACAACCTCTTGAATAAATTTTTTGGCGACCTCCACGGCAGTGAAAGGGTGTCTAAGTGGTAGAAAATGCCCGTACTTGGTCATTCGATCAACAACGACCAAGATTGTATCCACCTGTCCAGCTTTCGGAAGCCCCTCAATAAAATCCATTGATATATCTTCCCACACCGCAGTTGGAATTGGTAATGGTTGAAGTAACCCCGCTGGTGAAGCTGATTCATACTTCATTCGCTGGCAAGTGTCGCATTCGGACACAAATTTCTTTATGTCAGCCTTCATACCTTCCCAAAATAAAACTGCCACTGTTCTTTTATAAGTTCTGAAGAATCCGGAGTGACCTCCGTATGGAGAAGAATGAAATTCACTCAAGAACTTAGGAATAAAAGACGAGTTTCTAGGTAGAACCAACCTGCCATGATATAGAAGTCTGCCATTTCTTAAGTGATAGCCTTCATGGGACTTAGGATCATTTAACAAATCATGAATTACGCCCTGGAGCTTTGCATCTTCTGTCACTTCACGCTCCACTTCTTCCGATTCCACCACTTTAGCTACTGTCACTGCCCTTAATTCTTCTTCGAATTTGGGATTTCGTGATAATACATCAGCAGCTTTATTCTCACATCCAGGTTTGTATTGAATCTCAAAATCAAACCCAAGCATTTTTATAACCCATTTCTGCTGATCGTTGCTAATAACTCGCTGATCCGTCAAAAATCGAAGGCTTCGTTGGTCTGTTCGTACTTTAAAATGACGGCCAAGCAAATAATGCCGCCATTTCTGAAATGCCATAACAATCGCCATTAGTTCCCGCTCCTAAATTGATTTACTACGATTTTGAATTGAAAGAGCCTTGCTAATAAAGGCCACGGGTCTACCTTCTTGCATCAAAACAGCCCCTAATCCCATCCCCGAAGCATCCGTCTCGATGACAAATTCCTTTGAAAAATCTGGAAGAGCAAGTACAGGAACAAAATCATAGCTTCTTTCAATTTTTCAAACGCTGCCGAGGCTTCGTTGTTCCATAAGAATGCATTTTTTTTCAATAGTCGCGTAAGGGGTTCCGCAATTTTTCCATATCCGCGCACGAACCTCCAATAATACCTTGTTAATCCCAAGAACCCCCGTAGGTCTCTTATGTCTCGAGGTGTAGGCCATTCTCTCATTGCTTGCACCTTTCTGGAATCTACTTCCATGCCGGCTGCTGAGACGACATGTCCCAAATAATCAATCTTTGACTGCCCGAAAACGCATTTTTTCCAATTCACGACTAATTGATGGCCTCTTAATAATTCCAATACTATTCTCAAATGCTTTTCATGGTCGTTGAACTGCCGACTATAAACCAATATGTCATCAAAAAAGACCAAAACAAAACAACGAAGGTAGGGGCGAAAAACCTCATTCATCAGTCCTTGGAAGGTCGCTGGAGCATTCGAAAGCCCGAAAGGCATCACTAGAAACTCATAATGCCCGTCATGGGTTCTGAAAGCTGTTTTCTCCACATCCTCTTCACGAACTCTAGTCTGATGATATCCGGATTTCAAATCCAATCTACTGAATACTGTAGCCCCTGCTAATTCGTCCAACAATTCTTCAATAGCCGGAATGGGAAATTTGTCTGGAATAGTTGCTTTATTTAAGGCACGATAGTCCACACAAAAACGCCATCCGCCATCCTTTTTTTTCACTAAAAGCACCGGACTCGAAAATGGACTAACGCTCGGTCTTATGATCCCGGCTGCCAACATCTCCTGCACTTTCTTCTCAACCTCATTTTTTTGGAAGTGGGGGTAACGATATGGCCGTATATTAGGGTTGCACATTCGGCATTAGGCGTATGGCGTGGTCATGGTCCCTTCTGGGCGGCAGTCTGGTGGGTTCCCTAAATAAATCTTCATATTCCTTTAATAGTCCCCTCAATCTTGACTCCACTATCGGTTGCTCAGGTTCCCTGACAACTGCTATTCCCTTGTATTCTACCAAGTAGCCTTCCCCTCCATCAATTAAAAAATTTATTAGAGCCTTCAGAGTAGCTTCTAAGCAGCAAAGAGCCAAGTCGCCTCTAATTTCTACCCGTCGGTGCTCCCAAACAAACTTCATAGTCTGCATTTTCCAATTTATTTTCATCTCACCTAGCTGACACAGCCAATCAACTTCCAATATTACATCCACACTGCCTAAATCAAAAAGAAAGAAATTTTGGATTGTAGAAATTCCTTGAAATTCCAGCTTTATTTGATTGCATTTCCCCCCTCCTCTGATTTTTCTTTCGCCGCCCAAGGTGACAGAGAACCGGATCGGCATAACTGGTAACTTCAACTCCTCAGCCACTGTCTTAGAGATAAAACTATGGGTAGCCCCACTATCCAGCAAAATCATCACTCTTCGCCCTCTAATTTCTCCAATAAACTTCATGGTTTTTGGGCTGTTAAAACCACCAACTGAGCAAGACTGCAAAGTGAGTTTCATCTCCTTCTCTTCCACTGTCGGCCCTTCTTCCTCCTCCTCCGCCCTTATTTCTTCCTCATCCTCACCTTCCGAAGCTATCATCACTTTCAATTGTCGATTTTTACATTTGTGTCCAGGATAGTACTTGTCATCACACTTGAAACAAAACCCTTTTTCTAGCTTCATACGAAATTCCTCCTCTGAGAGTTGCCGATAAGCTCTCTCTCTTGGTGGCTGACTGGTTGAGGCGACAGAACTCGTCGCTGTTGAGTGCCATCGTCGATCCCCTGTATTTGTTGAGGGAGCTGATATGGGTGAAAAGGGTTGGGTCAGATTAGTAGGGAGTCGGGTCGGATTAGTTTGGGTTGTGGATTGGGCTGGGTGAGAGGGTCGGGTAGTTTGATGGGGAAAGTCCTTGGGTTGGGGTTTTGGTTATTGGAATGGGCTGGGTTTGAAAATTTGGTTGGGCTAGGGTAATAAAATTGGGTTGGGCTAGCGCCTTGGGCCTTCGGGTATGGCCGACCCGCATGAGTGCTGGGTCAGAGCCCAATTTTAGCGTCTATAATCCGATTTTTGGCTTCCACCTGGATTGCTTTCTCCATCATTTGCTCCAAGGTGTTTGGCGAGAACATCTTCACCTCCGTCCAAATATCGTCAGCCAGTCTGTTCATAAAAATCGTCGTCAGCATCTCTTCCGTTATTCCTTCGACTGATGCTGATAACGACTCGAAGCGTCGACGGAACTCATGGACCGTGTCTGACTGTCGGAGTGAGAGCAGCTCCTCGTATGGAGTTCGGTCCTGATCTCCGGGAAAGCGTTTCAATAGCTCATTTTGGAATTCCAGCCAACCAGTAAATGCTTGTCGCCTCACCCTCCATTTGAACCAGCTCAAGGCTTCCGCTTCCATACACACTCCCACTGCCACCAACTTCTCCCTCTCGGTCAATCTATTGACATCAAAGTATCTCTCTACTTTGAACACCCAGCTAATAGCGTCGCTGCCGTCGAATAGAGGCAAGTCCAACCGCCTATAAGGGAGGTCCCTTCTGTTCAATTCAGGTGGCTCTTCCTCTCCTCTCATTTCGTTAGTGGCTTCTTCGTCTCCTGCACCCCTTTCGTTTCCAAGAGTTAACCCCGCCGTTGCTCTCTCTGGAGGAGCGTATGATGTGGAGGGTTCTTGGTCAGCTGGGGTCTTTCCCCTGTCAGCCGTCTCTCTGGCCAACGTAGTGTCTCGGAGGTCTCGTAAATACTCCTTGATGGTTTCTACACCTGTTTCTAGCCCCTGCATCCTCTGATGCATTTCACTCATCCGTGAATCCATCTTTCCCATTTGTTCCTTTACTGCCGACATCTCCTTTTCCACCGTTTCCATCCTAGTCTCCATTCTCGTCATATTCCGGCTCTAATACCAAATGATGAATTCCTGGTCAGAAATCTACAGTGCTCGAACCTTCTTCTCCACTCCACAGTCACTCAACTCTCTCTCTAGCCATTATACACAGCAAGCACAGTATATTCCAAACCAATCACAGAATAGTAACACATACAATAGGAATGAAATATCAGTTGTATATATGCGTTCAATAAGGTTTACAAAAGGGTTAATTACATGATTGTGTTTACCAAAATCACAGTTCAGAGATTACAGTAGCCAAAACCAGAACACACTGCAAAGATCCAAGCACTCAGCTCCCAGCAGGCTTTCGAGAGGCCTGAACTCTCCCTATCACTTCCTCTACTGACTTTCCTACTTTTCCTCTCTTTTTCCCACTCCCTTTTCTACCTTCTCTCTTTTGTTTGCCAACTGCCTCCCTTCCAATATTGTGCCACGTTGCTTTTCTTCTTCAGATTGACTTTGCCACAAAGTAATTGCTAACTGTTCTGCATGCTCCAATCCCCTGCTGCCTCTTGTTCTAACTCTTGTTCCTGCCCTTCTCTTGCGTGTAGTGTACACGTGAGTTCTAACAGAAAGCCATTAGATGAAGCAATCAAATTGATTTCAGTTCCTTACTAATCTAACTGATTTTGGGTCAATCCAAAGGAGGCCACTATAAATAACAGATATTTTGAACTTTAAGAGAAAATAAGGAGAGAGATGAACTGAAGCAAATTAGATTGAATAATATCTTCTTGGACAATGTTAACTGCATAGCTACCCTCCTCGCAGACCACAAAATGAAAATGCAGTAATTATATGATGACCAAAATAAGAAAAAACTCCAAAGTCTTGGTCACAGTTAACATGCATTATTTGATTATCTGGTGGACATAAACTTTTTTTTTTTTTGGATATCCTGAAATCTATCAACTTTTCCATACATGTTCACCAATTTCTAATTCATGGTTACTTTCTGACACCATAACCTTGGTAGCCAGGAAACTAATGAGATATAATGCCCCAAAGTAGGTGGTACAAAGTTGGTTTTTCTAATATATAAAACCCTTTGAGGGTTGATGGATATGCCCATTGACATAGCTAGCTGAAGAATGACACATCACATTTGTACTATAAACATACATAAATGCAAAGAAGTTGGAAAATCTAAGAGACTCTTAACAATGAGAGTGACTTTCAAGCAATCAACCAACTAGACATACAAAGTAGTAAATAGAAATGGAAAGAAAGATTACCTGAAGAGAAGAGATTGACGCTCTACTCAGGTTCAAAGCTTCCAGTCGTCTTTTCAATTCCTCAAGTCAAGAAAACTGAGAGTTACTGCTTTCTTGTACCTATCAAACATAATAGAATTAAAATAATCCAAAAGTAGTGGCATGTGAATCAACACTCAGCAAAATATGTATACCAAATGGTTTAAGTCTTCACATAACTTCTGCTTCATTGCTTCTTCTTCCTGCACAGCCTTTGATGCTGCTTCCCAGACCTGAAGTACAATGAACGAAAAATCCAGAATATCACAACCAAAGTAATGCATCCTCTTCTTAGATCATAGAAACCTTATAGTGGTATCAAGATTTGCTTCTGTTTTAACATCATATAATCAAATCTGCATATACATGTATCAATTATCAAAATGGAAGATATGGCTGAATGTAATATAAGCCAAGCTCATTATGTTTCAGAAATTATATTTATAAGGACACATCTAGAAAAAACAAAACTAATGCAACATATAGCCTTAAAACCTTAGCATAACCATAATTAGTGAGTTCAATACAAATATCAGAGTCTGTATCACAAATCTGAAGGGTGAAATTACATGTTTGGTAAGAACATAGTGAGTTTAAACAGGCAGAACAAACCTTTTGTGCTTGTTCTTCCTTCTGTTTGGCAAGACAAATTCTCTCAGTTGACATTTCTATTTTCTTTCTCAACAGTTCAAGTGCTGAAGTTAAGTACCTTACATCACAGCCATGGCAAAGTAACTCAAACATACAAATTAAGGAAGACAAATACCAAAAAACTGCAATTTTCAAGAAAAATAATCATAATTAGCCAACCTGCTTTTTAGGTCCAGCAGTGAGTTTCAGTTCCATTGTAAGATTTGCTAGCTCTCTCTCAACATCACATATTTTAGAATAATTTTCTTCAGTGTATCTGAAAGCAAGTAACAGAGAGAATCAGGCAAGATATTCCACCAATCACCACTAGAAAGAAAAAAAGAGGATCACCAACCAAAACTTTTTACAAAATTAAAGCAGGGAAGACACCAGAACAGCATCTAACCAAAACCCAATAGCAGTTCCACCTATAATGGAAAAAAAGATTGACATATTTAAAGAACTGAACATGTGCACTGCATATTGGTTACCTTCCTACCACCACACCAACTCAAAGACCAAACTGAATTCTTATGCATTTGTGACAATATAAGTAATTCTAAAACAAGAGACAGAATACACTCGATGTCTGAAAAGGCCAAGGATATGGAAAACAACTAACCACCTGAGATAGATAGCCATCACTGCAACATCCATCAGCAACTAGCCATCTTATCATCATTTGAGCATATTATAAGCATCATCACAACCATAAAAGCCATCATACCATCATCTCCAAGAATACTTTAACACTTTCATCAACTTAGACCAACTGCTATCCCCATCAACAATTAGCAACAGTAAATACCACAATTACTACAAACCTTTGACACTCTAAAGCTAACTCCATACATGAAAACAACCAACAGAACCTTCAACCATTACCAATTTCCAATCACCTTCAACAAAAAAAAAAAAAATTTCAGCTCCTCACAAAATTAAATAATCAAAAGAAAGTTCTAGTTAACAGTTATCTAATTTTGTCCAGATTTAAATTGTCACTCTAAAAATTATTAAACAATATATTTGTAAACATATAAATCAGTTTTTCAGTCGTTAAAATGTTAACACATTAGAAAATTCTGTTATCAATAAGCCGAATTACAGTTCCAAGTTTAGTACATTGCATTCTAGCTTTTTAATGGTTCTTCAATTCTACATAAATAACAAAACAACAAATATAGGTATATAACACTTTATGCAATTTATAATTCAATATTGAATAGCAATGGTTAAAAATAAAATTGACAAGAGCAAATAATAAAGAGAAAGATTATAAGCAATCGATCTAAAATTTAAAAAAATATATATATAAACATACTTCCTCAATTGAAGCTGTTCTTCCTCGATTACCTAACAAATCCAATGCGAAATGACACATTAAAATCAAAATCAAATAAAGGAAATTAAAAGAAACATACGAAGAATTTATACATAGAGAAAGACCTTCTCAGTGTAGGCGATGACAGGAGATTCTCTTGGAAGACCATCAGGTCCAATCTCTGGTTGAAGCGACGGATTAAAAGCCGCAATCGTTTGATAAATTATAGTATCTGAAATGGAAATGGATTTCTGATGGAAGCGATCAAATTATAAACAGAAGTCAAATGTTTTTTTCACTTCATTTGTACTGCGATGATTCGATCCTTTTTTTTCCTCCAAAAATAGAGTATTTCTTGAAATTCGCCGGGAGAATTGAACTTTACAATCTTTCGCGTTTATCTTTTAAACGTTGAGCAAAATAAGTGTAAAATAATAATATATTTAAAAAAAAAAAAAAAAGAGAGTGAGAGAGGGACCCCGAGAGGGTGAAGGCAGAGTGGGACGTGCCGAGGCCCGCCCAGGCTGACCCACAGTCATGATACACTCTTAGATTTTTTGGGCCGGACACACAAGCTCTAAGCGGTCATTGAATATCTTAGCACTAAATTGGTGGTTATTGATTTTTCTAATGAAGTGAATGAAAATTATTCCCACATCATGAGGGAAGTTGGTTCCACCGTATGATTTTGAAATATAAACATTGCTATGTAATGAAACTCTTATTCAATTGATTTTGTGTATATATTTTTTCTTAGAATAACAAATCATTTTGAATTTAGAATAAACATAAAACTTATTTACTTGTTATGCACTAACATTTGTAATACATTGTGATTTATATAAGATAATACCTGTTTTTAGAGTATTTACTGCCATGATTCATGCACAATGTTAGATTTACATTGGCCAAAGGACTTATTCCCACCTGAAGTTTTTTGCATTTTCAAAGTAATACTTTTTAACTATTGAAAACTCAAATACTCATCCGTAAACAGTTAAAATTTTAAGTTTTTAGACATAAAATTGTCATTTAATATTAAAAATAATAAAATTTTATCTTTTTTTTTCTAGATTTAAAAAATTAACAATTTACCCCAAAATTAAACCCTAAAGGGAAAAATGTAACATTTTAAAATTAATCTTAAAGGAAAATTATTAATTTCTTAAATTTAAGGAGAAAATATGTAATACTAATTGGTGCATTTAATTTTAACCACTTACAAGTGGGTATTTAAGTTTTCAATACTTTAAAGGTACAATTTTAAGAATGCAGTGAACTTAAAATAATCCAAAATTGTCATAAAACTATAAAAAAAAAATGAAAGAAAAGAAAAGAAACAAAACAATGTCAGTGCCATTATTGATAATAAAGCTTGCATCTACAGCACTTCAGTGCAAATATTTAACTTTCTTACGGGAAGGGAAAAGAAAGAAAAAGCATACAGCTCCTTGTTACTTCAGCAAAAGGAACTCAAATTACAGCAGATTGACAACAAAGTTCAAACAACTTCTTTATGATGCAGCAACTGGTTCTAAGAGTTTCAGGACAGCTTCTTTTGTAGGCAGTGCAGGAATTGCACCCCTCTCTGTTACTGTGAGGGCACCACAGGCATTTGCAAAAAGTAGAGCTTCTCTAAGCCGCTTCTCGTCCTGTTATAATAATATAATTATTAAAGGAAACTGCAATCATCCTTTTGGTGACATTAGCATCTAATTATTGATTGATTTTCTATGTTCCTATTTATAAATGGGAACAGATGCAACCATTGAAACAGTTTAAGACGACATTTTGTAATTGCTTTCTACATGTTCCTAAGGCAACAGAAAAAACAGTATGATCTTCTGTTTACGTGCAAGTAATTAGCTACATCAATGAAATACTTTGTTGAATTATGAAACATGAAAAGGATATCATGTTGATACAACTCTTGCAGAAAAATCAAACTGATATATTTAGGCAATACTTTGTTTGAGCAATAGCAAAAAATATTAGAAACTAACTGATTTCTCTTAATTCAAGAAACAAATTATAAGTACCTTGAACAGGCTTAGATCAGAAGCCAGGCAGCTAAGTATCCCACTGACAAATGCATCACCAGCACCAGTGGTGTCCACAGATATAGCTTTAACACCAGGAACAAAACCTCTGAATTCCTGCAAAAAGTTTGGTTTACATCAATTTGTCAAATATAGATAAATAAATGAAAAACCAATAACTAAACTGGTACAACTTTATGCATTGTGATCCCACGGGGTCATCGAAAATCAGGCACCTCTATTGCATCTTTGCATTCATGAGAGTGCTATTTTCAGTTCTGACCATTCACTTAGACTAAATGAAAATCTACAGTCAATACTCGATGCTGGTGAAAATCAGTCTAGATATGAACAGAGTGTTACAGGATAGGTTTCGGGTGGAACATGTAAGTCATAATATTAAACTAAAAAGATAGTGCCTTCTTACCTTGGTATAATATCTACAACCTTTAGACCCTTCAGTTACAACCAAAAGCTTGAGATTAGGATGAAACAGCTTCCCTAACACTACATTATCGTCATTATGATCATCACCTCCAGTTAAGAATGTGATTTCATCCTCACTTATCTGCCAATTCATAAGACGATCACAAAAGAATTGGATCATAAACAAGTGAATTCTTCTATCATGGTTGCATGCAACAAGAAAGAGCTATGATTTTATTTGCACTAATGCAACAGAAAAACATATTTATACATGAATCTCATATTTCAAATCATACCTTAATAATATCTGCTTGACCCCATATGCTCATTATGCCCTCCCGAGCAGCATCTTCTGATGGCCATAGCGGCAATCTCAAATTTGGATCATAAGAGAGGATGCTACCAGACTCTTTGGCTATTTTCATGGCAGCAAGATGAGTTGATTTGCAAGGTTCTGCAATCAAACTAATAGAACCATAGTGGAAGATTCTGGCCTGAAATCAAGTATAATTTGGGAATGCATTATTCTCTAAAATATAAAATCCCACTAGAATAAGAACTGAGCTATGTTTCTTGATGAAGAAAGAATGAGAAAAAAATACCTGCTTAATCAGTTTTTTATCAAGTTCTGATTCATGAAGAAGCATATCAGCACTTGGATGACGAAAAAACAGAAATTCACGTTCACCATCAGCTCTGAGTGTAACAAATGCCAAAGCAGTCCTTGCAGAGGAATCATATCGCACACTAGAGGTATCAACATTGTTTTGCTTCAAAATGTCAGCCAACATGTAACCAAATTCATCATCACCTACCTGTGATACGCATGGCAAACGGCAATTAAGTGTGATTGCCCCAAAACTTGTTCTCAACATTAACCCACCTCAACCAAAGAATAAAAACCCAAATGAAAAAAATGGACTCAATTTATGCAATGGAAAACGGATGCAGGACCTTAGAAAGTGCATTTTGCACACAATATCCATGTTCTGTTTGCTTAGATGTAAGAGTAACATAAGTAAGACCTAATGCAAGCAGGTACATAAAAGTTATGCATAAAACAATGTTCAAATCTCATTTCGTGTACATAGCGATAAATGAAAATCACTAAATCAGTAACTGACAGATATAAGTCAAAAGTTTGCCACTAACAGAAAATGAAATTTAGACCTCAATTCTAAACAGATATTTCATAATAAGTTATCAAAAGGTTCATTTCAAACAACAAAACTGTCATATTATTATTCCCTACTTCAGAAACAACCTGTACTTGTTGGTTTAATCTAGCTTAAGGGAGAGACTGGGAGTGGAACCAACCAGTAGAGCAAGAAAATGATATTAACACACCTTGCCAACAAAGGCAGATGAACCTCCGAGCCTTGATATCCCAACAGCCACATTAGCGGGAGCACCACCAGGAGCCTTCTTGAAAGCTGGTGCTTCAGCAAGTGAAACCCCTCCAACTGTTGGGACAAAGTCAATTAACATCTCCCCAAAGCAAACGACAAGTGAATTTCTGTTCCCAGATCCTGCTTTCATATCCATAAGAAGATATAAGAACCTCCCATAATTGCATAATTATTGATAACAATTCAAGTGGCAACAAATGAATTCAACAACATTCTTCAGAAACTGCCTTGTACTCTCTGTAGCATCACAACTCAAAAGGGTTTCAGCTGCATTTAAGATCTAAGGTGTTTTCAGTCAAGCCATAGAAATCTCCAACACCTCACTACTAATGAAAAAATTTTCAGGGAAAACAAATCAAGCATATATTCCTAAATCAAACACCATTCCTAGATCAATTGAGAAAATTATCTACTTTTCATAACTCAAGATTCAGCGAAATCAGAAATGTCAAAAAATGATTTTTTTTTTTTTTTCACCCTGATTCTATTCGAATAAATTAAGAAAAACTGATACGAAGAGTTACATCACAGTAAATCTCTGTTAACCCCACTAGATAAAACGCATCTGCCTTGAAGTTTCCCCAAGTAATTTGTGAGCAGAAACTGACATAAAGATACTAAAGAAAGAGAACAATAGTTAATGGACAATGATAAAGCATCACGTTATTCACACAACAAAGAGCACTACCTAGAAGATGCTGCTAGAGATCTAGAAGGTAAATTGATTCAACACATAGAAACGCAGGAAGAATCTCAATCAGAAGATAAAAACAATGAAATCTTTACAAGAACTATTCAGAAAGAAACAATCTTGCAATAGTAAAACCAGTTCAAAAGACATAAAAAGGTTATTGATTCCCTCTTATGAAAAAATCAAAACAAGAAAAATAACAAAGATTGAATGAAAAACAAACAAGCTTAGACGTATAGAAAGGAAAAGAAAGACTCACCTGAAGTGGGATTCTTAGCCATTTAAGCTCTGAAGGTGAAAGATTGAATTAGAAAGGCAGAGCAAGAAGGATTGCACAGAGGAGGAAACAAGGTTGATGAACGTGATCGAATGAGAAACTTATAGAGAAAAAGAAGAAAAAAAGGAGGTGGCTTGGCTCAAATCAAACCTTTTAAAACCTTGAAGATCGTTCAAAGTTGACAACGGGTAAAATTTTTACAGGCTGGGCACACGGAAATGAGAAAAAATTTACAGTCTTGGTAAACGTATTTTTTTAATTCGTCTCTCTCAGTGTGGCTTTGGATGCTCCGAGTGGAGAGGGCGTCAGCTGTGTTTTCAAGAGCATGAAGCCTCAACATGCGTGTTAATTGTGTTCGGAAGGAAAATGTTTTTTATCTTCTCCCCGCAGCTAAAAACAAATTTAATTTGTAATATTATATGTATATATTTAATATATAATTTAAATATATAAATAATATATTATTTTATAATTAAAATTATTTTATTTTTAATTTAAAATTATTTAATTGTTTGATAATATACCTCAAATAAATATTTATTTATATATGTATAATTTTATTAAATTAGAAAATATGACCAATTGAAATCGAATGTTCTAAAGGAGGTTGAGTTCCACTCTACGGCTTTTCAAGCTTTTTTTTTTTTTTTGGTGGTGTAGAATTAATGGATCAAAATTACGCGGAAGAGGTTCGTAGCAATCTATTAAGAATTTAAATTATACAAAATGTCTGCTTTTCTTTACCAGGGTTACCTTAAATAGTGAAAAAAAAAAAATTTTTCGCATGAAAGATTAAAGTTTGAATAATATGATTTTTCACTTACGAAATATACTATAACAAAATAAACACGTAATTTATCTAATATAACGATTATAAGATCAGTTACTGTATTTTAAAGTTTATCTATCTAATAAAATTGAGCGAAATTTTTTAATTAAAATCTTACAAAATAGAAATATGTAAATCAAATTTATAAAATAAAATGTAATCATATGATAATAAGTCATTTTAATATAAATATTTAAACTTAGGTTTGACACTTTGCCTAACATTGCTCCACCATAAATGATGTTGATCTATAATTGGCAATACTCCTGGAATATAAATACTTCTAGAATTTGTCAAAACATAACACCTTGAATAAAGTCTTATCTTCTTGCGTGTGTATGGAATATAAGAAATGGGATGAGAATACAATTATTTTATTTCTATAATTAAACTGAGCGTCTCTTTGAACGAAACAAAAATAATTTTAGTTTGTCAATTAATTGAAGTGCCTAAAAGCATCCTAATCTTCATATGATTCAAGAACATTTAAACCTAATTAAGTTTTCTTTTTTTCAGATTTAATGACACGTATCCTCGCATGATTAGAGAATAGAGATGGTATGTTCTTGATTTGATGAGAATATCAACTTTATAGGCCAAAACGTTATTGCCACCCAATGTTTGTTGAAGGCAATTCTTACTCTTTGAGTTTTAAAAAGTGAGATTCTTATTCATTATATACTTTTTTAAATGAATTTTGTTAAGTGAAAAGACAAGAAATTCATTTCATATAAATTTTTATATTTTATATTTTCCTTATTATTCTATGTATTTTTTTTCTCCGTTATTCTTTGTATTTTTTTTCTCTATTATTTTTTCTATTTTTCCTTTTTAAAAGTTCAAGGTAAATTAAAATTTTTAAAAATTTCAACGGTTTTTGGAAATTAAAAAAATATTTGAGGTGTCATTGAAATTTTGAAAATTTCAATATATCTCTCAATAATTTTAAGAATAATAATTACATCACCAAAGAACTTATCAAAACACAACATTTTAAGGTTGATTAGAGTTTTGATATTTTTATGGGTTCAAGTGATAAAATTTTAAATTAGGTAAGGTTATACTGTTAATTGGATATTTATATTAAGTGTTGTTTTGTAATTTCAATAAAAGAGTAAAACAATTATTTACAAAAAAAGTTAAATAAATTCATTAATAAAAGTGGATAAAAAGTGAAAATTTAGTTTTTTGAAATTTAATATGAGAATATGTGGTTTTGTCAAACCTTATGTGGGAAATAATTATTCAATATTTGAATGAAATAAGCTGGTAATTGGATTGAATTGTGCATAAATTACATGTTTCTACGTTAGAAAATTAAATTACTTATTATCCTTGAATATTTTAATTTTCAAAATTATCACATCATCTCAAATTAATAAAAATTAGAAAAACTTTTAAATATCCAGTTTGCATCAAAACCCTTTATTTAATTTTTCCTTTGTCCCTCACTTCCTTCTTCTTTGCTTCCTTGGTCAGTCAGCGCCACCTCTTTTTTCCTGACAATCCACCTCAGACTCCTAATCCCTTAACCACCCACTCTCTTGCATCAAAACAACATTTTTGTCCCTCTTTGTCACACATGTTGTTAGCTCCCACTACCCATCTCTTTGTTGTAATCTGATTTATCGTTGATATCTTTTTCACTTAATTAAGTCATTGGCAACTTTATCGATTGACATAGTCATCAAAGATAGCTCAAATCCCAATGAAAGAGAGGCTGATAGGGGTTGAAGCTTATGATGAATAGTATGATTATGGCAGTTGTAGAGTATCGTTGGTAGCAAAGGTTTTTGAAGAATTATATGGACTAAATTACAAATTTTCAAACCTATGGAAAAGTTAAATTACATATTTTAAACATTAAGGTGAAATCTATAATAAGGTTATTTTTTAATTTTTTTCAAAATTTTTGGGTGGTAAAATTACTATTTTACTTTTATGATATTAGTTTTTTTTCTTAAATAAAGTTTGATATTGGGTGAGAAAATGTTTTTTGTTTCATCAAATGGTGGAAAAGTGTTTTTGGCCCAAACTTGAGGTGAGACAATATAATTTACTCTTTAATTATTAATGTTATTGAGACATATCCTGACTTTTTTTATTATCAAGAGGTTGAATAGATCATTATTCATGTTTAAAAAGTTCATCTTCTTACTTATCCGTCAAAGTTAAATATTAGTTTAATAATCAAAGCATATTTTTATTATTTTGTATATTATATAATAAGGTTAAAATATTTATACCCCTAACATTGTAAATAAATTATATTTCAACTTTAAGTACTTGATTTTTTGTTTTCCATCTCCTCTTTTCTCATTTCTTGATCTTTGGGAAAACACCTAATAGGAGTTGGTAAAGGAAGCGACAACTTCTAGATTTGACTCATCTACACATTTTTTTTATTTTGTTTTTGTTTTTGTTTTGCTTTGTAATACATAACAACTAGGCTTAGGAGAGTCTCCAGGGTTTGAATTCTTAAAGAAATTGTGTCATTTGTTCGTGATGGGCATTGAAAAATTGAAAATCATGATGGCCAGTAAACACCAAAAGAGAGAAAGAGATCAAGAGTAATTGATTCCAATAGCTGGTTTTGACGATAGTAACAAATCTTTTAAATATTTGTCATATCATATTGTCACAAGGTAAACTCTCTTATTTTTTGCCTTCATACATGAATACTAGTGTTTTCGCTTCAAATGCATTTGATTGAAGTACTGAATTAAACAATTAGATAGTAGTGATGAAAAGTGGTAACAGTGTGAGAGGAACAATTGCATTTTTAGCATGGATAAAAAATTTATAATTTTTTTAGGAAGAAACCATTATTTAGCTTAATGAAGACATAATACATTTTTGTTTTTTCATTAACTTTATTTTAAAAAAAAACATATTTTATTTAAAATTTTATAAGATAGGTGGAAAAATGAACTTTTTAAATTTAAAGGGTGGAAAATTGTTGTTTTATCAAAGTTCAAGTTGGAAATTCATTTGGCCTTATTATGAATCAATTCCGAAGATTTTTTAAAATACGTCTATGAGTGAATTACATGTTCCCACCCAAGATTTGAATCAAAATTTTTCATCCCTTGATAGTGTAAATCACGTTTTTCAACTCAAAACCAAACTCCAAAATTATAAAAGAAAAAAAAAATTACTATACAAAATTTGAAAAAAAAATAAAAAGAGTAACCTTTTACTAATTTTATTTTAACATTTTAAATATGATTATTGGATCCTTTTACAGATTTGAAAACTTGTAATTCAATCCTTACAAAAGCTTGAAAACCGTAGCCCTAATTTTCGATTAGAATCTCATCTTTATAGTCAACTCAATCACTTTCACTATCGATAAAAACATCTTATCCCTTGCACCTCATAACAATCTAGCAAAGAAGTTGGCCTCCTCAAATTTTATCAACGAATTGTTGGCACTATCATACTTGTCGACAACTTAGCATTGTCAGATTTTGTCTACAACTTGTCTTTTCTTAGCAAGGTCAATGGTGGGCTTAACAAAGAAGTTATAAACTAAATCATATGTGAATATGACAACGTATATAACTTCAATAAGGTTTCAATACAAGGATTTGATTATAGCTTCCAACTACTATAACTTTGGAATAATGAAGGGGTAGGTTAGGCAAAGAAAAGAGTGATAGTGAAAAAGAGGGGAGAAGAATAGAATGTTTGTGCAACTTGATTATCTAAAGTTTTTTAAATTTTTTTAATTTAGTAGCGACGTAGAAATTTTGAAAAAATGAAACAGTTATAAATAATATGATAATATAATTTTTTGGCACCGTTACAAGATATTTTTCCGTTGATGGGAGTAGATATGATTTATGCCATCAAACGGTAAAAAAGATTTTTGGACTAAACCGTGGGTGGGAAAATGTAGCTAATCTTGGAATTCAATTATTATACCTAACATTCTAATTGACACTTCTTTAATTTGTAGCAGCAAAATATAATGCAATATATAACACTAAATATTACTTTAAATATTCGTTTTTGGACTGCAGTTTCATCCTATGCACGTATGCCTAATAACTACAAGTAAATAATTCTTTATCACAACCTAATAATAATTAATTAAGGGATTAATCATGCCAATATTTTACCTGTACGAGTGTATTACTCTCAAAGTAACTAAGAGAATAAGTTTAAGATTTAACACATCACACCCCTAGAACCCAGTAGGCCATGTTGAGATCAGCCTAACCCGACCCAGCCACACCCATCGCCAACTCTACATGGAAACACGTGAACTTGGAACTACATCCATCTCTGAGTCGGATGGCTCCTGCCCGTCGCAATGTTTTACATCGTTAATAAGAAAGTGCAACTATATATATATATATATATATATATATATATATATATATATCAGAAAAGTTAAAGATATTTGTGAAATGGTTAAAAGCATTTTTATAAAGTCAAAAGTGTGTTTCAAACTATGACATAGATAGTTATTCAGATTTAATAATATATAATATATATTTTATGATATAATATAAATAAAAAATAATATATATTATAATATATATTAAATTAATATAATATAATAGACATATTATACGATATGATATATATATTATCAATATAAGTTGATAAATATTTTTAGAGAAAATTACAACATAATAAAATATACATGAAAATTTTTAATTTTTTAAAGATGTTTATAATATTTTTTAAAATGATGATATGTCAATAAAATTTTTTATTATTTTATCTTTAAAAATATATTATATAATATAATAAATGATATAAAAAATTAAATTTTTTTATATGTTATTCGATTAGCTTGACGACAAAATGTATTTTCTCATCAAGTGTACTAGAGCTAGAAATAAAAATGGAACTGTAAGTACAAGTAGAAGAGGATAAATATTAAATACCATATACCTCGTGCCTAAATAATAAATGCAAAATGGAGGGTGCTCTTGAATAGCTTCAAGAATTTTTTCTTCTTGGAGCTAAAAATACCAGAGGGGCATGAGAAATTATTATCATATATACACATGATATAACTACATATAATTTAAGCTAACCTGGGACTTTAGCTGCCTGTTTTCCTCTCCGAGATCTTGTGCCTATGAGTTTTGTTCAAAAAGTCACCATAAAGGGATATTAAATTTTTTACTCTAACTCAGAGTCACGTATATATTTATATTACATATTTTATACCATAAACATTTACCATTTTTATATTAAAATACTTAAATTATCCCTTATTTTCAATTTGGAGAAACCAGATAAAGACAACACTATTATTTTTTTCTTTTTATGTATTACCGAGAGAGAACATGTGCGGATATTTTATATCAATATTTGAAACAAGATTTATATATGTGTTAGGTAAGATTAAATGGATTTAAAAATTTTTGAGTTTAAATTTTTTAGATTAAATGTACAAAATTTTAAACTTACTTGATTTTATCTCCTTAAATTCTGGTTGACGTTAATCTCATATTGAAGTAGTACATAGAAAAATAATCTAATAAACCACTTGTGAAGAGCATGCAGTGAAGGTCTTGGTATAAGACATAAAACATATAATATAAAATACATACAAAGATAAGATGCAAAAACTATTTGTATAGAATCTTGCAGAGAATGTTGTAGAGAATATAATAAATATTATGAATATAATGCATTATATTCAAAAAGCAAAAAATATAATAAATATATATATGAACATAATGCATAGAATCTTGCAGAGAGTATAATAAATATGTAGAAGACTTTGCTTGTTTGCTTCCATTTTTTCATTCATGTGAAGACTTTTCATTATATAATGAATATAATGCAAAGAATCCTGCAAAAAACATATATGCATGTTTTTGCAAATATTTTCTGCAAAAGTATTTGCTTGCTTTTCCTATAAAAATCATATAATATATAACATAAAAATATTAAACATATATAATATAGATCATTGAATTGCTTTCCCATGGACGAAGAAAATTCAATGAACAACTTCATCGATCATTGGTAGTGGAACATAATGGTAGGATGATATATGAGGTTTCCTTATAAAATACAGAAACATAATTGTATCGTACCAAATTTAATTCAATCTAAATTTAATTAAGTAATTCAATATAAATTATCAATTAAATAATTCAATGTAAATCTCGATTTGGTTTGGATCAAATTATTGTTTAATTTGAAATTGAAATTTGTTGTTTAGATAGGGAGGAATAGGTTGACGACAATGCCAACATGGTTGGCATTGCCACCAGCCTTATCTGCCACCAACCACCAACCATTGCCGTTAATTCCTTTGCTTTATCTGTTTTTTTTTTTTTGTTGATTCCAATTAATATGAAATATCAAAAGGAACTCTTACAATTTTCTAATTTCTAGATTTCTTATTATTATTATTTTTAATATGAATTCTGGTATCCATTAAATAAGAATCAAAGCAATGAAGGAAAAACAATATTGGGCATATATTACTAAAATAAAATCAAGTTAATAAAAGAAAATTAAAATAAAGTAATATTTTTTTATCCAATTTTTTTGCATCTCACCTATCTGTTTTTTTTTAAATGTTACTTAAGCTTGAGTAAAATTTATTTTACATATGCTGGTGATTGAAAATTATCTAGTATGAGAGATTAAGTTTTAAATTTTTTAGATTAGCATAGCTGAAATGACATTTAAAACTCAAGTATAGAAATCTAAAAACTAGGGCTGTAATTAGTTATCTGAAAATATTAGGAACACTCATCAGGAAGATAAATGAAATCTCATATCAAATTTAACAGTTTTCATGTATAGTTTATATTTCATGAAAAAATTCATTTTAAAATATAACTTTAAAATGAAGTTGACGCTAACCATATTAATTTAATGATAATCCAGTTTGTTTTATTAATCTTTGATTAAAAATGATTGTCTTTTATTAATCTTTCATTAATATAATAAACAAATTAATATATTTTTCAGACATTTGTAATCAACTACTAGAATGGGGCATATGTAATACCCTCAGGTACGTTCTAAGGGTATTTACATCTTTTGATCATGTTTCGAGAATATATATATATATTCACATGTATGTGTGTGTTTTTATATATACATGTATATATATATATATATATATATATATATATATATATATATCTATATATAAAGAAATACAAAAAAAAAAAAAAAAAAAAAGAGATAAAGATCATATAAAGAGAGAAAAATCAAAAACAAAAGGCAATTCTACTTTTTCCATCATCTTCTCCGCCCTTCCAGAAAAACAACCCCTTCATGCTTGTTTTCTTTAATTTTTAGAAGGAAAGTGGATGATTTGAAGAGTTTAAAAGAAAAGTAAGGAAAGAAAAGAAGAGGAAACACTTTTGGAGCTTTGGTAACCAAAAGATCTCTTTCTTTTTCCCTTTTCCTATGTTTATATATATTGGATGCATGTTATATAAAGATGTTAGTGTGTTTTTGTGTTGATTTAATGTGGTTTTGGTGATAAAGGAAGCAAAACAAAGATGAGAGAGCCAACTTGTAAAGATTTGGCTTGAAACAAGGTAAAAGGTGTCATTCTTGATATGTTGCATGTTTTAGACTTTTGGTTCCTTGGATCTATGTTATAAATGATGATTTTGAAGTTGAGGAATGTTGTTTTACCATTTGGGATATCTATGTGTGTGATTTTGTTGATGACAGAGAGTTGGATAATATTTACAATTTTATCACTGATTTCATCCCACATCTTGGTTGCCTTATCTGATGAATCATGAGTGCTATTATAGTTTTTAGGAAAGCTCTTTGAATCCTCTTTTCAATAGTATATAGCTTGTATGAATTAGAGACTATTTAGACTGTTAAATTGCTTGAAAAAAAAATTGTCTTACCAAATAAATAGTGAAGGCAGTTTTTTGCCATTGACTTCATCCTACGTTTTGGCTGTTTTATCTGATGAATCATAAGTTCTATTATAACTTGTTGGAAAGGTCTTTGAATCCTATTTCCAATGATATATAGATTTTTATGAATTAGAGATCATTTGGACTGTTAAATATTGTATGAATTAAAAGGACTGTTTTACTAAATAAATAGTGAAGATAGTTTTTTGCCACTGATTTCATCTCACGTTTTGGCTGTCTTATCTAATGAATTATGACTGCTATTATAGCTTGTTGGAAGGCTCTTTGAATCCTCTTTTCAACGATATATAGTTTGTATGAATTAGAGACTGTTTGAGTTGTTAAATTGTATGAAAAAAAAGGCTGCCCTACCAAATGAACAGTTCTATGAATAGTATTTCACAGTTTTTGGGAAAGAAAGAAAAGGAGAAAAAGGAAAGGAAGAAAGAAATAAAGGAAAGGAAAGGAAAGAAAGGAGAGATAAAGAAAAGCAAGAAAAGGAATTTGAGGCTCAAGATTTAGGGGTCATCCCAAGAGTATGGTCTGGTGGGTTATGAATAGATTTAGATGGAAGCAAGATTAGTAAGATATAAGGTACGCATGCATGCTATGAACTATGAGGGGGCACGTTCGCAGTAGGACATGTCCGTAGTAGGACATAGACCCCTAGTAGGACATAGACCCCTAGTAGGGTCCGCTTGCAGTAAAGCATGCTCGTAGCATAGCTTAATTCAGATTCAAAATGGTGTAGTGAGAGAAATGAAGAGAGCTCGAGCTTAGAAAGGTACCAAATCCCTATAGTCAGCTTTTAGAAAGTATCAAATAGACACTAGATGGGACAAAGTATGACCCAAATAGTAAAGAATGAACCAGATTATCCCTTCGATTTCTTATGGAGGTTATGATGTGGGGTTGAGTCCCGAGAGGGAGTTAGAACAAGAAATGAGATAGTTTACTTAATTTTTTCCCCTTACTGAGCATTCTTATCTCTCACTTCTTTTTCTTTCATGATTGCAGGTACAGGTGATCATGGTAGCTACGAGGCAGGGTCAGGTCAGCGAAGATAGATCCGGTTGGAGCAGGTTATCTCTGATTTATATTACATGCATACAGTTGTATGTTCTAGTTGACTTTTGACCTTTTTGAGATGATTGTACAGTTGTATAGGATTACTCTATATTTTCAGATGCTTTCAGATAAGTTTTTATATGAGTATATACATCTTTTGTTTGCTTCCAGATTTTTAATTTTCTTAAAATAATTTCTAAACACTTTTAGTGATGCGCTCATTTTAAAGTATTTCAAAGAAAAAAATAGACGCTCCGGTGATTAATTCGTAACATTTCTCCTTCGATGGGTAGTATTTTTTTGGGGATGGATGTTACAAGTTGGTATCAAAGTATGATTTTGGGAACCCAAAAGATGTTTTCTAAAATCAAATGGAGTAATTCAAAGTAACACAGAGATAGAATACCCTCCAGCCACGCTGACCACCCTCGCAACCGATCACTGTAAGTTAAGTTTTCACTTATACTTGTCGAGTTTTATGGGACTAATGTGTTCATTTTCAAGACCTATGAGTTGAACACCAGTAGATCCCTCTCAAAGGAGCCAGAATGAAGGAACAGTTCCCTAGGTACCCCAGGGGGCACTCAGTGTATATGATGTGCAAGAGATTTTTAGAGAGATGATGAGAGAGCATAGAGGTGCTCCTACACAGGGAAGTGAGACGGCGCATACGCCACTAACCTAGGGACATGATATGAGGAAGGTTACTTCAGCATCTACAGCAGCCCTAGTGAGGACTCAATTGCATCATATTTTCAACCTCTCTAGTATGCACCAACCTCAAAAATTTGATGATGCAAAGGACCCAATAACAGCTAAAGAGTGGTTGGAATTAGTAGAGAGTGCAATGACCCTATTTGATATGACCGATCAGGAGAGAATAAGATATGTCACCTATCTTTTCAAGTCAGGGGCAAGAATATGGTGGAACTTAGTTAGGGAGATGATCAATGTCTCAGAAATGATATGGTCTGAGTTCAGGTGCCGATTTGAGGTAGAGTATAGAGGTGTCGATGTTACTTACATTAGGGCCTAGGAGTTTATTAATCTAGTGTAGGGGACAGATTCAGTAAAGGAATATTCTACGAAGTTTAATCAATTGTCCCAGTATGCCCTTGAGATGGCTAATACAGAGATAGGGCGTATGCAGAAGTTCGTGTACAAGCTAGATCCGGAGATAGCTCAAGATGTTATGACGGGGGTGCAACCACCCAAGATAAGCATTGATGCTTTGTGGGAAGATACAAGAACAGTGGCAACAATAAGCTATCGTGTTTCATAGGTAGATATAGAAGCATTAACAACAATAAACATCGATATTTCATAGGAAGATGTAGGAACAGTGATAACAACAAACATTGATGCTTTGTAAGAAGATCCAAAAACTCCAATCCTCATTAAAACATCGAATTATTAAACTTGAGGATTCGTATATTTAGACATCAAGATTAGTACAAGTTATTATCTACTATACATTTGTTTATTATTTCAATTAGTTGTGTTATAAAATAATGAGAATTATAATTTTTTTTTTCCAATTGGATAACTTATCGGACGATGATATGCAACAACAAGAAAATGACCAACCGAAAATTGTTAAGAAACCCTTAACAGCCAAAAAAGTGTCAACATTTGGATGTGTGCTGTGAAAAGGAAAACAGTTGGTTAGTCCTTTCACAGATCTAATGAAGACGTGAAAGAACAAACAACCCATATCTGAGGATCATCCTATAAACTCACGATTGGCTGAGGATAACTCAGTGTTCTTATTGTGGTATTATGATGCTTCAAATAATGATAATCAATATGTCTGCTGTAACAAGATTTACTTGGAGAATTCTACTCACGGTAACTTGGAAGTCCTTGAGACGATATGTCTTAGCAACTTTACAAAATAACCCTTTAATATGTTTGATTTTTTTAAACTACATACACATGTTATCCTTTGTATGGTAATTACAAAACCCATAACAAGCATGAGATATTACGTTCGTCACCGACATCATTATTGAATGATGGCGATAAGAAATAATGACTAAATCTGATAAATCACCAATGCACATTCGTAGATACGTCAAAAAGAGCGTCCACGTATCGATTCCCTCATTGTGCTTAATACTAAAGGTGAACGGGTAAATTTGATAATTATCATCTATAACAATAGCAATGAAAAGAGACTCAAGATACTTTTTTTTAAGTGTGAAACATCAATGCATATCACTGAATGATAGAATTATTATTGAACAACCTATACACATGAACAAAAATCTGAATCTATTTTTTAGATCGATATCAATATGTGTCATGGTTTTCGGGTTTTTAAACTTCAAATTGTGACAATATTTGCGTAATAACATGAAAGACTCTTTGGGAGATCCTTGTAATGCATTTAGTGCATATGTTTTGGCACGCCATGCTTGTGTGTAGAAAATGTCAATTTTGTTCCTGTTTGTTATGTCTAAAATAATTTCCTTCGGTCAATAAATACAATTAACCATAAACATTGATTTAAGTATGTTCCCTAACAAATCTGCACCAACTTGTCTATAGTATGACAATATTTAATCCCATGGAGAAGTATGTGTCTCGTTCATACGTTGTAACACCTAATAGTCTCAATTTTCCTCTCTTGTGCCTGTCATTCACATTGTGGATATACATATTTAAGCTTATATTATATATTATCAGAGTAATTGACCTACCATTGAATTCTACCTTCGAATTATAAAAACCCATCACTTGCGAATGGTTGTCCCTTTATATTGCTCGA
The DNA here is from genome assembly GCF_011075055.1 of Mangifera indica. Taxonomy (NCBI): domain Eukaryota; kingdom Viridiplantae; phylum Streptophyta; class Magnoliopsida; order Sapindales; family Anacardiaceae; genus Mangifera; species Mangifera indica. The sequence continues at coordinate 2,672,461 of NC_058151.1, forward strand.
TTACTAATACTTGTAATCTCAACATCAATAACAGGCTCAGGAACCTATTGAAATAAATTTGGATTATAGATGTGACTTGAATATATTCTAATATTTATAGAGTTATGACGTCTTATGTTACATTCAACCCCCTTATTAAAAGCATAACTTTGACTTCTGCCAATGTCTTGGCTCAAAACACCATACATGTCCTCATCAAACCCCGAGAATTCATCATTATCATTATCCTTATTACCCTATACTTCATAATCCTCATCCATATTGTCATTATTATCATCATCACCATCACCATAATTCTCACCAAACTTTTGGAAAATTTATGGATGTGTCCACTCGTCTGTTGGATGATCCTCTTCGACTTGTTGATTATCCCTTTCGTTAATTGGAATCTCAGTAACATAAAGTTTGGTTGATCCTCGTAAACTTCTTGTTTGAACAACAAAAAACTTCATATCATCATCGTCTACAATCTTTGTTGGATCCACATCACATAGGATAAATATATACACATTTGATTGACTTTGATCAAGTCTTAGATAATAGTTTATTCTCACAATGAATCATTCAAAATCAACACTTGTGTTAATACACATCCTTCTCTTATGCCCACCAACATCTCTTGTCACATTATCATCACCTTTAATTCATTACACTCCATAGCGAATATTGAATACAACTTTTTTCATCTTGTTTTAAAATAAGTCTAAAAACATAAAAATACCTATGTTTAGGCAAAGTTTATGTGTTGTGAATAGTACCTATCAATGAACAGTATTATATCATCAAGTGATGTAAAAATATTGATCAAGACAACACAATAAAAAATGGAAAAAAAAGGGCAATGACAATTTTGTAATTTTTTATGCAACTTTTCACCAAGATAAGAAAAATAATACACACATTAAAATGACACCAAATTGAAATACTAGCATAACCAAGACATAACAGATAAATCCGCCAACCTTGGAACTCTACCACCACTTTCTAAACACAAGAGTAGGGATAAAGGAATTTAGAGGAATAGAAACTGTATTTAAACAAACATAAAAAATTCAGGGGGGTTACGAGCTTAGCTTTCCGCCAACCCCTGGCTTCTGCCAACTTGTTCTTCATCTAGTTTTTATCCAAACCTGAATTTTCATATTTTTTAACCATCAATACAACATTGAACGACATTAAATAATACAACAATATAAAATCACAATATTAAACAATCTAACAAGAAGAAATCACAACAAAATTATATTTCACATGAAGTCATAAATATGAATATATTATACATTATTTGATTTTCAATTGTTCATCAAGAAAACACATAACGTAAGGGCTTGAATCAAAACTGACCTAAATGTGGATGATTTTGTTATGAAATCTTTGCAACAAATGTTAATTCTCTAAAGAAATTTCATCTCTCCCTCCTTTGTGTTCAAGTTGAATCCTTTATAATAGTTTTCTCTTACGGGTTTTATTGTTCAATCACATGTGTCTTCTCTGTTGAAGAATTTTTTTTATGCTGTAGAGATTTTTTCTTTTGCTGGAACGCTGAGAAAAGAGAAAAATATTACTATTGTGATTTTTTTTTTCTGCATGAGTTGTATCAAATGGCGTATTTTCGAAAAATAGATTGCTGTTATGGTATTTTATTTAAGGTTTGAGATGAGTAACATATATATATACATGGTTAAAAAAAAGGTAAAAAATTCAATATCTACATAAAATGGGAGCTCGAACGATGTTTGTTTTGCCAGGCTAGTAGAGAAACTGCACCTTTTTTTGCCATAAAAATTTATTCAAACGAAAACCAATTTAATAATGTTGTCTTATTTCTTACCCTATTCTGCATTCTGCATTCATAAGCAGAAAATCAACGAAGCTATCAGCTTAGCGGAACAACATAATAGCCATTTAGTTATCAGCTCAAGTATTTGAGAAAGAGAAATCTCAAGAAAGTATGAGTATATATAATTCATCTCATAGTTAACATTTTAAACAAAAAGATATATATATATATTTTAGAGTAATATTATGTATATTCATTTTGGATAGACAAATATGTATATACTTATATATGTCATTATATGAATGAATGTTACCTAATTTTGTGGTGACACATATAAATGTGTATATATTTGTGTATTAAAAATAAGTACATATAGTTTTATTGTATATTTAATTAACTTACCCCATCCTTCACATGGCCAATACCAAAACACAATGTTGGTGGAGGCACCCGTATACATTTTTTCTCTTCAAATACTTTATAGAGAGGGCATGTAAAAAATCTATACCAAATGTTTAGTGTTCACAATTTTTAAATTTGTTTACAACAAAGCAAAATTTCTTATCAAATGCCCCTAAAACTCAAGAAACAGAAAGAAAGATGGTTGTCTATGAGAATGTGACTGTGAATGAAGTTTAAATGAAAGACGGTTTTATATGAATACAATAATTTATTTTCTAATTTATTTTTGTGGTGGTAGGATTTTCATTCTATAATATTAATGGATTGGTATGAGGAATGATTAATTAGTCACACTAGTGAAGATTAAAAATCGGCATTTGCTCCAAATATTATGATATTGAAGTAATTTGAAACTAGCAATTTTTTAAATAGATTTTTTTATTAATTTAATTTTAAGATGAATTTAAGTTCATTTCTTGTCAAGAGATTGGTGAATATGTGAAATTTGTGTTAAGTGTATTATAAGTTTAATATTAAAAAGAAAAAAGAAGGTGAGTAGAAAAGAATCATGAGTCATTTGTGAGTATATCTGACTCGCTTGTAAAAATTTATTACTTACAAATAATACATGCAAGTTCAAAAATCTAAAACCTATAATCGTTTTAAGACGAGTGCCCATGGGTATCACACCATTTTTGCTGGTTTAAATTTTACCCTTATTAGTTGTTTTCATTTTGCTGACACCTTTTATGGTCTTTTTGAAAAACCAGTGGTGGCTTCATAACGAGTGCAAGCCATAATCCTGGTGGGCTAGAGTATGACTGTGTATCAAGCTGAATTTCCCACTTTGGTTTAGATGCACATTACGCAATAAAACCTACGTGATGATTTTTAATTATTTTTCCACCTCTGAACTTTTCTATGATACACATAATAAAGATTTGTAACAATTACATTGTGCCGTTTAAATTATGGGCATCAATTTTCTAGTATTGTTTAGAAAAGCCCGTTATATAATTGTGGAAAATTTCTAAATTGCTTGATTCATATATGAGAAGTTTTTTCTTTTGCTTGCATCGACAGTACCTTTCACTCGGAATTTACTATGTGACATTTTTTAGTTCACCCACCATTTTTTCTGATGTTCATATTTCTGTTTATTACAGCAGTAGCGGCCTGCTCTTGAATCCATCACTGACAAGATCTATGGAAATACATTTTTTGTAAGTTCTTGGTCTGTTTGTGAATAACATTCATTTTCCGTTGTTCTTCTCATCCCCTCTCTGTATTATTGTAAGCAATAGCTGTCTTTATCCTTCTTGTCTTATTACTTTAGCCTGGTAGATGCTCGTTTTCCTCATTCTGTAGAAGTAGTCTAGCTAAACATTTTCATGGTTCTCAATTTTATTAACTTGGTATTTAAATTGTAGGTTTATATTTGACGCCATGCATGCGGCGATTATGCTAAACCCATCTTTGTGGACAAGTTGAGAGCTGGATCGGTATGTTGAACACATGAAACCTCTTGAAATGTACTATTATTTGTGATAGCAAAATTTTACAGTTGTATTCTTCTTATAATTTTGTGTTTATGTTTGACCATAGTATATACTTAAAGATCTATGCTTTTTTTTGTCAATTTTGTTCAGGAGATGTGATAGAAACATGATTCTAGGTAAGGGCTTTTTGTTACTCCATCAGACTCGGTTGCAATTATTGCAGCAAATGCACAATAAGCCATTCCATACTTTAAGGGTGGCCTAAGGTAGGAAGAACAAGCACCTTTTCTTTTCATTTTAGTCACATTAGAACCTGAACTAAGTGGTTTGTCTTTTCTCAGGGTTTAGCCAGATCCATACCAACAAGAGAGGTGCTCCCGATGATTTTGCTGAAAAATTGAAGTTAATGTTTTCTTACCTTGACCATTGTGTATCGGTACCTGGATTTTACAGACATCAGGATGCTTCTTCATAACACAACTGCTCTTCTTGGATTTAGGTCCCCACTGGTTGGAAAATTTTCGGAAATCTTATGGATGCTGTGAACTTGTCAGTGACGTCGTACGTGACCACATACTCACTCACACAATTAATGTATGCAGTTAGCCATACATTTCCTATTCTCATACATGCGTCAATCCATCGGAACATATGATCAGGAATACAAATTGTCCATAGCCCCAATCAAATGAAATTCCAATTCAGAGAATCAAAAGCTTTATGGATATCCAACTTAAGAGTGCATTTGTGCGGTCCACCGTCAAGATGGTAATTGCGTAAAAGCTCTTGAAAAAGAAAAGATGTTATATGAGATTTGTCTTCCCAAGATGAAGACAAATCGGTTCATAGTTGCCTTTGGGATGCATTTGTACAGTATATTACAACACGAGATCGGTAGGAAGTTGCTCATACTTGTTGTATTGTTAACCTTAGGGACCAAAGCAATCTCGGTTGCATTAACACATCTAGGCATGATATTGTTGGCAAAGAAATATCTCACAATAGCCTAGAAGTTTGTACCAATAATGTCCTAAGCTTTGTTTTTCTGAAAAAGAGGATAGTGTATCCACGAGGAACCGGGGCTTTATCATCAACAATTGAGAACAAAGCATGCTTAATCTTTTCATTAATAAGGGAAGCGATCAAAAGAGTCACCATATGATTAGAAGTCAAACCCAAGAAATACTTGGAAGCTTCATCAAGCCAAGGCTATGAAAATGTTGAGTTAGGGTTTGAAAATATCTCATAGCGATGATCATTATTGTCTTTCCATCTATGGGCTTAATACTTAACAGTAGAAAACAACTTCAAATCTAGAACTTCCTCGAGATCCTTTGAATTGATACTAACATTCACATTACACTTTTTTCTTTTCATATTGGTTGAAGCAATCGTAACTTTCTTTAAAATCATATGATATACGTAGAACTTTTATATTAAAGGAAAATAACAAATGATATTATTCCGCTTTTGATGTAGTGGAAAGTCTTATGGTTTGTTGTTTTTTGGAACTTTCTTCTTGAATCATTGGTTTTTTTTAATGACTAATCATCACATCAAGAATAACAACTTGTGTAATCTTCTAAACTAACGCAATAATATATCAGACATAATGATTATCTTATATCTAGTATGACTATCTATTGATAGAGTTTTTAACTTTTATGATTATTTGGATACCTTTTGTCTTAGGTTTATACCCACACAAAAGCTCAATGACTCTACTAATCCTTGGAATATTATATTTTGTTTGATAACTACCATTCTCCATTTCCCATATACATCATTGTGATTTCGTTCTAATTTGCGGTGGATTTCTTCCGTTCTAATTGAAATTACAACTTCCGACATCTTGATTCTCTTGTAAGGGCAAAAATTTTGTTTACCATATAACATCCTTAAAGTAAATTAACTCAAAACATGCAAAATTCTAATGAATAGTAGCATATAATCCCTTTACGTAAAATATCATGTAACCCTAATAATAAAATATCATATAACCTCCTCTTTATAATATATCATATAACCTTACTCATAAAATACTATTTAACATTTTAAATTATAAAATATCAGATAAATCTTTTTATCGTGTAAAATTTCATTTGACATTTTAAATCATAAAATATAAAACAACTCTTTACACCATAAAATATCATACAACCCATATGGTGTAAAATGTTATATAACCCATAGATTGTAAAATAATCTAGTACCACCCTAAAACTTATAATTACTAAACACCCCTTATTTTCTATAACATGACAAATTATGTTTAACTCTATTAGGCATAAATACGTGTATTAGACTAGATGACACCTACTTAACTAGTTCTTTAGATTTCAAGCAAAATCTATCTAAAAATCATCTCAATCACTAATTAAAACAATAAACAAACCAAAATATGGTTACATACCCAGATTTGATAAAATTCTTATTGGATTTTGTGATTTTTCAATAAAAAATTGATGATAAAGTTGTTGGTAGTGAGGGTAAGTTGGCAAAGGGTGTTTGAGTTTACATAAAACTAGGGATGAGTGTAAAATTAACATTATTTAGATTGTTTGGTTATATTCTTATAATTTTAGAGAATTAACTAAAATCGTTTAAACTCTTCTAAAATGATTAATTTAATTAATATTCCCATATAAAATATTCATCTTCCAAATAAAAGCCCTTGAGATCAGTGGGCTAATTGTTTTGGGCCTCTTGGTCCACAAATAATATTAAATTTTAGCCAAGTCCTACACGTAAGGTAGAGGGATGAAATGGAAAGACAATATCAATCATTTCTGGCATGACCAATGACCCATATATGGACTGTAGAAACAAATTTCCTCTCCCTTTCTAAAGGCAGACGAGTGTGAACACTTTGCAATGCTGAAGATGTTGCTATAAGTTGTTAATAGGATGTACGAGTCTATAAAAAATAAAAGTCATTTGCTCTTAAGAGGTAATTTAAGTGATAAGAAGAAAATTTTAAGTATAAGAGTAAAAGTTTAAATTTCTTCTAATAACATTTCAATATTAAACTTTTGAATTACCTAATGTAGTGATTGTGACATCGATCACTAAATTTATAATTTCATCTGTTTAGTGTGATCAATTTAAACCTGAAAAATAGTCTAGTTTAAATAAGATTTTCACTCCAATTGTCGGTCAATTCACAAAGTTGACATTCAGTTACTCTTTAATAAGTTGCGTACAATTTATAAAGACTTAAATGTAGTAGTCAAAGAAGCATCCAGCTTAAATAACTACAATCCAATTTCTAAAGTGTTTTTAAAGCTTGTAAAATACGATGAATACAAGCTGAAAAGTAGATGATGACCTTGAAACGAAAGGAATACATTGACTGAAATTTAGGTGATGAGATTTCCATGATAAAAATTATCCAATGGCAAGCCCCGACCACCATTGATGGTACAACTAAGACTAGCATCTCCACCATGCATGTATAATGGAAGAAACGGTGCCTAATAACTCAAAGTGTTTGCTCTAAAATGCAACCTTGAGTGACATGCATAATGGCACAAGCAGCACGCACTGATGAACAATATGAGATGACTTGTTTGTTGGGACTCTATTTTTTGGTCACTTTTTAAAAACTTCGTAAGTCGTATCGATCAGTTACCTTCTTGGATACTCCTCAATCTGTCTCAGTTCGTGACATTCCCTTCATGAATAAAAGAGTTTCCCAATGGAGATGAGGATCCAGAAAAACTTGTGTTTTTTCCACTGCAATTGAAGAGATTTAGGACTCCTCTTTTAATGCATGGAGCACGAATGCTGAAACGTGAACACATGGAAATGCAAAAACGTGTTTTCTTAAAAATAGAGAAAATGAAAATATGGAAAAACATGTACATATGAAAAATACTGAGTTTTTTAATAAATAAAATAATTTTATAAAAAATACAATATGCATTTCTTTATAAAAATAGTAAACTGTTAGGTGTTATAATGTGTGTACTCAATTAATTTGGTCTATCAATCGACAATTAAATTTATCACTCGACAACTAAATAATTAATGTATATCAAACCTGATGAAACCAATTTTTGAGTGTTTGGCTATAGTTGGAGAAGCATAAAATGGAGAGGATAATAGAATTAACACATCAGAGAAAAAATGAGAGGAGATAAAATCAAAGTTAGAATTCGAAATTATAAAGGAGAGTGAAATATGAAATCACTCTTTAATCAATTAAAAAATGAAGTAAAAAACACATTTCAATTTTTTTAAAATTTCTGAAACGCCCCTAAAACACTTTCAAATTTTCCCTAAAACTTTTCATGCCAGTTTCAAGACACTTTGAAAACGAAAACATTTCAGGAACACAGAAATTCGTGCTTCCTAGGTTTTAATTAGTTATTAGTTTAAGTGAGTAGTAATGTAGGCAAGGCGATTAATTAATTGTTGGTGTAGTTTTATGAAGGGATGATATTGTAATAGAATGGATTTGAAGTCGACCTCAGTGGAGTTTTCCATGACGGTGAGAACATACTATTGATATAATTTCTACATAGTCCATCTTTTTTCTATAAAGATCCAAAACAAAGATCAATCCAGATTGTCTCTGCTCCCCATTTGTAATGTGATTTAAGTTTTCCACTAGACCCACCAACAGAAAATGGTACAGACAAGAGTAAAGCAAGCAATCTTTTAGTGGATAATGAGAGGATGGAACTGTGTTTGTCCTAATATAATTTCTTCATTTTTCTTTCTCTCACAATATTACTAGTGTATAGATCCAACCTTGTTGGGTCTGTCAATATCATGGGATTTTCTCTTAGAGAGACTTAATTTGCCCCACATTTTATCTGCATGTCATTGTGACAACTCCACCATCATGTTAGTTGCCTCTGCTCATGGACCTTCATGTCTCTTTTCTTTTTTGTTTGTCCACCCACTGTCTCTTGTCTTCTTCTCACCAACTATTTCAATTTTCAGCTACATTTTCATTATGGATCAACTAAGTGATTTTCATTCTTGTTCTGCTTTTGATTTTGAATCTATTCCTACTCATTTGTCCCAGCCATTAATATACTATAATAAAGTTATGATATTTATAGACCAACTACCCATGTTAAAATAATATTATATCAGCAAGTGACAAATGTAAATTTTAATTGCAGTAATGATCCAAATGTCAAATCTTCATATTTTAGTTCATTATTAATTATATCAACAGGGTTTGCCTCTTTTTATGTTTGTTCATTAAATAATAAAGGACTGTCTACTGTTTAGGGTTGAGCTTGTGGTGGTAAATTTTCAATCACCCTAAAGTTCAGTTGAATAATTGTACATGTTGCTAAAAAATCTTTTCAATACATTATGTTAAATTTTTTATAACGAGCTTCTCCAAAACTGCTAAAATTATACTTAAACGATCTTCTGAATTTAGTGTGCGTTAACTACCTATTTACATTTCACTATATGTCACCTAATCATATTGTCTTGCATTCAAGTTTTGGAAGACCCATTTTAAGAAAATGTTTAATACTGTAGAAAAAGATTTAATTTCATCAACCCTAAGTGGTCCATTGATAGTGGGAAATATTTAGGTTGTACATAATGTTCTCTGATATTTCTTATATCAACCTTTGAGAGTCAAAAACTATATAAATTTCACACTTTTCAATGCAATATCCGAGTGCTCTACAGTTTGGGCATTGACTTATGGGCATTAGTTCTCTATTAACCTGGACTAATATTGCAATATTGACATCACTAAAGGGACGTGGTGGTGATATTGATATCAAATAATATGAATATTAAGAAAATCATACATCAAAACTTAGCTATTGAGATTAAGAGTTTAAAGTCATATAAATCTCGTACTAGAAGTAGATATTTTCCAATATAGAATCTAAGTCTCATATCTTACATTTAGGATCCTAATAATTCTGTAATTTCATGTTATCGACCTTCTAGCTTTAGGTGATTGTAGTTGGTTCGGATATCACTTTCTTAGACTAAGAATAACACGTAATAATTCATCGCTTGGCTACTTTTTTCATCATTTGTCCCCTTCTTTTAACTTTATTTCACAACATGGTAATAATTCAGGATTACTTTTCATAACCCTTTCAGAGATACATGCTTTCAATTAGACACGATAGTGGGTCATGCCGAACCAAGTCAAGTTAGTTTTGGTGCTAGTCACTGTGCCCACGAGCTATACCAGGCCTAGGCTTACACAGTAACAAACCTTTCATGTTAGGCCAACCCGTATAAAAGTGAAGGTCCACAACACAACCCTATCTATATATGGTTATGTCGTGTTGGGCCCTTTCTAGGCCGACCTGATATTTTATATTAATAAAATAATTATTAAACCTTACTAATTATATTTTTTTTAAATTAATACAACCAAAGATCATAAATGACAATTCTATCATCAAAATCAAAATTTGTATATATTTTCAAATGATGTAAAATCATTTTCTATATTATTTATTATCATATTCTAATTAAAGGAAACTTTTCATTTTATCAGTGATGTCGTGTTGGGACATGTTTTCTCTAACTACATCTTTTTAGCTTACATGACACTTGAGCTAGATAAGTCGTTGTTCATATGCTCCACCAACAAGAAAAATTGAGTAACTTGCATGTATAATCGTCAGATAGTGTCACTTCTCGTATTTTTGCTTTATCTATTACTACCACCATTTCTTTCCATTTTGTTTTTCTATCCTTGGTAATGAAAAAAATTAAAATATACTCTAAACGAAAAAAATGTTCAAATGATTGAGACGAGTTAACTTTTGTAAACTTAATTAATCGAGTATGGGTGTACTATAAATACTATAAAAAAGACCTTATAGAAACAAATAAGAACTCTTACTTTTTTTATGAGGTATCTCATACAAAGTTGAGACTAAACCCATTCTTTGTCATTTGAGCCTGCAAAAATGAGATTGTCATAATTGCTTGTGCACTTTTTTTGTTTAAATATATTAAGTTTTTTCATTATCAAAATATTTTAAAGAAAAACAATAACTAACAAAAAGGAAACTAAGTTGTTAGACATTAAGGAAATGGTGGAAATGGCAAGTAAAACAAAAAAACGAGTAACACTATTTAAAAGTCATATGTGTGAATTTTTTGGCTTTTCTTATTAGCAAAGCATATGAACAAGAGTTATCCTGGATCTTAAATATCAGGTAAATCAGGAAGATGTAGTTAGAGAAAATAAGTTCTAACACAACGTCTCTGATAAAATAAACAATTTTCTTTAATTAGAATACGACAATAAATAATAGAAAATAATTTTACATCATTTGAAAATATATACAAAATATGATTTGAAAGATCGACATGTCATTTACGATCTTTGATTGTATTAATTTGAAATGAAATATAAATATATTAGTAAAGTTTAATAATTATTTGTTTAAAATTATTTTATTTATAAAAACCTAACACAAAAAAAATAATTTAAAAAATTTAAAATTTTAAACAAATAAAAACTACGTTGTTAGATAGAATTAAAATTTGATTGAGATTTAAAAGAAATTGAGATTGAAACTAAATGAAAAAATATAGAGAGAGATTAAAAAAATAGGTTTGGATGTGTTCTATGCCAGCATAACCCAATTAAAAAAAAAAATTATTATTTTTTAAAATTGGTGTGCACAGTTGCAAGTCAACTCACAGGCCTTAAGTCCATACCTCTGGCACGATTTGAGTAGCCTGTAAGCTTGACACGATCTGCTACCATAAGAAATCGTACTCTCATGTGTTGAGCTAAAAAAAAAAAAAGGGGGGGATCTGAGCCCCCTTTGCCATCTCTACTTTCAATTATTACAATTTAATTTTCATAGCTACACTTCTATCATGATACATGAGCTTAACTATCATTACTCTTCGTATTACTCTCATGTTACACTGTACATATTTCTGTCCCATCGATTAAATTAAATTTGACTTGTTTTTAAATAATATATAAATGGGGTTTACGGATACAGATATATACCTTGTTAATTAGCTTCCTGAAGGTCGACTAAGGAAATCTTATTGCAGCTAAACACTATGTTAATCTTAATTCGTTTAAAGACTTTGACTTCATCTAATTGTGCGTTCCAATGACAATAATTACTAAAAGCTGTCTTCTTGCTGGTTCCCTCTAATTCTTCGGTATGAACTGACCAATTTCGGATTTAGGAAAATGGAAGGACTCATCATGAGAAGATAAAAACACAGTAGAGAAACATAAACAGTATGTTTAGATATGAGTAAGTTTCATGTATTACAATCTTGAAATTACAGCGTGAACATATGTGTTTATATAAACTAACATTTTTTTTTAAGTAAATGTATAAATTAACAAAAGCAACAAGTCCTTCAAAAAGAGGTCCGTAAAATACTTACACTCATCCTTCTATGCGGGAGGATATACACTAACATTTCATAATTATAAGAAGTATAGTATTTTAGTTTTGAAAGATCATGTGACTCTTTGATTTTAGGAAGATTGCTGTCTTCCTCTATGAACTCTTCCTAGCATTCAAAAATCTATTCTATCATGGGGAAGAATCTGAATGCATATCTTTAGTGGAATGGGTTTGTTAATGTTCCCCTTCAAACTTGAGGAGATCGAACCAAGTTCATTACAAAAAAACATTATCGTGAATGTGGTTTGGTAAAGATATCAATGACTTGCTTCTTTGTCGGGATAGGTGACTTTAGTGCAACCTTTTTTGTCACGAAGTGATAGTGTACTTCAGCATGTTTCATCCTCTCATCCAAAAATTGGATTGATAGTCATGTGAAGAGTGAAAAGGTTATTATCACGGAAGAGTGATGTAGGCGTGGGTTGAAAATTTTAGAGATTTTTCAAAATTGAGCAAATCCGAGTAGACTTAACAGCATCTTATGTCATGGCTTTGATTGTCAATTGGGTCTATCAAACTGAGTCTGATTTATTCAAGTTTGAATTTATAAATAAATTTAAACTTAGATTTCAAATATACTTATTTAGGTTTAAAATCTTTTGTTCAGACCTAATTTATTAAATTTTTTGAGATTTGGGCTTGTTTTTAGCTTATTTAATTTGTAACTTTAAAAACCTGTTAAAACATCCATATAATTTTTTAATAGATTTGAAAACTGATAAATACACTCTTATCCACCATGATTGTTCAAGCCTATTGAACCTCTGGTTTGAACAGCCTCTTTTCAATCCTGATATAGATAACTTAGTGGAAAAAATTATCTTTTTAAGCGTGCCCAAGGCCATAATTTCGTTTGGCTTGAAACTAAATTCTTTGAGCTAAACAATTGGACCTTAGAATTGCTCAGCCTAATTGACAGTTCTAGCCATAGCTTAATATCTTGCTTCAGCTAAAAGCGTGCAACAGTGGGCTGTCTTTTTGCATTCCACGTGATCAAAGCCAAGAAAGAAATACAAATCAGGGATGTCGATTGACAAGTATTCTTCCATCTTATGTAAGATTTATTTTATATAAACTGAATAAATAAATTAATTATAATTTTATAAGATTTACGTATAAGATATAAAATACTAAATTAAACTCTTTAAAAATATAGAAATATCTAGATTGTCATACAATTTAAATATATAAAACTATTATAGAGTATTTATCGAGATTACTTCTTGACATGATTTGATCTTTCATTTTAAAAACTTTTTTGAATGACAACTTTCAATGAGATAAACTATACTATAATTAATCTTGCAATCTGATTGTACTATACAAATAATCAAAATGTTTTGAGCATTGAATGGCACAACGTCCCTCTTTATCACAAATTTGACATTTCATGTAAAAGGTTTGTCTTTAACCATCTTCAAATAAATTTGACCTTGTAGCTTGGATGAATCCTCAGCCCATGAAGTTGAATTACTGATGTAGTGAATGATTGCCACGTTCTCTAAAGCTTCCACATCCACCTTTTTTATAAGAACCTTGAGTATCCTACAAGAAATTACAATATTTGTTGCCATTATTATTACCATTTTTATGTTTTTCTCGACCTCTGCCACTTCTTGCACCTTGATTGCTATAATTTTGTGTAAAATACAACATTTTCATCTTGTGTTGTGGTATTGCTATGAAGATGATGATCAAAATATTTGAGTTGAGAAATCACATTAGCATAGGTTAGAATCGGAGGCTTTAAAATGATTGTGCAGAATGTCTCATAATCTTGTTCAAGGCCCTGTAGTAATCAATGAGTTTTTTATTCATTGACATTTGATTACATGAGTTCATTTTAGTAGGTTGAAAGTGGTCTTTTTTTCTTCTATAAACGGTGAAGTTTTGATAACAAATCAAACTCTAAAACTGTGGTGTGTTGAGAGAATTTTTCTGTTAGGTTGACATACTTAAGTAACCATTTTGAGCTAAAAAATACAACTCAAAAATTTTTCTGAAAGAGACCCAATAAGATTCGAGAAGATCATTCGTTTGTTGCCATGCAACATACGAAGGATTTGTAGCCTGTTGTCCATCTAAGTCAATAACTCAGCAGGTTTCAACTCTTCTCATGTGAGAAATTTGAATAGTTTTTAGTGTTTTAAGTTGTTATTTGAACTAAATTACCCAAGGAAGATAATTATTCTCTTTTAGTTTGATTGTGACAAAATTCGCCGCGTTCACTTGCTTAGGAAAAGGGTAGATTGTGTTGGTTGGCTACCTTTAAAGAGCTAAGGAATGCATAGTTGCTCTAATACCAAGAAGAAAAATAGAAACAAGAGAAACACAAACAATATGTTTAAGTAATTCTATTGTATTCCATCTTGAAATTTCAGTGTAAACATGTGTTTATACGCCAACAATTGATAACTACAAGAATTATAGTACCTTAGATTTGAAAGATCAGGTGATTTCCCTTATTTTAGGACGATTTTGCAACAACTTCTCTCTATATATATTTATATATTCATTGACATTCAAAATCTGCAGCTTTGTAAAGTGTATGGAAATTAGGGCAATTTGGAGTAGATAAAATATTAAGCGTCACTTTGAGGGGGCCATTATTGATATATATGTTTCACCTGCAGAGGAGTGGGAACCTCGATTAGTCCCTTGACGGGGAGGGCAGGTTTTGACGTTTATTCTGTGCATTAAATACCTGTGGTGACAAAATAAAAGAAACAAGCGAAAAAGGAAAGACAAAGGGTGGGCCTGGGTTGAATAATACAATCTCCATCTGCAGCAATATTTTACTTATTGTCCTTTCTCTTGTATGACTTGGTGGATGATCTGCTTCTTGGCAACTTGCAATCAGTAGTACGATGTATGAAAATGAAACCCCGTATGCACCACTTGTGAGAAAGAATCTTATAAATTTGTGTTTCATTTTTCTCCTCCAATGAGAAAGAAAACATAATATTTTGTGTGGTGGAATTAAACAGAGAACCAAAGTTAAAAAGACAGTGGGGGAACATAGTTTGATGATCGAGAGTGACATCTATGGAGGCTGCTTTTATTCCATTAACCCAAACTTTGTTTTTTTAAATCAAATCCATGAAGCAAAATCAATTGGGATTGTCAGTCTGTCCATTAATTTTTCTCATAAAATCAAAATCTACAATGGACCTACGAGCAAAATCATGGTACATATAGAGCAAAAGGCAAGAAATCGTTTGGTGGCTAATGAGAGGAAATCGAACAACATTGTCCTTAACATGGCACTCACTCCCTTCTAGTAGTTGTAGAAATCCAACCAGGATGCATGTCTAATCAGAAATCAGAAATGTCTTTGGGTGTGTGTTTACAGGTTGCTTTCGGTAAGAATTGACATCATGTCAAACTCTCCACTATGTTTGTTGCCTCCTTGACTAGACCTTATCTCGGGCACCCACCAAGTGGCATATTTGGGTTTTCAATTTTGAGTATATCGGTGCCTGAATTATTGCATCTTTAATATTGAGTTATTTGACAGAAAGAAACAGAATTCTGTACTGCAAATTAATTGTTTTTAGCAAATAGCCTAAACATGCTTATCTAAAATTGGCTAACTGTCATATAAGCCAAAATGTGTTGAATTACATGCTTGGTTCAATTTACAGAACGATTTATTAGACACTAAGTTTTATAATTAGAATAATGGTCAAATAAGGAAATAAACTGGTGTGATTCTTTAAATAAAAAATGTTACGAAAAATCTTAAAGAATTTTCAGCTTACATATAATTTGTCACTCCTGCAAATTTGTTATGTGTATATTGAAAGGAAACCCTCCAAAATATTACTAAATAATATCTCAATTTTCATTGTTTAGATATTAGGGTTTACAAACACTATTTGTACAATACAAACTAACTGTTAGAAGAGTACAGTTATCAATTGAAACAATAGTCATCAATCTTTAACGAACTTATTGTTTCAATGTCGTTAATCGGTGCAACACTTCTTTGGAAGGAGAAGGGAGGAAAGTAAACTTTCGACTGCTACAGGATGATCAAGAGCTAAAATTGATGAAATATCTTTACCAGTAAAACTGTGTCATTAAATGACAAAACACATTTTACTAACTCAACATATATATTTTAAATGGTGTCACTAAATTGTAAAACACAGTTAAGGGCAAGGGCAGCTAAGTAAATATTGATCCCAATGTTGAATTACAACAGAAAGTTTTGTTTTTCTCATATATTGAAATGTGGCTACCCAGACCTGTCCAATTACTAGTTTGCATGTACTTTTGTCGCAATACAAGGGCTACACCCAGTACATGTACGTTCTCATTAATGTAACGTAATTTGACATGAAAAGTTTCTGCTTTCTTCACATGAAAAGTTGCGTTTCTATTACTTTGATGATTACAGCAGAAACTTTTGTTGTCTCTTATATTTTGATTGTATATTGCAGTCATATATTGGAAGCGTGTTACAGCTACTCATTTGCACGTACTTTTGTCGCAATACAAGAGCTATACCCACTGCTGGCACCTGAAAATAGAGTATTTTGACATGTGATTCAGGAATAAGAGACAATTAGCAGATGATTATACTCATCTTATAGTTATTATATTAGATAAATAAATATATTTTTTTAAAATACTAAATAAAAAATAAATTAGATCTTGCGAGAGGAGAAGGAAAGTTGTTGTGCCACTAGAGCAACGAGTAGAGCCCATTGAGGGTAGGTGTATATCGCATTGGAGTGCATATGTTCAAAACAACTTGTGAAATCAATTACCCTTAGCCATAAATAATGTGGGTACATATATGATTAATCTTTGATAAGGGAGTACGGGGGTGTTGCACAAACATGTCAAAGAGTTGGCCTTATGACAATCGATATCGAAGTCATAACTTTTCTATTGGACGAGATTTATATTAGAGAGGAGAGGAATTTTAAAAGCGAGAGACTTTATGTGAAAGAGTTATTTGTGAGGAATACTTATAATTTTTATTTATATCTCAAATGCAAAATCACTAAGATATTTATAGGTATAAAAATAACTCTTTAAATCTTAAATATATAAATATAATTAATATCTAAACAGTGAATTTAAATTATAAACTTAAAACTAATACTGAATTTGTATCAAATAACATAATATATGAATCATATATAAAAATCATTAACAATCTAACATTGAACTTACATTGCTAACATTAAAATTGTGTATGAATTATATATAAATATGAACTTAAACTTGTGTATGAATTATGTATAAACTTAAACTTATGTCTCATAAAAAACACCTAAAAAAGTGTAAATTAATCTTTAATAATTTAGATCATTGCTCTCGTATTTATGACTTTTCTCTTTTACGATTCAAGTTACCCTTTTGAAGCATTGCAAAGATTTTGTTCTCATGAATAGAGCTAAACTCGAACCGAGCCTGTTCGAGCTCGAACGAGTCCGAACCGAATCAGTCCTATAAAAGCTCGATCAAGCTTGAGCTTGAGCTATTTACCAAATTTTTTAATTAAAAATTTTAATATAAAATAACATTATTTTGATCAATATATATTAAAACAATATCGTTTTAATAACGAAATAGTTAAAAACTCGAATCGAGTTGAATTCGAACCCGATTTGAATTTGACTTTCATGAGTTCGAGTTCTACTATATATAAACTGCATCAAACTCAAACTCGATTTAAATTCAACTCTACCCATGAAAAAGGCGCAGGGGGCAGCCTCGCGGGTTGGCTCAGGCCTTTCATTTATGGGTCCAATTGCTTCACAAAACCCGTGGTTTGTTACAAGACAATAAGGAGACAGTGGGTAATGAGTGGCTGAGTGATACCAACATATTTACTCTTCAAAAATGCCAAAATACTATCGGGTAACGCTTTCCTGGCAAACTTAAAAGAGGACAATACACCTATATAAGTGGACCCATTACCTAGTTTTTCATTCGGAAGCGCCCTTGCATTGAAAATTTTACGTTTTCCGAGCCCTTTTTGGCAAACACTTAAATCAAAGAGAGAGAAATATTGAGCTATAAGATTCCAAATTTTGTTCACTGATCTCCCCAAGGAGAGCAGCCTTGGCTTTTCCTTCAACGCACATCTAATAACTTGTATCACTCAGAATCTACACATCTTCATTCTTCAGTCTCTTACTCTTTCTCAAAATCAGTAGTCTTTAATGAAATGGCAATAGACTGCATCACAAATATTTCTAAGCCTCATCACGCAAAAGAAGAATATAAAGATGAACAAAAGCCACTTCTTTTTGATGCTTCTGTGCTTAGGCATCAAACCCACATACCAAAACAGTTTATTTGGCCCGATGAAGAAAAGCCTTGTGCTAATGCACCTGAACTTCAAGTTCCACTAATTGACTTGGGTGGCTTTCTCTCAGGCGACCCTGTTGCAGCAAAAGAAGCTTCGAAACTTGTGGATGGGGCTTGTCAAAAGCATGGCTTCTTTCTTGTTGTTAATCATGGTGTCGATTCGAGACTGCTGGATGATGCTCACCGCTACATGGACAGCTTTTTTGAGCTTCCACTTTGTCAAAAGCAAAAGGCTCAAAGGAAACTTGGCGAACACTGTGGTTATGCTAGTAGTTTCACAGGTAGATTTTTTTCTAAACTCCCATGGAAAGAAACACTTTCTTTTTGCTATTCAGCTGAGAGAAACTCATCAAACATTGTTCAAGATTACTGTCTCAATACAATGGGAAACGAATTCAAGCAATTCGGGTACGAAGAGTTCATTTATGTTACCTGTTTTTCCTTTAAAGACTGAATTAAAATGTAACCTTTCTTTTGTCTTTGGTTATAACAGGAGGGTTTATCAGGACTACTGCGAGGCTATGAGCAATCTGTCTCTCGGGATCATGGAGCTTCTAGCAATAAGCCTTGGAGTAGAACGACGTTATTTCAGAGAATTTTTTGAAGAAAATGAATCAATAATGAGGCTAAACTACTATCCTCCATGTCAAAAACCAGAACTTACTTTAGGAACAGGGCCTCATTGCGATCCAACATCTTTAACCATCCTCCACCAAGACCAAGTGGAGGGTCTTCAAGTGTTTGTAGACAATGAATGGCGTTCAATTAGCCCAAACATGGAAGCATTTGTCGTTAACATTGGCGACACCTTCATGGTAAGATACTTTTTCATTATAAACTTAATAGATACTTTTTCATTATAAACTTAATTTGAGACCCTAAGCAAATTCTACATCGACAAAACTCATAAGAGATGTCAAGTTAGGATATTAAAATAGGACTGAATAAATATCTACTTAAGTCATCAATATGTGCTTTGGGTTATCAAAATCCAACTATGTCTACGATAGATAATATGTTAGCAATGGATCGAAGTATTAGCCGAAACATTACACTTAATATATGTTTTTAACAGTGTAAATTCTATATTTCTTATGAATTTGGTTATTGCTCTGTTTTTACAGGCTCTTTCCAATGGAAGATACAAGAGTTGCTTACACAGAGCGGTGGTAAACAGCGAGACAGCAAGGAAATCACTTGCTTTCTTTCTGTGTCCAAAAAATGAAAAGGTGGTAACCCCACCTGCTGAATTGCTGGAAAACTTCGGCCCAAGAATTTACCCAGATTTTACATGGCCTATATTGCTTGAATTCACTCAGAAGCATTACAGAGCCGACATGAATACTCTTCAAGTATTCACCAACTGGCTTCAGCAGAAAACAGCTGAAACAAATTGAAGTAGTGGTCATCATGTAATGTTGATTTCGTTTCTGTCAAAGAAAAAGACATTTCTGGTTTCGAATATATCAGAAGGATAGAGAGTTGGGCTTTAATTTTGCCAATCACTACTATTGTTTAGAGAAGACAAACACAAAGTTAAAACAGAAAAAAGAAAAAATAGGCTTTAATTTCAGAGATAGAACAAAAAACAAAATACAAGATATTTAAGATCGCATCAAATAAAGAGCTGTGATTAATTAGTCAGACTTTTTTTTCCTTTAAACATTTGTGTTTTAAATCTTGATTATCAATAGCATCACCTCTGTTTATGCAAAAAAACAGGGGAAAGTTACTTCAATATATTTTGTTTTTATATGCATTTAATTACCAGTCGGACTCTATTGTGAACTCAAAAGCTAACCGAACACATGATTTTCGCCCTAGCTAACATTCCAGAAACACCAGCTATATACTATCAGAAATCAGAACATATATATAAAGTATTGTTTAATTCCTCAAAATCAAAATTCAATCCTTAAGTCTCTAAGGGGTAGCTTGAATAATAAAAATGCTAGGATTATAAGCATTAAAATATCAATTTAAATCTCATTTATTGATATTTGAAATAATTGTGGGATTGATTACTAAATTCAAAGTTTTAATTATTTGATATAATTGATTTAGTTTTGACGGAATGAATTAACTTGAGTAAGGTTTTTTTCGCTTAAAAAAAAATTCAAACCCTAATCTCAGTAGCATAGAGTTGTAAATTCAAACCCTAATCTCAGTAGCATGAGTTGTAAACAAGGAGTAAGTTACAGAAGGCAACTTCACTTCTGGCATCAACCAATGAGCATTGTTTAATGGAAGAATTTGGAGTTACATGGGCAGGTGAGGGTTTAAGGCAAAAGAAAAATCCAAGTGATTGATGGCCCACCGATTGAGTGATTCAGAGGAATAAGACGCAAGAATCCATTGCGACTGACACAGCTTTCATTGCAGTGTATTTTTGTGGAATTTATTTTATTTGGTTTGATTACGATATTCTTTTATATCTGGTGTTTTGGCAGGTTGCATAATATAGAACGCCAAAGAATTCTCGCAACATTGTCGTGGTGTTTGTCGTAAAATGCTGCAACATTCCTTTCATGATATCATCATAAATACTTACTATTTGTTTTCTAGATCAGGATTCTGTGTGCTTGCTCTCCTTTAATTATAATTAAGCTATTTTATTATTAAACACCATCCTTCACATTGCCAGATTATATAATATTTTGCCAGCTTAAACCATTACCAATCACCTCCCATCTCACCTTCAAGAGTAGTTAAATGATAAAAAATAAGATTTTATATATAAAATAATATGAGTTTAAGTTTTTTCGTCAAACTCTTAACTTATTTAATTTAATAGTAATAAAGTGATGATTAGACTTAAAGTTTATCTTATTTAATATAATTGATACAATCCAAAAATAATTATTTGATTTAAATAAAATTCTCCGTTATCAAAAAAGAAAAATCACTTGCATCTCACTCTCTAAACACAATCATACTTAAACCAATTAAGTTTACCCATAGGATCCTTTTTACTTGGCAAATTGTTTTTTTTTTTATATATTTATATTGCATATGACAAAAAATTTGTTGTAACCAATATTTCAAAATAATATTATTATATTAAAAGCCCATTTATCAGAATCAAGTTTTGTTTTCTTAACTTTTTAATTTATATGCATACATACCTTATAAAATAAATTTATATAGATATCATCACACGGGTCGATCTTCTGAACCGGCCTTAAAAGTTTTCGCTTTTTGACAATCTTTAATTAATTGGAATAAGGAAATAGGCAGCAGAACTACTATTTTTCACCCGAATATCGATAAAAACTATGATGGTATTTTTTTTTAAGTTTAAAAAATTTATTTTTGCATAATTATACGTTAAATTTTGATGTATATTTAACAGTTTAAAGATATTTATGTTATTTTATACTACATATAATAAAATTAACATCACTTATACCTAATAGTGTAAACAAGTTATAATTTCAACTTAAGTATTTTATATTTTTGGTTTTTTACTTACATCTTCCTTTTTTTTTTTCCCTCTCTTTTATCATTTCTTAGCCACCAAAAAAAAAATTAGGAATCAGCAAATTTAGAACTGACAATATCTAATTTTGAAATGTGAGTTGCAGGTTGAAGGAGAGATGAGGCAACGTGCGAGATTAGGGCTTGCGTAGTCAGCAATGCATATCAAAATTGATAAAAATGATAAAATACAGTCAAAACTAAGCTAATTGGCAATAATATGAGCGAGTAGTGATAAATATGAGCAAGATCTTATCTCATGAAACATTTAGTGCCTTTGAAGAATAGTTATATTCTGATATTTCTTTGGGTTCATGCCCTAGTAGCTCAATCCGAGGTTATTCTTACTTACACATGTTTAATGAGTTGGGTTGGCTCGATAGAAAAGCATGGTCTACGAGCCATGCGAGTCTGATGGAGGGCCTTGGGTTATGACCTGCCATATTTTAAAAAAAATTATAAGAGCTCCCCTATAGATGTTAATGGGTTGGGCTGGCTCCAGCACGACCCATCGAGATCGTAGGCCAGGCTAGGTTAGGCCCTAGGACAATACAATAATAAACCTTCGAGCTGGGCTAACCCATGAATTTTTGAAGACCCAAGACCCGATTATATATATATAGGGTCAAACCTTAAATGGGTCGGCCCATGGGCTTTAATCGAGCCAACCTATTTATACATTTTTTATTTTAATTAAAAGTTTTAAATATAAATTATTTTTTAATTATTAATATCGAAGACAGTACCTCAAACATTTTATTTATAATTTCTCACTTGTGACAGAAGAATACCGTAGTTATATAATAAAAAATATTACAAGTTTATAACATAATACAAATAAATTAATTTACATATTGTATAATTACAAATATAAATAATATATATATATCATACTATTTATCTGCTTGTCCGTAACATCTGAATTTATGAATTCATTTGACATTGATACATTTGATATTGAATCAATCTGTAATATTTTGTAATGATAAAATTAAAATAAAAATGAAATTATAAACACAAAAAATTATTATTTACAAGTTTAGACAATTTTTAAAAAATAGTTAATGAGATAAAATGAAATTGAGAATATAATGAAAGAATTGAGACTAAAAGATTTATAAATAAAATTGGACATGAAAAATTTTTGATTGATTTATATAAAAAAGTTAAAAAATTAAAAAAAATAATTACCACAAGTAGAAGCCATAAAGGCTTCTGTATTTTTTTTTTTAATTTATAAACAGTATTAGACCAAATTTGGTTAACTTATGCATTTAATATTAAGATCGATAACCCGGTTTGAAAGGCTCATGAGCCCGACCCGTGATGTTACAGTACTGGGCTAAGGCCTTTCGGGTTGAGCTCAAATTCCAAGCTTCAATTTGCCCAATTGCCATGTCTAATCTCCCTCACCCAACAACTTATTTTTAATTTTTTTGTTTTTCTAATCCACTATAAATACCGGGATATTAATTAAAATCGATAAAAAATTTTCCGTATAAACCTTTTTAGGTAAATGTACAACGATTTTACTTTTATAAGCAAATTTATTTTTAATTCTAAAAATACCCTTCTCGACTTATTACATGATTTTCATTAACTTACATATGCGTATCACAGTGTATGGGTGCGTACAGGGTGTGTGGGTGCGTACAGGGTGCGTACAGGGTGCATAGGATGAGTACAGGGTGCGTAGAGTGAGTACAAGGTGCGTGGGTGCGTACGGGGTGCGTGAGTGCGTGCAGAGTGCGTACGCACCCTCATATATATATATATATATATATATAATATTTAATAAAATATAAATAAATAATAATAATAATTTTTAAATATATATTATATATTTTTTATATATTATATTATATTATAATATTTAATATATATATATATATATATATATATATATATTTATATTTATATTTGTTACGCACTCATGCACTCTACACGCACCCACGTATCCTGTACTCATCCTACGCATCCTGTGTTTACCCTACGCATCCTGCACGCACCCATACACTGCAATACGCACATGTAAATTACTGAAAATCATGTAATAAGTCGAGGAGGGTATTTTTAGAATTAAAAGTAAATTTACTTATAAAAGTAAAATCGATGTACGTTTGTCTAAAAAAGTTTACGCGAACAAATTTTTTTCGATTTTAATTAATATCCCATAAGTACCCCATCCCCCTTCAATTCATAATTTCATATAATAATTCACTGACTCTCCTTAACTCTCTTAATCTCAATATTTCTATATCAGTTCTCAAGTTCTCAGCTCTCTCAATCAATTCTCAATTTCCAAATTAATTTGTTTTCAATATTTTGTCAATTATTATATTTATTTTATTCATATCAAAATATATTCAAAATCAAAAGAGTTTAATCTTTTTGATTATTTTGAGAATGAAAATATCAATGCATCAATGAAAAATCTCAATCATTAGAGCATGTGGCTACTACATCATTATTGGGAAAAAAAGAGAAGGCAAAAATCAATAATATAAGAGCATTTTGATCAAATTAAAGGAAATATAAACAATAAATTGGTTTAATGGGATAATGTGCAAACATTGTGATCTATGCTTAACATGTGCAAGTTCAGAGAACATAAACATCTTCATCCACATATAAATGAACATTATAGAAAAATACCACAACACTAGAGAGGACAACAACAAATTGTCTTCACAAGATCAAGATCAATTTGTAAATTTTCTTTAAATAATTCGTTTAATTCCACCATGAAAAAAATGTCCAACTTCACTTACAATTAATAAGTAATGCGAGACTACATTACTAGATATATTGTTGATATTGATCAACCTTTTTTTTTTATATTGATAATACAATATTATAATAAATAATGCAAAAAAATGTTCAACTAACTTTTAAAAGAGTTCTTATGACAACATTAAACTATAATATAGCTAGAATTTATGAATTAATAAAAATAAAAACTATAAATGAACTAAATTATTTTAATAGTGTTATTTTAATGACTTTTTATTTTTGGACATAGTAATCAAGAGTTAAGATATATTTGTGCAATTACTTATTTTATTAACTCTGACGGACAATTATGCTCAAAAGTTATTACATTTAAAATGTTGGAATATCCTTGTATGAGTGTAACCATTTATAAAATATTAGCTAACATCTTTAATGAATATAAAATAAATAAATATATTTCTTCCATTACATTTGAAAATGCAAAATATAAAGATAAAGTTACTGCTATAACAATGAAATATTTAAATTTACATTTTGATAGAAAATTATTTTATATGATATGCATTTATCATATAATGAATTTAATAGTACAATAATAAAAGAGTTTAGTAAATAATAAAATATTAATAATTAGACGTATCATTCCTTATAATCTATCATTTCTTATATGTTTACAAGAATTTCATAACATGTATAAACAATATGTGCTTATGGTCTATCGTATGGAAATGTAAGCAACCAATATATTCAAATTTGAATTTTAGTGAAATTTTTAATTATATTGATGTGGCTCATTTGACTAAAACTATGTTTGAAAATAAATTTTTTGATATTCTAATATGGTGGAAAACACATAAAAAAACTTATTATGTGTTTTTTGTCATGACACGTGGTTTATTAACGCTTTTGGTAACTATTGTAACATCGAAATTAACTTTTAGTATAAGTGGATGTATCATGGATGGTAAAAGGTCGAATTTATACTCAAATATGGTGAGACCATTATATGCATGAAGGACTAGATGATAGTAGAATTCAAATTGCAAAATCGAATAATTGAGGATATATTTAAAGACTTAAAAAATTAAGATGTTAAAGATAACTAAATAAATTATGATGAATTGATCAATAAAACTATACGTATATATTTTTTATACATAATTTAAATATACAAATGATATATAAGTATATGATTAAATGATTTTAAATTAAAGATAAAATAACAGTTAATTATATGATAATAAATTATTTACTAAAAATATATACTTTTAGTATTGCTCTAAATTGATATTAGTACTTATAAATTTTATGATTGAATTTATTTTTTTATATGTGATTTATTTTATTTTTTTATCATGTACCAAGATAAATAAGATTTTTTAAATAAAATTTCGAGAGTGCTGATCTCATCTCATTTAAATTAAAAAGGGTTATAATTATGTATTATTAATTTAAAAAATTAAAAAATATAAACATTTAACATGACAGGTTGGCTTTGATTACGCCTTGAGTCTTATCATGTGATGGGTCGTACCATGTGACGGGCCGACAGGGCCCGTGGACTCGGCAGGCAACATCGGTTTCAACTTTGGCTTTGCTTCCTCTGTGCTTCCCCCTTCAGTCCTTTCAACAGTATTCACACTTCTATTAACCTCTTCGACAGGAGCTTTACTCAGTCCACTGCTACTACTGGAGTCGAAGATTGCTATTTTGGCAAACATTGGAAGTTCTGTCCAAACAACCCACGTTTCTTGGCACTGTCACTGGGGCCAATGGTGGGGGTGGGGATGGAACTAGAATTTTAGTTGTTTGTGAGGATGGATTGCTAATTAATGATCTGAGAAGCTCCATTTTTGGTGGCGGTGGTGGCCCTGGTGGGATGCAAATTTTGTCCTTTTCGGAGAATTTGGAATTGTTGAAGGCTGAAGAGACAATGTTTCTAGCATATACATGTGACAATGTTCGTGGTAGAGGCGGCGGAGGGGGAGGCCTTGATTTCGGGTATGGAATTGTTGCTTTATTGATGGGATGATAACCTATTTCAATTCTTGAGAAGCAACTGCAAGCGTTGGCTTAGTTGAAGTTCATTTTGAACAAGGAACAGAAGTATCACTTTGAAGGATTTATATTTAATTTATTGAACTAAACTCGAGTCATCTATTCAACTTTGGAATTTAAACTCAAGCTACTAGAGAAATGTGTCTGTATACATAAAGGCACAACCGCCACAAGTAAGGACGATGACAGTCCCATCCCGGTACTCCCTTCCAAAAGGCCCGCATCACGTGGAACCACTCCATGTTTGTTCTGCCACCATTTTCTTCCACCTTAGCTCGCAGCTAACTTATATTAAATTAGTTTTTAAGGATAGTTTGCATGATAATTAAAGAGTTTTATATTTAAAAAAAGTAAAAATTCAAATATCTTCTTACAATATTTTGCGGTCCAACTTGGATGGCTCCTCCTTATCTTCTCTAACTATTAAATAACATTAAGGAAAATGAACACAAACACAATCCCTTATATTTATTCTCTTTACTCTTGACCTGCCCAACATTCTTTTCCTTGATCTGTACCTTTCTTGTTCTCTTCCTTCTGGCTTTACCATAGCATCATCCTTTTCAGCATTTTCAGACATCTGTCCTGCAATTTTGTATCTCTATATTTGTTCTTAAAAAGGCACATCAACCATACCGTCATTTCCGAGATAATATATTTTCTTCCCTTCAATTCTTTCCTTTTATCTATATTTCTATAAGAATCACGACAATATTTCCGATCTCCTCTTCAGTTTTTTACTTTTCTTCCGTTTTATTTTAGCATTCAACACTGATTTCAGAGGGCGCTTTTATGTATTTATATATTATACCAGTCTTAGAATCATGTATGATACATCCTGTCATTTAGTATACCTCATCATTGTTAAATACATGAAAACAAATAAATATGTCACACATGGATAGTATCTTACTGCGAAGAACTTCATAATTAAAATAACATTGATAATAATTCCAGTTGGATTGACTGGTTTAACTTTTAATTTGATATATTTTTGTGGTAAATATTTATTTATTGTTGTACATTTATTATATGGTAAAACTCTTTGTTATCAAAACTCACATAACGAGCAACAGTATCCTGATTTGTAAGTAAAAGTCTTTCAACTAGAGGTGATAACTTTTTAGATCATATTTTATCTTGATCACGTGTCTTCGTTGAAAAATAATATTTTCTGACTAAATCACATATTTACTATACAATAAAGTGCAGACACGTAAGCATATATAATATTTTTTAGGAAAATCGCATTTTTGATTTTCCTTCAATTTGGGTATTTAAACTTGTTCTAATTTGACATTAAATATAGATATTGTCTGTTTACAAGTAATGTAAGTAGTTTAACTTCCAAAGTACAAAAGCAACACATTCTTTCAACAAAGCAATAAGATTTCATTGTCAAACACTCGGTTCAAACTATGGACATTAACACAAACAAATGAAAGTTCCAATTTGATAAAGATTTGAGATAATAAACTTACTTGAAATATGATGATCTTGAAGGAGAGAGTATGCTTCAATTTTAAAGTGTGTAGTTGTTTGTTATTTTGAAAGAAAAATCGTGAAAGAAGCTATGGTTCATAATATAGTGGAAAGGGTATTCTCGGTACAAAAATGTTTCCTCGTTAATCAATTATCCATTGGTTACCTTATCTCTAATAAAACCAAATAGAAAATTAATTTTTGAATTTAACTTTTTCTCATCATTTTTTATTTTCTTTGAGGGATTTCTCGCCTATAATAGAATATCTCTTTGGGTTTAGGGTATTCTTGGTGCAAAATTCTTGGTACATAACTGTTCCACTTCATTTATATATATGTAAAGGATGAGGAAATATAGGAAGGAGAAAATATGAGATATCCTATGATAGGTGAAGAATCCCTCAGAAAAATTCAAAAACCCTCATAAGAGTTTTCAAGTCATTTACTTCCTCCTTAAGATTTTTTTTTTTTTTGTAATACTTCTAGAAACTATGTTGAAACACTTTTCCTATATCTAAATAACATAACTGTGGATGTGAACTCTCAAATAGCCAGTGTAACCATAATAAAATCGCTTTTGTCTTAATGATTCTTCTTCATTCTCACATAATGAAAACAAGATTACTTAGCTAATCCTAACTGTCATCATCATAGCCTATCTTACCAGGGCTTGAAATTGCATACTTCTAGTTGATGATAAAAAATCTTATCAATAATTTAGTGTTAGAATATGGACCTCTACTAATAGTGTTGGCATATAGTCAACCTCTAACATACTATTCTTTTGTTATCTTGCAGAAGATGAATAAAATCCAAAATTTGTCAATCTTAGGCAAAGCATCATTTTCAAAACTCCTTTAGAAATATGCTAAGGCACAGTTGTATTTTGTCATAAAGGTATTAAAACTCAATGTACAAATAACTCTTGTGGTATAGAGTTTAACTCACTAAGAGTAGACAATTTACACTACAGTGGTATCATTTATGGAGTGCATATGATTTTTGGACTAAAAAGGCCTATATCCACCTCAAGTTGTTTGCTCACACTCTGAATATGTCATCTTTTAACATGTAGACAACTATCAGTGTGTAAAAGGCTAACACACGTAAGATAAATACCCACGTTGCAATAATTTCATTAAGTAGTATGAAAAATCAAACTCGTATCATGTTGATTGATCAAAAGCATGTAGATTATAACTCATGCCTTGTCAATTTCAGTCATTCATGTGTAGACAATTACTCAAGTATCAACTAAGAATATGCAACTAACTCTCAGTGTGTGGCTACTCACTATGAGTAGACAACTTATATCATTATGGTGACTATTTTCAATGTGCAACCATTAGATCATGCTCAAAAAGCAAGATCAATTATGGTACACCCATAGTAAGATCAGGGACTGTAATCCCTCCAAATGGTTAGTCACAATGATAACATTTTTTAGATGACTATTACTTGCTTTCATCAACATAAGCAATGATAAGGTTCTCTAGGCAAAGGATTTTGAATAATTTCTAGTGCATATAACACCACAAAGTTGCTACCTTCGACCAAGGGCTCCTTAAATAGGAAACAAAAATAAGATTCTTCTAAGCATATAGGACCCAGAGTCCTTTTGACGTGTAACACATAATGAACCTATAATTGTTCCTCTAAGAAATAATGGGTGGTTAGTAGATATCATCTCCCATCATCCAAAAAATATTGTTTGACCAATACTATTATGTGTTGATGTTCAATCTGATCGGTTAAGCAACCCTAATTGCCAAACCTGCAAACTAGAATGGACTTATGAATGTTATATCCAGCTTAAAGAGGTCATCTTTTATCGAAAAGATATTATCTACTTTACGCTTTTGAGCATTAAACATATAATTGGCCTTGATAGGTTATGTAACCCCAATTACTAAATTTGAGTATTGAATTCATGTCATTGCACAATGGCACCTTATTCAACTACAATATCCAAGGTTACTTACATAATCAAGCCTTAAGCTCATAATAACAATAAGTAGATACCATCTCTTGACACAATGAGTGGACCTCTAATCAAGAAGATACCATTTGCTCAACACTCTCATACATTGGTGTTATAACGAACTTTGACAAGTGAAACAATCTTTATTATCAGACCTGTAAGTTAGATTTGAAAAATCATTTGAATGTCTATTGGGCCTCTTTGGAGAAGATAGTTAAACTTAATCCAACAAAATCCATATTGAAATGGAGAAGATGACTTGTTTCATTAGAGATGTCGTCCCTTAGCGTGTGGTGGATAACTCATGTTTGAATAGCAATAACTCCTAACATGTATAACATAACTCATATTGAAGCAATCAATGCATCAACATTCGATGTTCAAGAGGATAATTGATGTTACATCAACTTTGTCTCTTGGCATTTAGAGCTAAACTCATGTCAAGTACGTTGAGGCGTGACATATAATGTACAAATATAACTCATCCTTTAAAGATGTAAACCTTTACATGTAAAATGTAACTCAGATCATCGGCAAGTTACATCAATATGCATAATGGAGAGTTAACTTACTCCATGAAAAAATTTGACTTTGACGTGCGTTGTGATGCTGGTAACTCATGTCAGAAAGTTACTGCCTTTTAACATGTAGAACATCCTAAAGGGACTTAACTCACATCAAGACAACATCAACTAATGGTGTACAAACTTAAACATACATCGTGATGATGTCAATCCATTGTATGCAAATCCTAAATCACACCTTCATCATGCAGACTTGAACTCATGTTAGGGGAATGAACATAAAATAGCAAACATAAAATGCAACATGGAAACCTGCTTCAACTATCCGCATAGTGATTAACCCTTACTAATTGCTCCTACAAATAACATTTCTAAAAGGATAAGGATAGGTGTGCGTATGCTTATAAACTCTAAGAACATATCACATTAGTTCTTCAATCTTGCATTGCTAGATTTACTCCTAACCAGGGACAAATCTGCACATAAGGAGTATCTATCCAGTGGTTCAGTGCTTTTTCCATGCATTAGAAACAAACTTACTTATTTGGATTTTGTTAAGGACAAAGGTTGCTTGGTTTTATGGGTAAATGTTCAAGGAAAATTAATTAATATTAATTAGCCATTTAACACATGCAAAGAAAAGCAACAAAGCTACAACTTAAGACCGCAGCTTTCATTTTAGTTAACACATTGTTAATTTAATTAGTCTAATCAATGAGCTCTAACTTTATTTTTGATAGCTAACTTTATCTATAAGAGCTTGGCTATCGGGCCACCACAATTTGTTGTGCTTGCTGCTTCTATTAAAAACTTCTTATCTTATGTTACTTTCATTACAAAAAGCCAATATCATAAGTTTAATTTATCAGTAATATAACAACAAGACATTGAGGCCTGCTTGGTTAAAATATTTTATAATATTACTAGACGGGTAATTAATTAAAATAAGCAAAAATCTGTCCGTTTATACATTTTTAGGCTAACAAAAAAAAGTTTCATCAAATTAAGCAAACACTAATTTGTTTACCCTTTTTACCCTTATGTTGAAAAACCAAGTAAAAGTATTTTTTCTGAAAATATGCGTCGATTTATGGTGGTTACGATGGGGGCTAGGGATTTTACAGTGAAATCCTAAATATGTCAAATTATGTATATGGATGTTTTTAATGTTTCGAATGGTATAAAATGATGTAGTTTCGATGTTAATGGATGTCTAGAAGTGTAGCCATTGAGAGACAAAAGCGCGTAAATTTACAGTGTCACGCAAATTGCGCAAATCGTGCAAATACTGTTCACACCACGCAAACACTGTTCACATCACGCAAAGCAGATATCATAGTCTGTAAACAAGATTTTTGCGCGATTTTGCAAGTGGTTTGCGTGATGTGAACAGTGTTTGCGCAGTGTAAACAATTTACGCGATTTGCACGACACTGTAAATTTACACGTATTTGTCTCTCAACGGCTACACTTCCAGACATCCATTAACATCGAAACTACATCATTTTATACCATTCGAAACATTCAAAAACATCTATATACATAATTCGACATATTTAGGGTTTCACTATAAAATCCCTAGCCACCATCGTAACCACCATAAACTGACGCACATTCGTAGAAAAATTTTTTTTTCCATCCAATCAATAACATCCCAACATTAAATCATACCCACAATAGATTATTTATACCAGATCGATAAAGATTATTTTGCCGATGATTCTTGTTCTGTATTTTTAGATTTTTGATTTCGGCCTTCTCTTTTTGTTTTTGGTAAAAGTAACTTTCAAAGTGTTTCACTTTCGATTTTACTTGGTTTTTCATTATAAGGGTAAAAAAATTAGTGTTTGCTTAGTTTGGTAAAACTTTTTTTTTGTTCGCCTAAAAACGTATAAACGGATAGATTTTTGCTTATTTTAATTAATTTCTCTTACTAGACTAAGATAATTAATAAGCATTAATATCAGTAAGTAACACGTTAAGATTAGCTGAATCTTGGGTTTGGTCAAGTTGAATATAGAATGGCACGAAAATCATGAGGAAATCTATCTGTGACATCTTGTTTGTAATTGAATAATTAAGAGGTATAATTGCATAAGATCCTGTTTATCTTAATTAAATCTTGATTACGTGCTAGGATGGCCAACACACATGAAGGTTAATGAAATCTTGTTTATTTTATTAGGCCTATCTTGTTCTTGGGCTATATTTATTCTGAAAGTGATATCGTTGGGGGAACACGACAAACCAGTGCTTGTTATACTTACAATCCTCAAATCTCTCATCTTCAAACTCTCCAAAAAACAACAATATTACTACATTTTCTATACGTGGAGGTGGATTCTAATTTGATTGATATGATTAATTACTACTTACTACGTGATACACAATTAGTCTTATAAATCAGTGGCCTCATTATTAGCTTTAATTAACTATATATGTTATTGGGTTAAAACTTTTTTTCCAAACAAACTTGTGCATATAACAGTAGTACAAGCGATTAACAATTAGAAGACAAATGTTACACTAGTTTATAGGTCAAGGATAAGAATGCTCAAATAAGGTATGATCTCATTTAGACATTGCAAATAGGAAACATGGGTCCTAATCAGAATCTCTCCAACATTAAAATACAATTTTTTATTATCTTGAAATTACATCCACAATTTAAGCAATCACAATCATAATCAAAAAACATTTACTCTTTTTCTATATATGTATCACGGCAATGCGTATCAATCTATGCGCTTTTGCACTATACTAAAAAAAGTTATACATGTAATCCTAATATCTATTAATATAAATTTCTTAAGGTGGAAAGGTTTGAGAAAAAAACTTTAAGCACTCAATTAGCACTTTAGCTTTATAATAGTTTTTTTTTTTTTTTCAACGTTATTAAGATAATATTACCATTGCAAGTGTAAACTCTTGATAATTATAATCGAACCATATTAAAAATCGATTGTTATATATATTTTTGTCCCTTCTTAGTCTTTCATTGAATAGACTCATCACCAGCAAATTTATACTACCAAAACTCTCTCTTGTGAAACAAATATATAATGGTATGATTATTATAATTCATTTAAAAAATTGATTATAACAACTAAACTATATATATTGGTGTACTATATGAGACTTAATTATGTTAAAGGGATAATTCTAAATCATTAATTTCATAAAGATTGACGCTATAATTACCCCACTGTTTCTCTATTTATCCCTCATTATAAACATACCAATGTTAATTCTAAAATTACCCTTAATTATGGTTTGTTTTGTCGACAACAATGGTTTCGATGGATAGAATTTCATTGAAAAATATGTTGCAAAAAATATGGGTGAGGTCTCTGATTTGAATGTTTTTAGGAAAAAAATTGATTGAGTAGAAATTGAGAAAAAAATTTTCAAAATTCTAAAACCAAATATATCTAGGCATGTTTAAAATTAGGTCAAACGACTATTTCCCACCCAAGGTATGCTGCAATCTCAAGTTTCCATCCTTTAACTATAGAAACACCAAACACCCACCTATGAGCAGTTAAAAATAACGGTAGTAAGGGTAAAATCGTTATTTTCTCTATAATATTAAAAAAAACTAAAATAAAATCTACTTTTGCCCTCTAAACTTTAAAAACTAAAATTTTCCCGCAGCCTAAGTTTTAAAAAATCGCAGTTTCACCCTAGGGTTTCGTTTTGAAATCTCCGGTGACATCTCCAGCTTCATTGCTGACGGCCTCTCCCTCCCGAAGCATCATCTCCTTCCGGTGACCTCTTTTCTCCCATTTGGACGTCCGATCGACGTCGGAGAAGCCGTGGAAGACGAAGAATTTCATTGGGAAAGACGAAGTTCTTCGTCTTCCCAATCGTCATCGTCTGGGAAGACGATTGTCATCCCTCGTCTTCATCTGGGAAGACGATTTCTCTTCTCAGATGATGTCTCTTTATATCGGATGGGTTGGGGTGGAGTTGAAGGGGGTCGTCGATGGAAGAAAAACCTTCGGGAGGGGGAAACGGTCGGCGATAGCGCCAGAGAAAGTGAAAGGGTTTGGAAACTAAATCCTAGGGGGGGAAATGCAATCTTTTCAAACTTAACTTAGGTAAAAAATATTTGTTTTTAAACTTTTAGGGGGGGAAATGAGATTAAATTTTCAGGAGTTAGGGTTTTGTTAAATTTAACCGGTCATGGGTGGATGTTTGGTGTTTCCATAGTTAAAGGGTAGAAACTTGACATTGCAGCATACCTTGGGTGGGAAATAGTCATTTGGCCTTAAAATTATCATATATCTTTATGAACAAGAGAAATTCTGGTCTCATAATTTTTGTTTTTCCTAAAAAAAGAAAATAAAATTAGGAAATATAATCATTTTTATTTATAATAAAATATCTAACATTTTATTACTTATTTGTTAGGAGTTTATCATCATAGTTTCACATTCACTCTGCAAATTCAGTTAATCAATTAAGAATTAACTCTCTTATAAAGTTATGATATTACTCTTACAATATTATAGGTTTCGATAACTAAAAGAAAAAGTCCTTTTAATGGGTCGGAGGCTAAATATTACTCAAAAAAAAAAAAGCCTTAATAAGTTGTGCTATGAAAATTTTTTTTATTTAACAAACTCAGATCATTCCCACAGATTGAACTATTTAATTTTGAAATATTATCTATAGAATTTAAGCCCTAACTTTTATGTTAGAAATTTATCTTTTTTATCACTCAACTTACCCATAAGAGATGTGTCAGTAAGAGAATTTGATGTACTTACTGTGGTGAGCAATATTAGCTGATTCCGTATATCACAATCACAGTCGCAACTTGGAGAAATTTAGCTGGGTTGTGAGCCCTATAATCGAGCCTTTATTCAAAACCCAAACACATCACGAGCCTTGCATACTATTTTCTTAAGTACACCAAAAACATTTACTTTCTATCATGTTCCTAAGGATTAAACTATTTAAATATGAATCAAAAGAAAAAGTTTAAGTATATGAAACGATACGTTTAAATTGAGTATTAACCAATTCAATTACTAGAATTTCATGTTTGTTTTTGAAATTTGGATTTTGAGTACTGTTTTCATATTTGAATAAGAATAAGAAGTTACAACTAATTATTTTTCATTGTTACCCATGTTACGCTTATCATCATTGTCATTAAGTTTTTATATTGATATGTGTAAATGTACTAAGAGATGATATGTGTAACGTAGTAGCTCATTTTATTTTAATTTTATTAAATAAATATATATTAACTACAAGAAAAAGTAATAAAATATATTTACCTATAAAAAATTCAATGATTTCATTATATAATATTTCTTGAATGGTAAGATACAAAATTAGTTTTTACTTGAAGGAGTCCTCGAATTGCATTGACTAACGTTTGTAACAATAACTAAACAATATTGAACCAAGCAACGACTTAATTGTTCTATGACTATAATTTCAATGGTCATTGATGTCCATCAGTATATGTATCAGAAACATCAACTCTCGTACTAGGAGTGATGAGTCATTTGTTTATCTATCATAACATTCGTATATCTTTCAATATGTTCAATCATCATCGTGTTGGTAATCCTTTCTCAAGGAATATGTTAAGTTGGTGTTAAAGCATGTTGATCTTTATACAAGACAATATTATGATATCAAATCGAAGAATTACATGTATCACTGTTTGTTAGAGAATATGTTTCATAGGCACTGGGGTAACCATTCATATAAAATCCTCTTGACTAATTAGTTTAGTGACCACATCTAATGTGCACCCATGTGTTCCACCAAAATTTCAGCATACAACTTTGACATGTGAGATCTATCACTACTTTTCAGTAAGATTGTTCAACACTATGATAGTCCTAACCATTCTACTTATCCCTTTGGTCAGAACAATATCAAGACTATGGACATTTCTAAAATGACCACCATATATGAACATAAAGTTCTCACAATCGATATATAAGCATTGATCTCCTCGTCATGGTTCAATCATCCTAAAGGCATTTATTCTGGCATAAATATGAACTTATAGATAAACAGTGTCACAAGGAGTTTTAAATATGACTTAATTATAAACTTGTGATGTCAAGAAGATTGACTCTAAAACATCAACTCCAACAACTCATGCATGAGTGATAAGTTAGGTATGGTCATGCATCGACCTTGTATACCCATTCCTCATACAAAAATAATAATTTTACCCCTAAGTTGTGTGCACTAATGGGATATGAACAAGCATAGATTATATGTTAAGAAATAAAGCGATATGATAAGGACATGTGCCTTAACCTATGTGATCTAAGACACAAGTTATTAGATGAAAGGATTAAGATTGAATGAGGTTTATAAAGTCATGAATTGTGTAGAAACAATTAAGAAGTGGATTAATGAGCCACTAACAATGATCTATGGCATAAGGTTATAAAATGTGAGTCAATATAGTGTGATCTTTTATTCAAAGAAATGGAATGCATGCCAATGTTGTGTGATATTTAGCATAAAAATGAACTTGAATAGACATTGAAATGCTTAAAAAAAGTATGCCCTCCTTTCATGAGATGATAAGATGTGATAAAGGAAGCATACTATCATCAAAAGAAGGGCTAAGAAATGAACTTTGATGGTGTAATGTCATCCAATAAATATGTCGATGTGATGAGATAAGTGTAATGTTATTGAGAGAAAAGATGAGAGAGAATCCCTAATGACGTAGGTTGTGTGCATAGTTATGCTAGAATGAGAGTAATGGAATACTAAGTTAATAATTAAGTTGTGTGAACATGAAGTACCTGATATGTCACATACTTACTCAGTGTTTTTGCACTCATATGTTTCTTTTGTAATGTTTTATATGAGAGAAGTTTGTAAAGTTGTGGGAGGAGTGTGAGTTAGTTGAGCTACATTACATGAGGAGGGATCACGAGTCTTTTTATGTTTTTGAGATAATTTATGTATTTAAGGTTATTATATGTTAGAGATGATGTTTATGGACATTTTACCATTTTTTGGATATTAAGTTGTATTTATTTTTTTATTATTGCATAAATCAGGCACCTTTTACACATTCTTCAATAAATTTTTATTCATGCATGCTCATTTATTGAAGATTTTTATATTTTGTTGCATTGAATGGTGTCATGTTCTAAGAAAATCAAGTTGACATGTCTAAGCGGTTTTGCATCCTCTTCGAAGAATATTCATTTAGAGAAGATGTTACAACTGAACATTACAGGTAAAAAGCAAACTTATTCAATAATTATAATAGTTTTCATTGTTCAATTTCCAATTGACTAATCATAGTTTATTTATGTATCGAGGATCTTATGCATCTATTAATCCATTAGGTGAAGGAAATGGTGGTGAGACATGTTTAGAAATTTTCATACATGCTTGTCAACCTAATTAGCATCCACAAATATAAGGTTTATAACAGCGGGTAGAAGACTGGAATGGTTGACTTATCAGAGCGAACATGCTCTTTTCAAAAATTTTAGGTATCCTAAATTCTTGTGCATACATGTTAGTTGTCAAATAAGTAATGAATATTTCATACTACTATCAATAGCTGCATCCACTTTACTCAAATGCAATACTCTTAATTTATTTATGTTGAAAATATATACTCGCTTGAAAACTCAAAAGAGTGGGTTCATCTATATAATCTTCATATCATTCATCCCCTAGTTATCAAATGTTGATGTGCTGATGACCATTGGGTCATAATAGAGTTGATGTCAACAACTTAGACATATAAAACTTAACTGTTAGACTCCAACGCTTATACCTAGTATATCATTGTCATGCATTTTTGGAAGAGGTAATTTCCCTAGCTCTTCTTGTAGTTATCATGTTTCATCACATGGTCTTCATAATTCACAATGGTTTGAATGAATAAACCAGTTGTGACATTTTATAAATTATTGATTTCCCCCATCTTATGAATTGAACATAATTTAATTATATTGTAAATGTTTTTTGTGAATCTTAATATTATATCTTCATTACGATTCTATTTATGTTTTCATGTGTTTATTGTTACATGTATAATACTTTTTTTTTTTTAATAACCAGAGACTTTGTTTGCATTTGTAACATGTATGATAATATTTATTATTAGAATTACTCAAAGTTGGCTACTTAGATTTAATAATTAATTATTTTCCAAGTTGGATGAAATGGCATATGGCCATGGACTGTGTTGACGAATTACCCATATGGAGATCAATCCTTTGAAAGGAATTTGGGTTTATGATTAAATAAAATAAAATAAATCAAATTTTAAATAAAATTGTAAAAAAGATAACCATTAAAAATAGGGAAAAAAATATGGGTATGGTTGACTTATTTGGTATAATGATTGTAGATTTGATCATTGTATTTCAGATTTATTCATTCAACAAATACGAACGGGATTCTCGGTTATTAAAAAAAAAAAGTGAAACTTTAAAATTCTCTCAAATCAAAACGTACGGGCAAATATGAATTAACCCTAGGCATGGCTGCCTAGGCAAATATATTAAAAAAAAAATTTAAGCATACCACAAAATATCAATTAACCTTCATTAGGCAGTGGTACCAAGCACAAGCATACTACATAATTTTTTAGTAAAATACAAAGTTGCTCAAGACAGAACGAAATTTTTTAGGATTATTAGCAGGTCCTTGGTCTTGGTAGCATCGACAAGGTCTACGCCATGACAGCCGCCTTCACAGAATTGACTTTTCACTTTTACACCCTTTTGCTCCATGATTTTCACCAACTCAATCTGACGGTCAATCATTGGGTCCCCAGTCCACCCTGTAATCAACACCTTCCATTCTTTCCGCCCGATTTGGTCTAAGGCCTTTGAGTCACCCCCCACCGCTGGATTGGAATACTCATGGTCACGGTCAACCCCTTGTGGCAACGATAATTCCCACATTAAATCACTAACAGATAATGGAAAAACTGGATTATTCATCAACCTCAACTCTGACTCAGTCCTCTTAACCCCGCCGATGAAAGGTTGATGAAGTATCAGCCCTTTGATCTTCAATGGAAACAAGTCGTCAGCTTTAGAAGCGGCTTGTATGCCGACATGATACACAATGTTACCACCGGCACTGCTGCCCATTAAGAAACATGAAGATAAATCGGCATAGCCTTTTAATTCTTGACTAGTTTTGATCCAGTGCAGGGCTTCCATGGCGTCTTCATAAGCCGCCGGGAGACGGTGCTCAGGGGCAAGCCGATACTTGACTGATAGAACGATGGCGGGGAATTCAAGAGCCACGTTTGAACAAAAATTGTGGAAAACAGCGGCGGCTACGCTGCCAATGATGAAGCCCCCACCGTGATAGTAAACGATGAGAGGGAGCTTGGAGGTAGAGGAGGAGGAAGACTCAAGTGCTTGACGGGGAAGGTATAGGCGAACTCCAACGTTGTTTGATTGGTTGATAGAGATGTCTTTAGAAGGAATAGTGTGGTGAGAAGGATCGGATGTGGCGGTGGCGTCTGATAGTAAACCGTGTTTGCGAGTGAGCGTGCCATCGGGGTTGAGGACAATCTGAAGGCAGTCGTAGGGATCAAAAGTTGCAGGGAGATCACTTTTGTCTGACATTTTAGACTCTTTGATGGATGATGCTTATGGTGGCCTTGCGAGTCCTCTCTATATAAGAGTATTAAAAGAGAATAAAATAAGGCACTACACATCTTCGTTTTTCATGAGTAATTTAGATATATAAATAATATATTATCATATAATTAGATGATTTTAAATTAAAAATAAAATAACATTCAACCACATAATAACACATTATTTACATATTCAAATTATAAATAAAAATATATAAACAAATAATATTACTTTAAAATTAAAGTTGTATAAGTTAAATGCAACTTCTACATATTTAGGAGAAGATATATAAACTGGTAGGCTTATTTATAAATTTTTGGTAGCTATTTAATTGTTAAAAATCAATTCCTTATAATAATGTATGCAGTCTGTTATAAAAAAATAAGTGATTTATTTTCCCACCCAAGGTATGACCTTAAAAATGATTTTCCACCGCTAAGTATATAATTCAAAGGTCTCCATCCAAAATATAATTCTTAAAAAAAAATTCCACCATGAGGGAAAAAAAAAAATCATAATTTCACTGTCCATAAAAGTTTGAGATATGATTTTAATGCTTGAAGCAAGTATTGACTTGATGAAGGAGTTGATTTGAGTCAACTATCGATTAAATGTTGAATTATTTAAAGATGTTTTTATCTCTTTTGTTTTGTCTTGTTTTGCTCAAGAGTTAAACTAATATATAGTTAGAGACAATTTTGTCCTTTTTATTTTGTATAGGAATTAAAGGATTATTTTTTGAGAAAATATAACAGGCTAGCCACCCATTCTCACCCGCGATGAAAGCGTCTTTGAAGCTCCATCCAATGACAATTTCATCCCATGTGATTCTCTTCATGTCTAGTTATTGCTGATATCTTTGGCCCATGGTTTAACCATAATTCAGCTAGTTCAATTACAGGTCAAAGCGAGTCAAATGTTGAAATGGCTTTTTGCTTAATTCAAATCATAAATGTTATTGGATACCGATCTAATATGAGTTTCAAAATCATGTTTTGATCCCTTACAAATTTGGAAACCTAAATTAATCCTAACAATTCAAACTTGAAAAACCTAGCCTAGAGTTGCAATTTTCAATTTTCAATAGGCAAAAAATAATAATAATAATAAAACTATATGTATAAATAATATACACAAATAATGATATGTCATTATGTGAATGAATGTTATTTTATTTCTAATTTAAAACTACCAATCATATGATAACATGTTATTGTTTATTACAAAGTTATGCATATTATTTGTATGCAAAATCATGTATATTATTTGTACATTTAGTATTACTAAAAAAAAAGGTTAGGGTTTTGTTTTTCAACACGAAATTGTCATTTCAACACTAAATGATGATTTGACCCCTAACGTTAATTGAAATTTTTAATGAAAATTTGATTGTGAGTGAGTGTTTGGGTTTTTGAAAGTTTGGTGGGTGGGAACTGGAATTCACTATACCTTGGGTGGGAATAAGTGCTTTTGTCTAATACAAATACAATCTGGATACACGGAATATCTAATGTATCATAGCCACCGCAACTGGGGATAATAATTAAAATAGGCAAAATTTTTTCCGCTTATACCTTTTTAGGCAAACGCATAGTAGTTTTATTTTTATAAGTAAAACTTTTTATAACTCCAAAAATACCCTCTCAGCCCTGTATACGTAGGCGTTGGAAGGAAAACTTGAGTGCGTTAGTACGTGCAGAGTGCGTGCGGTGCGTGCGTGGTGCGTGCGGTGCGCGCAGTGCGTGTGGTGCGTGAGCAGTGCGTGCACCCTGATTAATATATATAAACAAAGTGTGAGGGTGCGCACGCAGTGCGTGCAGTGCGCGCACCCTTTTTTTTAAATATATATATATATATATATATATATATATATATATATATATGTATATATATATATATATATATATATTAAATAATATAATAAATATATATATATTAAATATTATAATATTTAATATAATATATATAAATAATAATAATAATAATTTTTAAATATATATATTATATTATTATATATTATATATAATATTATATATATATATATATATATATATATATATATATATATATATATATAATATGTGCAGTGCGCGCACTGCATATGCACTGTGCGCGCACTGTGCACGCACTGTATACTCACTGTTTGCACACTGCACACTTACTGTATATTATGTACAGTACCCGCACTGCACGCACCGCACGCACCACGCACTCCGCACACACCCACGCACTCAAACCTTTCTTTCAGTGCCTACGTATACAGGGCTGAAAGGGTATTTTTGGAGTTACAAAAAAATTTACTTATAAAAGTAAAACTACTGTACGTTTGCCTAAAAAAGTATAAGCGGAAAATTTTTTGCCTATTTTAATTAATATCCCCCGCAACTGCCACCCATGCAAACTAAACCATCAAAGCTGTCACCAGCCTAAGCCCAAGTCCACTGGAACCACCACCCACTTAAGTCCAAATCCACCAAAATCCAAATGTAACATTTAGCCTCGTTACAAGTTTTAAACTATGATTTAGTCCCTACAATTTAAACTCGAACCCACCGAAACCTCAAGTAAGACAGTTTGACACTTTAACAATTATAACTAAAGTAATATTATACGTATATATTTTTAAATATACAAATAATACATGTTTAATCTAATCACATTATAATATATATATATAGTGATTATTTTGTGTGTTTTTAATGTTGCGTCTGGGGGAACAACTAATACAAATGATGACATTTGGAAATTACTACTATTTAGTGCATCTTAATTGCCTACGGCCTACCCCATAAATAATGATCTATAAATTAAGAAAGTAACACTTTAACATCATATGGCAAAATGATACAAAATTAAACCCCCACAATTACATTAAATAACAATAAGAACTTGGTTTTATACAACTCCTTAAATTGATCCTTATCCCCATTGGAATGTAAAGTATTTATTTGAAGGTAAGTTAAAAATTTAATTTTAATATTTCATTGACACCCATTTTTTTTAATTATTTAAACTACTTGGTTTGAATTGGACAAATAAACTTCAAATACAATAATTGGACCTATAATTATTGAATAAAATAATTTAGGGTTTTTTCTTTGGTGTTTCATAACCTTACATGTCTTCCACTTTTCCTATAATTTGGATCCTGGTTTGATAAGTTGTTGCAATTGTGATCGGAGATAGTTGGGTTTTGATGGCGGTGAGAGTGAATTAAGATCCTATACACATCAATAACCAAAAAAATGAACTATGGCTAAATGATTAATCTTATATACCAAAATGTTTAGGCGTAATATAGATGCATAGTGTCATTATATAAATGTTTTTCTCTTCCTCTATTATCTATCAGTCACTTCAATAGGACGCAGTACAGGTGGCTGACAGAGACGACT
Organism: Mangifera indica; assembly: GCF_011075055.1. Lineage (NCBI taxonomy): Eukaryota > Viridiplantae > Streptophyta > Magnoliopsida > Sapindales > Anacardiaceae > Mangifera > Mangifera indica. The sequence continues at coordinate 2,716,141 of NC_058151.1, forward strand.
GCAACTGAAGCAGGTGGTGGTAGCAGTCGGCGGCAGTTGGTCTCTGCTCTGGGCTCTGCTCCAAACATCTACCTTGCAACTCTCTAAGCATTTTAGGCACATTGCTAAGCCCGCAGGTTTTCACCAAGTACCCAACCCCCCAAACGTCAACCTTTACTCCATGCAACCCCCTTCCCATTTCCGGAGCGTGTCTCCCACGTGCCTCCACTCCCACCGCCCCATGTGGGTATATTTGTGGCGCCCCCACCGCCTCATCAAATCCACAAACGAACCACTCGTCTTCTCTGTCGCTTCTTCTCATCACTTTCTCCCAGCTCAAGTCCCGGTGCATAAAAGATAAATCATGTAATGCAACCAAGGCTTTTGTTACATACTTCAGCGCCTCAATGAGTTGATCACAATTTGAGGGCTTAAATTTACACCCTCTAGGCTTAAACACTAATGCAAGATCTTTCTCCGACGACCGGTAAATGGACTCGGAGTGTGGAATACGGTGGTCGAGGAAGTCGTATATTTCTTTAACCGCTGCAAATTTTCTCTTGCTTGAGAAATATCTTGTTACAGTGTTTGGAGTCAGTTCAATGACATTTCCATTGCCCATGTCGATTCTTTCGAAATCACTGAAAGGATAATACTTGTAATTGCAGCCACTGCTGTTGTTGAAGAAGCGATCTGCTAGCAATGGTAAAAGGCCTGCGATTCTATAACACGGGATTAGCGCTTTCAGTCTCTCAACTGGTGAAGATAAGTCTAGTGAATATAAGTCAGTTCTAATGATGCGATCTTGTGATCGGCTCAAGGCACAGAAGGTTACAATGTAGCCAACTGCGTGGTAACCAAATAAGTATGGAAGATCCATGTAAGTCCATAGTAGCTTCTCAACTATGGAAGATGAGGGGTCAAGCTGGCCTTCTCTTAATTGATCAGCTTCTTCTCCTCGCCATAGACAAAAATTTCTAACAAAACCAGTCACATTTGGCCACTGATCCTGCAATGGCTCAGGTGAGGACGAAGAGGGTTTGCGTACAATGACCATTTCAACAGAACAAAACTTGGAGACAACCCTATTGATACAATCATCCCAAAGGCCAGTGAACGAGTCTCTACTAGTAGCAGTTGCAGCACTCAGGCTAGGGTTATTTCGAATAAGTGGACTTAAAATATCATATGTAATAGCTCTACAATCCAACAATTCAGTTGAAGTGGAGAAGAAGAGCTCTTTGCCTTGTGGTAAGTCTCTATAGACATCTTTTCGAAGTGGGAAACGTAATTCCTCTGGTGGAGGTTCTTGTAAATGCCATGAAAGCTCGAACAAAGTGGGCAGTGTTGCTGGGGGAACTCGCAGACAACCCACGTAGTACTCAGTTGGATCTTGATGCTCCCATGGAGACGGAGCAATTGCTAAAAGAAAGCCACAGGAACATATATCACTCTTCACAGTATATCTCAAACAATTTCAAACAATATTAAAGACTATAAATAAGACTTACATCTGATGGAGTGTTCTGCAGATGGAAGCTGAACTCTTTCAATGAAACCTGTCGATAAAAATAGAAAGAGACAGTGTGTAAGATGAGGGATTCCTAGACACTACAAAATATAAGATAAGAATATTAACAGATGTAATTGTACCAGAAGATGCAGAAGTTGAGGAAAACTTTCTTCTGCCAAAGACTTTGACTTGTTGTCCGGGAAGGAATCTATCTACAGAAAAGCCTCTAAGAGGACCGTCTTCGAAGGCTTCCATATTGCAAGCAACCATTGTATCATCAAAGAAAGTAAGTTCATCTGCATTAAGAAAGCTTGAACCTTGAATTCTAATTCTCCCTCTGTGGTGCTCTCCTTCTTCAGCCCACAAACTCACTGATTCCTCCCATGTCATTCTTATTTTCCCAATTCTGCGAAGTTCCTTGGAGGAGGAAGATGAGGTGGGAAGAAGACCCACGTCTACTGGAGATTCAAACCCTAGTAAACTCCCTCTACCACCATGAAAGAAAGCTTCAGCTCCACTTGTCATCACTAGTTGCTTCGCCCTCGCTACAAATAAAAAATGCTGTTTAAGGATAAGAAAAAATACATAAAAAATTTGAACTTAAGGAGTAATTAATGATACCTGAGAGCGAGAGGTCATCTTCTTTGAAAGGAGGGGGAGGAGGAAGAAATCTGGTACTAGTAACATTTGTTCTACTATCATCACCAGAAACGACAACAGAAACCCCTCTGCCCTGAGGTGTTCTGATACGAGAGCCCATGAACTGAGACAATTCCTCAAAGACCTCTTCGTCAAAAGAAGCTGGCAATCTGTGTAGCTTCCTCTCATAAGGAGAGAGTCTAAAATAACTCTTTCCGACTTGATCTCGTTCACCACCTCTTTCCCACTCAAAAACTTTTCTAAATTCACCCAACATGTTATCCCATTTAGTCCCAGCAGTTTTAGCATCTCTGTTGACACCGTGTCTTTGCAAGAACTCCGCAACTTCTCTATCTTTATCGGCCCTGGTTTTTCCTCTTGTTGCTTGAACTGGCATCTCAGTGCTGCCAGTGACGTGGACAGTTTCTGGCTGATCGATTCTAGAGAATAAACCAGACCCGTTTGATCCACCTTGGTACTGAACCTTCCAAGCCCTAGCCAGCCACAACATCTCGTTTGGTTTCCAAACCGGGCTCACAAATTTTCCTTTTCTCAACTGGGGTTGTAATTGTTCTCCCTCCGGTTTGTTTGTCTCTTGACCAGAGGCTGCAGAGAGAGAGGGAAATGGAGAGTGTGGAGGAGAGGAGGTTGTGTCGGAGGATGAAGCTGCAGTTGTGTGAGCTTGACCTTGTGGATTTATGGGATTTGTAGTTGGTGATGGCGTTGATTCACTGCTCATCATAGCCATTTGGGTTGTTTGCTTTTGTTGTTGAGATGGGGTTGGTAAAATCTTCCATTGACTACTACTATACCTTTGTCTCTTCGGATTCACAGAATCAAATTGTTGCTCAAACGGACTAGTAGCAGCACCAACAGGAACATATAGAGGTGAAGAGATAAACGGAGCTCCGGTTACCACAACAGGTGTTGGCTGTTGTTGTTGAAGTTCCCCTTTTTCCGTCGAATCCTCAAGTGGGTTCGTAGGAGAAGATGACCGTTGTTGCTGCTGCTTCTTGGTTGCGTCTCCTTTGTTATCAACCATCTCAAATACTTTCTTGAAAAGACAGTTTTCACTTCAGAGAAAACTCACCCAATACCCAAAACAAGAAGAACAAACACAACTACACTTCAACGGGCTAGTTTGTGGCTTATAGCTTCTGTTTTGCAGTCTATCTATAATTCTACAATGGCTTTGAGCTTTGCAGTTGAATTGCCACCGTATGTTCAAAAGGGAAAGTGGGAAAAATTTAAGAAATGATAGCAAGCTAAAGCAACATAAAAGCGAAGGAGAAAGAAGTAACAGAAAAAGTCGAGATTGTGGCACTGCCATGAATAAGACTATTCAGTTAATTATCAGTTAATACAACTAAGCATTAGTACTTAACAAGTCTGATTTTGACAGGTAAGAGAGAAAGAGGAGCCTACACCTATACATTTAAACACATCCATTTATATGCATGATTCGGAGTGAGTCATGATTGTACTGAATCAGACTGAAAAACGCGGCTCTAAAAACAAATTAGCATTGTTTTATCGATGGCATTTAATATTACGGGTGTCGTTATTCCTGTGTGCAGAGAGAGAAAATGAACAAAAGAGACGCTTTTCTTGACTTCCCGCAACGAGTGAGGGAGAAAGTGGAGACTGCGACTGTAAGAATAAGAAAGAGAAGTGGTGAGTTTGTATTGGATTCATAAGTTTGGATGTGGACACATCGTAACTATGGCTCTGCTCCAAAACTCATTACTTTTTGGCGACCTATTATTATAATTTTAGCTTTTAAAGTGCAAATTATCAAGACAAAAATGAAGTTTAATGTGGGTAAATAGTGGAGAGGTGGTCCAAATGGAAAGAGGGAATAAAGGAGAAGGATGGAATCAAATAGGGCAACATAAGCGGATCTTCATCGACTCACATTGTTGGGGGGTTGGGTGAAATCATATTCATTAATAAGTAACATTTTTATTTTTCTCTCTCTCAGAAAGAAGAAAAGGCAGGCAGGCAGGCAGGCATGCTGCCCACCACACAGACATGAAAGTGATCGAGCAGTAACACTGATTACCAATCACTCCACCCGCCCGCCACCCTAACTTCTATCCCTAAATTCATTGTCCCTTGTAGGGTGGATTCCAATGGGATCAAATTTGAATATATTTAAATTTAGCTCAAATAAACAATTATCTAATAAGACTTTGCCAAATCAAAATTAAAAGTGAATTAAGTTTGATTTGAATTAAAATAATTCAATTCAATTTAGTTTAAGTTAGGTTTAAAATTATTACTCAAATCAATTGTTTAAATTTATGATTCAGATTCGTGACTAAGTTCATTATTTATTAGTAAAATAACATTGTTTTACTTAAATACTAAACCAAACAATATATTCGAATTATGAATTTGAGTTGTACTGAGTCATAAATTCAAATTACGAATCTATGCTGATCTGAACCACAAATTCGAACTGAATCAAGTTACGAATTTAAACTATTGATTCAATTCAAGCCGAACCAAACACCTTCTAACTTGAGTTCAATTTAATTTAAAAAACAAATTAAAATTTTTAGCTCAAATTTAAATCAAATAAATTCGAATTGAGTTTAATCGAATCAAATAAGTTTTGGAGACTACACCAACTCGGATTGGATTCAGCCCTAATCCCATCTTTCTCCTCTATTTTTCTTTCTTTCAAATTTCTCTTCCTGAATGCTTTGGTAATTCAATCTGCATGTATATCTTTAGATGTGGCAAGCGGGTTGGTTACCCCAGAAGCGGATCGGATCGATATAGGTGCAAGTTGAGAAAAGGATAAGTTATTCTGGTAATAATTTTTAAAACTCATATTCGGTTTTGCTAGTATAGGTTGCCCTATGAATTATCCACTAATATTAATTTTAGTCTATCTTTGTTTTATTTTTATTATTTTAATGGAATTAATTCGTGATTTTCAATTTTTTTTTTTTCAAGTACATAAGTATTTCAAGTATTTCGTGAAAGAACAAAAATTTAACTCAAATTATAAAATATGTTTTTATAGATGTGAATAATTTTAACATTAAAGACAAAATAAATATTTAGAACAAATTATTTAATGCTCATATTTTTAAATTTATTTTTAACACAATAAATTTTTTAATTTTAAGGTAGATTTAAATTTATTTTATGTCAAAATAAATAAAAAAATATGTGAAATTTATATTAATCATGTTGTAAGTTTGATGTTAAAGAGCAAGGAAAAAGATGAATGAAAAAAACTGACATGCAGATACTAGCGGGCATATCCAGTCTATCAACAAAAATTTATTACCTGCAAGAACAGGTCTAAAATAGTATGAGTTTAAAAATTTAAGATTTATATTTATTTTTAAAAAGGATACCCAGAAGTTATACAGTGACCTTGTTTTACAAAGTCTACCGATCTTTGGAATCAATTTTGACTATTATTGCAGAAACTGGTTGACGAAAAAGCCAAAGGACTATGTCCCACCCAAAGTATGCGATCATCTCAAAGTTCTCTTCGTTAACTTTGAAAATTTTATTTATCTACTCATAAATGATTAAAATTAATGGAATCCTAATCCCTTAAAATTTTATCTTTTTTCCTTTCTTAGCCTCTAAAAACTAATTATTTTTTCATAGGCCAAGTTTTAAAAAATAACATTCTCTCCCTAGGATTTAACTTTCAATCCCTGATGTCAAATCTGATGCCATTACCGATGACGAAGCTTTCCAGAGGCATCACCATACTCCGACCGTCTCTCTTTTCTCCTCTGGAATGTCAGTCGGTCGAGATCTAGTCTAAAAAGTCAAAGAGGACAAATCTCTTCGTCTTCCCAGATGAAGATGACGGTCTCGTCTTTGTCTGGGAAGATGAAGAGCTCTTCGACTTCTCAGGCGAAATCTCGATTGACCAGTGTTCCAGAGGAGTAAAGAGAGATCGTCGAAGTATAATGATGACTCTGGAAAGCTTTGTTGTCGACGAAGATATGCATTTGATGTCGGGGATTGAAAACTAAACCCTAAAAGAGAATGCTATTTTTTAAAACTTGACCTAAGAAAAAATTGTTAGTTTTTAGGGGTTAGAGGAAAAAACCTAGATTAAATTTTAATATTATAAATAAAATGAAAAAAAAAATTTATAGTTAATCAATGAAAAGTTGAGGTTACAACGTCCTTTAACTGGGAAATAGTCCTTATGTATTTTATGATTAATGCATCCTCCTATATATAGTGTGGTACAACTAGTGAAAAAAGTGTACTAGACCCTAAATGTTCATTGTACAATTAATCTCTAGATGCTTTTGTATTATTAATTGGAATTAATTTTTTCTTTTTAACTATTTAAAAAACAAAACCTACTTTCTCTCTGACACTTCAACCCCATCAGTTGTATTTGCCATCAATTTATCTTTCTGCTTCGATTGGCCATAAGTCAATCATCTCTTCTCTACTTCTACTTCGTCTCTTGTCTTCCGGTCATTGCCGATGAGTCCACTCCTAGTGGTCATCAACTCTTGGGCAGCCGCCAATCCTTCCATATCTTTTTATTCAACAGTTAAAACATTTGATGTACTTTTTCACAGCATTCTCTAACACTAGCTCGCTAAGGACTAATTAATTCCGATTTTGTTAATGAAAAATAATACTAATTTAGTATTAAAAAAAATTAAATTATTGTATTATTATTTTGTTTTTGAAAAAAATATCATTTTCTCCTATTTTCCTTTCTCCTGTTCCATCGTAGTCATTCCCCACTTCTTGTTCTGTACCCAACCTTCAGCTGCATCATGTCATGTCTCTCCCTCTCGCCCTCATCTCCAACTACTTCTATCCTCGGTTTCCTTGATCCTCTACCATCTTCTTTCTTGGTCACTTTGTCATGGCTTAGCCACAAACTACTTTGTTACCCTCCCTCGCCTCCAACTGCTCCCAATCCCCAGATCATGGCCTTCACCTTCCATGGAGATCTTGTCCTATTACATTCCTTTTTATGTTGCCCTTCAAGGACATTTAAATAAGCATTTGCATGTCCGTCTAGCACCCTATAATTTTAGTAACTTCCCTTTGATTCTTGTATTTCTATATGCGATCATTTAAGTTTTGAGAAATTAATGTTAATATGCACACTTTCCTTAAAATCTCATGTTACAATATTTGATATTTCAAAGTTATTATACATGTTATTATCTTTTTTAAATTTTATTTAGGTCAAAAGACTTATTTTCATCTAACATATATTTTTAAATTTTTATTTATAAAATTTTAAAAATTTAAAAACTTATTGGTTATTCAATATTTATTAAAAATTTAATTATATATAAAAATAAAATTATTATTTTAATAATAATATAATTTATTATTTTTTTAATTTTAAAAATTAAAAATTTTATCTTTTGTTTAAAATTTATTATTTTTAAAAAAATTAAATTCCCTCTCTTAAATATAAGAGGTTTTTTTTTAATCTCTCCTATTATTATTTTCGCCGCCAATGACCTTTTCTTTCCATCATAAATTGTCGCTGTATGCGTAGCCAGTTCCACTGAATTAATATCCATCGGAAGTCAAATCTGCATCTATTTGGGAACATTCTTTACCAAGCAAAATTTTGTACTGTATTAATACGCCCGAAGTTGGACAAAAAACAACAGTCAAAATTTTGTAATTCAACATCCCGATAAGCGTCCAAAACGACACCATCAGCTTCGCTTTTTGTTGCTCAAAAAGAACCAATACACTACAGAACCCCAACCTCTCTCTTACTGCTTCCAACCTCTCTCTTATAGCCAAAATTACGATATAAAATCAAAATTCTGTCAAATAAAACTAAAGAAAAGAAATCTTTAAAAACAAAAGAAAATGGAACTTAGACCGTAAGGAGAAACTGATGGCATCTCTATGTTTCGACAAACGTTCATTTGTCAAAACATAGATTCTACCAGAAAGTTTGGCCATTATTTGAACAGTAAAATTCTCATGGGAAGATTTTCATCCATTTACCCGTGTCTGCATTGGAAAAATCTCTCTTCCTCCCTCTGTCCCTTTCATTTTTATAACACTTTATAAAAATATAATAAAATATTTATAAAATGCTATAATATATTTAATATTTAAGAATTTAAAGTATATATAAAAAAATAAATTAAAAAAGAGATGAATCAAGATATATCTTTCACTTTCTCTATCTATACCTTATTTTAGATTACAAGACTCGTCCTGTATCTTTCATTAAACCCCTTTCTAAAGTGAGAAGCAGGAGAGTACTCATAATATCATGAAATGGCTGACAAGTTACATCAAATTCAGAAAGTAGCATATATAGAGTTGAGCAGCGGCAATGACAGACAGGGTTATGGAAGTCACTGAATCAACATGAATTTTGGGTAATTTGATCCAGTTGTAAGTACCTTCTCGCGTGACTACCATTCATGGATTCGAATAACCTTTTTATTTTTCACTGCTGTAAAGGCTGCCACCTTGAAGCTGGACGACCATCATATTCATAACTTAGAAAGTAAAAAGAAAAAAGGAAGAAAACGAAGTGTAGGTTGGATTTTTCACTGGCCCGTTAGACTCCACAAACCGTTAGTAAAAGAATAGAAAATTTTACACAGAATGACAAGGAAATTAATGGCACCCGGAAGTCTAATTGATAAAGCTAATGTAAATAGGGCGGCTGAAGCTTTTTGAAAAAATCCATAGCCTTAGGATGTTGCTGTCAAAGGGTTAAGGGATACAGAGAGATATTGCAAATGCTTTTAACAGAGAAAAATGAGGAAGACGATGCTTTTTAATCTTTTGTGCAGTAGAAGAAATGAATGGTAAATATCGGAAACCAAAAAAGAGGTCTCCCCAGTATAGTAGGGGGTCCTCATTAGGCAGATGGGATAACTAGGTATCTCTTTTTTTATACTTACAATACTATAAAACAAGCATCTTGGGATTTGAAACTGTAATAAAAGCCTGCTACCAGACTTTGCCTGCTCTTCTTCACTTTTCTTTCTTGTCTTTAATTTCTCGACATTATATTCCCTCGAGATTTATTGTCATTGTAATGGTTAATTTTATTATTTATAAATAGAATTATATTCTAATTAAATTTATTTAAGTTTAAATTCAAATTTATTTTAAATGAGTTTAACTTAAATGAATATGAACTCTAATTCGAATGTGAAAATTTAATATTTTTAAATTCAAATTTTAAAAGTGTTTGACTCATACGCTTAAAATTTTTATATAAAATCAAGTCATTTTAACCAATATATATTAAAATCGTATCATTTTATTAATAAGTCAAATTTAAAACTCAATTCAAACTTGAATCTGAATCAAATTCGAGTTTCATTCTTTTATAATAAGTTGAGCTCAAGTTTAGGTGGACTTAAACTCGATTCGCTTCAAACCCAACCCTATTTATAATACCACATTAAAATATTAATTTAATTTTATATTATATATTAAAATATTATTGTTTTAATGACGAATCGAGTTCGAAACTCAATTCGAATTTGAATCCAAACCGAATTTGAGTTTGACTTTTTTGCAATGAATTGAGCCCAAGTTTAGATGGACTTGAACTAGATACTATTTAAATTTAACTGTATTTATAATACCATATTAAGATATTAATTTCATTTTATAATATTATTAAAAATACCTTGAAAATAAAAAATGCATTTACTTTTATTATTTATTTCACTCTTCATCTTTCAACAAGAAGTGATATAAATTCTCCCACTTAAAATTTTATTTTAAAAAATAACTATATAATTTATATTATTTTACTCCAACTCTAATTCTATAAATAGAAAATAATAATAATATAATATTTAAAAAATAAATTATTATATTATTTATTACTATTTTACTTTTCAAAATTATGATATTATCTTAGATTAATAAAATTTAAAAATACTTATTATGCATAAAATTTGTCATTAACACACTCTCATCTTTTTTTTTTTTTTTTACAGTAACTCTCTTATTCCTTGCAGATAATTTTGACAAGTTGAGATTTGGAGAAGAGTGGCTCTATGGGTTTGAGTTCGAAAGGGTGGCGGTTCTGGTGGGTTTGAATTTGAAGGGGTGGCCATGTTTAACAGTTTTGGATTTGAGCAAGTGACAATTCAAATGGGTTTAGATTTGGAGGAGTAGTGGCTGTGATGATAAGATTTTCAAACTTGAATTATAAGAACTGAATTATAGAGACAATTCTTTTAATTTTTTTTCTAAAATTTTTTATAGTAAAATTACTCATTTATTCTTACCACGGTAGTTTTTTTTCTAAAAGAGTAAGATTTTAGGTGGAAATTTTTATTTCTGTATTATGTGGATGAAAAAAATTTTAAAGCAAAAATTTGGGTGGGAAATGACAAAACACTCTTTTACAAGCCATCTCATTTGACAATTCTAGAATGTACAAGTTTTCCTCAACATTCCTAATTTTGAAAAAGAAAACATTAATGTTAATTAAATAACTTGACATACATGCTTCTTGTTAATGGATAATGTGGGGCTTGTGGGAATTAAAGGTTATTTAAATGATGGGAGTTTCATTTGAAATACAAATAGGCCAAAGGACTATTTCTCACCCAAAGTATCATTTTATCTCAAGTTTTTATCCTTTAATTTTGAAAATCTCATTTACTCGTTCACAAGCAGTTAAAATTAATAGAACTCTAACCCCTTAAAATTTTATTTTCTCCCTCCTAAATCTTAAAAAACTAACAATTTTTTAATAGGTCAAATTTTAAAAAATGACATTTTCCTTTAGGGTTTAATTTTCAAACTTCGATGTCATCTCTGATGCTATTGTCGACAGTTTCACCCTTGTAAAACTTCCTCTCTTTCTGGCAATCTCTCTCCTCTTAGTTGGATTCTTGATCGACATTGAATGAAGTCGGGGAGATGAAGAACTTCAATAGGAAGATGAAGTTCTTCATTTTCTCATAAGAGACGAAGAGCTTCAATGAGAAGACGAAGCATGATGATGTTCCAAAGGAGGGGAGATCTTTGTTGGCTGGTGCTCCAAAGGAGGGGAGAGAGTTTGCTGGAGCATGATGATACATTGGGGAATCTTCTTTGCCTCCGACGATGGCATCAAAGATTGAAAACTAAACCTTAGGAGGACAATATCATTTTTTAAAACTTGACCTAAGAGGTAAACTTTTAATTTTTAGGGTTTTGAGAGAAAAAAAAAGTTAAATTTTAATTTATTTTTAATATATGAAATAACGATTTTACCCTTGAAACTAACAGACTTAATCCTAGAGTATTTGAAAATTTATAGTTAAAAAATAAAAACTTGGGAAAATATGATACTTTGGGTGAAAATAAGTCCTTTGGCCATACAAGTCTATGATGGTGACCAAGTATTAATTTCTACAATCTACTCATAACTCATTTTTGCAAGACCCATGTAACGTCAATATCATGGACCCATTACATGCAATATCTGAACTCTATGTATTTTGGGCTAAAAGACTTATTCCACTGAAGGTTGAGAGCACATTAAACTTTCACTCCTTCAGGTTTAAAAACTTAAATTTTCACTCGTGCACTAAATTTGATTGATAGTGAAAAAAAAATAAAAATTTTATTAAAAAAGAAAAGTTTACCTCTTCTTCTTATTATATTTTTTAAAATTAATAATTTTTTTTCAACTTAGTTTTATAAAATTATTTTTTCTGTTTTTATATTTTAGGGTTAATAACTATCCTCTCAAAATTTAAAACATTTCATTTACATTCTAAAAGTTTTATTTTATTTTTTTGATGATCATTTTATTAGGTGATTCATTCTAATGTATCATCAAACCTACCACCGACACCTCATCTCCCTCTTTGATGGTTTTTTGATGCAAAAATCATCAAAATCTGATTAAAATAATAGAATTTGTTGTATGGATCTATGTAACATGTGATAAATTTTAAACTAATTCTAATTATTATTGGAATTAAAAAAAAGATTTAGTGGTCTAAAATGACACACCACTTTATTTTTAATTTACAAAGATAGGTGTTAAGGGAAAATGAATCGCATTTATTTTTAAATTAAAAATAAAATAATATCTAATTACATATAATTTTATTAATTTCACTTATCATAACAATAAAATTAGGTCAACCAGCAGAATTTTTATACTAAATTTCTGCAGCTCAGAGTCATAGAATAACTAGTTTATGGGACGGCAAATTTTCTAAACAAAGTGTACTTCAATCAATGACAAGTAAACTGGGAGACCCTTAAAAGGGTGTGTTTTGGACGGAGTTTTATAAATATTTCTATAGTAATTTATCATTTATTATTTTTATTACCTTATTAAATTTATTAGTAATAAAATATTATAATAATTTTTTATTATTAATATTGATATCATTTTCATTTTAGGTATTAAAAAATTATCAAAGTAATCTTGATTTTATTATCATTATAATTATATTTATTAATTTTTTTGGATAAAAATAGTTTTATTTTAAATTAATATAATAATAATATAAAAAAATTTCTAGAATAATTATACTCAAAAGTATTTAAGTAAAATAATATATTAGTATTATTTTATTATCTCTAACCAAACACAATAATTATTTATACCTATTTATTTTATCAAATATAATAATAATTTATATCTAATAATTTTCAAAGTAATTTATCAATTTTTATAATAAAACATTATCCAAATCAAATGCCCCTAAATGATAGTTTGAGTAATAAAAAGAGAGACTTTACATCTAAAAAAATACAAGTTTAAGTCTCATATGATAATATATTAAAATTAAAATTTTAATTTATTTGATTTAATAATTATAAAATTAGTTATTAAATTTAAAGTCTGTTTTATTCTATATTATTAATTTCTTTTTAATGTAATGATATGATTTTAATAGTGTTCTCGTTATAAAAAAAAAAATGATTTAATAATATTGAAGCCTTGGCCAATAATATGAACTTTGGAAGACCAAGTCATATTTGTCCCTAGAATTTTCTTGAACACCATTCATTTCAATTTCAAACTTTAATTAAATCAGCACTTTCCCATGAAAGAGAAAGAGATTTAACATTGAATATATAATAATACTAAATTTAAAAGTCATCCAATGTCTTCACATTATTCCATTGTTCCTTTCTATAGCTTTCAAAATCAGTATCATTTTCGTCGTTTTCTTCATCTTCTTCATCCATATCTTGAACATAAGTCAACTTTTTTGTCCTCCTTACACCACCCTTTAACCAATTCACCACTTCCACCATTGTAGGCCGGTTATCAGGGTTACCATCAGTACATCTCATCGCAATCATGACCGTTGATTTCAGTTGATCACGATCAAACTTACCCTTCAGTCTGGGGTCCGCAATGTGATCAAATGCACCCTTTTGAACGTAAGGAGTGACCCACTGCACAATATCGCGCTTCACTCCTCCAGGGAGCTTCTCTAATGGCTTCTTTGCACTAATAATCTCTAAAAGCAAAACCCCAAAGCTATAAACATCACAACTTTCTGAAACTTTCCCCCACATGGCGTATTCAGGTGCTAAATAGCCAAGAGTGCCCTTTACTCTAGTGGTCAAATGAGTAACCCCATGTGGTATCAGCTTTGCAAAACCAAAATCTGCAACTTTTGCTTGAAATTCTGTATCTAAGAGCACATTACTTGCCTTTATATCTCTGTGAATTATATGAGGATCGGCCTCGTGGTGCAAATACCTTCAAAAAATTAGACACCCCATAAGTACAAATTATTCATAAACATATATATTAGGAAGAGTAAAACTATACTTAGAAACAAATTATACACTTTTTGAGTACAAACTGTAAATGTAAATTGCAAGCGGATGATATAATTTTTTTTTTTTTCACATTAAAATCGCCTGACCAAATACTACCACAGTGGAAGCATTTGTTTAGAAATTTACTGATAAAAGAAATACTTACGTTAGTCCCTCAGCTGATCCGATGATGATGCTCATTCTCCGAGGCCAATCAAGCATACAATCTGGGGCAAGTTGGCCATGTAAATGGGTGACCAAACTATGATTAGGCATGTAGTCATAAACTATAAGCCTTTCATCTCCTCCTGCATAAAATCCCCGTAAACCTAACAGATTCTTGTGTCTCACCCTTCCAAGAATCTCCACTTCAACTGCAAATTCCATTTCTGCTTTTGCACTCATCGCTTTCAGTCGTTTCACTGCTATCTGCAAATTCATTAAAACCCTAAAACAATTAACAAATCACTTCAATCGTTTTAATAGCATCTATATAATTAAAAATATGGTAAACTTTGTGGCATGCCTCGTTGCCTTTACTTGTCCTTCCCCAATAAACACTTCCAAATCCTCCCTCGCCAATTTTGTTATCATTATGGAAGTTGTTTGTTGCATGAAGAAGCTCCTTGAAGGTGTAAATTTCCCATGGATAATCCCTGTTAGTATATATGCTACAAATTTCCACGCAAGGGAAAGATAAGAATCATATAAATTATCTAAAGAATTTGCACTTTTTACTTCATTATGTAATCATACACAGACCTGATCTCCTGTTTCTCTTCAGAGACGCAGCAAAAACAATTCCAAATCATTTTTGACGGGTAAAAGTAGTGGATATTGGAAGGTTATTGCTGTGGATCAAGCAAGAGGAAAGCAAATATGCGGTGATTTTGAAGCAGGAATAAGAATCTTATGTAGAAGACAAAAGAAATTCCTCGGAAGTCAAGGAGTTTGTAGTATGATGATGTGAAAACAAGATGAACATATCAGCCTTCTGTATTTTAATGCTCGATGGATTTTGCCCAGCTATCGCCTCTTTGGAAATGTCAAATGTAATTTGATATTCATAATTTAATCATATTTTATGGTCAACCGATAGTGACCTTATAACTCCAATAATTAGTTGATTTAATAATCTATATATATATGGACGGTCGATCACTTGATTGACCAGCTCTTTATGATATATAGCATAAAAAATTTAGGTTTCGAATAGCTGAGAAAATGTCATATTTCATGGACAATCAGCTGTACTTAATTCATTCAATTCAAAGTTGAACTACTCTCCAACAGTTAAAAAAACAATAAATTATAAGAAGTAATATATCTAATGTCAAATTGACTGTAGAATACACTCATTACTGAAGAAAAAATGATAAGGTTTAACCTAATGTCCATGAGACTCAGTACATACTAAAAGGTCAGTGTACTGATGAATTGGTAAACTTGAAATATTCTGGCATGGGTTAAATCTTCTAGAACATAAGACGAAAAACAAAAAAAACACTTTAACTCATTGTTTATTTGTCATTTATAACTGCAATGGTCGGGCAATTTTAGCATAATAAAATCATGTGTATATATATTTAAATATATAAATAAGTATATAAAAAAATAATATTATATATATATTTTAAGTATATAAAATAAATATATAGATGATATGTTATCATATAATTAGATATTATTTTATCTTTAATTTAAAATTATTAAATTATATGATAATACATTATTTATGTCTTTATTTTATATACTTAAAGTATGTACATAAAATTTTATTGTTATAGAAAAAATAAACATTCATAATTAAGTGATAACATATCATATATTTGAATATCAAAAAGTTAGAACATAAATTAAAAAACAATAATAAAGTTAAGTATATATTTTTTTGGTGTACAAATTGAGTATACAGATGATATGTTATTATGTGATTAGATAATTTTAAATTAATAATAAAATAATACTTAATCATCTATATATTTAAATTATATTTAAAAAATATGCATATGTAATATTGATTTTAAAAAAACAAAACAGGCCACAGTTAATGAAGCATTTTGGGCTGTGTTACAGTTATTGGGCCATGCAGGCTCACAATGGTCATTTCATTTGTCAAAATATGTGGGCTTGGAAAGCTTGGAGGCCACTAACATTTAGGTCAATACATAAATTGGGCTTAAATGGTGCTCAAGAGTTAATCACTCCATTAACTCTTGAAGCACTCCAGTTAATGAAGTTTATTTTAATATAATTAGTATATACGCAACATTGTTCTCTGAGAAATCTTACGGAATTAATTCTTTATCTCTTTTTACTCCTCAAAGCCTTTTTAAATTTTTAATTATTAATTTGAATTATTTCACAAACTATGACCTGGTCTTAAAAGAAGTGATGAAGAATGAAATTATTCTATACCAGTAATCATAAAAAAGGTTTTCTAGCTGGTTCAATCCTGTAAAAGAGCTAAATCGCTCAACCATACTAGCAGTGCTCAAAGAAAAACTCAAGATCTAATTGAAATACCTCGGATTTTTCATTAAGAAATGATTTTGGGTTTTACAACTATATTTATACATGAAAAGCTAACTAACTAACAACTAATCGTCATCAACTGAAATAACCGTTATCGATTTCTAGCTAACCCATCCTCTGGTTACCTTTTGATCATCAAGGATTGCGAAGTTGGTGAGATTTGGTTGAATTGAGCTTCAAGGAGAAAAACAATGCATATTGAGTGAAGAAGCCAATGCTCTAATTTTGTGAAAAATATTTTCAATAACAAAATGCAATGTTTCACTACTTATCTCAACAAATCCGAATTATGAAATCTGTTCATTTAACAAAGTGACAACATCTCTAAGATGTTGTATTGTTATGCTAGTAAACTTTTATTTAATTAAATTGATGGATATAATACCAAAGAAGTGATAAACTATATAATCAGTATCTGACCACATCGTATTTGACTCCTCATATACTTACAAATCAGCCCAGCATATGAGTAAAATACCTTATAACCTAAAATAGCAAGAAGATTGAAACTTGACATGATCTCCTTATCGTGTCAAGCTTAATTTTTTCAGTGGATTAGGTTGTTAGACTAAGATGTTATATAATAGATTAAATGAAGAGTATTCGGTCATGCATTTACATTGGCTAACAAATATTCTCCTGGACGTTAAAGAACAAAAAAATTGTAACACTGTCATTTCAGGAAGTAAAATAATTTAAGCAATTTGGCTCTAAAAGATATTATCCACTCAAATTAATTTTGTTAATTTATTTATATAAAATGGTATGTCCATATATGATTGAATGATGTGATTATATATATATATATATTTTAAAATTATTTAATCATATGTTAATATATCAATTCGTAAAAATAAGCTAATAGTATTTGTTTATATATATAATATTACTCTTAAAAAGCTCATTCATTGATCTCCAACAATTGAGTTTCGAGCATGTGTTCAAAAAATTCGAGATGAAACAATGTAATTTCTAGCTGAAGCTATCTTTGTGTCCATCTATTAATTGCAGTAATATATGTGTGTGTGTATGTATATACATACACACGTATGTATGTATGTATTGTTCCTTACATGCCCTGACCATTTTGTTGCTATAAGATAGTTAGCTTTTAGAATATTAAATCATATGGAACTTTGTTTTGATGCTGCATGCGTTTGCACAAATTTATATAGAAAATATGAAATCTACTTTGAGGCCACTCAAGATACAAATCTGAGAAGGATAGATAAACAAAAATTGGGTGATGTTGAAAAGAATATTTAATGTTAATATATGAATTAATGCTTATAGATACATATAATAACATCCAAGATATGACACTCTGAAGGCATAGCATAGAAGATGGGAGAAAATATACGTTGCATGGTCAAAAAACGCTGCTGAAGCAGAACTATCTATATGTAGGGACTCAATATGAGGCTTTCCGGTTATTCTAAAAACACAAGACATTTAAAATTTTACCCAAACTCCAACAGGGATAAATATCATATTATATAAGAGTGATTATTAAAAACTGATATCAAAGTTGGATCAATGTTATACAGTGTGGCCTGTTGAATCACAATCTAGGCTTAATTTCCCACTTACAAGGACACATTGCCGCCCTTTACAAGGATACGTTAAAAAATATACATAAAAATCTCATCTGAAATTAAGTGTCATTTACCAAATCAACACTTCATTTGCATATGAACACCGCATACAATTACATCACTTGAGATAAGTTTTTGGGAGTATCACCAGAGATAGCCAGTATAATTCTTCTAAGTCCTAGACTTAATAAGATGAGATGACATAGTTATCTTAGACTCAGTTCCCCTCACACAGGACATGTAACCCTACTCGAGATCCATTAGTTTTGAGTCATAAAGCGATTAGGATGAAGTGATGGCCACTTTTAAGTCATAGAGTTTTCAGAAGGTGAATCGATGAAGTGAATAAATTCAATATCTCGTGGTTATAAGAGTGTCATCAGAGTATTGTGGGTAGAGGCTTTTTTCATATGTATTATAGCTATCTTTCTACTATATAAGAACTATATATGTATATATAATGAACTACTCCCACATTTACCACTGGCTCCATTTCTATAACAACTCAAAAAGGGCTAATCAATTAACTACATATTCCATATAGATTAATTATGATTAAAAGATGAAAAAACTTTAATTTTTTTTTTCTCAGAGTTTGCAATCAATGGAATTTCATTTAGAATCTATACTTTTATGCAAGAGGCAAGTGAAACGGGAAGGCATGCATAGGCCATACAGTCAGCTTCTTACATGATTGCATTCAATGAAATCTTGTTAGAAGTTTTCACAAATATAGTAATTGATTAGAATGTAATGGCTGGAGTCTCAGTAAGTATAGTGGAAGGTGGACAGTAATGGTTAGAATGTAAGGTAGGCTGTGTCATTAGTTGTGACAAGTTTGGCTTGTGGTGGCTGTGGGTGCCAACCATTGGGTTTCAAGATTGGAATTTCTTGTATGTAGATTTTTGTGCTATCCGTCCTGAGTTAGATACGCTTAGGTTGTTTTGCCACCTTGATGGTTCATTTTGTTATTGCAATGCATATATTTATTAAAAAAAATAATTGATAAAATTTTCATGCACTACTATAGGTAAACAATATCCAACTTCACTGCTTAGGTCTATGAATCTACTCAATCCACTTACATAATTATGCTGAAAAATGAAATCTGAGTATTAGCAAACATATATATGCTGCAGGAAAACTCTGCTGATGCATGCTTGATAATCTATTGATATGGATTTTACCTTTAAATAACTAGACTTGCAGCAATCTTCTAATAAAAGCCCTGAAATTGATTACTTTCCGGAGAGTTCTATAACCACCAACAATTTTCACAGTCCAGAGGAAGTTCATGTAAATAAACTACTGGCAAAGATTGGAGCTTCATATGCAACACATCATATGGTACATAAAATAACTGGTCATTAATCAACCAAGTTCAGGGATTTGAGATCAAACTACCATAGATCATGGCTATCCAAACTCAGAAAAAATACCTAGCTAGTTGACACAATCACATCATTAAGTTTCTGTTGCAGCTCACATAGATCAATACCTGTCAGATCTTCAACCTGCAAAGAAAATTTAAGAAAAAGAGAAAGAAATTTCCCTGTTGGGCTTATACAGAAAGACAGATAACAACCCTAAACCTCAAAATTATTGGTAACGAATTGTTGACACTTTGTACCTCTGACTGAATATTATGAAAGAAGCCATCATCTGTTTGGGTAGAAACACAGCGAGTAATATCAAGTCCTTCTTCAAGCACTACTTCAAGAACTCTTGAAAGAAGCAAGCCTTCCTCTCCAAGGACACTATTTATCACGATCTCCACTCCTCCGCAGTAAGGGCTGACGGTGACACTACTATTTGTTAAGTTTTTACTAGAAGTTGCATTTCCATGGTCAAGAGTCTCTGAAAAGTTATAATTTTTAAGACTATCTCTCTTCAAACTCAGGTCTTGGATTTTCTTCTCCAGGTTTTTAATATAATTGACGGCCTCATTTATATGATCACTCGCTGAACGTTTTCCCTGTAACCCCACCGACAAAACCCCGTAAGCTTAATCCTGATATAAAGATTTAATTTTGAAATATATATTCAATCAGTGAACTTATCCTAGTTTATATATATGATAGAAGGGAAAAAGATGAAAGAATTGAGGTTGTGACCTTAATATATTCAATAGGGAGCAAAGATCGAAGGGATGCGTTAAGCATGGACATTTCGTGTCTTCTTCTCCTTTCGATTTCCTTACGCGGGATCTTCTTCTCAGAATCATTGATATTATCACATCTATCACTATCTTTTGCAGAAGATAATATATTATATTGTTTCCCCTTTCCCATTTGTTGGGTTAGGTTAAAATCATCCAGCGAAGCTTGACCCATGTATATCAGATCTTATTCAATGAAATATCTTGTTGGAGTGGAGCAAGAACTCATGACTTTGCTATGCACGATACATTGAACAAAGACTCTTTAAGCTTCCAAGTGATATATATAATTTTATAACGGGGAACCTCATTACTATCTTTTCAATACTGAATTAATTATATCAAATAAATTAAATTCTTAATTTAATAATTAATTTTATAATGATTAAATTAGATAAATAAAAAATTTAATTTTAATACAAAATCCGAAAAGACTTCAACATACACCCATTTATTCATATAATCTTTCTTTTATCATTTAAATTCCCTCCAAAGTAAGTGATATCTTTTCTGGTGAGAATGAAGTTAAAGAAATAGATACCCTTGCCAGGGTGTGAACTCTTTAATGGTCTTACGATGAAAGACTCTGATCTGCAATCTATTCATTGGCGAGGAGAGATAAAGTGATGTGGGCACTCTTAATTGCTTTATTTATGCCGAAAACTACAACTCACCTATACTCATAAACGGTGGACCAGCTTGTCGGTACCGTTATTTGGTTCACAGCTTTAAAGTGTTTTTAGAAATTAATTAATAATTTGATTATTGTTTTAAGGACGACGAAGAAGAAGAAAAAGAGATTAAAAGTTGAGTATTCCACTGTTTATTCAACAACGACAATCTGAAAGATAAAAACGTGTTTTTTCCACAAATGGAAAGAAGCCAGCTTGGCAATCCATGTAACAAGAAACACAAATTTATCAACAGTGCCTAGGATATGTTTATTCTTCAGTAAGCACGACGAAGAAGATGAAAACCATTTACATTTGATTCCATTGAACTAATACAAACAAGAAGAAATAGTTGCTGATTCGGTTTGTTTTCAGTTTTACTAATGGATCAGAAATAACTGGGTGCAATGTTACTGTCAAACCACGTAAAAACATAAGATATTTAACAAAAACCTCATTAACCATTAAATTAAAAAAAAGAATTTTAGCAGAGAGAAAATGATGAGAGTATAAATCTTTAATTATTAAAAATATAATTATTATAATATTAATAAAAAATTATTTATATTCTTGTTAAAATTAAAATGATTTATAATAACAAACCCTTTAAAATTTTCATTATATATAGACAATTCCATCCTTATTGAGCTAATATCGAGGGGAACTTTCATAGCAAATTACTTTAGTTAAAATATGCCATAAACAATTCAGTTTATGTGAAAGACAGTAAAAAAAAACAAAACTCTCTCAATTCAAGTGACTTTATCTATCGAGATGAACAAAATATCCGAACCAAAGTTTGAAGTTGGAACCATTGTTTACCCCACTTTTCGTTTTAGCTCCAATTCATTTTCAAATATTGGATTTGATGTTATAATATTTTAATAACAAAAGCGATTTAAAGCTGAAAAGCAATTATTATCGTAAACATGACATTATTCATAAGAAACTTAGAGTTTATGACAAACTTTTAACATGAAAATGATGTGAATCCATTTTAGATAGATAAATAGATATATTTTTAATGTGTATTATATAATTAGATAATTTTAAATTAAATATAATAATATTTAATTATATGATAACACAAATTAATATATATTCAAAATGATTATATATAATATTACTCAACTTTTAATAACATAACTTTTCTAAAAATGAATACTCTTCAACACATTTAAACAAGTTTGGACTCTTTAAAAAAAACTAACACTAATAGGAGTTGGACTCCAAACTAGAATATAAAACATATTCCTAAATAACATCAATCAATTAGGACTTATAACCTCCATTAAAGCTAGTTTTTTTTTTTTTTTTTTATGTCTACTTTTTACACTTTTTCTACCTAACCTCCTTTATACCTTCGAACCTTTCTCTCTTCATTTGCCTCTTGCTTCCAACCTCTTGTTTACCTTGAATTTTCATTTGACCACTTAGAGTTGAAAGTCTTGATATATCCCTTATCATATAGTGTTGAAGTAGATCTAAGATTCACAAAATCGGTCTAGAATTTATGACACTTAGGTCTTTGATCATATTTTTTAGATCATTTAAATAATTTGCAACCTTGTCTATGTGATCTAACATCAAATTTTTTTTTTTTTTGGGTAGGTATGTATATATATATAAAAACACAAGCTCAAAGGTAATACAACCCAAGCTCAAAGGAGGATTGCAAAAGATCTAGAATACAAGGAAGCATCCCAAAGCCATGTCCAATAATTTTAACATTACCCAAACAAGACTTAATCCACAGCCATTAGAACACAAGTCATGTTTAAACACAAGCCTAGCCAGGCAAGAACTCATAACAGCAACCATATGCCACAAACGCAAGCAAAATGGAGATCACAAGTAAAGTAATTGAACTATGCATTTCAACAAGCCTTCCTACATGCAGCTCCCAAGGAAGCCACATTAGCAGCTTCACTAACAACGAACCTACAACCAGAAGTGAAACATTGCTCAAGAATACCAACATCCTCCTTCAATTCAACCCAACATGGGGCATCAAATGAAACCAAAAAGAAACCCGCAGATTGCAGCAATTACGGAAGTAGGAAATAAAGATCACAAAATATTGCAGCTGCATTCCAGAATTCGGATGGCACACCCCGGCAACACCAACATGAAGACGATCACACAACAGGCACAAAACCAACATAACCCCTGACGGCAGACTGTTTGGAAGCCAAAGAGGGCGATTAGGCTGAAAGCACCACACCAGTTTTGAGAAGGGGGGGATAACATAACTTGCAGAACCTGCCACAAGAAAATAGAAACAACAACCAAAGAGAGCGGGTGCTGCAGAACACCAGACTAAGTTCACAACAAAAAAGCAGCAACCCAGATTTAGCACGTAAACAGCGGAAACATAACATTCAATCACACCAAATCACTTTCTGCCAGAAAATGGCACCAGCAACTTCAAGGTCACAGACAAGAGGCAACAACGACACACTCTATGTGCCACAAAAGCACCAGGAGCCGCAAACTAAAACCATAACTATGAGGAGGAGCTGAAAGAAGAAAGCTGTAGAAGACCCAGGAGAAACAAAAGCTGCAGCAACTGACCCTATAACAAATATTCAATTTAAGGAGAGCAAAATTTGGGATAATAATTAAAATAGGTAAATTTTTTTCCGCTTATATCTTTTTAGGCAAACGCATACTAGTTTTATTTTTATAAGCTAAACTTTTTATAACTCCAAAAATACCCTCCCAGTCCTGTATACATAGGCGCTGGAAGGAAAACTTGAGTGCGTGAGTGCGTGCAGAGTGCGCGCGGTGCGCGCAGTACGTGCGTGGTGCGTGCGGTGCGTGCAGTGCGTGAGCAGTGCGCGCACCCTTTCTTTTAAATATATATATATATATATATATATATATATATATTAAATAATATAAAAAAATATAATAAATAAATATATAATAAATATTATAATATTTAATATAATATATATAAATAATAATAATAATAATTTTTAAATATATATATTATATATAATATTATAATATAATAAATATATATAATTGTTATAAAATAATGTAATTTATAGAATTAATAGAAGAAAAGCTTCTGGAATTATAACAAGAAGCAAAAGGAAGAAGGAAGAGAGCAAAGCAATTATTATTTCCGGATGAAGAGAAGAGAAAAATTGTGCAAATTACATGAAGAGAGGGGGGGTATTTATAGGCAATTTGCCTCCCCTCCAGCCAATAAAAATAATCCCTTCCAGGCTAAGTTTTTGAGGCATTTAATGCCTTCCCATCTCCTTTGGCTAAAGTCAAAAATAGGGGGTGGAAAAATCCACCATCTGCAACACTCCCCCTTGGATTTCCACCACTTACAGATAATTATATTAACCTTGCTAAGGAAAAACCCAGTGGGATAAAAACCAAAGCAAAGGAACATAATTATTAAATGTTCTGTAAGTTGGCGTTGGACGTGCTTAAACTGCCTCGTTAAAAACCTTACTAGGAAAACCCAGTGGGACAAAACCTAGTGAAGGAAAAAAGAGTACAGTGCACCTTTTGTCCAATATTGGATAAACTTCAAAATTTTGCCTGATGAATGCTCCCCCTGATGAACGCTCCCCCTCTTTGTAGTAGGATTAACTTGGTCGCGTGTTGAGCCGCCGCATACCGATGTTATACACTAACTTCTCAAATGTTGATGTCGGTAGTGTCTTAGTGAACAAATCTGCAAGATTCTCACTGGATCTGATTTGCTTGACATCAATCTTTTTGCTCTGCTGGAGCTCATGCGTGTAAAAGAACTTCGGTGAGATATGTTTGGTTCTGTCTCCTTTGATGTACCCACCTCTAATTTGGGCTATACATGCTGTATTGTCTTCATATAATATGGAAGGAGTGTTTGTTGTAGAAGGAAGACTGCATGTATTCTGAATATGATGGATGACAGACCATAACCATATACATTCTCGGCTGGCTTCATAGAGAGCTAAAATTTCTGAATGATTTGAAGAAGTTGCAACCAAGGTCTGCTTGGTGGAGCGCCATGATATAGCTGTGTCATTATAAGTAAAAACATATCCCGTTTGTGAACGGGCCTTATGGGGGTCAGAAAGATAACTAGCATCTGCATATCCAACCAAACTAGAATTTTTAGGGGATTTGACAGAATAGAATAATCCCAAATCTCTAGTTCCACATAAGTAACGGAGTATATGCTTGATTCCGTTCCAGTGACGACGGGTTGGTGCAGAGCTAAATCGGGCCAATAAATTAACTGCGAAGGATATATCCGGTCTCGTGCATTGGGCCAAATATAATAAGGCTCCAATGGCATTAAGATATGGTACTTCAGGACCAAGTATCTTTTCATCTTCTTCTTTGGGACGAAATTGGTCCTTTTTTGGATCAAGAGACCGAACAACCATTGAGGTGCTCAAAGGATAAGCTTTATCCATATTAAAGCGTTTTAATAATTTTTCAATATACGCTGCTTGATGGATAAGTATTCCATTTGAATTGTGCTCGATCTGCAGGCCGAGACAATATTTTGTTTTCTCCAAATCCTTCATTTCAAATTCTTTTTTCAGATATTCAGCAGTTTTTGAGAGCTCTTCAGGAGTCCCAATTAAATTTATGTCATCAACATAAACTGCTACAATAGCAAATCCCGATTCTGACCTTCTGATAAAGACACATGGGCATATAGGGTCATTCACATAACCCTCTTTTTTCAAATATTCACTGAGGCGATTGTACCACATACGTCCGGATTGCTTTAATCCATACAATGATCGTTGTAATTTAATTGAGTACAAGCCTCTTGAATTGACACTTTTTGCTTCAGGCAATTTGTATCCTTCAGGGAGTTTCATATAAATTTCAGTGTCTAAATTTCCATACAAATAAGCAGTAACTACGTCCATTAGACGCATATCCAGTCCTTCAGAGACTGTTAAACTGATTAAATATCTGAATGTGATTATATCCATTACAGGTGCATATGTTTCATCAAAGTCTATACCGGGCCTTTGGGAAAAGCCTTGGGCTACAAGCCTGGCTTTATATCTAGCAATTTCATTTTTCTCATTTCTTTTTCTCACAAATACCCATTTATATCCAACGGGTTGTACGTCTTGAGGTGTTGGAACTACAGGCCCAAACACTTGACGTTTTGCTAGAGAAGCTAATTCTGTTTGAATTGCTTCTTCCCATTTAGGCCAATCATGTCTTTGTTTGCACTCAGCCACAGTACGTGGTTCAAAATCATCATCATTCAGAATTTCAGTAGCTACTGCAAATGAGAATATATCATCAACTATAATTGTTTCACGATTCCACATTTCTTGTGTATGAACATAATTTAAAGATATTTCAATATTCTCATTTTCCTATTCTTCAGGATTTTGTACCACTTCAGGGGTTTGTACCACTTCAGGGGCTTGTGCTACTTCAGGGGCGTGTGCCACTTCAGGGGCTTGAGTCTCTTCAGAGACTATAACCTCTTTTGGAGGAATATTTGTTTGATTATTTGTCTTTCTTTTTCGAGGAACAGTGTCCTTCGATCCAACAGGTCTACCACGCTTCTGGCGTGAGGTAGATGGATCAGTCACGGCTCGAATGGACTGTTCAGCAGTCACATTGATTCTTGCCGGTGCATTAGCAGCTGGAACATGTGATCTTGTCACTTTTGCTGTATCCACAAATGCATCGGGCATTTGGTTGGCAATAATTTGTAATCGCACTATCTTTTGTACTTCAGTTTCACTTTGGGATGTGCGAGGATCTAAATGAGACATGGTAGGTACATACCAAGTAAGTTCATGCCTAACTTCAGGAGGCATTTTCTTTTCCCCTAAAGATGGGAAAGTTGTCTCATCAAAGTGACAATCTGTAAATCGTGCAGTAAAAAGATCACCTGTTAATGGTTCCAGGTACCTGATAATGGATGGTGAATTATATCCAACATATATTCCCAAACGACGTTGGGGTCCCATTTTTGTGCGTTGAGGGGACGCAATAGGGACATATACAACACAACCAAATATTCTCAAATGAGATACATCAGGTTGGTGACCAAGAACCAATTGTAGGGGAGAATATTGATGATAAGAAGAAGGTCGCAAGCGAATTAACGCTGCAACATGTAATATAGCATGTCCCCACATAGAAGTAGGTAATTGACTTTTTAATAATAAAGTGCGTGCAATTACCTGGAGTCGTTTGATAAGAGACTCAGCTAATCCATTCTGTGTGTGGACATGCGGGACTGGATGTTCAACCTCAATCCCCATAGACATGCAATAATCATCAAACGTTTTAGATGTAAATTCACCAGCATTATCTAACCGTATTGACTTGATCGAATAATCTGCGAAATGTGCCTTTAATTTGATAATTTGTGCTAACAGTTTAGCAAATGCAACATTTCAACTAGGCAATAAACAAACATGAGACCATCGTGCAGATGCATCAATTAAGACCATAAAATAACGAAATGGCCCACTTGGTGGGTGAATGGGTCCACATATATCCCCTTGAATCCTTTGTAGAAACGATGGGGATTCACCTCCAATTTTGGAGGGGGATGGTCTTATTACTAATTTGCCTTGAGAACAGGCGGTGCAGAATTGTTCACTAGACAATAAAATTTTATGATTCTGTAATGTATGTCCATGTGAATTTTCAACAATCCTACGCATCATTGTAGATCCTGGGTGGCCTAAACGATCATGCCAAAGCATAAATGCTTTTGGATCAACGAACTTCTGGTTCGATACTGCGTAGGTCTCAATTGCCTTTATGGTTGTATAATACAATCCAGATGATAAAGCAGGCAATTTTTCTAGTATAAGCCTTCTTCCGGAGGCATTACTAGTTATACAGATGAATTCTGCACCATTTTCACTCATGGTTTCAAGATGATAACCATTTTTTCTTATATCTTTAAAACTCAGTAGATTTCTTCTGGATCTACTTGAATATAATGCATCATTGATGCTTAATTTGGTCTCATTGTTTAACATAATTGTGGCTCTTCCGGAGCCTTCTATCAGATCAATTGATCCTGATATGGTGGTTACTTTAGCTTCAATTAATGCTAAAGATAAGAAAAATTTCTTTTCATTGAGAATTGTGTGCGTTGTTGCACTGTCCACCAAACATATGTCTCCCACATCAGCTTTTGAAGTCAACGCTTCAATTTTGGAGTCCATTTCCTTTCATTTAAAAATTACGTTAGTTATAACGTACACAAAATATTGAAAGGAAGAGAACATGACCATAAAATATAAAATAATATGCATGACTCCAAAATAAATATATATGATGGATTTAATTATAAAAATTTTGGGCATTTCATACTCATAATAACTATTTCTGGTAGTTGCGTTCACTTCAGGGAACGATGTATAACAAGAAAATATTAATTCAGAATTTCTTTTCTGATATTGCTACTACAGGAGCAAAAATAAAATGTGGGGAATATTTTATTTTCCACATTCAAGAAAAGATTCTGAATAGTACTAAATTGCTCCACAAATTTAATGGATTTATTATTATATCCATATTTCGGCTTGCAATCCTTCAGGGATATGATGTCGAAAAATAATAGCCTTGTATTTATCCTTCTGGGATATTTTATTTAGTTAGTTTTTCAAGGCTCACAAATTTTAGGTGGAGACTTATGTAAAAAGCCCATTTAATATTATTCATCTAAATTTAGGAACTTCAGGTTCAATTATTGTCATATTTACAAAACTTCTGGTTTTGTATATAATATATATGAGTTAATCTTTGAAACTTCAGGTTCAAATATTATCTCATATGTACAAAATAACTGATTTTGTAGGAGAAACATTGAGATTAATTTTGGAAGCTTCAGTTCCATATATTATCCCATATATACAAAACTTCTGGTTTTGTAATTAGTTTTCAGAATATTATAATACGTATTCTGATTATGTTTTGGACTTCAAGTCCATATTTTTCACACTTTATGCAAACTTCAAGTTGCAAAGGTGATATCATTATCAAAATAAAGACTTTGATGAAACTAGAGACTTCCGACCCATATTTATGAAACTGGGGACTTCCGGCCCATAAACATGTATTCTCATGATTTTACAAACTTCAAGTTGTAAATCGTAAAACTCGGGACTTCGGGCCCATATATATGATTTTCTCACGATTTTACAAGCTTCAGGTTGTAAATCGGATATAAATAAAAATAAATATTCAAATAAATAAATATGCGAATAAATAAATATTCAAATAAATAAAGATGCGAATAAATAAATATTCAAATAAATAGAATACAATAAAAATAAACATTTAAATAATATCAAGACTTCTGGTCCAGATTCTTGGTTTTGTAAACTTCAGGTTACAAGTAATATTTATGACTTCAGGTCACAAATTTATAATTTCGTAAACTTTATGATACGAATGATATTCAGGATTTCAAATCCAGATTCATGATATTCAGGACTGCAGGTCCAGATTCATAATTTTGTAAACTTCAAGTTACAAATAGGATTCAGAACTTCAGGTTCAGATTTATGATATCCCAGACTTCAGGTCTAGATTCAAGAATTTCAGGACTTCAGGTCCAGATTTACAATTTTGCAAACTTCGGGTTGCAAATCTTGTATAATTATAAAGAAAAATTAAGCAGAAATATAACATAAATTAAAAGTCAATTGGGACATCACAACTGGGATATCCATATTTATAATATTTAAGCAGCATAACGGTATAATATAAAGATATAATATATCTGAGCTGATCGTACTGATAACGTGTTATAAAATAATGTAATTTATAGAATTAATAGAAGAAAAGCTTCTGGAATTATAACAAGAAGCAAAAGGAAGAAGGAAGAGAGCAAAGCAATTATTATTTCCGGATGAAGAGAAGAGAAAAATTGTGCAAATTACATGAAGAGAGGGGGGGTATTTATAGGCAATTTGCCTCCCCTCCAGCCAATAAAAATAATCCCTTCCAGGCTAAGTTTTTGAGGCATTTAATGCCTTCCCATCTCCTTTGGCTAAAGTCAAAAATAGGGGGTGGAAAAATCCACCATCTGCAACAATAATAATATTATATTATATATATATATATATAAAATATATGCACAGTGTGTGCACTGCACACTTACTGTGCGTGCATTGTACACTCACTGTTTACACACTCACTGTACACAATATACAGTGCGTGCACTGCACTCACACTGTGCACACCGCGTGCACCACGCACTCACGCACTCTGCGTGCACTCCGTACGCACCCACGTACTCCGCATGCACCCACACACTCCGCGCGCACTCCGCACGCACCCACGCACTCAAACCTTTCTTCCAGTGCCTACGTATACAGGGCTGAAAGGATATTTTTGGAGTTACAAAAAAATTTACTTATAAAAGTAAAATTACTGTGCGTTTACCTAAAAAGATATAAGCGAAAAATTTTTTGCCTATTTTAATTAATATCCCAAAATTTTGTCCCGACTGAAAAATTTGTCATAAAAAGTTATTTGAGGTGAAAGATTAAATAGTCAAAAAATGCATGTTAACAATTGGAAAAGCCCATGAAAAAAGAATTTGTCCTTTATAATTAGTCATTGTGGATGAAATAGTATTTTGTCATAAAAGATACACATTTTGTGACAAAATATTTTGCCCATAAATAAAGTAGATTTAGTTCCAAAAAGATCATATTTAGCGACAAAATTTTTCGTTCTTAATTATGTGGTGAATAAAGGATAAATTTTTTTATCCTTAATTATATAGTAAATTAAAGACAATTTTGTTTTGTCTTTAATCATTTAAAGGGTTTGGACCAAATTTTTTTGCCTTTAATTATGCAATAAATAAAAGACAAGATTTTTTGCCATTGATTATATAATGAATTGGGGATACAATTTTTTGTTCTTAATTGTGTGATGAATTGAGAATAATTTTTTTGTCCTTGATTGAATAGTAAATTAGGAATACAAAATTTCATTTATATTTGTACGGTAAATTGGAGATAAGAATTTCGATATTATATAAAAATTGATAGTTATATTGATCATCGAAGTCTAACTATTTAGGAAAAATAAAATGAATCTAGCTCAAGATATAGGCAAAAAAAAAAAAAAAAATCATATTCTATAGTATAAAGTGTAAAGCTATTACCAGATAACACATCAATCAAACAAATGGGAGTAGAAAGTAGACTCTATGTAGAACAAAATGGTTTATAACAATTTGATATATCTTACTTTTCTCTTAATGCTTAAAGCTTTCATTTCTTAAGACATTTTTTGGTTCTAGCACAGGCAACACTTATTAATGAAAGAAATTACAGCCAAAATTAAAAAAAAAAAAAAAGAATATTATGAGGCCATTAATACAGAATTGATAGTCATACTGTGTGAACCGGATTGGTAATCTTCCACTCAGCAAATCCTGCACGAATATATGTGTTCCTACTCACATAGACACCTGCAATAAGAAAGCAAATTAGTTTCTAGAAAATACTGAACACATGAGTTTAACTTAATAAAGGTTAATTGGAGGGCACTACTTATAGTTTAATAACAAATAAACTGAGAAGATTTTACCATCAATACCGAACCTGGGCCTTAAAAGCCACATTTTCCTCCATGAACCATCATATTTTGGTTACAATAACTTATAGTTTTCTACCACTGCAGTGGGCTTCATAGAAGAGGTCCAGTTAAAGCTTTGAATAATTTACATATCATAAATAAAGAGAATATTCATAAACACTAACAAGTTACCTACCAGGCGTTTAAGCACGCATTACGCCCAAACACAGGGTTACAAATTGTATATATCCATTTTCAACAGACACAAGATGCCCTTCCTAGGTCATATGGACTCATCTATGCAAAGAACTGCAAATGAATATTTATTATTCCTATTTATCGTCTTAAAATAACTAAAACACTTCACATATGGAAATTAGTAAGACAAATACATTACTTAAACACAGACATGAATATTAATTTAATAAAAACTATGAAGTATCACTACTTATCTATCTGTATAATTGAAATTGAATAAATGAATTCTTGTAATGCAATACGAAGAAAAGGAGCTCATATAACATTTATACCATAAAGATCCAAAGCGATAAAATCAGAAGCATAACAAGATTCATAAAGCACATAAATAAAAAAAATAAAACAAGAAAGAGAATAAAAGATAACGAAATAGAATAGCTAAAATTGTTCTGAGCCTTGGCCTTTGAATGATGAAGTACTACACGGTCTTCAACTGTAGATTTGATTCTAGCTCGACAGGAACATTCAAGGTGAAATCTTTATTAAAGCAAATCAAATCAATTTTGAAGAAACAATTTCACGATTCGAAGACTTGAAATGTTAAAATGGCAAATAATATAGCCTATGCATTAGCAATATGTATACAGGAAGGAATTAAGATTTTAGGCCCTCATTTAGCATGACCTGACACCTTTTTATCTATTCCAAAAGGCCAAAGAACTTATTCCCATGCAAAGTGTTCAGTTTTCCTAAGTTTTCATCTAATCTTTGAAAATCTCATTTATCCACCTATGGACAGTTAAAGTTAACAGAACTCTAACCTCTTAAAATTTTATTTTTTTTCCCCACCTAAAGCTTAAAAACTAACTATTTTACCTTTAGGCCAAATTTTAAAAAATAATATTTTTCCTTTAGGGTTTTGTTTTTAACACTGACGCCATCTCCAGCACTATCACTGGTGGCCTCTCCCTCTCAACTCTTTCTTTCCCTCCGGCGATCTCTCTCCTCTTACTTAGACCTTCGACTGGAGCAATTGAAGCCTAGAAGACAAAAAGTCTGATCGGGAAGACGAAGCTCTTTGTCTTCCCAAAAGAAGACGAGCATTGGGAGGGAGAGACCGCCAACGATGATGATGAAGATGACATTTGAGTTTGAAAACTAACCCTAAAGGGGAAAATGTTATTTTTTAAAACTTAGTCTAGGGGAAAAATGGTTAGTTTTTAGGGTTTAGGGGGGAAAAGGAAATAAAATTTAAGTTTATTTTTAATATTACATATAAAATGAGATTTTACTCTTAAAAATAACAAACTTAACTATTTATAGGTGGGTAAATAAAATTTTTAAAAATAAGAGATAGAAACTTGAGAAACATGATATTTTGGGTAGGAATAAGTCCTTTGGCCATTCCAAAATGTGAATCAAGATAAAGAACCGTGCTGTTGTATGCGTAATTGAGGATACATCGCAAGTACACATTGGCCAATAAATTTGAATATGTCACTACATCAAATAGGAGACGTACATAATAGGTCTGCCTATTCATTTACTAAATTGCCATACTAAGAACAGAGATAGTAGTATGCAAATGGATGTCCAAAATCTTCTCCCTCTGTCCCAGTTATGAGGATAATTATAACAGATTAGGCATAAGATTTGGTTCCTCAGCTAATTTATGCGTTAAAAAAATTGTCAAAATTCTCTAATCACCTGACAACATAGAAAACTGCATTTTCAAGCATCAACAATTTATTAGCAACGCCTACGGCAAGTGCACCACCAAAGCCGCCCTCCCCAATAACAATGGAAATAATTGGTACCTTAAGAACAAAAATGGTCCTCAAATTGTGAGCAATTGCTTCACCCTGCATTCATGCAGAAAAGCCAATCAATTAAGCCATTACTAGAAGAGAGTAGTCTGAAGTTTTTAACAAAAATATTTCACATATTTGACCCAATTCCTCAGATTTTAGGTCTGCATATGCACCAGGTGTATCAATGAATGTGACAATTGGGAAGCCATGGTGATCTGCATGATACATCACGCGGAGAGCCTTCCGGTAACTGTTTAAACATCTATCAGTTAACATAAGATAAGAGTAGCTTCTTTAGAAATATCGCCTCTTTGCAAATGTCATATTTTTTATACCTCTTACTAAACTTTTTTAGGAATATTTTATTCTGGAATATATGTAGTTTGATATTCATAATTTAATCATATTTTATGGTCAACCGATAGTGACCTTATAATTCCAATAAGTAGTTGATTTAAGAACCTATTTTTATGGACGGTCGATCGCTTGATTGACCAGCTCTTTAAGATAGATGGCATAAAAAATTTAGGTTTCGAATAGCTGAGAAAATGTCATATTTCATGGACAATTAGCTGTACCTAATTTAATTAAAAGGTTGAACTATTGTTTAAAACAAGAAAAGGAAACATTGGTAATTTAAAAATGACAAGTAATAGAATAAAATATAAGAATTAATATTTAATTTACTGAATAAAAAAAGATAAGGATCAGCCTAATCTGCTTGTGATTCAGTATACACTAAAGGCAAGTGTACCGATGAGATGGTAAACTTAAAAGTATTCTAGCATGGGTTACGTCTCATAGATCATAACACAAAAAACAAAATTACACTTTAACTCATTATTTATTGCTCATTTATAATTGTAACGGTGGGACAATCCTAGGTTCTTTTCATCATCGGTATTTGTTTTGAAATAGTAAATTTTGTTAATTCACAGAACTATGAACATTCGTAATCAAGTGCTAAGACGTCAAATATTTGAGTGTCAAAAAGTTTGAACATAAAATTTTAAAGAAGAAAAATAAAAAAGGTTTAGAATTAATAACAATGTTTTGTGTATTCATTTTTGAGTATATAAATAAGTATATATATGATATGTTATTTTGTAATTGAATATTATTTTATTCTTAATTCGAAATTACTTAATTATTTGTTATATATATATATATATATATATATATATATATATATATATATATATATATATATATATATATATATATAAAATTAATGAAACCTTTGGGTAGTATTATAGTTATTGGCCATGCCGGTTCTTATTGCAGAAATGTAGATGCTACAACAGGGTTAAAAAAATTGATGGTGACAAGTCTCTCTTTTAGACCATGCACCAAAGTTAAGGAAGTGGGTTAAATGAAACACATACACCAATTAATTTTCTTTTAGAACGTTTCTTCTAACGTCTATGAATACATTAAATATTTATAACCGCATCAAATTAACTATCAATATTAATATGACGAGAATCTGATGCACTTGAGAGTGAATAACCAAGCAATTAAGGCGATCATTTACTTTGCATCGACGACGTCTAATGAAAGGATATAGTTTGTTTTTGAAATAATCATCTGTCTTATTTTTGATATATCAAAGAATCATCTTTTATACATACATACATATATATATATGTATGTAGGTATGTATAGCGTGAGATTCTTTTAAATTTTACCCAAACTTCAATAAGGGATAAATATCATATGAAGTAAGAGTGAGATTCTTGAAAACTGATATAAAAGTTGGATCAATGTTACCCAGTGTGGCCTGTTGAACCACAATCTAGGCTTAATTTGCCCTCACATGTTTTTCTACTTGAGATCCAATACTTTTGAGTTATAAAGCGACTATTAAGTCACAGAGTACTTAAGAAGGTGAAGCAATGAAATGAAAAAATTCCATATATCGTGGTTAAAGAGTCTCATCAGAGTATTGTAGGTAGAGGCTATTTTCATATTATGAAATCTCTTTGTCCAAGAGCAAATGCATCGGTTAATCCTCAAGAATATAAAATATCATATATAGTATGTGAGGTAGCTAGAATCTTTTTACATGTATAAAACATGTCCGATCCCAAGAATAACTTTATAATGTCGACAAAATAATCCTAATTAGTTCATCTATGGACCAATATGTAGGTTTTAAGAAAAAATACATTGTTAAGTTGCCATCACGCTTAAAAACTTGAACTAGTTAGTAAGTGATGATTCGACATTTTATTAACTCAATTAACTACATATTCCATATAGATTAATTATGATTAAAACGAAGAAAGAACTTTATTATTTTTTTTTTTTCGGAATTCATTTAAACCTATATTTTTATACAGATAGCAAGTGAACCGGGAAGCCATGCATATGTCACACAATCAATTACATGTAAGATTATATTCGAATTGAGTTTGTTTAAGTTTGAGCTTGAATTCAAATTTGAAAGTTCAATATTTTTGAATTTAAGCTTTATAAATATTTGGTTCGCCAAACTTGCAAAGCTAAAAGTTTTCTATGTAAATCCACTAAAACGGTATTTTTTTGACTTATACGCATCAAAATGATATAGTTTTAGTCATTTTCACTCAGTTACAATATCATTTGGTTTAAGCATGAACTCAAACAGAACTTAAACTTAACTCCTTTCAAACGAATTGAGCTTGAACATCTTTAAAGCAAACTCGGTATACTCGAATTGAAGCTTGACTCCATTTTTGAGTTGAGTTCGACCTCAACTTGATTCAAATCAAATCCTAGTCATATGATGACATTCAATGAAATGTTGTTAAAAGTTTTCTCAAAAAAAAAAAACAAAACAAAAGTAATTGATTAAAGTTTCATGTACTACTATCATTATATTGGTAAATCAAACAACATCCAACTTCATTACTTAGGTCTATGAATCCATTCAATCCACTTACATAATGTTGCAACATGAAATCTAGTTTAAGCAAACATATATATGCTGCAGGAAAACTCTGCTGATGCATGCTTGACAATCTATTAATTTGCATTTTACGTTTAAATAAGTAGACTAGGAACAATCTTATAATAATATAAAGCCCTGAAATCTAGTAGTTCCCGGAGAGTTCTAAATCCACAACAATTTTCACAGTCCAGAGGAAGTTCATGGAAATAAACTACCTACAAAGTTTGAAGCTTAATATACAACAAATCGTATTGTATATATAATAACTGGTCATTTATTAACCAAGTTCAGAGATTTGAGATCAAATATGCTATAGATCATAGCTGTCCAAACTCAGAAAAATACCTAGCTAGTTGATACAGTCGCATCATTAAGCTTCTTTTGCAGCTCACAAAGGTCGATTATCAGATCTTTGACCTGCAAGGAAAATTAATAAAAATAAAGAAGAAATTTCCCTGTTGAGAAATATTGTCGCTGGGCTTATATAAAAGGACTGCCGGCTTTTGGAATCTCCATGATCATGGTACTGCCTGCTCAGATATCACTTATTGAAACAAAAGCGGTGCTTATAAAATAATAATTTTATTAATTCAACAATTACAAAATTTATGCAAGACCCACACTTTCGCTTAATACACTCACAAGCTCTTTACACACTTACTACACACACAGCACCCACACACTCTCACTCACTCTTTGATTTCTCTGCACACTCACAGCTCTCTTATTTTGCACACTCAAATTGCTGGACTTCAAGCCTTTTTATAGTGGTTGATATCAGTTAATTTTGCCGACTCAAAATTTTCTTCCATTTTCTGGAATGGCGGCACCAAGTTGGATTCTTGTTTTTCTTGGAAGATGGCAGCAAGTTGCAAGGAAAAAATGTGGATGCTTGGCTAACTTGAAGCTTCTTGAATGGCAGTTTGGATGCTTCATGATACTTGCGGAAAAAATGAGAGAGGCGGTGCATGTTTTATTTAACACAATTTTCACAGTCGAGAGGAAGTTCATGGAAATAAATTGCCTGCAAGACTGAAGCTTAATATATACAACAAATCGTATTGTATATATAATAACTGGTCATTTATCAACCAAGTACAGAGATTTGAGATCAAATATGCCATAGATCATAGCTGTCCAAACTCAGAAAAATGCTTAGCTAGTTGACACAATCACATCATTAAGCTTCTGTTGCAGCTCACATAGATCGATACCTGTCAGATCTTTGACCTGCAATAAAAATTAATAAAGAAATTTCCCTGTTGAGAAATATTCTTGTTGGGCTTATATAGAAAGGTAGATAACAACCCTAAACCCACAAATTATTGGTGACGAATTGTTGAAACTTTTATACCTCTGACTGAATATTATGAAAGAAGCCATCATCTGTTTGGGTGGAAACACAGCGAGCAATATCAAGTCCTTCTTCAAGCACTGCTTCCAGAACTCTTGAAAGAAGCAAGCCTTCCTCTCCAAGGACACTATTTATCACAATCTCCACTCCCCCGCAGCAAGGGCTGACAGTGATGCTACTATTTGTTACGTGATTACTTAAAGTTGCATTTCCATTGTGAAGAGTTTCTGAAAAGGTATAACTTTTAAGATTATCTCTCTTCAAACTCAAGTCTTGGATTTTCTTCTCCAGGTTTTTAATATAATTCACGGCCTCATTTATGTGATCACTTGCTGAACGTTTTCCCTGTAAACCCACCAACAAAACCCTATAAGCTTAATCATGAATAAAGATTTAATTTTCAAATATATATTCAATCAGTAAACTTAACCTAGTTTATATGTTTGATAGAAGGGAAAAAGATTAAAAAAGAGGTTGTGACCTTAATAGATTCAAGAGGGAGCAAAGATCGAAGGGATGCGTTAAGCATGGACATTTCTTGTCGTCTTTTCCGTTCGATTTCCTGACGCAGGATCTTCTTCTCAGAATCATTGATATTATCACGTCTATGACTATCTTTTGCAGAAGATAATATATTATGTTGTTTGCCCTTTCTCATTTTTGCGGTTAGGTTACTATCCTCCAGCGAAGCTTGACCCAGGAATATCAGATCCTATTCAATGCAATATTTGTTGGTGGGCAATTTAGTGGATCAAGAACTCATGACTTTGCTCTGCAAGAAACATTGTACAAAGACTGTTATAAGCTTTCAAGCTTTCAATGGAGAATTCTAATGAGTCGGATCTTCCTTACAAATCAAACGAACTAGATTGAGTATGATAAATTTTGAGTCCAATAATTAGCCTCTTAATCATTAAATCAGATGATTATCTTAATATATCATAAAAAAAATTTGAAATAATGTACTCTGACATATAAAAACTCTTTCTTGCTACTGAAGCGTCGGGATAAGTGATATCTTCTTCTATGAGAGTGGAGTTAAAGTCGTAGATACGCTTGCCAGCGTGTGAACTTTTTTAATGGTCTTACGGTGAAAGATTCTGATCTGCAATCTATTCATTGGTGAGGAGGGATAAAGTGATGTGGGCACTCTGAATTGCTTTTTCCATGCTGAAAATTGCAACTCACCTACATTCATATCCGGTGGACCAGTTTGTCGGTGACGTTATTTTGGCTCACAGCTTTAAAGTGTTTTAAGAAATTAATTAATAATTTCATTAGTGTTTTAAGGACGAGGAAGAAGAAGAGAAAGAGATTAAAAGTTGAGTATTCCACTGTTCATTCAACAGCAATCTGAAAGTTAAGTACTTGTTTTTTATACAAATGGAAAGAAGCCAGGTTGGCAATCCATGTAACAAGAAACACAAAATCAATAATTGACAGCCATAGGATTAGTTTATTCTTCGGTAAACACAGGGAAGAAGCTGAAAACCATTCTCATTTGATTCTATTGAACTAGGGCAAACAAGAAGAGATAGTTGCTGATTCGGTGCGTTTTGGAGTTTACTAATGGATCAGAAATAACGTTGTTCACAACTGCTTCAATTCTTCTTGTCAGTAACAATAACGTAATGAATCTGCTTCAAGTAACCAACTCCCGCTTACCTGGTATCGTGTGGAGAAATAAAGGGTATAATCTGGGGGTATAAAAAATAACAATATGTATTATTTTATTAATATTTTAAAATTATTTAATTATATGATAATATATTATAATTATATTTAAATTTAAATTTGTTATTTATATACATAGATATAATTTTATTGTCATCTTATTGCCTACAACTTGTTGAATAATAAAAGAGATTGGAGAATTAATTATTCTGCATTCAAGCCAAAAAAAATATATATAATATTATGACTGCTAAGATCCCAGACTTATCGGCGGTAAAACCTTTAATAATATAATAGAAGTTTTCTTAATCACACGGCCTCTTGAATATTCCAATAGATTTTAACGGTATTAATACTGTATATTGCAATACTAGTTTAAGTGCAATTCTTACAAAAGAAAACATTAAACTTAATATATATAAAGGATAAACGTAGGGATCGTATGTGATGAGAAAATTCTTCTATTAGCATCTGCATATTTTAAAAAATCTAAACTATCTATCACTTATTATAATGTACATAGAAAAAACAAGATCGATTTTTTAATTTTAAATACAAAAAGAATTTGAGTGATTTTCTTTTAAGAAAACTAAATAAAATTATTTTTTTAATTTCCAGTACGAAGATCCACAAGAGAAATACACTACTTGTTTAACGTATAAAAGTTTTTATATAGGTAACTATCTATATTTATAATAAGAACCGGTTTAAATATTAATAATGATGTATTGTATGTGATTGAATAAGTTTGAATTAAATATAAAATAATAATTAATCATATTATGACATATTATTATTGATGCCTAATTAGTATTCATGATAAGTGTGAAGATTATCATTCAATTCTAAAATCTAGAAGTGCACAGAGGAGCGCAATATGTACTTCACATACATGTGACTATATATGATATACATTTTACTTATTTGGAAGTAGATTTGACAGCTTGTGTTATCAGATCGTGTTCATATTGTGTTAATTTGTGTTTTGTATTAGAGACCTTCAACTCTAATTTGATTCGAATTAGAATTGCATCGAAATTTTTTAACTCTAACCCAATCTTTTAATATTTGAATTGACCTGATTTGGCCTAAATTGACCTATAATTATATATTATTTTTACTCTTTAAAATATTTTTATCGTTTTAATTTCTTCACTAAATTATCCTAACATACTATTAATAAAATACATGATTTAATATTTTGTTTTATTGACAAATTATCTAAAAATTTGCTTACTAAGACTTTTAAAAACACGTTAATAATCTGATTACCCAAATCAAATTCTTACTACTTAATAATAAAATAAAATATTTAAATAAAAATAAATAATAATATAAGTAATTATAATTATACAAAAA
This sequence comes from Mangifera indica, assembly GCF_011075055.1. Classification (NCBI taxonomy): domain Eukaryota; kingdom Viridiplantae; phylum Streptophyta; class Magnoliopsida; order Sapindales; family Anacardiaceae; genus Mangifera; species Mangifera indica. The sequence goes on from NC_058151.1 coordinate 2,756,885, forward strand.
TACAACTATATACAATTTATAAAAATTTCAACCATTATTGATATTGCCTTTTAATATTTCTATAATTTATTTCTAACAAATTCTATTCAAGTAATATTTCTCTAAAATATTCAAATCGATTCTAATTGTATCAGATTACTTTTATGTAAACCTTAATATTATTTGATTTAATTTAGAGTAATTGCAGATTGATTTGAAATATATTTTGCATCGTAAAACTGAACTCTAATCTTATATTTTTTATATCAAATTAATTGATCATATTGAAAATTGCCAGAATTAATATATATAATTTGTTGCATATGTGGCACGGTTGATGTGTTAAAATAAACTATTGACTAAAAGTAGCCACGGTTTTAATCACGCACGCTAAGTTTGACTTAATCAGATAAGATCACGTGTAAGAAATTACGAAAAATGACAAGGTTAATTTGGACTGGACCGCTCGTCATATTCAGCAAGCACCACATGGGTTGTACTCTATATTGTTTAATTACAGCAATATTTGACATTAAAGAAAGCTACCATATGACCGACCAACCCCCACCCTAACCCAACTTTGACATTTTTCTCATTGCTTGAGCACTCTAGGAAAATAGCTTCAGCTTCATATTCTTTCTGTAAAGGGACATTAATACAAAACATATGAAAATTTTTGGGGTTTTCCATTTGACAGAATAGATTGGCTGAAGAAAGAAAATATAATTTCAACAATGCATCAAATCCAGAATGGCTAAGGTAGCTGCCCCATCCAGAGTTTATGATAATTTAACATTGATAAAGTAAACAATAAGAACAAACCACTTTGAGCTTTGAGCTATGAAGCCACCATCTTGATGCATATAAACCTCCCAAACCCAAACAGCTAGCTGTTGGCTTTATTTTCTGGCGTCTTAATTTGATTGTCGAGAGAAAAAACTTATTTTATAACTTCATGAAAACTCAACTTTATGATTATATATCTTCGCTACCTTGCTCTCGCATCCATGACACGATAAATGGCAATTTTATTTTAATATTTTCGTGCCCAAACGAACAGTTATATATCCAAATCCTAATTAATTAACCGACCAGAAGCTTATAGAGTTGAAAATTTAACAAATTAAAAGTGCCGTCTGCATTAAAGTAATTATTCTCAATTAAAACGGAGGGAATGCTCCTAGAAGAGAATGAAAGTCTATATTATCAAAATTAGGGGCAAATAATGCATCACAGAAATATCAAATAATGTAATTCAAGAACCATTTATATACAGTTTAAAGATGTAAAACATTTTTTATTTCTTAAAATGCATCAAACCAATGTAAATTTTCAAATTTGTATAAACATTTTCTTAAGTTCTATTGACCTTAAACTTATCCTAACTTCATTTTCAAGAAAGTTAAACTTACAATTATCAAATGTTAATCAAATTAAAATATACTTATAAACCCGTCTATATTGACTAATAATAATTTAAGTTTTACTTTATATTAATTATACATGACCACATTAATTAAAATATTCATAAATGCAAAAGTAGAATCTCTTGACCACTAATATGAACTGGAAGCCATGTTTCGTACCAGCTGGCTGGCAGTGAAATGAGGAAATACTATAGGGGAGTCTGAAGAATAATGTGAAGGAAATCATTTACTGAGAGAACTGATCCTTGGATGGAAAAATTCTCAGGTATCATCGTTCTGAATAATATTTGTTATTGAGATAATATTTACTCACGCCACGCAGTGATGTATCAATGCTCCAATCTAAAAGACAATCGCCCACAATCCACATCAGTTTCAGAAGAGAACATATGATATATTCAATTTGTTTACCTCTTAGTTATGAAGCATATTTTAAAGTACATAATTAGATACATAAATGATATTTTATACTGTGATTTATTGTTATTTTATCTTTAATTTAAAATCTTTCAATTATATAATAACATATTATCTATAAATTTAATAATATACTAATAGTGTATGCACACAATTTTAGTCTTCCGAAACTTTGGAGCAAATAACATAGACATTTTGTTGCCCATCATTCTTAACAACAGTGAATGATGACACAGATTAACCGAAACAAATGGCCAATCATAGAAATAAAACAAATGAAACCTCTGTTCATAGTTCATAAAGAAGCACACTGAAAAGTACAGATTAGCTGCTACATATTGGCATAGACATTCTTGCTTGTGTATACTTCCTCTATTTTTAATTAGAATTTTATTGTAAACTTAATTAAAATTACAGATCTACTGCAACAGATAATCAAGCCAAACTAGTTGAAAATGTTAGCAGGAAAATAAAGATATAAGAAAGGTTAAATTATTGTACCAAGCTATTGAAATATTATGGCATTGCATTCAATATAGCTAAGGACTCAAAAGGAAATGACCAAGAAAAACAATATCAATAGAACAGACTTTGCTCGAAAACTAATGACTTTTAAGTAGTTTTAGAAGTGTATAATTCAACGCCATGTATGAGACTTCGGGTTCGGAGCTCATAGTATAGACATCCACCATCTTCAAACCTTCAACAACCCTCACCCGGTATATATAGTTCCCAGTCAAAACAAAGGACAAAACAAAGACAAACAAATAAGAGCTTAGGCGCAGTCATTCTTGAAAATTAAAACAAAGACAATACGGTGGAATTTAAAATCTTGAGAAGCAGTCGAGTTGATGGAGCCAATTAATGATTGCCCCATGATTTATATAAATTTGATGTAATTATAAATGCATGAAGCATGACTAAGATAACTTACAAAAATAACAGTTCTTTTCCAGGAAAACAGGTTATAAATAATAGAAATGAATTTCAATAGCTGGTATGGAAGTGTAAAAGAATTGGGAAGTCTCTTTCACGTAATTTTTCCTTCAACAAAAACTGATCCAACTTCTGGAATTAATTTCAAGCATGGAAGAAAATTCTATCAATATCTCATGAAAAACAATTAAACCTAACTTTTCTTTTTTTCAGAGAAAACCGCTGTTGTTGACCCTCAAAAATTAGGTTAAAAGGCTGGTGAGTTACAACCCACCAACTCCCTAAGGAAAAGGTTAAAAGGCAAAAAAAGACCATAAGCAATCATCAAATTCTGCAGCTATTATATTTTCCAAATACATTAAACAATTCTAGTTAGACAATAGAATTTAAAATAAGTTTCATCGGAGCATTTAAATCTTTCTGAGTTCAAGACAAGGTCATAAGTTACATTAAAATTCTAAAATAACATAAATAAACTGCCATAATGTATAATTATATGTTCACCCAATAAATATCTTCATAGAGGTTTTTTTTTTTTTAACAAGAAAATTTTATTTGAGTTGAATACCTTTTTATGATTGAACCAATTACACTAAGCAAATAAATCCTAAGTCTAATGAGAATCGTACAAGCCAATTAAAGCATAGAGTTAAACATGTCATGCTTCTACAATGGGACTAGTGATCACATGCATCCAAACATATCACATTTCTAGTCTTTCGAAGCATAATAAAAATATTAATGAGAGTCTTAGGTCTTTATGCACTAACTGAAGTTAGTAAACCTCAAAAACAAATTAAAAAGTATACATCAGTTTGAGCTGGCATAAGATTTGAATAGGTTTCAGCATATTTATCAATAATTAATCTATAAGATTGTTTAGAATTCAGTCCATAAATCGAATAATCCAAGGATCTGGGGACAATACATACCCTACTTGGACCACAGATCATTCAGCCAACCTCAAAATCACTTCCAATATATATATACACATATATATCACACAGAGAGGACTGTCAAACTAAAATGCAGGAATTATGTAGTATGCAATCTTATTTTGCTCAATAATAAAAGATAATCCAGTAATAATTTACTGAAAAAAGAACCTTGAAATATATATATTTGTAATCCATCCAGAATAATAAAATAAAATTATGTGCATAAATGAGTACATATATAGATTTATTATCATATATGATTTGAGGATTTTAAATTAATGATAAAGTAATATTCAATTATATGATAATACATCTATTTGTATACTAAAACTATGTATACATAATATTGTCTTAACCAAATACAGAAGAACTATCATAGTAAATTGAAGTTCATATCATATTAATATAAGGATGCTCACGTGTAGATGTCCATGCCTTTTTTAGAACTAAAATATTATTACAGAAGAAAATTGATATGGGATTTACCATTAATCCAAGTGAAAAGGAAATTCGATCACGTTCTTTATCATCGATGAATATCATTCCACGATCAATTTCTATGAACAGAAGGTACCCATCTATATATAGTCATCCAGAAACTGCTCTAATTTATTCCAATGTGGTGTTATCAAAGATAATATTGCTCCTACACTGCGAATACCATCAAAAGATACAGAAAGACTTTCACAGAATATGGAATTCTGTATATCCTATATCCTAATGCATGCCATGAGGAATAGTCAATTTGTCCTTTTAATGTAGGCATTTTACTTGAATTAAACAGAAGGAAGACAACACATGGAAACCAAAATAAACAAGAAAACCCTTTTGCACGTGAAATGATATGCACAATTTTTCTCCAGAAAAAGAAATAAAAACATATGAACAAAATGCTCAAAGAGAAAATATGTACATGAGTTTGTGGAATTCGCTTGATATATTTACGTAAGATGGTCAAAAGATGTTTGATCATTTTTCATGTTCCACCAAAGTTTCTCTTAACGAAAACCTGAAAAGCGAGAAGTCTCAAACATTCTCACTGAATAATTAAAAAGCAACTCAGGTTCAGCGTTAGCTTGTGGCTGCACAAGGGTGGAAATTTTTGAAAAAATCACAGCTATCATGCTACTTCACTTGTTAGTTTCTCTTGCAGCTCGCCCAGGCTGAAGCATGATGGATCATTCACCTGTAAAATCGATGGAGATATTGAAAATGAAGCTTGGATAACAACGGCAAAACATATGCAAAAACCCTACTGTAAACAATCTCCATGACAATAAATTAATGCTAATCAACCTCACCTCAGCCTGGATCGTGTGAAGTAACCTATCCCTTACTTTGTTGGAGACACAATTAACTACACAAAGTCCTTCATCAAGCAGTATTTCGAGTACTCTTGATAGGGGCAAACCATGCTCTCGGTAACCGCAACTATAAACGACCTCCACGCCGATAAGACTTTGGCTGACGACGATACTGCTTTCACATACGTTTAGATCGGAGCTTCCACTTTCTGAGCCATGAGTACTCGAATTCGAAATTTTCTTTAGTTCATCTCTCCTGGCACCAAGTTCTTTGATTCTCATCTCAAGATTTTTTATATATTTCACGGCCTCGTTCATCTGATCCGACATCGAACGCTTTCCCTGAAAAATCCCATCATCATAACTCTAGAGTCACAAACATTCTATAATATTTTACAACCCCTCACAGAATCGGGAAAACTTCTCGAAATTGAGGGAAATCAATTGAAGAAAGTAAAGACAAAGTGTAGTTATAATTTGAAAAAATAAAAAGGAAGTAACATAATTTTACACAGGGTTATTCACCTTGATGTATTCAAGAGGGAGTAAAGACCGAATCGAAGCATGAAGGGTAGCCATTTCTTGCCTTCTTTGACGCTCAATATCTCTATGCATCATCTTCCTCTTATTGTAATCACTATTGGTGTCATCAGCAGTGTCCATAGCACGTTAATCAACGGCGTTGGCTTTTTCCTGAATTGTTGGTTATATTACAAGTATCATTGTACTGTCGGTAGGGACTAAAAGAAGAGATGAAGGACAGCTCATCACCTGAGTCTAAAGGAAACATAAAGCAAAAATAATAAAAGGGTTTTAAAAGGTTTGTCTATTGAATTTGGATATTGTAAAGGATACGTTTGTTAGGCTCAGCGATCTTCGTATGAGCTAAAAGAGATGTAAAGATTCCCTGCAAATTTCTTCAAATAATCAAGATGATAAAGAAGTGACCTCAGCCACCGGCCATGTTAAAGCAGCTGGCTTGTGCGTTGTGGACACTGTTCCTATAGGCAAAAGTGACCCACTCATCTGCACTGACATTTGGTGGAACCTTTCAAAATTCCATCTACTTTCTTATTTTTACTTGTGAATAGTTTAGGTTTGAATTTGATTCAAAAATTGTTTTTTAGCAAATAGTCTATAGAAACTTGTTAGTACAAATTTTAGAAAAGGCTAAAGGACTATTTCCTACCAAGTTTAGATGCGATTTTAAAATTATATCTATAAAATTTGAAAAACTTAAAGTCCTATCTATTGATTAACTGAGGTTAAAATTTTTTATTAGAAATAAAGGTAAAATCGATATTTCATTAGTAATATTAAAAAAATAAAATTTATTATATTTTTCTCTTTTAAGTTTGAAAAACTAATATTTCACCCTTCTTAAAGTTTTTAAACTTTGAAAAATCATATTTCTTACCCCCCAAAAACCTTAGAATTTTCTTCTTCTTCTCTGGCCACTTTCTCCGACGATCTGAAAAGAACGATAATGAAGTATTTTCGTCAACGAAGAGATGGCCAAGAGATTCCAGATCTTTTCGTCGAGGAAAAGATCTGGGCTTTGAATCTCTTTGTCTTTGGTGAAGAGATTTCAGATCTCTTCATCGACAAAGAGATATGGAATCTCTCCCATATCTCATCTCTAGATTTATTTACGTGTATCAACCAACCATTTATGATGGAGAGAAGAGGTCGTCAGCATCAAAGATGGTGGTTAGAGAGGTGACGAAAAAATTTAGGAGGAAAATGTGATTTTTTAAAGTTAGAAAAATTTAGTTAAGGGTAAAGTTGTTAGTTTTTAAAAGTTATGAGAGAAAGTATAATATATTTTATAATTTTATAATATTATTAATAAAATAACGATTTTACCTCTATCTTTAATAAAAATTATATTATAAGTAAGATTTCAAATTTTTTAAATATCATAGATATGATTTTAATATAGTATCTAAACTTAGATGAAAAATAGTCGCCCAGCCTTTAGGGGAAAAAAAACAAAAAAAGAGGGAATATGTATAAGCCTTTACAATTAATATTGATATATTATAATCAAACGTGTGGAGAATTGATGAGTTATCAATAGTAAATGTGATATTTTGAATTTTAATTTGGCCAAAAGACTTAATCCCAACCAAGGTTGGAAGTGAAAAGGGTATTAAAGTAATTGTGCGTCACACGTTTAAAACGTTATAAACGAATGTAAAATTCATTTACTTAAGCGTACTGCGGCGGCGGCGGGAATTCAGAAAAAAAATTTTCCACTATCTACTGCTATGGCGACACGTGGTAATTAAATTGTTCGGCGATTAATTTCTAGTCGCTAGCGTGGCGGAACATCTTTTGAACAGTTGTGCTTGGTGGGAAAAGAGGACGAGAACGTCTGACAGGAACACATGCGTTATAAATGTGCCATTATTATCCAAATCGACGGTTCCGATTTTTTTGGTGAAAGATCAAAGGCTATGGATAATTTTACATCAACTTAGCCAATAGAATTGCAACACATGAAGGGTTCTTTGGTCATTTAACTCTCAGCTCGAATAAAACTGCAATTAAATTTATTTTTAATTGAATTGTTAACGAATGAGTTTTGCCACGTGTACTCCAAGGTTTAAACGCAAGGTCTTATAAAAGGAAGGGAATCTTTAGGCCTTTTGTTTTGCATTTCCCCACGTGTACTCCAGGGTTTAAACGCAAAAATTTGTACTGTTGTCGGTGACAACATAAAAAACGAGTACACCGACGACGGCGACGACAAAAACCATTGTCTTATTTATTATGTTGTAGATATCTTCAGAGTTATGCGGACTTTACTTGGGTTTTTGTTGCAGTTATATATAATTTTAATTCAATTTAAGGCCTTAAGTGCTAGTTTAAAGCTCAATTTCTTTTGGGATTTGGAACTGGGTAATGTTGGATTTTGAGTTGCTTTATTTTCTGTGTTGGGGTTGGAGTTGGAGTCGAAGTTGGTTTCTTTTCTGCCGTTGGATCATCCTTTTGAGATTGAGTTGCAGTGATTCTGTGCTGTAGAATCTACTGGTTTGATTTGGCCAGGTGTCTATTTTGGATTTATGGATAAGCGTAATTAAGATAAACAAATCGTATTAATCTAATTTAAATTTTCAAAAACAGTGATTTGATGATTACATGGTGAGGGGTAAATAGGTGATTCACATTTAATTATCTAATTAATGTATTAAATTAATAATTTAAATTAAAAGATATTTTAATGATTTCATTTGAAAAGGATAAAATAATTATTTTAATATTAAACTAACAGATTTTCTTTAATTATATCTATATAATTAGAAAAGGAAAAGACTGATTGAATATGAGAACCTTTGTTGAAAATTTAAGGGTGAATTTAAAAAGAAAAAAAAAAGGAAGGAAATATGTTTGAGATATATGGAAATCAGTAAAATGTTCTTCTCTAAATGATTTTCCACAATGAGATGGGCACAAATTTTAAAAAGAAGAAATGCTCTAATTGGATATTAGTTGACAACAATAAGAGCAATGTTATATGTACCTATTTTTTGTACATAATTCATGTATATAGTGATATGTCATCATACAATTAAGTAATTTTAAAACACGTGTCACCATATGATAACGAAATATTTAATCATATGATAACACCTCATCTGTGTACATAAATTATGTATCAAAAATAGGTATACATAATTTTATTGCAACAATAATTAACAGCAGTACAAGACATCTGGTGCAGCTTGTAATACATATATTTTTTTTTACAATAAAACTATGTATACCTATTTTTGGTACATAATTTGTATACATAAATGAGGTGTTATCATGTGATTGGATGTTTCTTTAACATATGATGACATATTTTAAAATCAACTAATAACATGATGAATTATGTACCAAAAATAGGTACACATAGCATTACTCTTTTTTTTATTAGAAGTAGAAATCGAATGTTCCACGTGCTATATTCTGGAATGATAATAAAGGCAAAGCACTATTTTCCACTATTACCAAAATCAAATCCATAAAATTTCAAAAATTTAAAATCTTATCTATAAATTATTTATTATTAAATTTTTTTATTAAAAATAAAAATAAAATTATTATTCTATAAATAATATTAAAAAATATAAAATTTATTATATTTTTTTCTTTAAATTTTAAATTTAAAATCTTATTTATAAATTATCTATTATTAAAATTTTTTATTAAAAGTAAAGATAAAATTATTATTTTATAAATAACATTAAAAATATAAAATTTATTATATTTTCATCTCTAAGTTTTAAAAACTAATAACTTGATCTCTACTTAAAGTTTTTTAATTTTAAAAAATTATATTTTTTTTATTTTTTCTTCATTCTTTTGATCACAATTTCCAGTACCAATGACCTTTTCTCTTTACTTTAAACATGTGGCTAACGTAAAGAAAACGATTCAAAGCAAATTTCTTTATTGATGACAAAGAGATATTTAGATCTCTTTATTTTATCGTCAAACTGAAAATATTTGTCGAAATCTTCTCTTTGACAAATAGATAAAGAGATTTGAATTCCTTCATATTTGAAGAAGAGATTTCAGATCTTTTCGTCATTAGATCTCTTCATATTCGATGAAGAAATTTACTTTAGATCATTTTTCGTGCTCCAATTAACTGTTTAAAGTGAAGAGAGGAAGTCATCAGTGTTAAAGATGATAGCCGAAGTAGTAAAAAAAAAATTGAGAGATGTAACTTTTTAAAATTTAAAAATTTTAGACAAAGATAAAGTATTAGTTTTTAAAATTTATCAAAGGAATAAATTAATTTTATATTTTTTAATATTTTTAATAAAATAATAATTTTATATCTGTTTTTAATAAAAAATGTTACTTATAATTAATTCATAAATAAATTTTTAAATTTTTTAAATTTCACAAATATAAGTTTAATAACGTGTTAGAATTTGGGTGGAAAATAGGCCTTTTAGCCGATAATAAGAGGCATAAAGAAACCAAGTGGGCCTTTAGAAAGGAAAAATATGACAAAGCAACCAAGTGAGGTTAAAATATCACAGAATCCAATAATTTTAATGAATTGAGACAAGTTTTCATTAAAAAATATAATAAATGATAATATTTGAATTCTTAAATTGGATTTTAACCTTTGCATTTTTTATTTTCAACTAATTTTATTGAGAACAATACTCTTAGAGGCTGTTTGGTTATGAGTTTTAAAGATTACCTTGGTAATCTATCTTTTATTCTCTTGTTTGGTTTGTTAGTAATAAAAAGATTACAGTAATATTTTATTATCTATGTTGACGTGACATGTAATATAGGTGATAATCTGATTATCACTTTCACCTTAGGTATTTAAAGATTACCAAGATAATTTGATTTTATTATAATTATAGTAGTATTTATTAATTTTTTGAGACAAAAATAAATTTATTTTTAATTAATATGACAAGTAATATGAAAAATATTTAAAAATAATTATATTTAAGGGTATTTAAGTAAAATAATTTACTAGTAATATTTTATTACATTTAACCAAACACAATAATTATTTATACCTATCAAATTTTATCAAACATAGTAATCATTTATATCCAGTAATCTTTTAAGTAATTTATCTTCAAGATAATTTTTTTATTTTGGTAATAAAATATTACCCAAATCAAACACCCATTTAATTTAAACAAAACCCTTTTCGACTTACTCATCTTTGGTTCTATCTTCATTCTATGTTAAAGCCATAAACAAGAGGTAATTATGTCAGAATTTAGTTAATTTTGTCATACTCGAATTCTTTTGGTTGGTATCAAAGTAGAATAAACGTTTTACTCCATCCTCATTGACGTATGCTATGATTTGAAGTATATAATATCCTATTAATCCTAATTTGCCGTTGTATTAGCGATAAAATATTATTGTATCTGTTATAATAGATTAAATCATGTAAAGATGATAACATAGAGTTTAAGGTTTAATTTGACATGTACCTTGATTTTAGATTTAAAATCTTTTTTTTTTTAAATTGTTTTTTAAGTTAATATTTTGTGCTATTGGGTATATTTGAATGGATTATATGTAAAATAGAAGTGTACAACCCTAAACTAAGTCAACTTTCTTTTTTTTTTGGGCCAAAACCCATGGATTCCATTAAATACCAAGTTTCAGCTAAAAGATGTAAGAAGACAGGAAATGGAAGGTTAGCTAAAGGGGAGCAAATTAGATTGCAAGGTTTCAACCAAATGCAACCGAATGGACAAAATCTATATTGGTAGAATCCTATTGAATTCGGTTGACACCATCTTTCAACTAAAAATTGATAATTTTATATTATTGTGTTTTAACCAAATTTAGCCAAAATATAGGGTTTCGATCAACTATATCTAAAAAAATTGATAAAATCCTATCAAAATAACATATTATTCAACTTGTTATTTCAAAAAAGATCTTATTTCTTAGATAATATCTCACCTAGAAATTTTTAGTGTCCCATTTGGTTAGAGTCATTGACCATCTTATATTTCAGTTAATTTAGATCACGTTTATCACATATCTTTATATATATATATATATATATATATATATATATATATATATAAAACTTAAAGCAATTGTTCAATGCAAAAAGATAGTCATGTAAATTGGTTGAAACTCTATAGGCTTATAAGTAGTCATTATGTTTTATCTCATCAAACTTATCCCACCAAATTATTTTCTATGTACCACCACTTGTTGAGTGAGTGGGTGGATTACTTTAGTATTTCTAAATTTCATTTTGGCTTTTTTCATATGAATCAATCTCTACTAGAAGACTAAGTGAAATTTAAGAATACTTAGTTTTTTGGTTGAAATCAACATTTCTAATAGATACCTACATTAGTTAAATTTGGTTGAATGTGACCTATATGCATGATTTGTTCATTACTTGTATATAACATTGACTTATAGTTTTTTGGTAGAATGTCAAAGTTGGCTGAAACCCATACCCATACTATGCCTAAACAATTCATATTCAACATATTTACTTAAATATAAGCTAAATTAACTATAATAACAATCAATGTTTTGAAAATAATTTAATTAACATGCTTCCTAACTTTGGTTTGATTTCATAAATGGATTTGAGTTATCTGCACAAGGTTTCATGGACGCACTGTGTTTATAGCCAACCATATAAAAATATTTTAATTACCCCTCTTCACATTTTAGCGTTAGTTTATTATTTTTAGTTGATTGTGTATTGAAACTCCAAAGCTCTCAAAATCAATCTCATATCATTCACCAACTAGTGAACTTTCAATATAGAATCAAAAGATGTGGCAATGTGTACAATTTTTTTTCCAATTAAGAACATCATAAAATAAACTAACTCATTATTCAAATTAAAATAATATAAAATTTAACTAATAATTAGTGATTAAACCTTTTGTTTGAAGTAAGCCTAGTTGCCCATACTTTTGAGCTTTAAAATATTCAACATTGGAAGCGTTCCACGGTGCATGAACCAATTGAATGGTCGGAAAAAGGCTAAAAGGAAAGCAGGGAAAAATGAGGGTATCAAGATAAGGTATCCACAAGATATGGAAACAGCGGCATAATATAAGTTACTAATATTAGGCAGCTTATGAGTTGGACAAGGAGTTGTTAAATGTGTCATGTGTTTTAAATCAATATTATATAGGATTAACCCAATAATACAGTATATCTTTCCTAATTAAGAATTCCCGAACAGATCATACACTTTTAAAAATTATTATAAAATTAATGGTAGTGGTTATGATTGTGAAGTTGTGATGAAGATTTTGGTATAAAGCACTTAGATTATGAAGCTCTCTCTCTCTGTATATATATATATATATATATATATATGAAAGATTAAGTATTGGGATCCATATTTTAATTAACCTCCACTATGCTGCTCATCTTTAGCATTAATAAATGTTAATCACCTATCATGCTTATTAGCCAAGAGTAATATTTCATATACTAATAAATTGTACAAACTGATGTTATAATATCTTATTGAATCATCAGAAAATTAGAAAAAAATTAACAATTATATTATTTAATCACACACTATCATCGTAATTTGTATAATTTTATTTATTACTGTCAAATTTATCATTATTGGCTTTTTTCAAAATCAAAATGTTCAATTCTATGGACAAGAGATTATGAGAATGCTACAACATTCACTTTTTTCTTTTTATGATAAAGCACGAATGATAAAATGCAAAGATTTCATCATGATTTAATTTACATATGAAATTCCTTTATTTTTTTTCATTTTATGACTTGGGCATTCTTTTTTCTTCATGATGGAACTCTACCCACCATGTACCCAGATTTCATGATCTTGTTCAATTAACTATTTGGTTATTAGGTCCCAATACATGTTGATCCTCCCCTAAAAGCTTCAAAATGAGTTTATAATATTAACTATAAGACAAAGTGCTTTAATTATAAATTAAGGCAAGAACTATACATTCCCCCTAACCTTACCTCTAACTATACTAAAATTTAATTAAGTTCTTGATACAGAAGAACTCATGCAATTTTATTAATTATTTTTAACAGATGGCAAGAAGAGATGGGCACACAGCTAAAATAAAAACCCTACCTACCAAATTTTGTACATTTGATTTTATTCTCTTTTACTAAAAATAAAATTTATAGCTAGTGATTTATTATTATAAGAAAATCCCATTTGGGTATCCTTAAATCTTTGGTGTATGCAAATGAACAAACAGATTTGAGATTTATTATTATAGATGGGGAAAGCAATGGAGGGCATCAAGACAAGCTGTGTTTTGATATTAGGTTATCCTACTAATTTCTTAATATTTTGACGATGGACCCTAATTGATTTACTTGATTAAGAAGAGATTGTGAGATGATTGATAAATCAGAGACAACAAATATGGAATTTCTTTACATAATATGTTCTGGATTCTCTGACCATCAAGATACAATGGGATATAAATATGCAGTTTGTCTAGTTATAAGACTTTGAAGGAATCTCGGAAACTTTGTGGATTTGATTATTAATTGTTTGTAGTTTTGAAAAGTCTCAACTTGGTTTTTCTGAGTAGACTTCGGCTCAAAGTCTCCTTAGCAATTTTATATATTCCTCGAACATTTGAAGCAGCTTATAAAATAGAAAACAAGTTGTAAAATTCTTCTTTCCTTAGAGGAAAAAGTGAGCACAGTGCAGATCGCAGGCCTTTGACCACTGAAGACATAAAAAATAATTGTTGGCTTTTATGCAAATTTTTTAATGAGCTTACGCAACCTACCCTATCATTATTAATGAGTCTGAATGAATTATTTCTTTTATATACGTTTCGTGCTTGCATATTTTTACAGTAATATACTCGATATGATATATTCATTTTCAGTGATTATACCCAACCGATTAAGGTTAGCTTTATCTAAAAAAAAAAAATTAGTTTGATTTGATTTAATTTAGTTTAAATTTATTTATCTCAAAATTTGAATTCAAAAGGTTGACTCATTTTTTAAATTAAACTAAACTTAAGTTAAAGAAAGTTTAACTCGATCTAACTTTCAAACTGGAGAATGATTCAATTCAATTTGAACTTGATGTCTAACTCAATTCAAATAATGTCAAGTAAACAAGTAATCGTTAAAATGATGTTGTTTTATCTTTTATTGGATGAAACAATATTGTTTTATTAATAGACTATTAAATCGAGTTACAAATCTAAATCATAAATTTAAGCTATAGATTTGATTTATGAATTCAAACCAAATTCGAGCAAAACTAAACGATTTGGTCTGGCTTTATTTTCACCCAAACTAGTTTATAAACGACAAATTGTCTTTCTAATTTTCAAACAAAACCAAACCAAATCATGCCTTAACCTAACTAGAAGATTAAAGTTATTATATTATATTATTTATCGAACATAACCGTTGAACGATGATCACATGGGCATTAATATGTAGTCAATGATACAACGTAAATCATACTAGTGTATAGATATTTTGACTTGAGATATCACGATTGTGCTTCGTTTCGAAACATATGGTTCATATGGTGTATACCACGAGACTAATTATGTCTCGTTTAGAAGTCACTTTAATCATATGTTGCTTGAGCGAGAGGACAAGTGATGATCATACAGGGATCCATCAGCTCGATTGCTCTCAAGTTTCTATACGAATATCGAGAAACATGAAAATCTAAGACACTAGCCAGTGTAGATAAAAGTCCACATGAAAAGAGTTTTGATGTGGCACATTCTGAGGTATGACTTGATATTAAAAAAGATTAAATATTGGATTTTGACTACATGGGAGCTACATGGTAAGTGTGATTAATCAGGATATAACGATGGAGAGATTGGACTACATGGTAAGTGTGAGTAAGGAAAATTCATTTGACATTATGTGAAACTTATACTTCATTGTGATGTAAGGGTCTTGAGACATTGCTAGATGACATCAAATGATCAGTGGGAGCTTCGTTTTGTAGCGAAAAATGAAGTATATCGATTAATGACAATTTTGGGTTATACAATGATATAATGAAATATATCATCCGATATAGAGCTCATGATTACGTCACTATAAACCTTGAAAGTTACACCCATATTTCAAGGAAGAAAATGGTGTTATGAAGCTGAAAATATTTATCCATGGTTTGCTAGCACTTTTCGAGGATAAAAATGATGCTTTTCGAATAAGATTAAAAAAAAAGGGACAAATTTATCATTTTACACTTTTTAAATTGTTTAAAAAGTTGAATGAATAATTTTGGGCATAAATTATTCAACATATGTCAAATTATAATTTACTTTTAATTATCAACCAATGAGAAATAGACACATGATTTAACTTAATAAATATTAAGTTTAAGTTTAATAAATTGGAGAAAAATATAGAAAATATATAAAATTTTCTTCTTCTTTTTCCTTTTGCCTAGAAAAGCTTTCATTTTTCTTCCTTGAAGGGTGCAAGTCAAGAGATCACTTATTTTAGTGATTCAAGCTTACAAACTTCAAATCAAATTACAAGGTACAAGGTAGTTTACATGTTTTTATGTTTTATTTCTTGAAACAACATGTAAATTTTATATTACTATTGTTATATATGATGTGAACATGATCTAAAAATTTTAATTTTCTTACCAAAACCCTACAATTTACGCTAGCTATAATATCAAATTGAGTTTAAAGTTTGGTTTAAGCTCGAACTTGAGCTCAACTCTTTTAAAACGAGTCAAACTCGAACATCTTTAAAGTGAGTTCGGTGAGCTTAAACTTAAGGTTGACTCCACTCAAGTCGAGTCAAGCTAGAGTTCGGTTTCGAATCCAACCCTAGTTACAAGATCGCATTCAATGAAATCTTGTTAGAAGTTTTCTCAAAAAAGAGTAATTGATTAAAGTTTCATACACTACAATCATTATATAGGTAAATTAAACAACATCCAACTTCGTTACTTAGGTCTATGAATCCATTCAATCCACTTACATGATTCGGTTGCAATATGAAATCGAGTCTTAGCAAACATATATATGCTGCAGGAAAACTCTGCTCATGCATGCTTGATAATCTATTGATTTGAAGTTTACCTTCAAATAAGTAGACTCGCAGCAATCTTCAAATAAAGGCTAATATAAAGCCCTGAAATCAATTGGTTCCACGAGAGTTCTAAATCCACAACCAATTTTCACAGTCAAAGGGAAGTTCATGGCAATAAACTACCTGCGAAGATTGAAGCTTCATATTTAACAAATCAATTGGTAATACATAATAACTTGTGATTGATCAACCAAGTTCAAGGATTTGAGATCAAACTAGCCATAGATCATGGCTGTCGAAACTTAGAGAAATACCTAGCTAGTTGAAACAATCACATCATTAAGTTTCTGTTGCAGCTCACATAGATCAATACGTGTCAGATCTTCAACCTGCAAGGAAAATTATAAAAAAAAATATTTGAAATTTCCTTGTTGAGAAATATCTTTGTTGGGCTTATATAGAAAGACAGATAACAACTCTAAACCCACAAATTATTGGTGACGAATTGTTGACACTTTTTTACCTCTGACTGAATATTATGAAAGAAGCCATCATCTGTTTGGGTGGAAACACAGCGAGTAATATCAAGTCCTTCTTCAAGCACTGCTTCAAGAACTCTTGAAAGAAGCAAGCCTTCCTCTCCAAGGACACTATTTATCACAATCTCCACTCCCCCGCAGTAAGGGCTTACGGTGACACTGCTATTTGTTAAGTGGTTACTAGAAGTTGCATTTCCATATTCAAGAGTCTCTGGAAAGGTAGAATTTTTAAGACTATCTCTCTTCAAACTCAAGCCTTGGATTTTCTTCTCCAGGTTCTTAATATAATTCACTGCCTCATTTATATGATCACTCGCTGAACGTTTTCCCTGTAACCCCACCAACAAAACCCTATTAGCTAAATCATGTAGTAAAGAAATCTTTAAAGCCTGAGAGAAGAAATTACAGTAACATTAAACCATGAATAATGGGTAGTTTTTTTTTTTTTTTTGTTCTTATTTTAATTTTTCAAATAAATATTCAATCAGTAAACTTACCCTAGTTTATATGTACGATAGAAGGGAAAAAGATAAAAGAATAGAGGTTGTGACCTTGATAGATTCCAGAGGGAGCAAAGATCGAAGGGATGCGTTAAGCATGGACATTTCTTGTCTTCTTTTCCGTTCGATTTCCTTACGCAGGATCTTCTTCTCAGAATCATTGATGTTATCACATCTATCACTATCTTTTGCAGAGGATAATATATTTTGTTGCTTGCCCTTTCTCATTTTTGGGTTAGGTTACTATAGTCCAGCGAAGCTTGACCCAGGAATATATATCAGATCCTATTCAATGCAATGTCTGCTTGGTGGGGAATTTAGTGGAGCAAGAACTCATCACTGTGCTTTGCAAGAAACATTGAACAAAGACTCTTTAAGCTTTCAAGTGATATCTTTTCTGGTGAGAATGGAGTTAAAGAAATAGGTACGTTTGCCAGAGTGTGAACTCTTTAAATGGCTTACGATGAAAGATTCTGATCTGCAATGTCTTCATTGGCGAGGAGAAATAAAGCGATGTGGACACTCTTAATTGCTTTTTTCCTGCTGAAATTGCAACTAACCTATACTCACATAACGCGGTGGACCAGCTTGTCGGAAACGTTATTTTGGCTCACAGCTTTAAAGTGTTTTTAGAAATTAATTAATAATTTGATTATTGTTTTAAGGACGACGAAGAAGAAGAGAAAGAGAGTAAAAGTTGAGTATTCCACTGTTCATTCAACAACAACAATCTGAAAGTTGAAAACTTGTTTTTTATACAAATGGAAGGACGCCAGGTTGGCAATCCATGTAAGTTGCCAATATGAACCATTCATTTTGGTAACAAGAAACACAAAATCAACAATTGACAGCCGTAGGATTAGTTTATTCTTCAGTAAACACGAGGAAGAAGATGAAAACCATTTACATTTGATTCTGTTGAATCAAAGTAAACAAGAAAAAACAGTTGCTGATTCGGTGCGTTCTAGGGTTTTACTAATGGATCAGAAATTTCGTTGTTCAAAATTACTTGAATTCTAATGATTAACAATAATGCAATGGTATTTGCTTTGATAACCAACTCCGGTTACCCTATTTACTCAATTTCAACTCCTGCTTTTTCTATATGTTAAATTAAATATATTTTGTTATGATTCGGTCGGATTATGAATCAATTTATAATACAATTTATAATTCTTTATGATACAAGAGAGATTAATATCATATTGAATCTTCCAGTTTTGAAAATAGCATTTTTGCCCTGATTTTATATTTTTCAGTTTTGAATATTCACTCCCACACCTTACGGTTTCATATTATTCTTCTTTCTCTTGCAATCGCACCCCAAAGTTTTGAAACTTTTTGTTGTCCATGATTTGTAGATCTTCTGTATTCGTCTCCGACTACCTTCTTTGTCTAAGACCAAGTTGACATTAGCCCAACTTTTCTCTCTGGCAGCTTCTCTTTCTTATGATGTAGTCATGACACCCTTCCTTCACTGTTGTCCTAAAACGCTTCTCCATCTCTAGCAAGTATCAAGCTAAGACCAAGGCACTCTCTTCGTTGACAACAGACTCTATTTCGTTCTGGCCATTCTTTTCCCAAATCGTTGCATCGTGCATGTCCATCAGTGAATCGCGGGTATCACATGTTGCGATCTCTTTGCCAGCCACCGCATTGACTCCCAAACGTCCAACCATTGATATATGGCTAATTCAAAGCTGACGGTAGTTCCAATGGCTTCTGACAGTCCACCCGTTGGTTTCTGTTGTTGACAACTTCTATTCATACCATGAATTTTGGCTTTCCAAAGGCTATAGGCTCCTCTTATTTGTCGTCACCGTTTTTTTCACCTGTCATTTTTGGTTTTGCTGCTGTCGGTTCTGTTTTCCGTTACCCCTACTACCTACAATGGTTAATATTGAAAGCTATGTTACTTCACTTATGGTATGTGATACGTGTCATGCATGGAAGTCTCAATTTTTTGATGTCCTTGCCATTTATGATTTTACAGAATTTGATTGTTAGCGATGCACACCCTCCATCACTATTTCTTCATGATGGCATTCCTAATATGACTCATTCTCTTTGGTTGCAAGTTAACATAGTTTTGACCTTAGAATAAATCCATGGTTTCGCCCACAATTATTGAATCTGCTCTACACTGTTAATCCTGTGTTTCATGTTCGCACTTGTTATATTCTTACAATCTCCAGATATATTTACAAAGCGGTTGTCTCATGAGCACTTTCTCTCTTTGTGTCTCTAACTGTAACTTCATGAGCTTCTGCCACAAATGCAAGGTAGTGTTAAGTGAAATATATTCTGATTTGATTATGATTCTGATTCAATTCACAACACCAATCCAAATTCTTCACATCTTTCAATTTGAAAAGCAATAATCTTAACAAAAGGAAAAGAGAAGGAACCTATTCTGAAAGAGATTGAGGACAGATACTTGTCATAACTTAATTCGGCCTGAAATTTGTCTCCTTCTTTGACATAACTTTCACAAAATTGAATATAAGAAAGTAGCAGAAAAGGAAAGAGAAAACAACAATTATATAGCCCTGATATGTTCAAAAGAGAGAAAGAGATCTAAGCGATGAGTGGAGCATGAACATAGCCGGTCTCCTTTGCTTCCCTACACATCGTTTTCTTTTGGTGTTTATCACTTGTATTCTCACTGTTGCCACTGACAAACAATTTTCGCTACTGCCATCCTTTGAATTGTGAGAAAAGATAAATAATTGGAGTCACGTTTTGTTTCTTATACAGTAAGAGATCGGCTGGAAGTGCAGTTCATTGCTTTGGTCCCAAGGAAACCTTGGCAACATAGTGAAATTACGATTGATTTTTCTTTTTCTTTAAATTTTCTATTGTCCTGACCCAATACAAAGATAATAGGAATCCAGATTTCTCTTAAGGTGGCGACGCAGGCAAAAAAGAGCAGATACGTTTGTTGAATGTGAGATCTTCGATGGTGCCCACTGTATTTTTCTTCCCTGAAAATTCTATAAAAGCAAATGTCAAAGCTTCTGTATCACAATTTAATACTATATGAAGAGTTTTGATGAATAATATAAGAGATTGGAGAATTAATTATTCTGCATTTAAGCCAAAAAAAATTATTTTATGACTTCTAGAAACCCCGACTTGTTGGTGGTAAAACATTGAATAAAAAAAATAAAAGTTTTCTCTATCACACCATATAAAAGTTTTAAACAAGTTTGGAAACAATAAAATACTGAAATAATAATTTAGGTGATATGTCACTTGAATATTTTGAATTAAAATAAGAATACATCATCATTAATTTCACAATTGATATTTATTATAATTGTATATAATATTACTCATTTTAAAAATTCAAGATTACACACATAGGTGTATAATACTTAACATAAATGTGATTATGATATACATCAAAGGAAGAAATTATTTATAAATAATATTATTTATATAAATAATATATATAATTTTATATATCATATGATTAGATAATTTTAAATTAGATATAAAATAACAGTCAATCACTTAATAACTTATTATTATTTATATATAAAATTATATACAATATTTATACAATTAGTTTGATTGATAATTCATATACTTTGTTGCATGTGTGGCATGGTTGATTAGTTAAAATAAACTATTGACTGTAGCAACAACGATTTTAATTATTCTCACGCGAAGTTTGACTTAATCAGATAAGATCATTTATAGGAAATTACGAAAAATGACCAGGTTAATTTGGACAGGACTGCTAGTCATAATCAGTATGCAACACATGGGTTCAACTATATATTTGTTTAATTACAGCGTTCTTGACATTAACGAAAGCTACCATGTTACCAATCAACCCCACCCTAGGCCAACTTTAACATTTTTCTCGTAGCTTCAGCGCTTTAGAAAAATAGCTTCAGCTTCAAATTCTTTCTGTGAAGGGACATCAATACAAAATATATGAAAATTTTTGGGGATCCCACTTGGCAGAATAGATTGGCTGAAGAAAGAAAATATAATTTCAACAAAGCGTCAAATCTTTTAGTTAGACGATTCACTTGGTCGTCTGTGCTAGCTCATTCAGATAGTCGATAATATGTTGAGCCTGGATATATATTAGTGTAATAGAGAAGAAAAAAGAAGGCAACAGAGCATTACTGGTGTAGAAAAGTGTTTTCTGGAAACTGAACAAAAATGTACAGGAAAGGAATATTTGAATTTTCTCGCGGCCGTGGTTGGTAATGCAAGCAGAAATACCAACAGTATCAAAAGAAGCTCTTTAAGTATTCTATAGTTTATTAGGAGAGCCACTTAGAATATGACAGGAGGCTTAATTAATGCCGTTTATAGCTGCTCCATCCAGAGTTTATGATAAAGTAAACAATAAGAACAAACCACTTGGAGCATTGAGCTATGAAGCTGCCATCTCGATGCATATAAACCTCCCAAAGCGAATCAGCAATTGGCTTTATTTTCTGGTGTCTTAATTTGCTTGTCGAGAGAAAAACTTATTTGATAACTTCAAGAAATTCACTTTTATGATTTTCTTCGCTACCTTGACCACTAATATGAACTGGAAGCCATGTTTGGGACCTGGCAGGCAGTGAAACGAGGAAAAGCTATAGCCAGAATCTGAAGAAGAATGTGAAAGGAAATCATTTACCGAGAGAATTGATCTTTGAATGGAAAATTGCTCAGTTTTCATCCTTTTGAATAATATTTGTTGTTGGGATAATTTTACTCACACCAGGCAGTGTTGTATCAATGTTTCATTCTAAAAGATAATCGCCCACAATCCACATCAGTATCAGAAGAGAGCATATGATATATTCAATTTGTTAACTTCTTGGTTTGGAAAAAAGCAAAGCTATATGCATATATTTTTAAGTACATAATTAGATAGGCAGATAATGACATACCATATGTGCTCTCAATTGTCTATTTAAAAGTGTGCATATAGTTTATTTTTCCGGAAATATGGAGCAATTTACATCAGACATATTTGTTGCCCATTATTCTCAACAGCAGTGACTGATGACACAGATTAACTGAAAACACAGATTAACTGAAACAAATGGCCAGTCATATAAATATAATAACTGAAACTTCTTTTCATACAGAAGCAACACTGCGTGAATTGAAAATTACAGATTATATAGCTGCTACATATTGGCATAGACATTCTTGCTTGTAAATTCTTCCTCTATTATTAATTAGAATCTCATTGTAAACTTTATTCAAGTTACAGATCAACTACAACAGATAAACAAGCCAAGCTCGTTGAAATGTTAAATTATTGCACCAACTTCCAAGCTATTGAAATATTATGGCATTGTATTCAATATAGTTAAAAGGAAAAGAACAAGAAATAGGGTATCAATAAAACAGACTTTACTAGAAAACTAGTAACTTTAAGTAACATATGTTTATCATCCGCAAACGAAGCTGTCATCTTACTTTTAGCACATATTATATATCTACCATCTTCAATCCTTCAACAACCTACACCCTTTACATATATATATATATAAAGAAAGAAAAAGACAAAACAAGAAAAACAAATAAGAGCTTAGGCGCAGCCATTCTTGAACCTTAACCTCGGCTGGTTATATAAATGCATGAAGCATGACTAAGATAAGGATAACAGTTCTTGTCCAGGAAAACAGATTAGAAATAATAGAAATGAATATTAATAGCTAGTATGGAAGTGTAACGCCAAGTTCTGGAATTAATGTCAGTCATGGAAGAAAATTCTATCAATATCTCATGAAAAACATTTAAGCCTACCTTTTTTTCTTTTTTTAAAAGAATAAACCGCTGTTGTTGACCGGAAAAAATTAATTAAAAAGCCTGGTGAGTGACAACCCACCAACTCCCTAAGAAAAAGGTTGAATGGTAAAAAAAGAAAACTTCTTATCCATTCGTATGAATAAGTTGAAAACACTTGTTTGTATGCATAGTTTACTCTATATTAAAAATCCAGAATGACATAAATAAACTGCCATAATGTATAAGTATATGTTCACCCAATAATGATCTTCATAGATTTATCATGTTATGTATGTACAAGTGGACTGGTGATCGCATGCATGCAGACATATCAAATTTTTAGTCTCTTGAAGCATAACAAACATATTAATAAGAGTTTTAGGTCTTTATGAACTAATTGAAGCCATTAAGCCTCAAAAACACATTAAAAAGTATGAGTCGTTTTGAGCTGGCATAAGATCTCAATAGGTGTCAGCTTATCCACCAATAAGTATTCTAAGATTGTTTAGAATTCAGTCCACAAATCGAATCATCCAAGGATCCGGGGACAATACATACCCAGCTTGGACCACAGATCGTTCAGCCAGCTGTATCCTCAACCAACCTCAAAATCATTTCCTATATATATATATATATATATATATATATATATATATATATATATAAAAATCATTTCCTATATATATATATATATCTCGCACAGAGATGACTGTCATACTAAAATGCAGAAATAATGTAGTATGCAATCTTTTGTTGTTCAATAATGAAGGTAATCCAGTAATAATTTACTAAAAAAAGACACTTCAAATATATAATTGTAGTCTATCTAGAATAATAATTGGATACACACATAAATATGTCATCATGTGATTATAGAATTTTAAACTAATGATAAAATAATATCCAATTATATCTTACACATTCATGTATATACTTATTTGTATACATAATATTGTTCTATCCATAAACATAAGAAGTGTTATAGTAAGTTAAAGTTCATATCATATCAATGTAAGAACACTCATGTGTGTGGATGTCCATGCCTTTTTTAGAACTGAAATATTATTTTAGAAGAAAGTTGACATGGGATTTACCATTAATTCAAGCAAAAAGGAAATTCAATCACTTTCATTATCATAGATGAATATCATTCCACAATCAATTTATATGAACAGAACGTACCCATTTATGTATAGTCATCCAGAAACTGCTCTAATTTATTCCAGTGTGGTGTCATAAAGGATAATATTCCTCCTATACTACTACTACCATCAAAGGATACATGAAAGACTTTCACAGAATATGGAATTTTCTGTATATCCTACATCCTAATGCATGCCATGAGGAATAGTCAATTTGTCCTTTTAAGGTAGGCATTTTACTTGAACTGAATAGAAGGAAGACAACGCATGGAAGCCAAAATAAACAAGAAAACCCTTTTGCACATGAAATGATATGCACAATTTTTCTGCAGAAAAAGAAATTAAAACATATGCACAAAATGCTCAAACAGAATATATGTACATGAGTTTGTGGAATTCGCTTGATATATTTACTGAAGATGGTCAAAAGATGTTTGATCATTTCACTTTTTACCAAAGTTTCTCTTAACGAAAACCTGAAAAGCGAGGAGTCTCGAACATTCTCACTGAATAATTAAAAAGCAACTCAGGTTCAGCGTTAGCTTGTGGCTGCACAAGGGTGGAAATTTTCGAAAAAATCACAGCTATGATGCTACTTCACTTGTTAGTTTATCTTGCAGCTCGCCTAGGTTGACGCATGATGGATCAATCACCTGTAAAATCGATGGAGATATTAAAAATGAAGCTTGGATAACAACGGCAAAACATTTTGCAAAAACCCTACTGTAAACAATCTCCATGACAATAAATTAATGCTAATCAACCTCACCTTAGCCTGGATCGTGTGAAGTAGCCTATCCCTTACTTTGGTGGAGACACAATTAACAACACAAAGTCCTTCATCAAGCAATATTTCAAGTACTCTTGATAGGGGCAAACCTTGCTCCCAGTACCCGCAACTATAAACGACCTCCACTCCGACGAGACTTTGGCTGACGACGATACTGTTTTGACATACGTTTAGATCGGAGCTTCTACTTTCTGAGCCATGGCTACTCGAATTTGACAATTTCTTTAGTTCATCTCTCCTGGCACCAAGTTCTTTGATTCTCATCTCAAGATGTTTTATATATTTCACGGCCTCGTTCATCTGATCCGACATCGAACGCTTTCCCTGAAAAACCCCATTAACATAACCCTAGAGTCCCATACATTCTATAATATTTTACAACCCCAATTCGACACTCCACAATGCTCACAGAAAGGGAACACTTCATGAAATTGAGGGAAATCAATTGAAGAAAGTAATGACAAAGTGTAGTTATAATTTGAAAAAATCAAAGGAACTAACATAATTTACAAAATTACTAGTAAGAGAAGTGGAAAAAGAAGAATTTATATAGGGTTTTTCACCTTAATGTATTCAAGAGGGAGTAAAGACCGAAGCGAAGCATGAAGGGTGGCCATTTCTTGCCTTCTTTGACGTTCAATATCTCTATGCATCATCTTCCTCTTATTGTTATCACTGTTGGTGTCATCAGCATTGTCCATAGCACAAGAATTTAGACGGCGTTGGCTTTTTCTTGAATTGTTGGTTATATTACAAGCATCCTGTGAATCACGCCCAAAAATCAGATCTTCGTAGATACTGTACTGTCGGTAGGGACTGGAAGAAGAGTTGAAGAACAGCTCATCACCTGAGTCTAAAGGAAACATAGAGCAAAAATAATTAAAGGGTTTGTCTATTGAGTTTATATGTTCTAAAGGATACGTTTGTTAGGGTAAGCGATCATTGTGTGGGCCAAGAGAGATGTAAAGATTCCCTGCAAATTTCTTCAAACAAACAAGATGATAAAGAAGTGACTTCAGCCACCGGCCATGTTAAAGCAGCCGGCTTGGGTGTTGTGGACACTGTTCCTATAGACAAAAGTGACCCACTCATCTGCATTCACATTTGGTGGAACCTTGATTGATAATATATACTTATTTCAAAATTCCATCTATTTTCTTAATTTTACTTATGAATGGTTCAGGTTTTTATTTAATTCAAAAATTGTCTTCTAGCAAATAGTCTATACAAACTAAATTAGTAGAACTTTAAGAAAAAAAAAAGGCATATATATAAGCTGGGATCTGTCAGTTTCATTATTTTTTACCAATAAATATTGATCTATTATAATCCAAACGTGTAGAGAATTGATGAGTTATCAATATTAAATGTAATAATTTTGACTTTTAATTTTGATAATCGAATTATAATAGATTAATGGTTGAAAATGAGGGAAATCATGTTTAAATAAAATTTCTCATGAGCGGATTTATACTAAATGGGTGTATATATAAACTGATTGAAAATATATGTAAAGGTACTGAAACTCTGATTTTCTTTATATTTGGAGATACAAATTTGTAACTTAACGTATGACGTTATGAATATGAGAACCTTTGTTGAAAATTTAAGGTTGAATTTGAAACCACAAAAAAGGAATGAAGTATGTTTGAGATATATGGAAACCAGTAAAATGTCCTTCTTTAATTGAGGTTTTCACCGTGTGATTGCACAAATGTTAATAGGAAAGAATGCTGTAGTTGGATGTTGGTTGACTGTGAATATGATGGACGTCAATAATTAACAGCAGTACACGACATATTGTCCAGCTTGTAATGTTATTTTTCATCCTAGAAGCAGAAAACGAATCTCCCACGTGCTATATTTTGGAATGATGATGAAAGGCATTAAGAAACCAAGTGGGCCTTTGGAAAGGAAAAATATGAGAAAGCAACCAAGTGAGGTTAAACGATCACAGAACCCAATATTTTTAATTAA
This sequence comes from Mangifera indica, assembly GCF_011075055.1. NCBI lineage: Eukaryota > Viridiplantae > Streptophyta > Magnoliopsida > Sapindales > Anacardiaceae > Mangifera > Mangifera indica. The sequence goes on from NC_058151.1 coordinate 2,784,117, forward strand.
TGGAGACAAGTTTTCATTTAAAACATAACAAATGATACTATTTTAATTCTTAAATTGAGTATAACAAGTGATACTTTTCTATTTTCGACTAATTTTATTGACAACAACACTCTTAAATTTAAACAAAACTTTTTGGACCGCTCCATCTTTTGCTTTATCTTTACTCCATCTTCAAACCATAAACAAAAGGTAAATTAAGTAAGAATTTCGTTAATTTGTCATAATCGAATTTGTTTGTCATAATCAAAGTGGTTTAAGCCTTTTATTTCATCCATATTGACATGTGTTAAGATTTGAACTATATATCATTCTATTAATCCTAATTTGACTTTATATTAGAGATAAAATGTTGTTGTGTTTGTTATTATAAATTGAGTCGTGCAAGGATAATATCATAGTTTTTAGGGTTCAGTTTGACATATATATCTTGATTTTATATTCAAAATCTAGTTTTTTTTTTAAAACTCTTTTTTGGGTTAATATTCAATCTATAGTTTGAATGTTGTGCTATTGGGTATATTTGGGTGGATTAGATGTAAAATAGGGGTGTAAAACCCTAAATCAAGTCAGCATTTTTCTGGCCACTCATTGAAATCCAAGGTTCAACTAGAAGATGTAAGAAGATAGGGAAAAAAAAAAAAAGTTAGCTAAACGGGTGCAAATCACAAGATTTTGACTAAATGCAACCGGATGGTCAAAATCTATGTTAATAGGATCCTTTTGAATTCAATAGACACCATCTTTTAGCTAAAAATTGATAATTTTATATTATTGTGTTTTAATTAAACCTAGCCAAAATATAAGGTTTCGACTAACTACATGTAAAATGGTTGGTAAAATTTTACCAAAAGAACATATTGGCCAATTTGTTATTCTAAAAATTATCTTATTTCTTAGATAATATCTCACCTAGAAATTTTTTTGTGTCTCTTTTGCTTAGAACTATTGACCATCGTATATTTCAGATAATTTAGATCACGTTTGTCACATCATTGTATTTAAAACAAATTTATATCTTAGAACAATTGTTCAATGTAAAAAGACATTCATGCATATTGGTTGATACTCTATGAATTTATAGATAGTTAACTGTTTTATCTCATCAAACTTGAACCTATCAAACTTGAACCTATCAAACTATTTTTTATACATAATTGCTTGTTGAGTGAGTGGGTGGATAGTCTTAGTATTCCTAAATTTCACTTTGTCTTTTTAGATGTGAATCAATCTCTACTAGAAGATTAAGTGAAATTCAAGAACAATAGGTGAATCTACCTACTCACTCAAAAACTAGTGGCAAACAAAATATAATTCCATGGAATCAAGTTTGATAAGACGGAATGTGATTGTCTAATAGCTCATGAAGCATCAATCAACTTAAAGAATCAACTTTTTACATTGAACGATTGCTCTTAATGCATTTTTGTTGTAAATGCAATAAGATGACAAATGTCATCCAAATTACCTAATATGGGATTAGTTAGCAGGCCTAAGCAAATATGATAATTAAGAAATTCTACAAACCTTTATGCGGGACATGAAGATCTGGATAGGCATAATCATGTGTCATTCTCAACACAACACAAGAACAAAATTAGATACACATAACTAGATGGGTCTAACCATGTTTCATTCTATCCAATATAAGTGTTGTCTATTTGCTCAAATATGACTAAAATCTTGTGATCTGGTTGGATCCAATCAAATGGGTGAAAAAACTTTTTTTAGATATAGCTGGCCGAATTTGGCCAAATAAGGTTTTTTTTTTTTTTTGTAGGATTTGACCATTTCTTTTTTGCTTTGCATATCAATTTTCGTTAAATATTGTGTTGTCTTGCTGGTTTTTTTTTTTTTTAATTAATTATGCTTTAGTATTAAACTATTTTATTTCTTCTTGTGTAAGTGAGAAGCATCAAAATCCAACAATATAATTCATATACAATAGAGGCTTAAACAGTAACTTTAATGCTAATAACAAGTTCTTTGTCCATCAATAGGCAAAAAGATGAAACTTTTTTATATAACAATATACTCTTACTTGAGATATACTAACCCTTTTGCGTCTAGTCAAAGTTGTTTTTCAACTTAGTTAGGCTTAAATCGATCATACCAAGCAGAAGAAAATTTTAAATTTAGTGACCAATTTCACAATCATTGCATTGGATAAATCAAGAATTTGATCTTGATATATCGTTATCAAGTTTCGAACCTATGCCCTGTTTACTTGTGTGCCTGTATTTTGATCACTCAAACTATCCCTTAGGGGCAAATGTAATATTTTCATTCTCAACAATACAATTGAATGTCTTGGAAGTGTAATATTAGTTAGTTATATAAGTCTAGCATGCAAGGAGAGATTGCATACAATTTTATAGTGAAATTTAAATATTGAATCAAAAGACGTGGAAATGTGTACATAAATTTTTATTTTTCGAATTAAGAGCATCATAAAATTAACTCATTATTCAAATTAGATTAATATAAAATTTAATTAAAAATAAATTAATATCATTCAGCAATAATTAATTAGTATGTAAACTTTTTGTTTGAATACTTTTGAGCTTTAAAATATTCAATATTAGAAGCTTTGCACAGTGCATGAACCGATTCAATGGTCGGAAAAACCCTAAAAGAAAAGCAGGGAAAACCCACCGAGGGTATCAAGATAAGGAATCCAGAAGATATGGAAATTGCAGCATAATATAGTTTATTAATAGTAGGCAGCTAATGAGTTGGACAAGGAGTTGTTAAATGTGTTGTGTGTTTTAAATTAATATTATATAAGATTAACCCAATAATACAGCATATCTTTTTCCTAATTGACAAGTCTAGAACACATCATTTACCTTTTTAAATTATTATTAAATTAATGGTAGTGGTTATGATTGTGAAGTTGTGATGAAGATTTTGGTATAAAGCACTTAGATTATGAAGCTCTCCCTGTATATGTGAAAGATTAAGCATTGGGATTCATATATTAATTAATCTCCATTATGCTGCTCATCTTAAACATTAATTTATGTTAATCACCCTTCATGCTTATTAATTATAGTTTATGGAAAAATATCTGAATTGGAAGATTAGACTGTCACACTTATATTATTGGCTTCATTCAAACTCAAATGTTCAATTCTACAGTATGGATAAGAGAGTTTGAGAATGCTACAACATTGAATATAAATTTTTTCCTTCTCTTGATTCATGTAAAATAAAAAATATATATAAGATAAAATAGCAGGGGTATGTTTAATTTGAATAATCTTTTATTACTAAAAATAAGATATTATTATAATGATAAATTATCTAAAAGATTACTAAATATATTATTAGTATTTTTGATAAAAACATATAAATATAAATAATTATTATATTTAGTTAGATATAATAAAATATTATTAAGATATTATTTGATTAAATGTCATAAAAATTATTGAATATAATTATTCTAATATATTATTCGTAATAAATACTTAAAATAGATGTGATAATCAAAGCAACTCATATATTTCGAATATATTATCATTGATAATAAAAAATTACTGGAATATGTTATTATCTTACAAATCAAATAAAAAAAGTTAATAATATAAGATAAATTATTAGATGAATCTTTAATGACTTGAACCAATCGTATCCTAATGATAAAAATACAACGATTTCATTATGACTGAATTTCCATATGAAATTCCTTTTTTTTTTTCCATTTTATGACTTGGCTTTTTTTTTTCTTCATAATATAACTCTACCCACCACGTACCGAGATTTCATGATCTTGTTCAATTAACTAATTGGTTAATTAGGTCCCAATACAAGTTGATCCTCCCCTAAAAGCTTCAAAAAGAGTTTATAATAGTAACCATAAGACAAAGTGCTTTAATTATAAATTAAGGCAAGAACTATACATTCGGCCTAACCCTTACCTCTGGTTATACTAAATACAGCACAACTCAAGCAATTTTATTAATTCTTTTCCCTTTATAGATAAGAGAGGGGCACACAGCCAGAATAAAAACCCTAGCAACAGATTTGAGGTTATTATTATAGATGGGGAAAGCAGTGGAGAGCATCAAGACAAGCTGTATTTTGGCATTAGGTTATGCTATTAATTTCTTAATATTAAGATACTTTGATGATGGACCCCAATTGATTTAATGAGAGATTGTGAGATGACTGATAAATCAGAGACAAGAAATATGGAATTTCTTTACATCATACGTTCAGGGTTCGCTGATCATCAAGATACAATGTGATGCAAATATGAAGGAATCTTGGAAACTTTGTGGATTTGATTATAAATTATTTGTAGTTTTAAAAAGTTCTAACTTAGTTGGTTTTTCTGAGAAGACTTCAGCTCAGAGTCGCCTTATCAGTTTTATATATTCCTCAAACATTTGAAGCAGCTTATAAAATAGAAAACAAGTTGTAAAATTCTTCATACTCTCAGAGGGAAAAGCTTGAAGGAGGACTTAATTTTCAATCTAAAAATAATACTCAGGATTAAAAATTTAGTCGAATACAGGTAAAGCTTGAAGGAAGCTGCAACTGGGCAAAAGTGAAAACCTGCCGAATGTGAACTGAATTTTCATTGAGAAAGGCCAAAAGACTTATTCCCACCCAATGTTTAGCCCATTGCCAAATTTTCATTTGTTAAATTTCGAAAATCTAAATACTTATTTATTAACTGTTAAAATTAACAAAATCATTTAATCAGTAATATTAAAAATGAATTATCTCATTTTCCTACTTTACTTTTAAAATAAACAATTCCCCCTGCTTTAAGCTTTGAAAACTTACTTTTCCCTCTTAGTCTTTCATTTCTTTACTCCATTCTTTGGTGACCTTTCTCTGGCTGACATCTCAAACCTTCTTCTTTGTTGACGCTCCCTCCCTCCTCCTCAAACAAATTAAAGCATGGGTCGTGTGCTTTGATGATTCGTAGACCTATGCTTCGATTCATCTTTGATCACCATCATCTATCTTTGTCAATTCCTGAGCCATGAAAGTTTATCTTCTTGAACAAATTGAGAAGCACAAACCCATGCTTTGATTCATCTTCAGTTGTGGCCACCATCTTCGATTTGTCTTTGACTGGGAAGTAGGAGGGAACGCCAATAGAGAAGAAGGTATAGGAGGTTAGTTGAAGAAGGGAGGAAATAAATAAAACTCTAGGGGGGAAAAGGTAAATTTTTAAACTTAGGTGAGAGAAAATTGTTAATTTTAAAACTAAGATGAAAAAATAATATAAAATTTTATTTTTTTAATAATATTAGTTAAATAACAATTATACTCTTAATAATAATGAATTTTGTTAACTTTAACAGATAATAGATATATATTTAAATTAAAATTTAATAAATAAAAATATGATAATAGATTAAACTTGCGATAAGAATAAGTCTTTTCGCCCTTAGGAAAAAAACAAAAAGGACACGGGGATTTTTATGAGGCTTTTAATTCTTGTCTTTATTGGGCTGTTAAAGAAATGGACGTCTTTTAAAAAATAGCAGGCCTTACCACTAAAGACATAAAAAGGAGCCCGTCATGATGGTTGGGCTGGACCTGGAAGTCTTGTTTTGAACGATTCAAACCTAACTTCTTACGTTTAAGAATCTCTATGTTAGATGACGACTCATAATCCCGGCTTTGACAACGGAAACTCGGCTCGCTCTCTCCTGTCGCAACATCTAATTTCTTTAAGGAAATCGTTCCAAACTGTTTTCTTAATATTTTAATCTTAAGATAAAATAATATTAATTATATTTTTATTTTAATATTTAAATAATATGATATAAATATTTTTTATCATTAAAATTAATATTAATTTTGATAAATAATAAAAACTTATTTTTTTCAAACTTAAAATAAAAATATGACAATTAATCATAGGTTGAGTGGAAAACAATAGTTAGGCCAAATGAAATAATGAACGTCATGCAGTTATTTTTCTGTATCGCTTCAAAAATTCATATACCCTTTGAAGGAATGTTTATTTGAATGTATAAATATATTACTTTTATTACTAACATTACTCTAATTAATTGTAAAATAATAAATAATTTTAATAATTTTTTGTTATCAATAATAATATAATAAATAATATAAAAATAATTCAATTATTATCTTAATTTTAAATAATAAAATATTATCAAAATAATGTTATATTTATTATAATTATATTTATTTTTTAATTTTTTAAAAATAAAGATAACCTTATTTTCAATTAATATAATAACCAATATAAAAAATATTTTAAAATAATTATAATTAAAAATATTTAAGTAAAATAATACAACAGTAATCTTTTTATTTTATATAGCTAAACATAATAATTATTTAATTTATCAAATTTTATTAAATATAATAATTATTTATTCTCAATAATTTTTTAGGTAATTTATCTCCGATGCATGCAAAACTTTACAGCCCTTCCCCTTGTGCGAAGTGATCTTCTCTCGAGCTTCTGTCAAACTTTGAGTAGGAATTGTAGCTTATCATCAGTCCCCGGTTAATCTTTCCTCTGATCAGACTTCCCATTTTCATGATGAAGCTTCTCATTTTACCAGCAGGCGCAGCTCATCAGAGCGTCTAATCTAGCATCAAACTCATGCTGTGGCTGCAGAAGATGGGCATATCCATAACCGAGTTCAGTATTATGTCTTTTGCAACTATAACTCCACAAATTCTTGTCCTACAAAATAAGGGCACAAGACTTAAATCCGTCCGAAGAATTTCAACCAACTAGACATGACGAGGAATGGCAGGAACAGAGTAACTAGAACTTCTGGAGTAATTACAAATGACCAAATACCTGAATGTCATACTTCCATCTCAGTTGCCAATAAATTACTATGCACTCAAAGAGACAGTAACCTGAAGCATTGGCAATCATACAAAGCACCAAATACATACAAAAATTCAGTAGTTTTCATAAAGATGTGATGTTGAACTATCAGCAGAAAATATTGCAGCATTTCATACTACCTTGTTGGGTGTATTTCGAACAAGCAGGACTACATTATCATACAATCTATCTCTACCATATTCTGAAATCCATCTAAACAACCACCTACCTGAACATTGATGGCTTGAACCAGATGTCGAGCCTTCCCGATTAAGTTATAATATAGCCTGTCAGCATCAGTTTGGGAAAGCATCAGATGCTGCTCTGTTATGTCAACTTAAGATGATGAGCTGTTTTCAGGGCCTCTATGAAAAATGTGCTGCAAGTATGCTATTATTATATATGATAAAGTGATAACTGTAACAATTAAGCCAAATTTCTGAAAAAGAAATATCACCAAGTAGAATATAGTATAAATACCAATTAGAAAAATGACAACATAAATAATAATATGATATAAAAGTAAAGTCCTTTAGACTTAACACTATTTATCGTCCAGATATAAAAAATTAAATTAGAAATGACTCCTAAACCTATAGAATTCTTGATCTTCTCTTGTATTAAATACAAGAAAAATAAAGAATCTTCTTTCAATGATTAAAAAGAGCAAAATATTAAAAATTTGTTAGAATTCTCTCCCAAATTGTGCGCACTGAAAGTAAATTGGACCTACCGAGTATCAAGCATCAATTCTTCTCAGACAAGACATATTACATGTAAAAAATATATCTTTCACCACAAAAAAGGCAGCAAAATATATCAGTTGTCTGTTGTGGTAATATGAGTATCAAAACAGCTTGAGAAAACACACAGAATAGATAAGAACAAGACCTGCATTCATTTCTGCTTCTGCCTGCAGTATCCATTACCCGGAAATGTGCCATAATCACACAAGAATAAACTCCAAGACACCACTCTTTCTATTTCATCAGATCATGTCTCAATGTCACAAATTTCTCATACAGCACTTTGCCCTACCAATCTTTCTTGGATTATAATATGACTAGCTTGTCACATTATCTGAAAAAGATTCCCATTTGATCATCACATCTAAAAGAATGCTAGTGGGCTATTATCCTTTCCTTAGGCAGTCAACAGGTTATAAGCACCAAGTACATAGAGAGAATTACAAACCAATCAATCAGTAATTTTCATTTTGCTTAGCTTAGATATAACCAATTTCTCAACCAAAGACTTCAAATAATAAACTATTGAATACATTATCTTTTAAGCCTGGGTGAAATTGCAGGCATATGAAGTTGAGTCCAGTTCTGCATGTAGCACATGTACGAGACAACTGTGTTAATCATTTTCAAATGATAAACAGTGAACTGCTTGTTCATATGCAAGGCATCTGATGAATTTACTAATATTGCCTTGTTACCAGAAACATTGGCCTTTCTTTAAAGCATATCCTATTACTGATGGCATCACAGAAACTCAAGAGTTAGAGAAGAAAATCAAATCAGGGTCAGTGCTTGATTAATACCTAATATGAATATACACAAAGAGAATGATAATACTGATGAATTGATTTGTAGACCATTTCCAGTATCAAAACAGGGGCAAACAGAAATATATATTAAAATCCATTAAATAGAACACTATAATTTCATTCCTTTACACAAATCATCCACAAAGATGATGAGCAATGATCTACAAGTAACAATCTACAAACAACATGCTATTGCATTCATCAAATTCAGTAGTTAAACACTATAAACTCACCGGTCCCCTCTTCCGTGACTTGAAGGGAAAGCGTGACGGTGGTGAAGGTGACAATTCAGCAGGTAATTGTGGTGCCTCTGATGCACCACTAAGCATTCCAACCACCTCCTCCATAGAAGGTCGGTGAGCAGGTGACTTCTGCAAACAAAGTAAGGCAACTGTAATACAAATCAGAGCTTGTTCTCTATCCAAAGACTTTACAACAGCCTGATCAACCAATTCAATCAATCTCCCTGCTCGTGCAAGATGACGAGCCCACGATATAAGATTTGCACGTTGAAATTCTGACATTGGGGATCCTGTGACTTGAAGAGGACGCCGGCCAGCAATCAAAACTAAAAGTAACACCCCAAAACTATAAACATCAGATTTCTCAGATAAATCTCCACCAACATTGTATTCAGGGGCAACATAACAAACAGTGCCACGCATACTAGGGGTACTTGTTATTCCACCACTCTTAGGAATCTCTCCACTTGCTCTTGAGAACTCACCGCTTAGTCCTTCTAACCACCGATCCAAACTACCTTTACTACTTCTACTTCTGTTTCTACTTTTACTCTTCTTCTTTCTATCTACACTCATTTCTTCATCTCCGGGCCACCAATCATCATCGCTATTTGTTCCCAATTGTCTCTTCTTTTTCTTCTTCTTCTTCGCCAGTTCTTCACAATACTCTTCTTTCCACCACTCTCTAGCTGGCCTACGCTTCTCCCGTTTCAAGTTCTTTACATTTTCTTCTTTATCCTCATCTAATGAAACCCACCAATCTAATCTTTTCTTCTTCTTCTTTTTATCAATTTTCTGCGAAGAAGCTCCTTCATTCCAATTACTCGTTGGTCTTTCAGTTTTAATCTCTGCTCCGATCCACTCAATTACGTATTCCTTCACCTTCACATCCTCTGGCGATTGTTGGATCACCGGCGCCGTAGCTTTAAGAAGACTCTCCGGCGACTGATCCAAACTTATACTCAACTCCTCACAAGCAGTTGTAGTAGTTGTCGTATTCACACTCTCAGTCTCTGCAACGGATCCACAATCCTCTACAGCGGCCCCACTGTTACACTCCAACTCCGCCTTCTGATTTTCACTTTCCGATTTCAACCTCGCAAGTCCAAAGTCCGCAATCTTAGCAGAAAAGAACTGATCCAATAATATATTACTCGGCTTTATGTCACCGTGAATCACGGGCGGATTCAAACTATGTAAATAAGCAATTGCCTTCGCAATATCAACCGCAACAGAAAAACGCTTCTTCCACTCCATCAACTCTGGGCACTTCTTATGCAACAAAGCGTCCTGCAAATTTCCATTACTCATCAGCTCATAAACCAACAACATTCTATGTCGTTTCGGGTCCGATGAAAACCCGAGAACCGAAACGACGTGATCGTTTGATTCGATGGCCGAAGCAAAGAACAGTTCGTTATAAAACTCTCGTTCGCCCTGTAAGGATCCGGAGTCCATGACTTTAACGGCGACATGCTGGTGCGGACTCGAGGGGGAGGAGCACGGGAGGACTCCACGAAAGACGGAGCCGAAGCCACCTTGGCCAAGGCGGTTAGAGGGAGAGAAGGAGTCGGTGGCACGGCGGAGGAGGGAGTAGGATAAGCGGTGGGGAGGCTTAGAGTCGGAAGGAACGGTGCGTTTTTTGGTAAGCTTATTGCGAAAGCAGAAGATGAGAATAAGGAGACAGGAGAAGGCGGCGGTGGCAGCGGACAGCGGTGGAAGGAGGCGAGAGACAATAGGGCCGCGATGTCGGTGGAGGTATAGAGGGGCAGCTGAAGGAGTGATGGACGGCTGAGATTGAGGAAGCGGACGGGATGGCATGGTGGATGAAGAAGAGCAGTTACACAGAATCAGCAAGCGTAACAGCGATAATGTTTCATCGTAAGCAATGAGTGTGAAATTGCACAAGTCAAGTTGCCGTTTCCGTGTAACTTATACTCTTCTTATTTATTCAGCCCAAAAATAAATTATTATTAAATATATAAATAAATTATGCATTATTATTATAAGTAAAAAAAAGTAGAGCAGGTAATTTTTCATTGTTTGTTTCGTGAAAATTCAATGTTGAAATTTCTGGCTGGTGTGTTGTTTCACTTCCCACCCATGTTTGGATGTATTTCCAATTTTCACCGTAACATTTTAAAAATTGAAATTTTTATAAGTTTTATTAAAATTTTTAATTAAAGTTAAAAATAAAATTATTATTTAATAAAAAATTAAAATTTTATCTTATTTGTATTTTTTAATTTAAAAAGCTAATAATTTTTTTAATCTAAAGTTTAAAAAGTTAACAACTTCCCTTAGATTTTTTTCTTTTCCTTAGTCATTTCTTCTGTTTTGATTGGCCGTTAACGTTTTTCACTTATCTTCTCATCCCAGCCACTCAAGAGAAGTCGTCAGTGGCTGAAGAAACAAACAAAAATATATTCATTTTTGTCCAATAAGAAGACAAAAACAAATCGTCTTTTTTAACGAATGAAAATAGTTCATCTCATCCATCCAAATGACTCGTTATAATATTTGAGATTTTAAAACTTTATGGGTGAGAGTTTAAAAATACATTAAACCATGGATGGAAATAAGTTTTTTGGCCTCAAATATTTGAAATTTCTCTTTAGTTGAATTTGGTGGTTGTTTAAAATTAAATTTTTAATTATAAAAGATTTAATTGTTTCTGTTTTCATATTTAATTATCACTAATGAGGATGACCAAACCCACTATCAAAATCCATAATCCTTTAAAAAATAAAAAGCTGTGTCAATGGTGGCTGATTGGGACAACCATAGATTAAAAAAAAAGACAAGAAAAAAGATTAATGCCGAGACAAAAATTAATTTAATAATCTTTCTTTTCCATTAAAATCCAAATGAAGATCACTGTGCTTATCAAGTTTCAAACTTAGGCAAATTCACCCCTAAGGAATTAGTTTTGGTGAAGACCCGTAGTTTTGTGTTTGTACATTTAGAGACGTAACTAAAAATGATATCGTGGTTGCGAAACTAAATTTTTGATCCATCTTTATTTGTTAATAAAAATAAGAATAGTTAAAATTTTTATAATTAGAGATAAAAATAGATATATTTCAAACTCTTCTCCTTCTTAATCTCATCTCTTTTTTTACATGTTTTTTAAATCTTTATATATTAAATTATATTTAAAAATTGTAAATTATTATAAATATATTTTAATATTTAATATATATTTTATTATTTTTTAATAAATATGAAAAAATTCTCCATAAAATGAAAAAAAGAAAAAAAAAATGATAAAAAAATAAAAACAAAAATTAAAGCATTTTCTTTTTACAAATAATAATCATCTTTCTTTAAACGTGATGATGCGAGTAAAAAGAAATTCATTGAAAATAGCGCGGCTTGGTAATTTGGGCAAATCTGTTTTATGCTTTTGGCATTTTTCTTTCTTTATCGGTCAACAATCTTAAGGTACAAGATTCACGGAAAAGTGTTTGAAAAGTTGAAGAGATGAGTGCCATTGTACCATCCTCCTCATAGATTATTACTTTTTTCTATCTAGTTTATTATTATCATTAAATTAGTTGGTAAGAAGAAGCTATGTCCGAAAGTCTTCCTGTCGGCCCACTGGGCCCTCCCAAAGAAACACACGACTTTTAAGACTTGACTTGCTCAATAATTCTTTATAAAAATATTTAACAAAATTATATGTAATATTATATAATTAAATATTTTTAAATAAAAAATAAAAAATTTTAATTATATAATAATATATAAAAATAATATATAGAAATAAAAAACTTGTTTTCAAGGTTGGTTTACTTTTTGTTTGCCACGTGTAAGAGTTTACAGCTCTCTGCAAACGGCATGCTCAGGTTAACAGTACCAAACCCACGTGGGGACTAACTTCTAGATTTTCTATCGCGGGGTCACATGGCGCGGGGCAGACTCTCCTAGGAGACTATTCAAAACTGATGTTCTATTTTATAATTATTATAAGATTGTGAAAGGAGGGTTCATAAAATTAATTAAAATAATTATATCGGAGGGGGTGTATAAATTTACACAATTATTTAAGAGTTATATATGGAGATATAATTGCATATTTTAAATAATGAGTAATATTATATATACAGATTTTAGATACATAATTAAGTGTATACTTATTGTTATATGAAATTGGGGTGTTTTACTATTTTACACTTAAGGTGGTTAGGTTATATGATATTTTATAGAAAAGGGCTATATGATGTTATCCATGATAGGGGAAAATAATATTATTTACTTATGATTTTGCATATTTTCAATGTATCTTTCTTAGTTTCTTACATATTTTATTTAATTGTTGCCATTAGAAAATTGAATAAAATGTCAGAAGTTATAGTATTGATTGGGTACGGAGGGTAGTGGACCTTTATAAATAACAACACTATGACGTAGGTTAGAAGAAAATATAAAATAGAGATAATCTAACAAAATATGAAATAGTAAGGCTTGATAGAATTGTTGAGTTCTTGTTTGCATATAGACATAAGGCAAAAAGGCATCCACATGCTCATGAAGCTTGAAAACTCTATCAATGATATATCCTATGAGATTAAGGATGATCATGATGTCTGTTGCGTTATTACCTTGTCAAAGAAAATGACACAAATAATCCCTCTTTATTTGATGATTACTAGTCAAACAAGAAGAACATCATTTTAAGATCTAAAACACAATAGATTATTGGACCTTCCACTAAATTAATTTCAGGCCAAAGGACTATTTCCCACCCAAACTATGTTGAATTCTCAAAATTCCCCCCGTTAATTTTGAAAATCTCATTTACCCACTCATGGGTCGTTAAACTTAACTGAGTCCGTTAGTCATATCATTTTTTCCTCCAAATCCTAAAAACTAACACTTTTCCCCCAACCCAAGTTTTTAAAAACTGTATTTTCCCCCCTAGGGTTTCCAAACTTCAAATCTAATTTTTTCGACGACGACTGACAATCTCCAAGCCCCTACTCTCCCTCTCTGACAGCCTCTCCTTTCGACCGTACACTTCCAACGCTTCTAGGTGTCATTGTCGACGAAGACAACGCGTCTTCGTCGAGACAAAGACGAATCGTCTTCGTTTTTCGTCTCTAAACGAAGATGATTTGTCTTCGTCAGATTCGTCTCGTCTCGACGAAGACGTGTCGTCTTCGTCGATGACGACGCCTAGGAGGGGAAGACGTCGCATGGTCAAAAAGAGGAGACGTTGGGGAATAAGAGACGTCACCTGGAGATCGTCGATCGTTGTCAAAAAATTCAATCCGAAAGTTTGGAAACCTTAGAAGGGAAAATGTTGTTTTTGAAAACTTGGGTTGAGGGAAAATTGTTAGTTGTTAGGATTTGGGGATAAAAAAGAAATTGAATTTAAGTTTATTTTTAATATTACAGATAAAATGATGATTTTGCCCCTAGATCCGTCAACCTGACATTTTTTTTAACTGCTCATGGGTAGGTAAATGGGTTTTTCAAAGTTAATGGGTGGGAATTTGCAAAAAAAGCATACCTTAGGTGGGAAATAGTCCTTTGGCCTTAATTTCAAGGGTAACAATATTTTTTCTATTTCTAGTTAATTTCAACGTTCTAAAATTGCAATATGACCTAGAAAAGCCGGTGATGGATCCAAAAAAAAAAAGGAAAACCAAATGTGTAATTTGAATGTTGGTATTGGTTCAAATGATCTTAAGGAAGTATCCAATTTAAAGTTATTGTTGGCCATTAAGGGTTGGGTACATTGATAGAAGGACAATGTTTTTAACTTGAAGTACTTTTGATCAAGATGAGGAAATAGATTATATTCATGTTAAAGTTTCTAAGTGCAAAGATATAGTGTATGTGGATCTAGGTGGACATAAAGTAAATATAAAACCAAATGGTGAAGCTTGGTGAAGTGTTGAGTGTCAAAGCCCTTTTTTGTCATAATGTTACTCTTGTTTATGTGCATGTGATAATTCTTAACTTGATGCATTAGCTGCTACCTTTTCCAAACCTTCAAACTCTAGGAATTAGTTATGATTCTGGAGGAGGTGAGACGGGTTTTCAAGTTAATGATATATTGCATGATAAGTAAGTTGCAAGATGGATTCAGGAGACATGCTTTTGAGACTAGGTTCCAATACAAAATGATGAGGTCAACTAAATCGCAATGGAAAATCACATGTTTGCATGAATAAAGTCGATGGCAGGCAATTGTAACAAAGATATATTGTTATGTGTATTTCTAGTTTCATCATTTAGATAATAACCATATTTGTCTTAGGGATTAAATAATGACACATTATAAACAAGCAAGCTTCTGTGTGTTCGGACAACTACTTAAAATAATGTTTATTATGGTGAATCATGTATACAAGTCCAAGGAAATTATAACTATTATGGTAGAGAGATATAAGATTAATACATTATATATGTAGGCTTGGCAAGACAAAAACTAGACTTTAAATAAGTTGAAAGATTCACTTGAGGAGTCGTTTATGTTTTAAACAGAGTATTGCTACAACTTAGAGTTATGTAAAGCCAATTCCATAGCCTTTTACTCAATTTCTCGCGGAATCAAATTCTCATTAGTACGAGTCAACAGAATGACCCCTAGGCCTCTAATTTCCATATAAAGGAAACAACGAGCATAAAGACCCCCTTTCATTCTATTCTAATGGAATGAATATCTTTCGTAAAGAATCGTAGAAAGATGTGGCGATTTTTTCCAAGAAATCCCCAACGAAAAATACACATTATTCTGTCTTTTCGATCAAATTGATCATAACTGCTACCGACATTTCATGTAATTGTGCACTTCATATAGGAATTAACAAAGAGACCCACGATCACTTGTGGGAAAAAACAGATTTGCTAAGATGGAAATAAAGATATCAAATTCCTTGAGATCATGACACATATTTAACTGGATGAATCAAATCGATTTAAGCTTTTCTTCATGGCTTTGGAATGTTCAATAAGAGTATTATATGATTACAATCATCTAGTAATTTGCATAGATAGTGCATTCTTGAAGGATAGTATCTCATAACCTTATTTCTATTGTAGTTAGAAAGGATGATAGCAACTAAACCTATCATATTTGACTTTTGAAGAAGGAGATAAAGAGAAAACAAAGTATTGGACTTGATTATATGAGCAAAATACGAGATTACAGATGTGTCATGGATTAGTTGTTTGTTTATGTTGCTGCTAAACTTCAAGAAATTCATTCATCCCGTTAAAATCTCCATCTTTTCCTATATTTTTAACAATAATAGAACTATGCGTGTATATTATTAGTATACAATTTAGATATATAAATGATGTATTATTTTATGATTAGATAATTTTAAATTAAAGATAAAATTATTCTCAATCATATAATAACATATAATCTGTGTATCCAAATTATGTATAAAAAATATATACATATAGCATTGTTATTTTAACAATACAATAGTTCATCAAATTAAAATAAAAAACCAATATATATTGATTTTCTTATATTGATTTTAAAGATCTTTTTTGCTTGAATTCGTGTTTTTACTGTGAAATTTTATAAGAGTCTGGGTTAGAAGAAAATAATAGTTAACGTTGAAGATTTTTTAGGACTTTTGTCGTAAGGTTAAGGTTGAGAAGAAAATAATACAAAAATAAGTTGTTTGATCATAATGACTTAGTCCTTCATGGTTGGTCATTTATGTTGCCCCTCAAATTATAGTAATTGTAATTAGTAACCCAATAAATAATATACCATATTGGATATGATAGGTTCTAAATGGACCTACATAATTTATTAATATAGAATTAAAATTTGGATTATTACAAATCTTATGTATACAAACTTTGTTGCTTATTTTAGAACTCATATGGAACTCAATTTTATAATTTGTATAATTTTTAAACAATAATGTTATGTATATATATTTTTAATATTAAGTTTTATTTAATTATTAATTCAAAATCACTCATTCACATTATAACACGTCATATATGTACACATTTAAGTACTAAAAATGTGTACCCATAATTTTGTTGATAATTAAATCTTAATATAAGAAATGTTGTCAATTTTCCTCATCTTCTTTAAAAAAAAAAAATCTCAAATCTAAATTCACCATTGTAAATTATTAATCAAAGTTAACTGTGTCATTAGATTAGATTGGCTCTGGTGTTACCCATCGAACCTATGATGGGCCTTGGGCTTAGCCAGCCCATGAAAATTTTAAGACCTAAAACTCGATCTTATAAACATAGGACTAAGTAAGGTCTTAAAAAGGTTAATTTATTAATTTTAATAAAAAATAAATTTTTATATTATAATTATTATTTAAATAATCAAAATTTTAATTTTTTTTGTTAATTACGTAAACAATAAGGTTTAGACAATTCACGGGCTTTGTGTCTAAGGTTAGCTCAAAAAGTTTATGAACTGACATGATATGCTACGATAACAAATTAGATCATTTTTTTGTATCTCGAATCAACTCCGTCTATTAATTCCTCTAATCAAAGTGAATTAACCTAGCTATTTCCCCTCAATTAAAATTTGCTTAGTAAAACATTCACAGATTTTCCGTGTGTGTGTGTGTGTGTGTGTGTGTGTGTGTGTGTGTGTGTGTGTGTGTGTGTGTAGGGTTGGCTTATTAATTCTCAAATTTATTTTCCTTGAGGCTCCTGATTTCAACGACAATGGCGGTGCAATTATCATGGCTTCCTCGTGCAAGAGCCACACGACAAAGTATTGCAGCTGCAAAGTTGGATCTAGAGGGGCGCATCCGAACATGACATGTTGGGGTCAGTCAGTAGTACTTGGAGAAGTAAGGCCGCCTTCTCTGAGACATGCGCTAGCTATTTCGCAAGCCAATTCGTCAGAAATCACATCCCAAATGCCACCGCTCGCCACAATCAACGTCTCGTCTTCTGCTCGTCTTTCGGTGACGGAGATTTCAGGTTGCCATGTCATCATACTCTTTAAAAACTGTCTCCTGCAGGTTGTTTCAAAAGTAATCAACTAGCAAGCAATTAAGATGCGGACCCTATTAAATGTACATATTTAATTTTATTATAATTAGTAAAATAAATTGACTCCAAGGAAAACTCATTAGACTCAAAATTTAATTTATTTGATATAATTAATTTTATTTTAAAAAATAATATAATTATTTTTTTGAGAACTAATTAATTATATTAAATAAATAAAACTCTTATAATTATTATATTTGTCAATAAATTTCGAATGTGATCTAGTAAGACATTAAACACGTGACAATAGTAGATGCCAACATGTGATATAGGGAAAGAGGAATAGATCTACCGTAACAAAAAAAAATGGCATAAAAATTTTACGGATATAATATAATAAATAATAAAATATATATTTATAAAAAACTTACAAAATTCATTTATAGGAAAGATATAAAATAAATATATATAAATTTAATATAATATATTTAAAAAAATACAACAATATTAATTATAATTTTAATATTTTTTATATATCTTTTAGTTAATATTTAAACGGTAAGATATTTAATTATTATTAAACTTAATATAATATAATATAATATATAATTAATATGTAATCATTATAAAAAAATTATTGAAAGAGATTAGAGATTTAAATAACAAAAAATTGAGTTATATGATATTATCCATGATAGGGGAAAATAATATTATTTACTTATGATTTTGCATATTTTCAATGTATCTTTTGTGGTTTCTTACATATTTTATTTAATTGTTACGATTAGAAAATTGAATAAAATGTCAAAAGTTATAGTATTGATTGGGTACAGAGGGTAGTGGACCTTTATAAATAACAATACGATAACCTATATTGGAAGAAAATATAAAATGAAGATAATCTTACAAAATATGAAATAGTAAGGCTTAGTAGAGTTATTGAGTTCTTGTTTGCGTATAGACACAAGGCAAAAATGCATCCACATACTCATGAAGTTTGAAAATTCTATCAATGGTATGTCCTATGAAATTAAGGATGATCATGATGTCTATCGCGTTATTACCTTATCAAAAAAGATGACACAAGTGATCACTCTTTATTTGATGATTACTAGTCAAATAAGAAGAATATCATTTTAAGATCCAAAACACAACAGAGTATTGGACCTTCCACTAAATTAATTTCAAAAGTAACAATATTTCTCTATTTCTAGTTAATCTTAACATTCTAAAATTGTAGTATGACATAGAAAGGTGGTGATGGATCCAAAAAAGAGGAAAAATAGATGTGTAGTGAATGTTGGTATTGGTTTGGATGATCTTGAGGAAGCACCCAATTTAGAGTTATTACTGGCCACAAAGGGTTGGGTACATTGACAATGTTTTAACTTGGGTACTTTTGATCAAGGTAAAAAAATGGATTATATTCATGTGAAAGTTTCTAAGTGCGAAGATATAAAGTATGTGGATCTGGGTGGACATAAAGTAAATATGGAACCAAATGGTGAAACTTGGTGAAGTGTTGAGTGTCAAAGCCCTTTTTGTCATAATGTTACTCCAATTGATGTGCATGTGATAATTCCTAACTTGATGCATTGGCTACTGCCTTTTCCAAACCTTCAAACTCTAGGAATTAGTTATGATTCTAGAAGAGGTGAGACGGGTTTTTGAGTTAATGACATGATAAGTTAGTTGCAAGATGGATTCAGGAGACATGCTTTTTAGAGTAGGTTCCAATTCAAAGTGATGAGGTCAACTGAATTGTAATGGAAAATCACATGTTTGCATGAACAATGTCGATGGTAGGCAATTAAAACAAAGATATATTGTTATGTGTATTTCTGGTTTCATCATTTAGATAATGACCATATTTGTCTTAGGGATTAAATAATGATACATTATAAACAAGCAAGTGTCTGTACATTGGGACAACTACTTAAAATAATGTTTATTATGATGGATCGTGTATACAAGTCCAACGAAATTATAACTAATATGGTAAAAAGATATAAGATTAATACATTGTATATGTAGGCTTGACAAGACAAAAATTAGACTTAAAATAAGTTGAAAGATTTACTTGAGTAGTCATTCGTATTATTAATGAAGTATTGCTACAACTTAAAGTTATGTAACCTCGAGATCGTGACATATTTAACTAGATGAATCAAATCGATTTAACTTTTTCTTCTTGGCTTTAGAATGTTCAATAAAAGTATTATACATGATTACAATCATCTAGTAATTTGCATAGATAGTGTATTCTTGAAGTATAGTATCTCATAACCTTTTTTATCATTGTTAGAAAGGATGGTAGCAACTAGTTCTATCCTTTTGACTTTTGAAGTTGGAGATAAAACGAAGACAAAGTATTGGACTTGGTTATATGAGCAAAACACAAGATTGCATAAATGTCATTGATGAGTTGTTTGTTTATGTTCCTGCTAAACTTCTAGAAATTCATTTATTTCGTTAAAATCTCTATCTTTTATTATATTGCGAATAATAGTAGAACTATACACATACAATTTTAGTATACAATTTAAATACGTAAATAATATATTATTTTGTGATTGTATAATTTTAAATTAAAGATAAAATTGTATTCAATTATATAATGACATATTATCTGTGTACTTAAATTATGTACTAATGTATAAATAACATTATTATGCTAACAATACAATAGTACATCCAATTAAAATAAAAAATCAATATATATTAATCTTCTTATATAAATTTTAAAGATCTTTCTTGCATGAATTCGTGTTTTTAATATGAAATTTTATAAGAGTCTGACCTAACAAACCTATGATTGGCCTTTTAGGCTGAGCCAATCTATAAAAATTTTAAGATTCAAAGCCCGACCCTATGTACATAGGATCTGACAAAGTCTTAAAAGAGTCAACCCATTAATTTTAATAAAAAAATAATTTTTTATATTATAATGATTATTTAAATAATTAAAATTTTTATTTTTTATTAATTATGTAAATAATACGGCCAAACGACCTATAGACCTTATGTTTAGGTCTAACCCAAAAGGCCTAAGGACTAACCCGACCTATTATAGTAACAGACTAAACCATTTTCTCGTGTCTCGAATCACCTCGGCCCAATCGATTTCTCCAATCAAAGTGAATTAACCTAGCTATTTCCCCTCAATTAAAATTTGCTTAGTAAAACATTCACAGATTCTCTGTGTGTGTGTATAAATATATACAAATATAGGGTTGGCTTTTTAATTCTCAAATTTACCTTCCTTGAGGCTCCTGATTTCAACGGCCATGACGGTGCAATTATCATGGCTTCATCGTGCAAGAGCCAGACGACAAAGTATTGCAGCTGCAAAGTTGGTTTTAGAGGGGAACATCCGAACATGACTTGTTGGGGTCAGTCAGTGGTATTGGAGAAGTAGGGCCACCTTCTCTGAGACATGCGCTAGCTATTTCGCAAGCCAATTCGTCAGAAATCACATCCCAAATGCCACCGCTCGCCACAATCAACCTCTCGTCTTCTGCTCCTCTTTCGGTGATGGAGATTTCAGGTTCCCACGTTATCACACTCTTTAAAAGGTATTCTTCTGCCGCCTGTTTCGAAAGTAATCAACTAGCAAGCAATTAAGATGCCGACCTTATTAAATATATATTTAATTTTTTCATAATTAGTAAAATAAATTGACTCTGAGGAAAACTTAAATCAAGTACTACGTATTTATGGAGCAAAAGTGCCCATCAAAATAATTTAAAACTAAGAGGATTGCATTTTGTCAACCATCTTTGGGAGATAATTTGACCCATAAAAAATAAAAGAAAGAGAAGATTTTATGTATAGAAGAAGATGAATTTAAATTTTATTTAATAATATTTTAAAATTAAATTATTCAATAATTGTTGTGAGATAATTCATTGAACTCAAAATTTATTCTATTTGATATAATTAATTTTATTCTGAAAAGATAATTTAATTTAAATGAAAATTTTTATTATAAAAAAATAATATAATTATTTTTTAAAAAATTAATTAATTATATTAAATAAGTAAAACTCTTACCATCTTTATAGAGGATTTTGCATCATTTACCATTCATCCCATGCTGGGACAGCAACGCCACGCATTAAGAATGCCACAAACCCCAACTCCGTTGTGGTAAAAAATCTTGCCACTGCTCTCTGCATCTCTAGTCTTTCTGCCTGCAACCAAATATTTCAGTTCAGAAATTGACAAAATTTCGGTTTTATGGAGATTAAAAATATGGATTTGTAATTTAACAGGTAAGAATTACATGCGCATTTCAAATGAGACATTGAACACGTGGCAATAGCAGATGCCAACATGCGATCTAGCGAAAGAGGAATAAATCTACCGTGATAAAAAAAAAAGACAAAAAAATTTTACGGATCTAATTTAATAAATAACAAAATATATATTTATAAAAAACTTACAAAATTCAGATATAAGAAAGATATAAAATAAATATATACAAATTTAATATAATATATTTTTAAAAATATGATAATATTAATATTAATTTTAATTTTTTTTTATATTTTTTCTAATTAATAATTAAATTATAAGATATTTAATCATTATTAAACTTAATATAATATATAATCAATATGTAATCATTATAAAAAGTTATTGAAAAAGATTAAAAATTTAAATAACAAAAATTTGATTTTTTTGGTTTTATATAATTATAATATTATAATAATTAATTACAAATAAAAAATTTGTATTTTAAAAAATAGAAAAACATAAAAAAGATAAAAATATATATTTAATATAAAAATATATATAATATGTTTTTAATATATTTTAAATTCAAAAATTTAGAATAATATATTTAAAATGGGAATTATACGTGGTTAATTTACATTTTTACTTGCTAGGCTTTTACGGCAGAGAGCAGCGCGTAAATAACCACAGGTGGCCGCCACAATATGACGAGGAGTCAAAAGTGCCACGATGGCAGTAGACCCCATGAGCGCTATCTACATCTGCTGGCACCTAACACAAATCAAATGTAAACATTTTCTCGACAAGCGCACTTGCTCATTGCCACTTGATCCATCCCGTTGAAGCTCTTTATACTCGCACGTACCAGATCTTCCCACCCCTCTTCATCTAGCTCTCCGCTCCGTGTAATGTAAATTAAAATTACGTTGCTTTTGCTGGGCCTGGCCCAAGCTGAAACCTCTAACTATAACGAGGAGGATCTTAATCCCATTTCTTTCTCTGATTCATCCTCGTTTTAGGAATGATAAATATTCCCAATTTCTTTTTAATTTTTTCATCTTCGTTTCCATCGTTATCTCTGAGGGAAAAAATCTTTTATATTTTTTAAATATAATATAAATATAATAATAAATAAAATTAATTAAAATTAAAATCAATCAATTATTTCAAATATCACAACTATCATATATTAATCACCTTCATATGCACAACAAAAATATAAATAAATTTTAAAAATATAAATAATCTAAAATTTAAAGGATAAGTAAAGATAATAATATGAATGGTTAGGGATGAAGATGAGATATATATATCCCTATTCTTAATTGTCGAGATATTTTTTTGTTCCTGTCTCTATCCCTTTCTCTATTTCTATCGAAAAATCTTCTCTCCGTTAGAGTTGAAGAGGGTCGGAGACCTAAAATTCAGGCCAAAATTGGCATCTCTAACGAGTGTTGGTTCCTCTGCCATGATTCTATGCATTATCTTCTTGCAAAGCATAGAGAGCTACATTTCACCCGGTGAAAAATGAGAGAATTTTTTAATTAAGAATAACGATACAGACGAATGGCTGAAAACATTATATATAACCAGGCGTCGTCCATGGTTTGGCTTAGGCCTTGGATTGAAATGCAGCCAAAATCTGGCATCGGATTCTCCTCCAGAGATGGTCTCAGCAACCTCATCTTAGGTCTCAGCCAAAATCTATGCGATTCTTACTTGATTGAAGAATGATAAGGAATAACCAACAACAACTTTTCTTTGATCTTCTTAAACATTCCATATAGCAGAAAAGCAAAAATCATCTTCATTCAGATCATATCTATTCCCCAAATCTTTACATGTAACAGATTAACAAAACCATCTCCATTCAGGTCATATCTCCTTGCCAAAAAATAACACGTGTAGAGAGATTTACCTTCCTGGAGATAGGATCATAACACCAGAATCCTTTGTACCCATCCAAAAAACTAAGAAAGATGCAAGCAACTGATCTGGCCAATAATTTATGCGATGACTTTGCAGCAAGATTTGGATAACGTAAACCGCCAAAGATGACTTAAGTTTGTGCAGACAGGACACTTGGAGAAGAACATTTGATATGGAGATTTATATCCAAGACTTATTTTTGGCAGAATATTATTAATTAAGTGTGAACCATCTCAATAACAGTGCGATATGTGGCCACTCTGCAACTCCATTTTGATTCCATGGGATTGTAAATTTTGAAATGATTTACTAGTTGCCACCTCCATTGAAATATTTTTAATGGAACAACCAAACTGATTAAGTACAAATTTCTGAAACAATATAAATTTATCAACAAGCTGTGGTTTTTTATGTAATGGAAATGCCCAGATATAACATGAATAGTCATACAAGAATATCACATAGTATCATAAACAAATATAAGAGAAAACATGAGATGTCCAAGTGTTCGAGTTTATTAATTCAAAGGAGCCAAAGCTCTTACATGGGAAATGAAAAAACTGAAGCTTAATATGTTTCCCTTATCGTAATGAAATCATGCATCATATCGTATTGTATGATATAATTTTTTAAAAATTAAAATAATAAATAATAAATAATTTTAATTGACATGTTACCATTTTAAAAAATATAAAAAATATTCTAAAAATTTTAAAATTTTTAAAATTTTTTATATACAGCTTTACTATTGATCTATATCGTTAATATGTATCATATTGTAAAATTTGTATTATATGTTTAAAACTTATAATGTATTATATTAATTTCATATATCTTAGGATGCAAATCATTTTTCACTTGTATCATAAGATATTGATAACCTTGGTTTCCTATCTAACAAGCATTCTTAAATGAAGGAGACTACATTTTATTAGAAGAACAAATTTTTGTTGAGACTTGAGAATTCAGTTGACCAAGTTGCTCAAGTTGTTGGTGCCAAAGTTCAAGAGGAATACGTCTTGCAGCAAGTGACTGAAAAAATTGAGAGAACGACAAGACGAAGAATTGAAGACATATTGATCTTCTGGACTTTTGCAGTTGAGGAGTTCATACATTGTTTGGACTTACTCCAAATCTCTACTTGCTAAGTAGTGAGGTGTTGCAGTATTTTTCAAGGTTGAGGAGGTCTTCTAAGGGTGCAAATATTTGCTAAGGTGGTGAGGAGATTGTTAAAATATAATTCATATTTGAAGAATAGTCCACTTGAAGTTTCAAGATAGATGAAACGATGGTTCTAGACAATGAGATAGCAAAACGGTCATTCTAAGCATGAAGCTGTTGTTCCAGGCATAAAAAAAAGAGCAGAATGATCATTCTAGATTTATTGTCATTGTTCATTTCCAAAACATATTAATAGTTCCAAGGAGGAGTGAGTCATTCCAAGCATGACATTTTGCAAGAAAATAAAATGAGAAGGGGAGCGAGTTCGTCACTTGGAAGTGTGGAACGGACATTCCATCACATTTTATTTTTAAGTTCTATTGTATAAGAAGAACCCTAATTTATACATGTTCTGATTGCAAACATAATTTCCTTATAGATTATAAAAAGAATGACGATTATATGAACGTTGGCATATTGTGGAACAACATAATAAATTTGCATGTCTTTGAATGATTATTTTTCCCACTGACTTCTTCGTTACTGTGTCATTTAACTCAAATCTCTCGCAAGTTTCAAAAAAAATATTTATCACAACAATTATATTATCACAATTTGACTCTGAATAAGTAATTAAAATGAGGAAATTGCCTCTGTGTTTTGTAATGGCGAAATTTGGCAGCAATGTTGTCAACTTGATAGGATTTAAAATTTCTTAGCTGAGCAAACATTTGAAACGAAATTATTTAGTTAAAACCCAAAATAGCCTCACGCAGTCATTATCTCCATGTGTTTCGGGAAGCCAAAGCTTTCGATTATCTAATAAGTTGATATTTTATCAGGATTTATTAACAGAATTGCAAAAGATCCTTTTGACAGAAAATATTGAAGTTTCAGGCTTAGGTTAATGTATATTTTTTCTATATATATTTTTTTAATCTTTGACCGCATTTTGTATAAAACAAATTTGAAAAGTTTTAACATGTTGAAGTTGCCTTAATTTTTCTATCTTTGTCTAGTCAGAAAGCTTATCTGTTTTATATTTAACAGGGATCCTTTTGACCATAGATTTTTATTATTAAATCGATTGCCACTTATATTTTTATCGGTGTTCTTGGTAGCTAGCTTATTAAATATTAACTGAAGAGTTATGTAATGCGTTGTCTTGTGATCTTTAAATGGACTGGGCACCGACTTGGCTGTGAGAAAAGATAGAACCGATGCAAAATAAATTATCCTCCTTTAATTTATTTCACTTGTAGGCCAAAAGAAAAAGCTGGCATTGTCCTTAAGATCGGTTTAAATTCTAGACAGAAAGGTCAAGCAACTCACAAACAAACATTCTCAGGTAGATAAGATCCTCTAGAGGAATCATAACATAGGGAAAGCTACTAGGGAGGTGGAGCAAGTTTTGAGAGGTCGTCATCCCATGCTGTTCAATTGAATTTTAGAGACATAACTCCTATAAATACAAGGGAAAATAACACCCACTAGTTGTAGCAAGGTCATTCTTCTTTATGTGAAATTTGATTATCATTGGATTGGATTGTTGGGATAGTTGGGTTATTCTTCTTTAAGCTATTGAATGGCTATGCATGAAGGGTATATGTCCATTCGTATCAGGTGGGTGGATAAAATGGATAACATACCATGTAGGAATATTTAATGCACCTAGTTTCTTTTAAGTGCATTTTGAGTATAGCGTCAACGGGATTTTAAGGACCATGCCAGCTTTGATGTTTAAAGTGACACTGAATTATAGTTGATCATGACTTTGCAGACATGGAAAATCAATTATTTGAATTTCTTCCGGAAAGAAAAAGTTACATGGGCAAATACTCTAATAAGAATTGGGCTTATTTGATTTCCAACTTTAAGTAACCGCTGCAGAATCACTACTACCTCTAGAAACAAGAAGGGAGCAAGTTACCAAAACACGTTGCTTATTTGTGAAATCGATAGATAAACATGTCAAAAATCCTCCTACATGTTTACACTGGTTGCAGGTAAGTGATAACAATGGGGCTTCTCACTTTGTGAACTCCATCCTTCCATATCAAACCTCCGAACTCCGGAATCGTCTGTCGAGATCTCATTGTGAAGGTCACCTTGTAAGACAGTTTCTGGTATTTCTTGGTGAAATTCAGGCTTCTTGGTTCCACATTTATGGTAACACCTTTGAAGGGTGAGACTACAACTCTGTAATTAGACACTGGAGGCCCAACATTAGTGGCTGTTCTGTGAAGAGTTATAGTAGAAACATTTCTCGCAGGTTTCACCACTACTGAGATTGCCGGGTAGTTTAAGTCCGCAGGACTGGCAAAAGAGTGATGGCAGGATCTATTTGCATACTTGGCAAAAACTTTGAGCTGCCCCGGGATAGATTTTGTGTGCAGAGGAATTCGAAGTAATCCTGCGCATCAATGTCGTAAATCAAACCCGGGTCCAGAGCTTTCTCCGGGTTAATGTGTCCAGCTCCATGGTCATACGGATTTGAGGGCGCAGCTATTGAGGCATCTATAAGAGGATTATGCGTATTATCATGAACATAAGCGGTTGTCATAAGTGCAGATTTTACTGCTGCCGGACTCCATTCTGGGTGCCTTGCTTTAAGCAGGGCTGCAACTCCACTCACATGGGGACAAGACATTGAAGTTCCAGATAATATATTGAATTTCACTCTTCTGTGATCTGTTGGCAAACTTGATGGGCCTGTTTCACCAGTCCAAGCTGCAAGAATGTTGACCCCAGGTGCCACCATATCAGGTTTCAGAATTTCTAGAGTAAGAAGATTTGGTCCCCTGGAGGAAAATGCTGCCACAACTGGGGAAGGCTTAATCCCCAGCCTGGTACCAAGAAATGTTAGACTTGCAGTTGGTTGCCTATTTGTTAAAGCGTAACTCTTTATTGTTTTCCCTTCATTCTCCCCTACTGCTGCTGCTGGAAGAAGGTGACAGTCGGCAACCAACTCCTCTCCGTTGGCAGCTGTGTTGGAGAGAATCATGCCTACGCCTCCGGCATCTTTAACCACTTGACCTTTCTGAACTCGAGGGCTAACACCACGGTCACAGATGACAATTTTTCCGGCTACTAAGCTTGGATTAAGAGTTCCCTCTAGGCACAAAGAGCTTGGATCAGGGCTGCTTGAGTTGCTACCCAAATAAACAAGAGGGTATTTCTTATTTGCCAGCAAAACTCTCCGTCCTTTATAGAGTGAAACTCCAATGATTTTCCTGCCTGTTCCAAGCTCAACAGTAGCTGGAAAATCTCTATCCATGGTGCTAGCGCCTACTGTGGTGATCCATGGTGATACATTTGTGAGACTAGCGGGGTCTGGGCCTCCATTTCCAGCGGAGCAAGAGACAAAAACACCCATTTCCATGGCCCCGAAAGAAGCTATTGACAAACTGTCATGATAATAAGAAACCACCCCACCACCCAATGATATTGATAAGACATTCACTCCATCAGCTACTGCTCTATCAACTGCTGACAGTATATCTGAGCTGAAGCACCCTCCTGACCAACATACCTTATAAGCTGCAATTCTCGCACCAGGGGCCATTCCTCTTGCTTTTCCATAGGCGTAACCCAAAAGATTTGCAGCTTGCACAGGAGAACCAGCCACAGTTGCCGCTGTGTGAGTCCCATGCCCATCTTGGTCTCTTGCTGATTTATACTCAGTTTGTTCATTGATTTTTCCAGTCGCAGCTTCATATCCACGGTAGAATATTCTTGCCCCCACAATTTTTTTATTGCAGTGATTCTTTTGGAAACCACGGCCAGTTTCACAGATCCCTTTCCAGTGAACTGGTACCGGTGTCATTCCGGTGTCATTGAAACTTTCACTCTCCGGCCATATTCCGGTGTCAAGCACTCCCACAACAACATCGTGGTCAGCCAATTTCTGAGACCAAACACTGGTGCTGTCCTGCGGTTCTAGGCCAAGAAACCTGGGACTCCTTGTTGTATGAAGTTGGTATTTTGTATCTGGGAAGACTGCTAACACTCCATCTTCTTTCTCTAGCCTCTCAGCCTCTTGTTCACTTAACCGAGCAGCGACTCCATGAAAAGCAGTCTCGTATCTGTAAATTATCCTATCTTCTTTTTCACCTGCATCGCCTTCTTTCTCAGGTTCAAAGACTATAGATTTTACTTTTGAAGAGTACCAATCAAGATGATTGGAGAACGAGGCTGGCATTGCAGACTTATCCATTTGGACAATGTAAGTCTTCTTTGTTAACGATACATCTGCAGAGAAACCAATGGTGAAGGCTAGAACTAGATAGTTGATAAGAATGAGGAAAACCCACTTTGTTACAGGATTCTCACCCATTCTGAGGCTACCAAAGAACAGTTTTTGAGACAGAATGCAGCGATAGAAATAGAAATAAGGCGTTTGCTGTGGAGGCAAAAGCTTGAGAGAAGAAATATGTAAGAGAAGGTGGGAGAGGGCCCTAATTAATCAACCGTGTCATGTTGTTGAAGGTAATAAAGTTGGTTGGTTTGATTCGTGAAAGCAAATTGAAGAGGTCCTGGTAGAACTGTAAAAATGTTTATTCTTTTTGGGCCAAAAAACATGGTGCCACCCAAGGTTTTGCGTAATCTCGATTCCCGCCCATTAACTTTCGAAAACCTAGATATCCACTTTTTTGTTTAAATTCTCAAATATGATTAAGCGTAAAACAGTTATTTATCAAAAAATATTTGGCAAACTAAAATTTTATCTTGTTTGCACCCCTTAGTTTTACAAAATAATAATTTTCCCCAAAATCTAAGTATTAAAAAGTTACAATTTCCCCCTGTTAGGGTTAACTCAAAAACCAACATATTTTTTAGCGATGATATCCACTCTGACCACCTTATCTGAGACTAGCGAACTTTCTTTGGCATTCTCTGGCACACCCGCCAACAAACGATCAATAGAATCTCAGCAAATCTCATTCATCTTCCTCAACTTCTCCAAATCGATGAATCAATTCACGATCTTGTTTGTTCCATCAGAATATCGAATGTAGACAACTCTCCCACGCCAATGTTCAACCAGATAAAGACGAATTATCTTTATTTGACTTGAAGAGACAAAGATGACTAATCATCTTTCTCTTTTCATCGAACAAAAGTGGTCGCCAATCTTTGAGCATCAGTGAGGGAAGAAGATGGTAGGGTTTCCCGCATCAGCTGGAATGGAGATAGTTGTCAAAGAAGAGAAAAAAACAAGGGGGAAATGGAAACTTTTCAAAATTAGGTTTTGGGGGAAACTGTTACTTTTTAAAATAAAGAGTTGAAAATAAGATAAAATTTTAGTTTGTTAAATGATTATTTTACCCTTAACTCTAACTAAAAATTTTAATAAAATAGTGGGCATTTTAGTTTTCGAAAGTTAGTGAATGAGAGTTTGGGTTTACACCAAAACTTAAGTGGAAATGAGTCTTTTGGCCTTCTTTTTCAGACACTTGGGAGTATAACCATTTCTTCTTAATAATGGAGGAGAGTAAACAAATATACTTATAAACACATACTAAAAAAGGTAAAAAGTTCAAAAATAATAATAAATAAAGGCCAAACCACTATTTTCTATCCAAGGTTGGATGAAATGATATATTTGCATCAATTAAGTTTCAAAAAGTTAGTTTCCCATGCATCAATTAAATTTTTTAACAAATTTTATAAACTTTTTAATAAAATTATTGAAAAGACAAAAATGTCTTCAAGCTAGATAACACTTTACTCCCAATCTTTTATTAAATAAGTTTTATACTCTAATTTATATTAATTTCAATTTAAAAGAATTAAAAAAAATATTGATACAAAATATAAAAAGGGATAAATCAAAATTTTTAAAAATATTAGGGATGTTAAAAAATTTTAAAAGATTTTTTGAAATTTGAAAAAAGTGGGAAGGTATTTTTGAGAATTTTAAAATTTTCACATATCTCTCAAATATTTTAAATTTTATACCCCAAAATATACAATAAATAAGAAATGTAAATGTTATATAAAAAATTATTGAAACTATATTATTTTTTTAAAATATATATAATGAATATGGTAATTTTTTAAATATGATAAAAAAATATGCATTTAACTTTAATAAGTGTTTTTTTTATAAATAAAATGATATATATACACTCATTTATGGTTAAAATTATTACTTTACTTTGAGATATAATAGAGAAATTGAGTTTTTCAAATTTAATGGGTGGGGATAAACCCTCATCAAAACTTGGGTGGTCCCTTTTATTTAGCCAAAAATAAAATAAAAAAGTGTCTCTGTAACTTTTTCTAAGCAGCAGAGTCTCTCACTGGGGAGTCGGGTCCAGAAACTGAATTTATTGATGGAGCTTGACCGCAAAAGGATTTTCTTATAACAGTGATGAAATGGGTTTTGGAGATTGAATCGGGTTTCAGAGATTCAGCTGTTGCTTGGTTGGTTCAAGTGATAAGAGTGGAGACAGATTTTCACAGTCCTTTTGATCGTTGTAGTCGATGAAATATTCGGATCCCATCAATGGCAATGCTTCTCCACAACCCAAAAAATTCAAAAAAATTTACCAGTACTTGTAACAAATTATACCAGCATGAATAAAGTAATTTATTTTAAATAAAATATAGATAAAAATCAATAAATAGTTGGTTGGACGATGAAGTAAAAAGTCTGAGAGTAAGAATTCATGTACAGAAATCCATTTAATGCTCTGTGGCAGAGTATGAATGCGAAGGTATGGTCCCATATTCAATGTGTCTCCGCACCGCCAGGCTCGACCCTTCATTTAAACCTGGCCCAGGTAGTAGTCAATGTTTGCTACTCTAGTACACTTAGTCAAGTCTATTTTGTTCATTCATTATAAAAAAAAATTAAATAAAAACAAGTTTTAATTAAATTTAAATTTTATACTTTATAGGGATAAGATTGATTAAAGGAATTTAATTCAATCATTATAAATAAATTTATCTTTTTTATTTTTAATTATAATTCAATTTCTTATCATATTTTTAATTAAAAAACATAATTTAATAAATTATTTAATAAATTTTTTTTTTGTTAAAATTAACGAATTAACATATTAAGATCTGATATGATCCAGTCTTATATATATAAGATCCTGCTATGGATTTAATAATTTTTACAAGCCAGATTCAGTGGATCATGTCAAGGTCAACATGACTCATTGTCGTGTCCACTCAATATAAATCATTTTCAATTTTCTTGAATTAAATCTTCAAAGAATTGTTTGAGTGGTAATTAAAAGGTTTTATATAAAAATTTATGAGGTCAAATCTTATTTGATAATACTTCAAAATTATATTTTTAATTTACTTGATAAAATGATTATGACAAATAAGGTTCTTGTTGTTCTAAAAAAAAATCTCAAATTGATTTTCATAAGTCCATGTGGTCCTTCCATGGAATTACAAGCTTATTTGGGGAGGAAATTCATTTTTTTTAATACCGTATTGACTGCGTTGAAATTGACATTTCATTATCTAAATTAATTATTGGATCACCTTCCCTTCATCCATGGCAATCAAATTAATAGAGAGAAAATAAAATTGGGCACAACATAGAAACTTAAAATTACCATACCACCTCATACATACCGTAACCCATCAATATAAATTTTTTTTTCCTGAATATTACAAGTGATAACAATAACTCTTATCTTATCTATAATTATTAAACATTGAAAACCCATCACCTCCTACCATTACAATTTCTCCTACATCCACTCTTCTCACACCTCCAAATCATCCCACCATAATAACTTGTATTCAGTTATCATTCACAATTAGACTTGATAAAATAGATGAGTTATCTATTGGTTCTATGGGTATCAGTTTAAAAAATGGTATAAATTTTAGATTTTTGAATATATACTCATTTAGACATATGCCCATGGGTAATGAATTTTTACACACAGGTCAAGTATGTCTACAAGTACCTGCAAGTTACCCGTGATTTCTTTTCCACTCATCTTATTCTTCTACTTTAACATCAAACTTATAACACACCCAATACAAATTTCACATATTTTTTATTCTTTTGATATAAAATGAAATCAAATTCACTCTGAAATTAAATAATTTGTTACGTTAAACACAATTTTAAAGAATTTGAATACTAAACACTTTGCTATAGATATTTATTTTGTGTTCAAAGATAAAATTCTTCAAATCTATAAAAAAAAAACATTTTTATAATTTGAGGTAGATTTTTATTTGTCTACAAAATATTTATTCCTTTTATAGAGTATTTAAAGAAAAAATATTAAAAATTATTAAATGAATACATTAAAATAATAAAAACAAAAGAGAAGAAGTAAAAAATTAATATTAACAGGTAACTATGCGTTGACCCATACCCATAAGACCAGGTATGGGTTTTAAAAATCATTACTCATATAAAATGCCCATTTTCAACCTGCATCCATTTTCCTCACACTCGTATTTACCTAGCATGCACTCGACCCACCCACCCGTTTATTAGGCTTTTAGGTCCCTTCTTATGAAGAAACCCAAATTTGTTTTGTGTGAAAAGCCTAATCTACTCTCTTCAAGACTTAGGGCAAAATAAAGTTCAATATACCAAAACAACTCATTTATGTAATACATAAAAGTCATAAAAAAGATAAAATAGGAGAAAAAAACGTTGTACTTGGATTTTTAGTATACATTTGTGAGAGATTTTCGTGTTCTCTCAATTTCACAATTGAATCACTCTAATTTTTGGATTATTGGTAGAAGACTCATTGTTTTTTATTATGAATAGTGGATATCGTGTGTTGTCTCATTGTTCTTCTTTTTCTTCTTTGCCTACTGTTGGATTACTTTCAAATTTTGACAACATTTTAGGCACATATGTTGCTATAATTCAGACGGTAGAAATGTGTTTTTAAAGTCTATTACATAAGATATAGACTTACGAGTTTTCTATGATATTCTCTATTTTCTGTAGTTATGTTATTGTTGTATTTTATTGCTTTGGAGAGTCGTGTACCCATTGTAAATTGAAAACTATGTATCTTTATTTGGATATAATTTATTGATTTATTCAAACGATGTCCCATGGTTTTACTCTTCATATCGAAGAGTTTTCCATGTTAAACTGTAGTATTCTTTTCAATTATACTTTATTTTAATTGTTTAGTGTAAACGAATCATATTTTGATTTATTCTTTACTGCCACATAGTTTAATCAAGAAGGGAAGAGTTTGGTTTTGGTCTTGTTAGTTTGCTTGTTTTCTTCTCAACACTCTTCGTCAAATATATATATCCATAATATCACATTTC
The DNA here is from genome assembly GCF_011075055.1 of Mangifera indica. Taxonomy (NCBI): domain Eukaryota; kingdom Viridiplantae; phylum Streptophyta; class Magnoliopsida; order Sapindales; family Anacardiaceae; genus Mangifera; species Mangifera indica. The sequence goes on from NC_058151.1 coordinate 2,818,327, forward strand.
TCGCTTTCTTTGGTGGTTCTTGTTTTATTTGATTTTCACAAATCACAATGGTTTTAAAGGTGGTTTTTTAATGAATTTTTTTTCTTAAAATTAACAATGTTGTCGAGTTAGGGTTAGATTTGTAATAGAGGTGTGTGTGAGATTGTTGAGTTAGGGTTAGGGTTGTGGTAGGTTGTTGTTAGGATTTGTTACAAAGGTAAGTTGATAACTATTGGTGGATGGTTGCTTGTAAGGAAATAAGGGTGTAACAACTTGAAGGCTTCTCGAGGTGAGGTCATGGGCGATAGAAAAGTGTAGGGAGTTGTTGACGAATAATTGATATGTGGAGAGATAAGGGAGACTGTTAGAAGTTGTTTAGGCTTTTACTACTTATACACACACACATATTACAAATTTCAATATTGTGCAAATCCTTTCTAGCCCTTAAAAAATTGCATATGATGTTACTAATTGGTGAAAAATGACATTGTTACCTTTTTATCAACTAATTTCTATTAATTGCGTTACATTTTTTAAGGGAAAATATGATTTATGTATTCAATGGGTGGAAAAGTGTTTTATGATGTAACATTGGGTGGAAAATGTTGTGAATGAGAATTTAAATTAAACATTAAATATCTCACCCATAATTTCATTTTATCATGTGTATTTCAATGAGTAAATTACATTTTTTGACACAAAGTTTAGCCCAAAAAAACTTTTTCACTCCTTTTATTACAATTGGATTCAAGTCAAATTTATTTTAGTTAAAAAACAAGTACAACTCAAATGAATCTAAAATTATCTCGATTTAAGCAAACTCGAGCCTAAGAGTTAATATTTTTAAGTTCGAGCTTTAAAAGTGTTCAACTAACCAACTTTGTAAGTTTAGAAAATTTTAATATGAATTAATTAAAATAAAGTTGTTTTGATTAAATATGAATCAAACGATGCTCTTTAGTCTTATTTTTAAGCTCAAACAACTTTGAGATGAGTTTGACGAGCTCAAGCTTGGCTTAACTCAACTTGAATCAAACCCTATCTTTTATAGCATAAATAACTTTTTTCACCAAAAATCAAATTTTGTTTAAAAATAATTGAAGTCATAAAGACAAAATAGATATTTTACCATCCAAAAATTTGAAAAAAATAAAATTTTCATAAATCTTACCTTAACGTATAAACATAACAATTTAATCTTTTTACAACTTTGAAAATTTATAATTTAATCTCTGCAATTTTTTGAAAATCCTAATCGTCATAAGTTCACCAGTACCATAATCTGATCATTGTCAAGAGCTTACCACTACCACAATCTCTCTAGCCATGATCTCAGATTGTGTTAATGACTCCTTCACTCAATCAAGTCATCATTGCAATCTCAAATTGTGTCAACCACTTCATCACTTGATCAAGTCATCGATGAAAAGATTTTATCAAGGACTAAATTGAGTAAAGGAGTCATCGACACAAATATGAGATCGTGACAGTAGACAAAACAATGGGTGCTAACACCATGTGCAACGGTGAGAAAAACTATCGTGGTATATAAGAGAGTGTGGATTGAGAGGTTAGGAGTATAAGGTGAGTGGTTGAAGAAAGTGGGTAGTGGGGGCTAATTATAGAACCAAGAAAGAAGAAGGGAAAGGTAAATGAAAGAGAAATAATAAGGTTTTGAACCAAATAGGATATCCAAAGGTTTTTTTTTTTAATCTTTAGTAACATATAATAACGTTAAAAGTAAAAAAATTAAAGATAATATAATAATCTAACTTTTTGTCACTCTATCAAAAAATATATATATTTTTTACTAACAAAGTTTGATTTAATATAAAATAATATTATTTATCACTATCAAAGGATGAAAAGTATTTCGAACCCAAACCTTAGATGGTAAAATGTAATTCACTCTGTTTCAAATTTACTGTTAAATTTTATGTTCTCCACATGCACATCAAACATCACATTTCCTAGAGATTACTATTGCTTCAACATTATTACATTTCTCTGGCAATGTGAAAAGTTGTGTGAAAAGTTGAACATTAATTGGCTATTGGAAAGGTAAAAGAGATATGGTTAATCCTCTTTCAAGAAATGACTTAGAGATTCGAAAGTTGGAATTCAAACGGTAAATTAAAATATTACTTTGGAAACCTCTATATAAAAGCAATGGAAAATCAGACTTTCTTCTCTTTCGAGGCAAAGTGTCAAAATTTTCCATGCTTTTAGTTGGCTTCACTTTAGATCCCTGAGTTCATAAATCCTAAGATTTTGTAGCAAGGGCTTCATTTCCTTTTGTCTTTATGGTAGCATCGCCAAACAAAACTAGGGAAAACAGAGGTGACAGTTCAATGAATTTTGGGTCGTCGGTGGGGTCGGCAATACTCATATGGATTTCATAATTACAATAAGATGACACACCGTAGACCATTAAAATGTTCCTATTTATCGAAAGGAGCAATAATTTTTACCAGAAAAATGAATGATGGTAGTTGATGGCTATGGAGATTCTTCTTTTCTTGTTCTTTTTCTTGTATGTTTGATCCTCAGGAGCTTGTTCATTTTCCGCCATTTCAGACATTCATTTCCACATATAGTGCTATTAAATGAAGCATCACTGCTTCGAAATGATTTTTCAGCAAACAAGATTTACGTCAGAGTAATATTATATACATAAAAACAAATTTTATTAATTTATCAATACAATATAACATGATAATAAATAATTAAATAATTTTAAAATATAATTATTTCAACGACAATTATCCGTTCCTCAAACTTTAAAAATAGGACTTTTCACCTTTTATTTTGTCAAAATATTTTAGTAAAACTGGTAATTTATAAAATAAATACATTAAAAATTGAAAATACTATTTATTACTTTAAATATTTAATAGAATTAAACAATCTTTACCCTTAAAACTTTATTATGTATTTTTACCTTTGGTATATATTAATAAATTTTGAGGTTAATACTAATAAAAATAACTTTAGAAAACTCTGTAATAATCTCAGATAACGTTCATGGTCGGCTTAAATATTCTTATTTTTGGAACAAACTAGTCAAATATTGGGATCCGCACTGACGGTGACTTGAAGTAACTTTTTAATTAAATGATAGATAAAGTGCTCTCTTCTAGATGCCCATTTGAAGTTATTGCAATTTTATAAGAGCTGAACTCTCCCTGGTAAATTTTGTAAATTATTAGACCATCTTTCCTTCTTTTTAAGTTAAAAGGCATGTGCAAAGTTCTTGTTCCTCTCTCTCTCTCTTTGTATGGATTTCATGGCAAGAGCGCTCGGCCAACACAAGATCCAATTCAAGCCTTCTTTTTTAGCCTGATTGGCAAAATAAAGGGCCATAGCAAGTCTATGGACTATGCAAAGTATGCCCGGATATGAAAACTAGACTCATGAATCAATTCGACACAATCTACAACTATAGTATTACAAAAATATTAAAAAGAAGTCAATTTTTGAGTAGGGAGCAAAGACTCCTGTCACACTGTGCCCAATGGCTGCAAGGTTAGTAGTCATTGGGCTAACTTAGACCTGATCACGGTTCATGAACCGATGGTTTCGGTTCAAAATTGTCAGTTCACGGTTTAAAAAATTAAGGACTCTGAACCGAAACCATAATAGGATGGTTCGTTCACAGTTCGGAATCGACGGTTCCGGTTCATGACCCCGGTTTGGAACCGATAGTTTCGATTTGAAACCGATATTAAACTGTCAATTCTAATACATGATCTTGATTTAATTTTTAAATTATTAATTACAATAATTGAAAATTAAAAGAAAGGCTTGGATTTAATTTTTCAATTAAGCTTCTTACGTATCTTCTTGAAGTTTAGAAGAATTAAAGCCTATATAGTTCTTTTACCTTTGCATAATAAAAAATAAATTATACGATTAATTATGAAAGATAATAAAATAAATAAATAAAATTAATTATAGGAATAAATTCTATAATTAATTATGAATTGTATAATAAAAATTGAAATTGAAATTAATAAAAAATAAAGAAAGAATTTAATTAAATTTGAGAGAATTTGATTGAAAGATTGAGAGAGTATTAAAAATTGAAAGAATGAGAATGAAAGAGCTTGAAGGATTTAGTGTAGAAGAGTTGAGAGATTGAATGAATATATATAGGAAAAATTTTTATAAAAAATTTTAAAAAAAGAGGGGGTGACATGAAATTTATAAAAAATTTAAATATTTTGTAGGGGACCAAACCCCTGCAAAAGATTTTGAAACATGCAGGGACTCGGTCCCCTACATATTTGTAGGGAACCAACGGTTCCTTTGTTTTTTTAATTTAAAAAAATAAAAAAATTCAAAAAAATAAAATAAAATTATCGATTCAGAAACCCTAAACCGTCGGTTCATAAACCGGGTGTGAACCGGCGATTTACAATTTCAAATTATATAAACCGGAATCGAATTGTCAAAATACGGTTCCTGTTTCGGTTCTTCTGGTTTTGGTTTCAGTTTTATCTGGGCCAGTTTTGGTCCGATTCACGGGCCAAACCGGCCCGTGGCCAGGTCTAGGCTAACTACTTGTCTTTTTTTTTCTTTAATTTTCCATTTTCTATATAAACCCTCTAACATTTCTTATTTTACATTACCCTTCATTTTCAACTTTCATTTACTCTCTCAATCTCAATTCCCAACTCCCAACTACTTTGTCCCAGTTTGTTTTTAAAGTTTTATAAATTATTCTTTTTCATTTAGCATAAATGGATTCAAGTACAAAAGTTCAATCATTTTGAATGTTTTGATAATAAAAAAACTTAATATATTGTCAATGAAAGATCTCGGATATAGACACATGGAAGTGCAACCCCACAACCAAAAAAAAAAAAAGAAAATAGAATTCGATGATGTGAGAACATTTCGATTAAATCAAAAAAACCATTGGTGGTTAATTAATTTAACAAACAATACATATGCAAATGTTGCCGTTTATGTTAACTATATACCAATTTGGGGGGACACCGATCATTTTTGTCACCATATTATTGAATATTGTAAATAAATGTCACACTACTTTAGAGGGCAATAATAAATTGTCTTTACAAGATTATAAATAGTTGACAAATTTACTATAGGTAATTCAATTAGTTCAACTGTGAGAGAAATAACAAATTTCATATACAGTAAATAAAATATGTGTAACTACATAACTAAATACGTCATTGCTTCGGATAAACCATTTACTTACATTTAGAATGAAATATTAGAATGGATGAAGCAAAATAGTTTTCAATTTACATTTAAAAAAATTCTTATGTCAACACTATCTGATATAGTTAGGAATTATAAATTAATGAAATTAAAAATTATAAAATAATTACTTGATTTTGATGGTGTTATTTATATTATTTCTAATTTATATACATCCAATAATAAAAAAGTTATATTTGTACAGTTGTTCATTATATTAATTCTAATTGACAATTGTGTAAAATGTTTTTAAAGCTATTGCAAAACAAATGGAAGAGAAATTTAAAAAATATATTAGAAAAAAGCACCCTTATTATTCGCTACAATTATTATTCTAGATCTTACGACAAAATTATTAGGAATTCGAAATATATTAGAAGTTATAAGTGAGAATTTGTAGAATTCTCTAACTTATAGAAGATATGATATTAAAGAATTTTTACTTGAAATGTGCAATGTTTATGAAATTAAATATGGATAGACTTCATAAACTTCCAAACCATGGATTAGTTCAAGTGGTTTATGTATCGTAAGTTGTGTTTATGGTCTATCTTATGCAAATATAAGTAACTGATAAATGAAAGTTCTAATTATAGTAAATTTTATAATTTGATTAACAATGATCATTTTCCTAAAATTATGAATTAAGAAGGTGATTTTTTCGATGTTTTGATATAGTAGAAAACACATCAAAACATATATCATGTATTTTTTGTCATGACACATGATCCACTAATGTCTTTAAAATCTATTGTAACATTAAAATAAGCTTTCAGTGCAGGTGAATAAATGTTGGATGACAAACACTCTAACTTATAAAAAAATTGAATAATTGTAAAATTCAAATTGTAGAATTGTATAGTATATTTTTGAAGAATTCAAGAACTGACACGTTTAAGATGAGTAAAAAATATATAAATAAATATTAGAATTTATATATTTTATAATTAAGTTTGTTTTTCTTATATTCGACTTTTTTACTATTTTATCATGTAATCATATAATATTACTTTATTATAAATAAAAGCTTTTCAATAAAATTTTCAAGAAATTGTCCTCCCCGATATGGCCCACATGGCTTGCAGGCCTGAGACTATGTAAAACTGCAAAATGTTCATTGACCGGCAATAAATAATTCAAGTTAAATAAAAGATTGATAATCAATTATGTTTGTTTTGGCAAAAATACATTACCTCCCTCATCACCCTAATTAATAAGAAAATAAAATTATATATACATATTTTTTAATACATAATTAATATATTATTATGTGTTAAATAATTTACATTATATACTTAAAAATATACACATCACACTTTGCTCTTAACAAAGAATTGAGCATCGTGAATGATAAAGGCAAACCAAAAAGTATAAAGAAATCACCATCGATAAGACGTCTTTCAAAACATCAACACTCAAGTGAAATGGTAAACCCAAATTTAAGTAGTTGCAATCATCATTCCACGATTGGATATTGATGGATACAATCAGCCCATGGGCCCTTCTTGTATTCTCCAAGAATGGGCCTCAGACACTCCAAAACAACGCTATTGCACTTAGGCCCAGTTCCCATCCCGAGTTGCCAAATTTTGTCACCTTTCTTCACTCTCTCTTTAGCCTCCATGTAAGCTAGCTCATACCACAGTGAAGAAGAAGATTGGTTACCAAATCTATGCAATGTCATCAAAGCAGGTTCCATGTCATTATCGCTAAGCTTTAATCCTTTAGCAATTTCCCTTATCAATGGCCTCCCTGAAGCCGGCAAGCAAAAATGCTGTATCACATTCTTAAAGTTTGGCACATAAATTTCCCCAGACTTGTGAATAAATTTCTTCCTAGCGATCGAAACACCGTGCAATAGTTTCTCTGTAAAAGGTAAGATTCTTGAACCGAGAATAGTAATATTCGCTCTTAGTGTTTCGCCGGCTACATGTAGCAAATCCCTGTTGAGTGTAACCCCAAGTTTTCCATTAGAATCTTCTTCGCGAATAACTGACAGATAAGCCTGGTCGTCGAAAGCTCTTTGGGTTCTTACTGTGCAAAAAAGTTTGTATTTGGATGAAGTTTTTGCTTCTTTTTTGTTTGTAAGCAAGATTGCTGCACTGCCCATCCTGAAGAGGCAATTAATGAGCAACTTAGGCTTCTCATTACCTGAATACCAACCAGTGGACAGTATTTCGGTGCTAAGAACTATGGCGTAGGAGTTGTTGTGCTTTTTTAGAAGGTTTTGAGCCAAATCAATCGCCAGAGCACTCGCACTGCACCCCATACCAGAGAGATTATAGCTCATAACGTCGCTCTTTATGGAGTATTTGTTAATAATGATAGAACAGAGAGACGGTGAAGGGCAAAAACCGCTGCAGTTTACAATGAGTATGTCAATGTCACGAGAAGAAAGTTTGGTTTTGGAGAGAAGGTCGTCCATAATAGGGAAGAGAACCATTTGGACTTCTTTAATGGCTTCTTGCTGATCGGTTTTTGGAGGAATGTAGTGTAAGGCTGGAGGGAGATAAGTCTCTTCACTTTGACCTGAAGAAGTGAGGATTTTAGACATGAATGTGACACTTTCACCGTCAAAATATTCGATCATGGAGATGTTTTCAAGAAAGGTAGAGAATGGCACTCTGCAGAAGCAAGGTGGCTTGAAACATGAGAAATCTACCAGGTACACAGCTTGAGGCTTTGACAACAGGTAGTATTGGAGAGCGAAAAGAAGAAGAAAACAAGTTAACAAAGCGAAATGGAAAATGAATTTCCACTGTTGATAGATTAAAAAAGCTTCAATGAACGTTACAAGCATCAAAACTCCAAATCTCAGGAGTTCTAGTGCAATTGAATGTAGGCGTTTGAAAGATGACATAATGGTTGGGAGAGTGATCACGTTTTTGGAAACAGTTTCTTGGTTGAGATTAGAAAAAACATCCCATTTGAGATAGAAGGAACCAGGAAGAAATGGTGATAACGATTCCAGCAGACTTTGAAGAGTTTAAATGGAGACTACATTCTCCAAAGCAAGAGTTATAGAGCAAACTGTAACAGTAATTGCACTTGGCGGAGAAATTAAACTGAAAAGAAATTCGTATGGTCAGTCAGTCAAATGGCTGTTCAAATATCAACGTGACGCAAGAAAATATAAATTTCGGACTGGTCAATGGTCATCATAAATATTGTTAGTTGAGACTTGAAAGTTGAAACTGATCGACACCTGAAAGCAAGAAACAAGCCCAGCCAAGTGGTAAAACAGATTTATATAAAGTGGAGAGTGAAGTTCTGAGTACAGCAATTGTGGAGCTTAATTTTTTCCACCATGGATTAACAAGAGGTCGTCGCATATTTCTAAGCTAATCTTCTGAATGGCCATCAGATAAAGCTGAGCAGAACCTGCGGTAGTTGACTTGGAACCTGTTTCATTTAAGATCACAGAACCCAATATCCCGTATATAGAAGATGGCGAATTCAACCATTTCTGACCATGTGGGGTAGTTTTTCAGTTGCAATTATGCCGCATAAATTACGGAAATCCCAATTTATGAAGAGTTCAATTAGTGCCGTAAAGTAAAAATGTAGATTTCTAATAAATATACCTTGTGTTTTTTTTTTAACAAAGACAAAACTTTATATGCAAGATGCCATGGTTTGCAAAATCGGATTAGATTAACTGGTTCAACTGATTCAATCGTAAACCAACACCTAAAATAAATATTATTACAAAGTAAACCATCTTTTATTTATATTTAAATTGAATTATAATTGGATCAACGGTTTATCAATAGTTTCTGATTTATCATGGTTCAAATAGATTCGGTTTATGGAAGATCATCATAAAATGAAAAAAAGAAAATTAAACAGTAAAACACATTCAGCTTTTTTTAGACTTGTAGTTACGTTGCGTTGTCATCATTGCTGCAATGTCCATAAATAAACACACCCAGGTGAGTTGCCGACCACCAAAAACTTCAACTTCCATGGCGTTTGACTGTTCTCCTCCACCACCCACGAAGGCGAGTCGACGGTAGAGGACTTTTTTAAGTTTGGTTGTTTCTACCGTAAACTTTTGATAGTGCATTTCTTCTTCAACTTCGGCTATTTCTGCTGTCAACTTCCAGTAGTGAACTTCTTCTTCAACTTCGACCGACGTTTGCTTATGTGTTGTTAGTAGTTTTGCTGGTTATTATGATAGATTGGAACCATAAGTTTGTTTGCATGATTAGACATAAATATGCATGCTGTAATGCCCCTAAAATTATAAAGATTAGTTGCTAATGTTGGCATGGGTACGTGTGTAAATCTTGTCAGTTTAATACATGAGATACTGATACAATTTCATAATTTATATGTAAAGATGTACTATTAATTTAATATATTATACTTTGGCATTGACGTTGACTCATTCAATGTATACTTGAATGCTCATTGACTCATTAATTCATAATTCAGTCCGAATTTAAAGACCTTGGTACTAAAAAGATATTATTGAAAATCTGAATTATAAAAGATATTAAAAATAAATTCGCTTAGTCAAGCCTGAAACCTGAGTTATAAAAAAGTATTTATGTTGGTTTTTTAAAAATATTTGAATTTGTATAAAAAAATCATTGTGTTAAACTCTATACAAGATGGAAGATAGCTTAAAAAGGAAAGCTGGGGAGCTAAAAATACTTCCCTCTCTCTTTCAAGTTTCAAACAAGGGTAATTCTGAGGCCCTAAAGCGTGTCTAACAAAGCCCTAGATTTAATTTTTCAGCCAGGCCTGCCCACCAAAGTCTCTGAAACCCTTCTGATGTCCACGAAGTTGGAGTTGCCCATTAAGCCCACTAAGTGTGTGGCACATGATTTATATTGGAATAGAAAAGGAAAATCTTAAATGAATTTGAAAACTAGTATGTACAAAATATTTGTCACAAGTTCAACTGAATGATTAACTGTGCCAACAGAAGGGTAACTCACATGTTCCCACCCAATGTTTGGCCTTAAAACAATTTTCACCCAAAATCCAGCATAAATAATACTATTCTACCAAAAATAAAAAAAAATAAAATTACCATTTTATCCCAACTATTTTGTTTTCAAAATTATTATATAACCTTAAATTAACCAAAAAAAAAAAATTAAAATAACCTTTTAAATATCCAAATTATATATAAAGCTATTTATTTCTATTTTCTTTCACTCTCATTTTTTTTCCATCGCTTCTTATAAATAGGATGTCTTTATCATAAAAATAGTATATTATGGGGTAAACGATAATTTTTTTAAATATTGGTGGTCTTTTAAAGATTTTTAAAATATCAGTATGCCCCGAATAGCTCTAAAATGATAGTTATACTTTTAAAGAATTAAACATAATGTAATAAATTATTAGTGTAAATATCATATTATAATTATTAATATCATATAGTAGTTTTAAAATATATGGTGGTTTAAAAAAATTTTAAAGATTAATTTTTGAGTTTTAAATATTTTTAGGGGTTAAATTGTAATGTTTAAGATCTTTGAGCTTGATAAAAATTGTTTTTTTCAAAATTAATTAAATAAAAATTATTATTTTACCTTTACGTCATTAGTTTGTTTTAATAGAATTTTATTTTGGGTAAAAAAATAGTATTTATATTAACTAAGGATTAAAAAAGTGTTAGTAGATCAAACCTTAAGTGGGAACATGTTATTTACTCCAAGAAAAATTAGAGGATGCTATTGAGAGGAACATCCTCTCATGTGAATTCATATCTTTATTCTATGCATTACTTTAGGAGACAAAGAAGTCAAAGCATAGAATAAAAATGGGAAGTCTCTTAGGGTTATACGGGATTAAAAATTACTCAAGCAATCTATCATTTATTATTTATATTATTTTATTTAATTTATATATAATAAAAAATTTTGATTATTTTTTATTATCAATGGTAATATGACAGATAATATAAGAGATAATCTGATTATCATCCCTATTTTATGTATTAAAAAATTATCAATATAATTTTAATTTTATTATAACTATATTTATTTTTATTTATTAATTTTTTAGGGCAAAAATAATCTTATTTTCAATTAATATAATAAATAACATAAAAAATATTTTAGAATAATTATACTCAAGAGTATTTAAGATACTAGCATTCTTTTCTTACTTTAAACCAAATATAATAATTATTTATACCTACTCAATTTTAATAAATTTTATTAAACATAGTAATAATGTATACTTAATAATCTTCAAGATAATTTATCTTTAAAGTAATCATTTAATTTTGATAATAAAATATTGGCTAAAATACTTATTCCCACCTAAGGTATAGTGAAATCTCAAACTCTCACCTTTCAACTTTCAAAAACCTAAACACCCACTTATGAGCTAAAATCTGTTAAAAGTTTTAGTAAAGTTTTCAGTGAAGATTAAGGGTAAAATCATCATTTAATAATAATATTTAAAAAATAAAAATTTATATCATTTTACTCGATTGATTTGGATAACTAACAATTTTCTCTCAAAATTAAGTTTTGGAAAGTGATATTTTCTCCTACTTAGGGTTTTAAATTTTGTCAACGAATTTCTGACAAACGACGATTGATCTCTTCTTCTAGGTGTCGTCTCTCCTTTCAACGCTTTGTATTCGACTGATGATGTCTGGATTTGATGAAATCCAGACAAAAAGTCAAAACTCTTCGTTTGAACCTTTATTGTCTAAACAAATCAGCTTCGTCTAGACGACTGTCATCGTCATTTAGATTTTAAGGGGAAAATGTCGCTTTTCAAAACTTAATTTTAAGGAAAAATTACTAGTTTTCCAAATTAATGTGGTAAAATGATATAAACTTTTATTTATTTAAATATTATTATTAAATAATGATTTTACCTTTAACCGTAACTGAAACTTTTAATAGATTTTAGTTTATGAGTGAGTTTGAGTTTTTGAAAGTTAGAGAGTGAAAATTTAAGAATTCACTATACCTTAAATGAAAATAAATCTGTTGACCTAAAATATTTTTCAAACCAAACGCCTTTTAACAGTGATTTCAATTCATATCTTTATTTTATACACAATGAAAGTCTCTTGATGATTCAACTTCCAGTCTTTCTTTCCCATTGGAAAATGATGTAGTACAATAGTCCGTTTAGAAGATGGTGCAAGCTGAATCATTAAAACAAATTGTACAAACACTTTAAGACATTAATGTACAGATTTATTAATTTATATATATATATATATATATATATATATATATATATATATATATATATATATATATATATATAGTCATAATCGATAAAGATAATGAAAATTAAACAAATATCATATCATTGGATAAGTTTTTAAGTTGCGATCAACAATACAGACTTAACAATGAGTTTACTACTCTCAATAAGTACATATTATTTGTGTTTTTTCTTATGGCATTTTCTTTTTGTTTTCACCACTTCTCCCTTTCAAAAATAGTCACTATAAGGTAGAGATAAAAGGGTAACAAAATAATTTTTTCTTTTATTATTATAATTAATTTTATTGGATGATTCCACCAATCATTTAACTAATCATTTAACTAATATATTATTGTTGATGGGACCTAATAAATAAAATAAAAAGAAAGAAGCTTTATAATATATGAGAAAAAGAGATTAATTCGAGGGATAGAGAAGAGAAAAAAAGCTAGTTAAAGTAAAGGGAAACTTGGCCAAAACAACCTGAATCAATTTTTTTCCTTATTTTTTTCTTGTATATAGGCTTGCATCCACTTTTCTCTATGTGTGTTGGGATTCCTTTTGTGCTATCTCTTTATAAAACTTTGTGGTAGATATAGACTCAACCAAAAGTGAGTTTTTTGGTTACTTTTTCTTTGTGAGTTTCAACGGAAAAGTAAGAATAGTCTTTGAGCAAGAGATAACAAACAAGAACCGAATTTGTATGAGATAAAAAAAATAATTTTATTTGCTCCTTATGTTTTTGTTGTATTATTGTTAATATCTTGAATTGTTGATGGTGTCGTTGTGGACTCTAGTTTATTAGAAAAAAACTCTTTTGGTTGTAAACACATTTTGACATAATAGGACATTGTTTTCTTTAGTTTTTTCATTTCTTTGCATTAAAAAGGTTCTTCATGTAAATTGGGTATTTGTTCTTCAATGTATTTAGATTTTCATTGTTTTGTGATTGCATGTATTTTGATGGATTTCTTGAAAAACTGTTACTTATTGAGTTTAGAAATTTTGTTGAAAATTCCAACAAGGTGTTTTTTTCGCAATAAATTGGTATCAAAACATGGTTTAGGACCTTTTGTGCTGAACATGGAAGTCAGTTCAAGCAAAAAATGATAAATATGAATGGCTCAAATTACCATATATGGAAAAAGAAGATGGCAGATATATTCTATGTGAAGGATTGTTATCTACTAATGTTTGTTACTGAAGAGCGAAATATGAAAGGATAATGCAAGATGGACTTTGTTACATATACAAATTTGTAGGTACCTCAAATAATTGATAGATGACAAGTTTATGGGTACCTATCAAGAATTTAATGAATTGTTGATTCTAGTGCTTTATACTCTCACAAGGTAATAATAAGTGATATAGTAATCTCATAAGGTGAGTGAGATGAATCTTACCTACCAAGACTCTATATGGATAGTTTATTCCAATGCTTTGTACCATGTGACTTTTTATCATGAATACTTTGGTGATGACTATAGTCATGTTTAGATAGGAAATAATGCACTTACAAAAGTTATGAGTATGGGAAAAGTATGTCTCTGAACTATTGTTAATTGCACATTATGGCTTCACAATGTGAGATTTGCACCTAATTTGCACCTCAACTTGATTTCCACGAGCACACTTGATGAACAAGGTTATTATTGTTCATTTGGTGATAAAGTTTGGAAGCTCACAAGAAGTAACTTGTTGTTGGTCAAAGGAGCAACGAAATATAACCTTTATATTACTCATGTAAAATTTTGAGTTAGGTGAATTTGGTTGATGATTCATTGGTTGATTTATGACAGAGGTGACTTAGACACTTGAGTGTGAAAGGTCTTGATATTCTTACCTAAAAAGAAATTATTGCCCTTGATAGGCACACATTTAACAACATGCACTCATTGTCTAGCTATTAAATAACATAATTTCATAAATTAGTTTCTCATAGAAGATCAAATGTATTAAATCTCAATCATATTGATGTTTACTCTATGATTGATGAAACTCTTGGTAGTTGTTTGTATTTTATGACCTTTATTGATGATCACTTTAGAAAAATGTGAACTTTTTCTTTAAAAACCTAAGACTAAGTACTTGATGTCTTGAAATATCTCTGTGTGAGACTTGAAAAGGAGAAATGATGACAATTGAAATGTGTTAGATAATGGAGGCAAGTACAAAGGTTTATTTGAGAATTACTACAAAGAATAAGAAATTAGGTTAGAAAAAACTATTCCTAAGACTCCTTAATAAAATAGAGTTGATGATAAAATGACCAAACAATTATGGAAAGATTTGGCACTGAGTTGAGAGAATGACCATATCGAGTAGAAGAATAAGGATGAGTAATGAAGAAGATTGAGTATTTGCTAGAAGGGACAAAATAGAGAAAGAGTTTATATAAAAATATGAAAAAAGTTTATAAAGTTTCCAATACAATGTGTTTATATCCAAAACCATCAATAGACATTTTGAGGAGCAGTAACATCGTTGCAAGTATGATATAGTTAGGACAGTTATGTGACACCTCATTTGAATGATTGTTTATTGTGAATGCATAGTCATTCATGTGATACCATATCAATTTGCACTAAATTTGTGATTAATTCTCGAGATATATGATAAAATATTGGATAAGGTCAACTAGGGATAAAAAACAATCATTCTTATGGCATGAACACTTATTCATTTTATGCTTAGCCAATATATAAATCCTCTTCGTTCAAGTTAGATAAAGTTAACTCTCAAATTTTTTATTTAAACTACTACTTTTTTGGGTCATTTAGTTTGGTCAATTAGGTCAACAAAGTCACACTAAAGTCCAACAATCTTATAGAGCTTGAAATCATCATCTCAGATTCTACAAATGATTCACTTCATATACCCAAAGTCTTTAGATCTTGTGATCTACCTTTTTAGTGTATAATTCATACACTTTTTGTCATATTGCTAGTAAGCAAATTTATGACAAAGTTACAATTTGATAGCCATCTACACACATACAATCTATTAGTCATTTGCACACATAACACCCACAAGTGCTTCTCAAGGTCAAAATAGCGTTTGCATGAGTATTTATGTTATATTTGAATGTGATATGGGATAAGACTTGATTTAATTATAATATTGAGATTTTAAGTTGATGGACAATTGTGTAAGAAGGGTGTATGCCCATTCATCCAATGTCACATCAGCTAAGATGATAATGTGCCACATTAACATTTTTTAAAAAGGAAGACATGACCAGACAACCTTATTATACATGTCTATGCAATTCATTTTTGCGTGAAAAGTTATAGAAGGAACATTATCACTGATTTAGAGATTTTATCTCATACCATTAATTAGCTTCATCCTTATCCTAAGAAAGAGAGATTTGAGTGAATGTTTTTGGTGTTTGGCAATAGTCCAATGACATTTTTTGGTGAGTCATTGAAGGAAGAAGAAAGATGGGTTTGATTGATAGCAAACTCTTATAGTAGGAAGGCCAAGTAAGTAACAAGATCCTATGTTAAGTTCATATTGAATGTTTCATATAATGTTATATGCCTATAAAGCCTGAGATGATAGTAGGATTAGATAATGGTGTTTATAATGATATTTTGTTGTTATTTATATAATTGGTTGTGGAATGAAGTATTTATGTTAATTCACTTCGTAGGATGAATGAATAGATCGACAATATATTTTTTATGAAAGATAATGTAAGATCTAGATTGCTAACAAGTTTGGCTAGAGATTAGACTAGTAAATATTTGTTATGTAATTTTGTTAATGTAATGAATGTGCTACTTATGATGTCTATGATGCTTGTGTTAGTTAAGTTTCAGACTTAATCTATGTTTTTTATGGTGTTAGAGACATGTTAGATTAAGTCTTGAAACATTATAAATCAAATTAGTGCACAATTAGACGCAAAATAGGTTTTCTAAAATATATGCATGGTTGTCCCAAAGAAAGATGTTACCATGACATGCCTAAAATTATACAAAAGTAATGCCTTGTACAATCATGTACAAGGACATGCACATCTGTATGAACAACACCTTTGGCCAGTTTCTTCAATGATCAGTAGATGATCATGTAGAGGACATACATGGTTGTCTTTTCCTTTGTGACCCATAAACTAGGTTGTGATGGATACCCATATAAAATGGGTATCTTAATTGTTCACTATATACAATTACAAAATTCCCATTTATAAAACACATACATTTGAAAAGGAAAGTTAGACATGCATGAAGAAGAATGTACGCTCGTGCACCTGACCATGTATGCTTACGTACCAAGTTTGCTCAAGGTTGCCCATGCAGGGCCAAATCGTGCATGGAGAGAAGGATGTATGATAGTTCAGTTGATGATGTACAATTGTGCACTCAAGAAAAGATTAAAAAAATGTTAAAGATAGAGTTTAATGTGCCTAATGGATGAATCAAACAAACACGTCATGTCATAGATGAATTGAGTAACGAATGACCATACATTAAGGTGAACAGTCGTTTCAACAATAATCTAATTTAAAAATCTATAAACAAAATAGGCACATTACACATGACCCCCCACATTTTTCACATTTTGATAGTTCACAAAATTGCTCAACTGATATTCCAGTGAGTGAACATGAAGAAGAAGGAGATTAAACATCAAACTCTATTAGCTAGGCATCTAAGTAAGTAAAGGATTTTAAACTTTTATGTATAAATGTTGTTATGATGGATTTTTTTTGTTGAAATATGATTCTAGATGCGAAACTTATTAATAATACCGGTGTAGTTATGAATTATAAGTAATGTAGAAATGATTCTTAACTAAATTATTGGTGGATTGATTGTTGAATTAAGAGTTTGGGGTGAAATAGGTATAATAAGTTGAAATATGGATTCATATTTGTCATATTTAGTGCCTAAATGCATATGTTTGATGTGTATAATATGCTAGATGTTGTAGACAGTGGATTAATTTGGTTTTGGTATGAAAATTCTAACTAGAATAATCTTTGTTGCCCTTCTAGATGCGATGAAATGACTATTCCAAGAACATAAAATGTTGTTAATTTGTAAAATTAGGGTTACATTTTACACATGAATGATTGTCTAAAGGACATATATGGTCGTTCAAGTCATGTAGACTAGAATGTAATGAATGTTTGTGCTGAAGTATAACATTGTCATTCATATGTAGGAAATATCAAAATTATCCTTAGGTTGATGTATAGTCGTGAACATGAAGGTTAGGTAGATGCTCATGATATAATGATGAACACCTATTTAAGGTTCTAAATGGTCTCTCATGATGGAGGAACATGAACGATCGTAAAAGACATTCACGTTGAAAAAGAAAACACTCGTTTATTTATAATGAATGGTCATATGTAAGTTAAGAAATTGAACAAACGTTCCTTAGAGGTGAACAACCGTTCAAGAAGCTATATTACAAGTTTTAAAGAAACTTTAAGGATCTATAGTTGTATCAACAAATGTTTAATGTTAGTCTATGAGTTGGGGTATCATTATGACCATGAATTAGAAAGGTGAAAGGGAGATGCAAGCCTAAAAGATGTTTTACTTGAGTTTATTGAATTAAGAAAATATGTCACAAATTTTTATTTATGAGACCAATTTTATGATGTTGCATGCTTTCAAAATTCCTAGGGTGTAGAGCCATTTTTGGAATCTAATTTCATAGGACACATGTAAGCCTAGAGTTCTTATAGTACATATTTGAGACTCAATCTTGTAGTATACATGTGGGCCTAAGATATTCGTAGTATATGTGTGAGATATGTTTTGTATGTTTTCATAATTTTTTATGACACTCATTTTATTTAATTATTTTGTAGGTAATAGATGATTTGACGGCTGCAAAACAACGGGTAAGTAAAGGTCGTGTATAAAGGCATGTGTTAAAGATGTTAAACTATGTTATTTTGTTATTATTTATTTATGTATGAGATTTTTTATGAGATTATGTCATCAATACTATACACTTTGGAATGAGCATTTTATGTAAATATGGAAATATTTTAACAATTCTGCCTGATTAGATGATTTTAGTGAAAAGATATTTCAATAATTATGCAATGTTTTAAATTGTGCACGTTTTTTATTAAGTTTTATCATGCATATATAGTCAAGTGATGTAACATCTCTCTTTGGAGTGTAGTACTTTTGGATATGGGTGTGAAAGTGGACTAAACCAAATGGAGGTTTTTCAGTCACTTTATCTTCATCGGTTTCAATTAAAAGCAAGACTAGTCTTTGAGCAAGAGATAACAAACAAAACCTAAACTCTGTGTGAAATGAAAAACTAATATTTCTTCTCTTATGTTCTTATTGAATTTGTGTTATTAGACTGATGATGTTGTAAACTTCAATTTATCAAAGAAAACCTTTTTTGGTTATAAATCTTTATTTACATAGAAAAAATTTTTTAAGTGGTTTTTCATTACCTCGTATTGAGGAGGTTTTCTCACATATCTTGGGTGTTTATTTTTCATGTGTTTTGTTTTGATTGTTTTGTAATTTCATGCATTTTAGTGGACCTTTTGGAAAACTATCATAACTACCAAAAGATCCAAAAGCATGTTTTCACTGTAGCTTTGCGTGAGAATACTTTGTAGCTTGTTAACATTGTCTTTGTGCACATAATTTAAAGATTCTCCATCAATTTTTTCAAAAAGATAGTTGACATGTTCCTTTCAGATCTGCCGGTCGCCATGGAGTTACCCAATTTGTTTAAATTTTATTTTATTTACACTTAATAGGAATAATTATAGAATGATGTTAAAAAAGGAGATCCAGCTGCTTACATACTTGACACTTCTAAATTCTGCAATAAATCAATTAAGAAAATATCTAAGTAATTCAAAGGTTTTTTTAAACGAGAAAATCTATTTGAGTTGAATTGTCACATTAACCATATCAAATAAGATAAATTTTAGGTCCAGTGATCGATCCTACAATCATTAAACCAAGTAAATCAAAAGTTTGATCTTGATATATCATGAGAGAAGACTTAAACTCATATTCTCTTATACATAGAGTCTTATTTTTTTGTTACTTAAACTACTTATTGGGAGAGGTAATGCAGAGTTGATCACCATTTAAAAATGGCTGGTAAATGAAGATTCTAAAATTTATCAGATTAATATTTAATGATTTATCTTGAAGACATAAGAGATCAAGAAAAACTATACTTTCAAATATTGATTGTCATAAAAGTGTTACTAATATATCAAAATAAAATTTTAGGACTACAAAACCAATTGATCTTCTTTTAACGAATTACCATATATAGATTTCATAAGAAGGAAATAAGTATATATATATTTTGAAATTTTATTTGAATTGAAAGAACTAATAAAATCGATCATATATTATAATTATTATATTAAATAAGTTAAAAATTTAAATTTAATATGTCATCGATAATTTTTGAACTCAAATCGTTCCTTGTCTCCCGGGAAAAGAAATAACTATCTTTCTCAAAATCAACTTAAACCTAGAAATTTGAAATAACCACCCCGTGACTAATAGCAACAAAAGGACAGTAAGTCAAAAACAAGACCATCAATACACACAAAAAAACTCAAACAAATTACAATTCAAAAGATTGGTCACACTCAGCTTTTTCTTCTCTCTTTTGGCTCTAGCTCATCAAAGAATCTCCACCGGCTTTTTGTTTGGTCCCGTATCTTATCATATAACCCATCTCCACAGGCCAATTTTCTCTCAATAATTGCCTCTATATAACGTATAGAGGGAGAGAATTATAAAGCAAAGAGAAACAATAATCGGATGATTATGACCAAATTACTGTGTTTTTTACTTGCAATAGCGTTGTTTCAACAATCAAAATTTGTTATTTCTCGACGTGAGCAAGTTACAACTCCACCATTGCCTGTTTTGCCACTGCCATCTTATTCTCAACTGAAATGGCAACAAAGAGAGCTCATAATGTTCTTCCACTTTGGAGTCAACACATTCACCGACTCTGAATGGGGCACTGGAAAAGAAAGCCCAGCTATATTCAATCCAGTTGGGCTCGATGCGAACCAGTGGATCAGTGCGGCAATGGAGGCAGGAGTTTCTCTTGTCATACTAACAGCAAAGCACCACGATGGATTTTGCTTGTGGCCTTCAAAATACACTGACCATTCTGTCAAACTCAGTCCCTGGAAAAATGGCCATGGTGACGTTGTACAAGAGTTTGTAAATGCGGCTAAAGCTCGTGGAGTAGATGCCGGGTTGTATTTATCTCCATGGGATCGCCATGATCCGAGATATGGCCATGATTTGCAGTATAACGAATACTACTTGGCTCAATTGCAGGAGCTACTCAACAGGTAGCCAAATTTTCATAACTTTCTGAAAGATAATCAATTAAAGCTTCAGGAAAGTTGATTGTTGCATATTGTACTATTGACAGATACGGAAACGTCAGGGAGATATGGTTCGATGGAGCAAAGGGTTCAAATGCGCCTAACATGTCTTACTATTTTACAGAGTGGTTCGCCATGGTGAAGGAGTTGCAGAGCTCCATCAACTTGTTTTCGGATGCGGGTCCGGATGTCAGATGGGTTGGTAATGAAAAAGGATTCGCTGGAAGCACATGCTGGTCCACCATCAATCGCACATCTCTATCAATCGGAAATGGAAGCATTGTCAAGTGAGTATTTTTTTAGTAATTAAGTCATTCGAATGACACCATTATCTTCTAATAGAATGATTTACAGTTTTCCACTAAGTTTGAAATTTAAAGCACTTTTTCACTCTTAATTAGTATAAAATAATCTTTTTTTATCTCTAATTGAAAATATTAACCTGCTCTTAATAGTTTAAATTATTTATACCAATTGGAGACAAAAAAGTGATTTAAGACAAACCATGGGTGGAAAAATGTAATTTTCTCATTCTAGTTCATAACTATATGAAATGAGCTGTTTGCAATTAAACTTAGTGGTGGATGAATTATTAAGTTCGGCGGAAAATTGGTTTCTTGTTAGCTTTTCATCCATTAATTTCTTCTTGAGCTAACTTTGATTTTACATTTAAAAGAGAAGATATTAGTCGACCTCACGGCAATGCAGTGTGTTTCTGAAAAAGAAATTGAAGTCATAAAAAGACACTTGGTGATGACTTCTTAAAGAGTGTTTACATGTGAAATACATCAAGCTATATAAATCCAGTTCCGGTTACTAAACTGGGTATTTAGATAATGTGTTTTATATAATTAGATGATTTTAAATTAAAGACAAAATAATATTTAATCACATGATAACACATTATCTGATGTTCAATTAAATACTCAAACTAAGTGTGCATAGCATTGCTTTTATTAATTGATATAATTTATTTTATTCTTTTTACCTTTTTGTAGTTACCTAAACACGGGTGATCCAAAGGGGACAGATTGGCTGCCAGCAGAATGCGACGTTTCAATCAGAACTGGATGGTTTTGGCATAAATCACAATCACCAAAGAAGCTGAGTAAACTGCTTGAGATTTACTATAATTCAGTGGGAAGAAATTGTGTTATGCTACTCAATGTTCCTCCGAATTCAACCGGATTAATATCTGAAAATGACGTTCAAAGATTGAGAGAATTCAGAAACGCCATTAACACAATATTTTCAGCAAATTTAGCAGACAACTGCACAATAAAAGCTAGCAGCCAAAGAGGAGGCAAAGATGGTGGTTTTGGACCCGAAAATGTACTAGACAATGACCATTTGTGGACATATTGGGCTCCAAGAGATGGCAAAGATGATGAAAATTGGATTGAAATTAAGGGTGAAGATCAAGAAGGGTTGACGTTTAATGTGATCAGAATTCAAGAAGCGATTGGGCTTGGTCAGAGGATCAAACAGCATGAAGTTTACGTTGATGGTAAACTGGTGGCAAAAGGAAGCACAGTTGGGTACAAGAAACTCCACAGGCTTGAAAACGGAGTGATAAATGGACATGTGGTGAAGATCAAAATCACGAAATCTAGGGCACCGCCTTTAATTTCTTCAGTTGGTTTGCATTTTGATCCTTACTGGCTCCCAAAAAATGGCCGGTGACCTAAATTATGGGTTGCTTTTTGCCGACCTTTATGCATGTGTTTGAGGGCCATGCCCACGCTCTTATGTTTGATCTCTTTTGTCCTACGTAGGAAAAGTATAAAGGCATTAGCGATTAGTGCAAGGAGCCAAAAGTCACAGAGAAGCATGAAGGAATAAAAGTGATTAAAATTTCCAGTAGTTCAGTTTGTGGGGGTAGTTTCTTCTTTTTTGTCTTCCACGTGAATTTTTCCATTCAACCATGTATAAGTAGCTTCAGACGGAATAAAACTATGTATATAAATAAAAAATATATATTTATCAATATAAATTAAAAAAAAAATTTATAATTAAATAAAATAATTATTTATTTTTTATTTTAAAATCACATAATTAGATATTAGTATATTAATTTGTATCAATAAGTTTATACTGCAGAAAGAATAATATCCTGAAATAAAATTGGTACCTTATGAGTGTTTTGGAAGCATCTTCAAATAAAAAATATAATTTCTAAAGAAAATTGCAATGACATATGGTTCGAAAAGATTTTCATTGTCATATTTATTATTCCCCAAAGTCACGGGTAATCTTTATGTATTATGAGGCTCCTTTTCTTTGTTGTCCACATCGTAATATGTTGACACCTAATTAATTATGAGCACGAGGGATGCAAACCCCGGTAAAAGTGAAACAAATATATATATATATATATATATACACATATATATATATATATATATGCACACAGACGTTAAAGGTTAATCATTATCTAAATTTTAGTGCAATTACAAATATACTTATAATCTAATTTTTATTAAAAATTTTAACTAAAATTAGAGATAAAATTATTATTTATCAAAAAAATTTTTAAAATTAAAGTTTTATAATATTTTTGTCTCTAGATTTAAAAATTTCATAATTTTTTTTCTATCCAAAATTTAAAAAGTAATAATTCTTCCTAAAATTGTTTCTCTTCTTTTCGACGACGATTCGTCATTGATTGTTCTCTTTCTCATTGACCGACACACGATGAAGCAACAAAGAGACTAGGGTCTCTTTGTCATGTGTCGATCGATGAGAGAAAAG
The DNA here is from genome assembly GCF_011075055.1 of Mangifera indica. Classification (NCBI taxonomy): domain Eukaryota; kingdom Viridiplantae; phylum Streptophyta; class Magnoliopsida; order Sapindales; family Anacardiaceae; genus Mangifera; species Mangifera indica. The sequence goes on from NC_058151.1 coordinate 2,841,857, forward strand.
ACTATCAATGGCCAGTAATGGTTATTCTAACCTTACTGACCAATACATAAATTAGTTAGATGATATCGTCCAATTGATTTATGCATTAACTGTCACACATATTTGTCGTATGGATCTATGTGATGTCTTCCAGCCATTTCAATCAGATATTAATATTTTTTTGCATCGAGAAATCATCAAAGAGGAAAAAGGTGTCGATGATGAGGTTGACGACACATCGAAGTAAATTGTTGAGAAGAATGGTCATCGAAAAGAGAGAAAGTATTTTCTGAGGGAGTAAGTATAATGTTTTTAAACTTTGAGGGGACAACTATTATCCTTAATATATGAAACTCTAGATGGTAGAGATGAAAAAGAAATTGTTAGTTTTCAAAATTAAGATGAAAAAAAAAAATAAATTTTTCTTTTCTTAAATAAAATCATTAAATAACATTTTTATCTTTCACATTAACAATAAAATTTAACAAAAAATAAATAATAGATATGTATTTAAGTTTTTAAAATTTAACTAACAAAAGTTAAAAAATGAAAAAAACATTTGGTGGAAATAAGTCTTTTGGCCTATTTTCTAACCTTATACACTAACAATAAACTTACTCTGACCCCTGCCCATCTCAAGAAATATCGCAACACCCCAGGAGGATAGTAATGTATTACAACCTCCCTGTTGACCTTTCTAGAAACATCTGCATCCACCCTTCTTCACTGTCAACCAACGGCAGTTGCACGTGGACAGTATCTCCACTACACTAGCTTTCTGTTCTGCCAGAGCTTGATAAATATTAAACATGTTTTAATTTAAATTTCACCCATATTTTTAAGAGCTAAATGGTCAATTGAAAGATTATCAAAATAATAATAATACAAGTTATTATTAGGTTGCCAAATCCCAATTTAATGCTTACAGCCAAACTGTGAGCAAATTACAAAATGGACAAACTTTCTCCACTACTGCATGATGTTATTTATTGACTCTTGAATTTGATCAATTAGGCAACTGCCAAAGGCAGTAGGAAGATGTTCAAGCATTAACTGTAGTTTCTTGAGAAGACTCGGAGATGGAGTCCTCCTTCAATATGAAGAGTGAGTGCAGTTTTGTACTTGACTGGTTTACTTTCATCATTGAGCTTGAATTTGTAGCTTCCAAGTAGAATCATCGAGAAAATTTTCATCTGCCTGTAAGCAAAATCCTTTCCTAGACAGATTCTCGGACCCGCCTGTTCAACACTCTACAGTCAGAATTAAGTTCTTCAAAAAGACAAAAACATGTATTGTTAGGCACTTCGATTTGTCATGTGACTCACCTGGAAAGACGTGAAAATGAAAGGGCTTCTCGGCTGGAAATGGCCATTTTCATTGAGCCATCTCTCTGGACGAAATTCCTCTACATCATTGCCCCATAATTCTTTTGTCCTGCCCATCGCATAAGTTAAATATGTGATCATATCGCCTTTATTCACATTGAAACCATCCGGCAGCGTGTCGTCCGAAAAACAAATTTTCCCATCCTGTGACACCACACACAAGTTCAATAAGCATCATAGTCATGAAAATCATATGAAACATTTATAAAATTTTACCACAGGGACTGCGGGATAGAGCCTGAGTGTCTCAGACAAAGCAGCGTGGAGATAGTGCATCTTGTCAAGGGTTTCTTCATTTACTTTGGCTGCCAGTTCCTCAATGCTTGAATTACTTCTCACTTTGGTTGCTTCTAATATTTCCTTGGCAATCTTTTCCTGTATGTCAGGGTGCTTACAAAGAAAGTAAAAAAACCAAGAAAGAGTGGTGGCGGTGGTGTCTTTGCCAGCAATTACAAAATTGAGAACAATGTCCCGTAAGTATTTTGGATCGGTTTCTTTCAGTTCCAAAAACCTTGATAGAATGTCCTCTTTCTTCCCCTGTAATATGAAATTGTTAGCAAATCCTACAAATGTTACTAAAACGTCAAATAAAATGCAGAGGGTAGGAGTTGTTACAGGTTGTAAATCATCATGCGGATTATTGAGTTTCTCAATTTTGCTTTTGATTAATTTGTATACAAATTCATCAATTACTTTGATACTTCTTCTCAATTTAGCCTCTGATCCGATGTTCAGGAACCGCTTAATCTTCCAAAAGAAATCAACAAATCGATATGAAGTAATTCCATTTGCAGTATCAAAAGCAGCAGTGAATCGAGCGCCTTCTTCATACGTTCCAGACAAACCATCTAAGTCAATACCCAATATGACTTTAAATACTGAGTCTAAGGTAGCTGTCATGAAGAGATTCTGCATATAAACACATAATTACAGTGAACAAATCATAAATTAAACAGAATGATATGACTGTTCTTGTGAGATATAGAAACTAATTTATTAAGCTCATACTTGCATGTCCAACGATTGGTTTGATGCTGAAATTTCAGATAATATTCGAGCAAGCTTTACAGCAGTGCCTTTGAAGACACCACTGCTGAAGTCCCTCAGTATCTTGGTAGAGAATTCATAACTCGCTAGTTTCCTTTGATGTTTCCACTTGTCTCCATCCACCGCGAAGATCCCATCACCGAGTAAGTCATTAAAAATGTTATATGCGTACAAACCCTACTTCCATGAACAAGATAGAATTATAATTACAGAAAGATTTTCAGCAGTAAAAATGTTAAAATCAATTTACAAAATTGTGGCTAAATTGGAGCTATTTCCGCAATCGATTTCTACCACATCTTTTGGAGGAAAAGCTCAGCCTTAAAACTTTCTTCTTTCAATTGATTCTCAATATAAACAAAATCATATTCATCTTGGAATGTGGTTGAGCTGGCAGTGGGAATGGCCAGGCTATCCCAGTGTAGCCCATGGGATCCACGTGTCAGGTCGTGCCAACCCATCTGTTGGTAGGCTTTTGTGCCAAGTTATCATTGCAAAAACTCAAGGTTTAGGGTATGACCTAGGGTCTTTAGGTTGTGTTTTTATGAAGCTTTAACGGACCAATCTGCAAAAAGCTTGTGGGTTGGCTAGAAAAATAAATTTTTTATTTTTTAATGATATAAAATTAATTTTTTAATTATTTTGTCCCGCGATATTAATGATTATATCAGATGGATCAACCATTCTAAAATATTAAAAAGTAAAAAAAAAAACTGCTACAGTATTAGGCCTGACCTCACAGCCCACAGCAAGACCTGCAACGGATCAGGCCGAAAAAAAGTTGTGCCCTTGCTAGTCTGCAGGCCAACTCTGTCCATTTAACACTCTAAAATGAGGAGACAATGTCTCTATACCAAATGAAAGACGGCAGATGTTTGCTCATTTTCTTTTCATTCAACCAACTAATAAACATTAAATCTACAATTACATGGATATACAACACAGGAAATAGATCAAGAATTAGAGGAAAATGAAAGAATTTATCATTTTGGGGCATGTCTAAGCTATTTAAAAATAAAGATTCAGTAGGATATATTTATTACCTTGCCATAGTTTGGAAAGTTTGTCTTGAGGATGTACTCAACAATGGCAGGGTCGGTGGTGAAAATCTCATTTCTGGAGAAAGATGACAATCTGTAAGTTTTATACTGACGTGAAAGGTCAGTCAGTAAGTCAAAGAGTCTGTGATAATTTAGAACTTGGTTCAGAGGAGAGGTGGCGATTGGGTGATACTTTTTAGTCTTCGGAGAAGATCTTTTGACATTGAATCTGAGGATGAATATGGCGGATATTAGTGCCAAAGCTGCCACTGTGAGAGGGATGAAGAAGGAGGAAAACTGGTTTAGGTCTATCATAATTATGGAATAGTAGATGAGATTGGGATTGAAAATGGAAGTAGAATTTATAATAGAACCAGATTTAGACAAGAGTTCAAGAAATGAGGTTTGAAAAAAGTTTAGGTTAGGTTTGACCCACTGTTACCATAATAATAATAATAACGAACGAGCACCACCACCAATTCCTCGCATTAAATTATTAATTGTGTGTTAGGTGATTTGATAAGAATCAATTTAGTTATAATATAGGTATTAAAAATCAATAAAATAATTTTTATAATTTTTATGTATAAATAATGACGTATTATTAAATAATTATATGCTAGTTTTTTTTTTAATTTTTAACTATTTAATTATATAATAATATTTTATTATTTGTATAAAAAATTATAAATAAAAATCATATACATAGCATTACTTATTAAAAATATACCTTGCATACATAATTGAATAAAGTGATTATGATTTATTTAACTTTAATCATGACTGTCTAATATATTAAGCTAGCTGGACCAAGTTGAATAATATATTTGATTACATGTTTTATATTTTTTATCTGCCAAAAGACCTTTTTCCCACCCAAGGTTTGTTGCAGCGCCGAAGTAGTACCCACTAAATATTGAAAATAACCAAATATATTAGTTTTAAAAATAAAATCATTATTTAACTATTAATATTAAAAAATTATAAAATTTTATTTCATTTTTCTCCTAAACCCTAAAATATTATATTTTCCCCCCATTGATAATTTTGAAAAGTAAACATTTCCCCCCTGCTAGGCTTAAAAATTTTTAGTGAGCTTGTTTCTCCAGTCAATTGACTTCTCTTCCCGGGACCAACACAATTTGTCTCTGACTGGCTTCTCTTCTCTCTCTTCATCATCTCTGGCTCGTTTTTGTCACTATCAACAAAGACATTATTTCATCTAAATCTGAATGAAGACAAATAAATGTTGTCGACATACAAGGATTCGTCTTTATCTTCTTTCTCTAGAGACAGATTGCATTGGTCGTTGAAAGGAGATTAGGTACATAACACTAAAAAATTATTAGTTTTTAAAACTGTGAAAGAAAAACATGAAAAAAATTAATTTTTTTAATATTTCATATTAAATAATAATTTTACTCTTACTATTGATTGATTCTATTAATTTAAATAATTTATAGGTGGTAGTTTGAGTTTTAAATACTTAATAAGTATCAATTTGAGATGCAACAAACCTTGGGGTGGGAATAAGTCTTTCAGCCTTTTCTATATATTCATCCATAACACCGTCCAAAAGTGTAGTTTTTTAAGAAAATAATTTAATAATAATTCTTACAGTATATTAAGAAGAAAATCAAATACAAATTTTATGAATTTATTAAATGATTCCTCCGCAAGAAAAATTAAAAGAAATGACCACTTGAGGTAGCAATAATTATGGTCGTATTTATATTATTATTTATTGATGTGTAAATTTGTATAATATAAATGGTTGTAGATAAAATTGGATTTGAATTTAACCGAATTCAAATAAGATAAAACTTATTTTTTACTCATTTTCAGAAGGCTCAACTTAGACTCGCCTCGTCTCGCTAAGCCCAAGATTAGCTAGGCTCATATTCGACTTGTTTCATTTATCGAAAGTTTGTGTAGATAAGTTGAACTTAGCTTAAACTCACCAAACTCATTCGCTCAAATTTGGTTTCCTTATAGCGTGTGCGACATCATTTAAAATTTTTTAATACATTTAAGTTTGGCTCAGGCTCGAACTCGTATATGTTAAGCTTGGGTTTAAATTTATAATTGATTTTAAAAAATATTTTAGTTCAAATTTGGATTCGAATTTGTATAGATATCAGACTTGGATTTGAATTTGAATAAATTTGCTTCAGATCACGACTCAAGACGCATCCCAAGCTGCAACTTGACTATAGAACAGCCTAAACAATGTCGTCTAACCTAAGATTAGCCAGACTGCAACTCCTGGGATCCATTCTGTCTTTTAAACACCCATTTACACTTCTCCACTCTACAATCTTCAGGTTTGTTCACTAATTTCCATGTCTTGTTCTTGATTAAGGAACCGAATTCTTCCTACATAGCTTTCTTCCACAACAAAGAATCCTTGCTCATCATAGCCTTTTGAACTATTTTTTATTCTTCTTCAGCCTCCTTTGCAACTTGAAGTGCAAAGGCAACCGCATCAGCATGCACCAATCTAGTTGAAGTCACTTGATGACTCCACAGTTTGACCTTTTAATACACTTACGCAAATGGAGTGGATAAATTAGTCGAGTAGAAACATGTGTGATCTAGGAATTCTAATCGAACGAAAATAAGTGCGACCTGGGAAGACTAGTCGAGTAGAAGCAAGTGTGACCTGAGACTAGTCAAGCAGAAAAAGGTACAATCTAAGAAGACTAATCAACCCAAAGTTGGTGTGATTAGGGTACGTGGGTACGAGACTTGTTTAGTGTTAGCGTTTGCATATAAAAAATTTTGATGAAAGTGTGTATCGGTAGAGATGAGAGCAAAATGATAAGGGAGACAAGGGATTATAAAGACAGAGAGTTCAGGTGATCGAGTGAGCTCTTGTTTGTAAGCATTGTTTGCAATACTCTAATATTTTTTCTCTAATATAGTGGATTTATTGTTACCCCATAAAAGTGGATGGAGGCAATCAACCTAGTTGTCGAACCACTATAAAAAAAGAAGACCTGGTTGTTTTGTTTATTGCTTTTATACAAATACAAGTCATCAGTCTTTATGTAAGTTTTTTAATTGTTTGTCTAAGATAGTTTTTTACTTGGTCTTTTAATAAAATTATAATTTTTTTCTAATTATCAAGGAATAATTACATAAAAACCCCATTTTGTTTGGATGGTTTGGTAGTTTTTCAATTATTAACAGTACGTTAATCTGATAATAAAAAAAAACATAGATATATTTAAACATAATCATGGGTTATATCAAACCGAATTTAGTATGATCTATCATGTTTATGGGTTGTGTCATGTTAGGATGAGCCTTGTGGTTCATGTTGCCCGTGGCATAGTAAAGCTTAAAGCATGTCCAAAATTCCTTGAGTCATTAGCGGATTGGTCCATCATATAATATATTTTTTTATTTTTGAGGGTGATATCAAACCAACTTGTGGGTCAAACCGTAAGACTCTTTGCATGACCTGCACCACTCGCAACCCTCAATTGACCAATAAATTACAAGTTGAGCCACGACACAAGTTGATCTCACCTCCAAGACATGTCTAAATATGTCTTTTACCTTCAATCTTTTGTAAAAAAGTTAATTGAAGGATTTTTTTTTTTAACATATAAAATATATTTAAATTACGTTGTCAAATACCAATTATTGTCTCTCCATACTTATTTCTTAAATTCTACACTTAAATTATGAAATGGAGAAGCTTCTCCACGAATCGTGGTCTTTAATCTAGAATGGAGCGTTGAAGATTTGATATTACAATATTAATTTACTTAAAAGATTCCATAGGATCCCGCAAAAAAAATAAAATATTAAATTAAAAATTGACAGGGTTATAAGAATATTTGATTCAGTCATATTTTTTGAATCAGTAAAACTTCTTAAATTTACTTGTATTGAAATGAATTGTCTTTTGCTGTTAGAACAATTTTTTTAAAGACAATTTTAAATAGGTAAAACTATGTTGGGGTTTTAAAGAGAAACTCTGACTAATATATATTAGGTTATTAAATATTCTATCAATAATTTAACAAACTTAGAACTCACAAGAACCATTTATCCAAATCATTATTAGTAAATTTTATTGGACTTATTTTTAGTGGTTGCTTAAACTCATCCAAAAGTTTTATTCAATTATTTAATTATCCGATTTTATTAAACTAAAATTATAATTAGTGTTAACACACATCAAAAAATTTTCTAAGAGATACCACACAAACACAATAATATAGTCAACATATAGGTATTGCATCCGGTGGCATGAGCTGTATTTCATAGATTAAGCCACAAATCTCTCTTGTTAGAAATTAAGAAAAAAAAAATCAATTACTAAATAATTATGAGATTTGTGTTGGTTCATGTGCTTGCATGAACTGCATTGAGATTAAACACTCAATAAATCTTGCAATCAACATATGAATTATGAGATTAATCACTCAGTCAATCCTCTAATGATTTGCTCAAGTCATGACATATAACTGATTAAGGAAATAGGCAACAATGATTCCATACAATTCTTTATTTCATTATTGCAATTATTCATACAATTTCATTTGTTTAATGGCTTTGTACTTCATGATTTAGACAAGTGCCCAAGGAAGTAGAAGTTGTTTAAGCATTAGTTTCATGGCTCGATCTTGGGAAGACACGGAGATGGAGGCCACCTTCAATATGAAGAGTCAAAGAAGTTCTATACTTGACTGGTTTGTTTTCATCATTGAGCTTGAATTTGTAGCTTCCGAGAAGGATCATACAGAAAATTTTCATTTGCCTGTAAGCAAAATCTTTTCCTAGACAGATTCTCGGACCCCCCTATTCAACATAAATCATCTAATTGATCAGTATATCTAAAGAAGAGGTTCTCAAATTTTTAGTAACAAGGAAAGTTAGTTGCATCATCATTCTTGTGTTACAATGCAAATGAAAAAGAACACACACACACACATATATATATGAGTGTTAAAAACATAATTTACCAAAGGCCAAAATAATTGTTCCCACATAAGGTTTGGTGTGAAGATAAATTCACACTTGCAGAGTTTTAAAAACTTAAACACCAATTTTTTGTTAAGATTTTCAATTAAATATAAAGATAAAACTGTTATTTTAATAATATTTATATAATTCTATCTCATTTTCACCCAGGTTTTAGAAACTAATAATTTCACCCTTGTCAAAGTTTGAAAAATTAATATTTTATCTTTAGAAGGGAGGTTGGCCGAAGAACGCCGCCAGAGAAATAATGAATCTTGGGAGGGGAAAGGTAACTTTTCAAATATTTAGGTGAGGGGAATTCTTAGTTTTTTTAACTATAAGAGGAGAATGAGATAAAATTTTAGTTTTTTAATATTATTAATTAAATGACAATTTCACTCTTATAGTTAACAACAAGTTTTAATAGAAATTACATGGTAAATAGGCATTTAGGTTTTTGAAACCTCACAAGTGTAAATTTGTTTTTGCACTAAACCGTAAGTGGAAATAAGTTTTTTGGCCTTTGCCAAATATGATTTAATTTATGGTTATGATCAAACTCTTTATCTCACCTGGAAGGCTGTGAATATGAAAGGGCTCTTGGGTTGGAAATTGCCGTTTACATTGAGCCATCTCTCTGGCCGGAATTCTTCTGCATCACTACCCCATAAAGCTTTCATCCTACCCATTGCATAAGGTACATATAGGATCATATCTCCTTTATTCACACTGAAGCCATCAGGAAGTGTGTCATCAGAAAAGCAAATCTTCGCATCCTGTCACACCACTCACAAGTACTTCTTACAAACAAATAATAATTGTATCAAGAATTTATAAACATCCAAATAAAATTTGGTGTAATTAACAACATTATTCGTGTTCAACCCCTGATTATGCATGTACTTACCAGAGGAACTGCGGGATAGAGCCTGAGTGTCTCCGATAAAGCGGCGTGGAGATAGTGCATCTTGTCAAGGGTTTCTTCATTTACTTTGGCTGCAAGTTCCTCAATGCTTGAATTACTTCTCACTTGGGTTTCTTCTACTATTTCTTTTGCAATCTTTTCTTGTATATCAGGGTGCTTACAAAGCAAATAAAAAAACCAAGAAAGAGTGGTGGATGTGCTATCTTTGCCAGCAATTACAAAATTGAGAACTATGTCCCTCAAGAATTTTGGATCTGTCTCGTTGAGTTCCAAAAACCGTGACAGAAGGTCCTCTTTCTTCTCCTGTAATGTTCACTTTTTTGCTAATTACACAGATATTATTAAAAACTTGGAACTAAAACCCAGAAGGTTCGCGATGTTATACTCACAGGATGTAACTGATCATGTGGATTATTATTGAGTCGCTCAATTTTTCTTTTAATTAGTTTGTATACAAAATCATCAACCAGTTTGATATTCTTTCTCAATTCATACTCTGATCCAATGTTGAGGAACCGCTTTATCTTCCAAAAGACATCAACATATCGAAAAGAAGTAATTGCATTTGCTTTATCAAAAGCTTCAGTGAATTTGGCACCTTCTTCATAAGTGTTAGACATAACATCCAAATCTATGCCCAATATGACCTTAAACACAGAATCTAAGGTTGCTTTCATGAAAAGATCCTGCATATAAACACGTACTTACAGTGAATAAAACACATAATTATTGGGTCAAAGGACTTATTCCCACCCCAAGTATCCTCTAACTTTAAGTTTTCATCCTTTAACTATGAAGATCCTAAACACTCACCTATGCGGGGTTAAGTCTATTAGTTTGAAGGGTAAAATCATTATTTTATCTATAATATTAAAATTTAATCTTCTTCCCCCCTCCAAAACTTTAAAAACTAAAAGTTTGTCCCTAGACCAAGTTTTAAAAAATGGCATTCCCCCCCTGAGGTTTAGTTTTCAAACTCCAGTGTCATTGTCAGTGGTCTCTCCCTCTAGCGATCTCTCTCCACTCAGCTGGATGTCCAATCAATATTGAATAAGGCTTGGGAGACAAAGATTTTGTCTTCGTCTGGGAAGATGATCGTCCTCCCAGAAGAAGACCTCTGGGAAGATGATCATCTTCCTGAACGAAGACGAGATCTTTGTCTTAGTCTTCCTGATAAAGTTCTTCGTCTCTCAAGCCTCATTCGACATTGATCGGGCATCTAGCTGAGTGGAGAGAGATCGCCGATGGGAGAGGAAGCTTCAGGAGGGAGAGGCTACCAGCAATAGCATCGAAGATGACGTCAGAGTTTGAAAACTAAACTCTAAGGTGAAAATGTCATTTTTTAAAACTTAGCCTATGAGGGAAATAGTTACTTTTTAGGGTTTAAGAAGAAAATAAAATTTTAAGATGTTAGGGTTCTGTTAATTTTAACTGTACATAGGTGGATAAATGAGATTTTTAAAGTTAGAAGTTGAAAACTTGAGATTAGAAGATACTTTGGGTGAGAAATAGTCCTTTGGCCTAATTATTGAGATATAGTAACTAATCTACTATGGAGCTCATACTTTCATGTCAATTGATCGGTTTGATGCTGAAGCTTCAGAAACTTTTCGAGCAAGCTTCACGGCAGTGGATTTAAAAACTACACTACTAAAGTCCCTCAATATCTTGGTGGAGAATTCATAGCTCGATACTTTCCTTTGATGTTTCCACTTGTCTCCGTCTACAGCGAAGATCCCATCGCCCAGTAGATCTGTCAAAATTTTATATTGGTACAATCCCTGCTTCCATAAACACAAATAATAATTTTGATTTATTTCCCAAGATAAACAAAATCATATGGATATTGAAGTCGACAGATCTCTACTGCCATTGCATAGATAACTGGAAATGGAGTAAGAAATTAGAAGAAAGTGAAACGCATCCATCATTTTTGAAATAAGCTAAATTACCTTGCCGTAGTTAGAAAAGTTTGTTTTGAGGATGTATTCAACAACTGCAGGATCAGTGGTGAAAATCGCATTTCTGAAGAAAGTAGCCACTCTGTACGTTTTATATTTGCGTAAAAGCTCAGCCATAAAGTCATGGATCCTGTAGTAATTTAGTATCTCCCTGGGTTGAGAGGTTCCGATAGGGTGAAATTTTTTGGTCTTCTGAGGCGATTGTGGGCGACGGAATCTGAGGACGAACACGAGTGCTAAAGCAGCTGCTGTGAGAGGGAGGAAGAAGGAAGAAAATTCATTTAGGGTGATCATGATGAAGAAGAGTAGAAATGAGATTGTGGCAGCCAATGAACCATAAGTTTCACAAGATATACAAAGCATAAGTTTCTGTAGGATCACTTTCAACATCCATTGACGTTTGTGTTTTCCGGTATTCTAGAGAGCCCATTAATGTCGTGTTTACGAAAGAAAGCAACTAATTATCATATTTAAAAAAGAATGCATATTTATATTTACAAACTTTTAATTTAATAAAATAATAATTGATAATACTATTTACACAAACGGATAACAAGATAAAAAAAAAATTATGAAGTCAAGTTGAAAAATTAGGGCAAATAATAAAAATAGCCTTTTTTTTAGGGGTTTATACAATATTGATCAACACTTCAAAGGTATACGTATATTGCCAAGAAAAAAATAATACCCATTATACTTTCATTTCTAACTTTATGTTAACCCTTGTCGCTTCTTATATCCATCAATAATTTAGTTAAAATTCGTTGAAAAATCACAAAATTCAACAATAAATCCATCTTAATCCAAGAAAGTAACCATTTGGTTACATATTTTCTTTTATTTTTTAAGAATTAATGTCAATATTAGTGTGAAATGTGAAGAATTCTTTGGCTAAATGCTTTTTTCTCTAGTATGCATAAATTTAATTTTATTTTCCTTCTTTCATCCAATTTTCATTATTATTGGTATTACATTTAATTAAATCATAAATGACATAAAATTATTGAAATGACTTTCATACAAATTTATTGGTTTTATATATATCAGTATATGATGTTTCCTCTATATTAAATGTCAAGCATTATAGTCCATAACAAATGGGTGGTCGAACGACATTCCAAGAAGTCTATCACAAGTTGATACCATTGTGTTTCTATTTTCTTATTTGTTGGAAACAAAATGGCACTAACTATATCTTGAAAATTTCAAAATACTAATGGCTACCAATACATTAAAAAAATTAAACAATTAGGAAGTTGTTGCACGAAGGGTATGAAAGGTGGCATTAAAGTCTTGGTAATAAATAAAACGAGGAATTAAAGTCTTGAGTGTATGTAACATGGGCAGTGTACCTGTGAGTTCGGGTGGTAGCAAAGACATCATAATAGATGCATTCATAAGCAACATTTTTTTCGTGCAACTTAAAAAATGTTATATTCACAACTGAAAAAATAATCATTTAAACAGAACACTAAACTTTCTATCCATTGAAAATCTAACATTTTTAAGACTAAAATTACAGTTTCAAACCATAAATGGAAAATATGTTTTCATGTACAATCAACCAATTTTAACTCAAAAATGTGATATTCATAAGCAAAATTTGAAAACTTACACGAAAATCCATAACAACACGATAAACGTTAAAATAAATGGTTGAATTTATTAATACTAACCTATAACCCATTGAAACCTAAAATTTTAATAAGAATTTGAATAAATTTTGGCTAAAAAAATCCACAAATTACAGTTCAAGTGTGAGTAGGCGAGATACACAAATTTCAAATGAGGTCAATTGTAGTCAAGCCTCTTCTATATACAAATAAAATTTTTGACATCATGGCTATATTTATATAATCCTTGGAGTATTGGTTAAAATTTATATAGACCCCATCCACGTTTTGCTAATTCAATTAATTCACTGAAAAATTTTGTGTAGGTTTGACTGTTAGAGACAATGTAGATGAAATAAATGCCCTTCTAATATAAAGAATATGGAATTTACCAAAAATAAATAATAAAGTAACACAAAAAATCATCATTGATATAAAATAACACGGTAGTTAAATTTAAGTATGATCAATCCAAAATACAAGCATGGTGATTTACCCTAGAAGTAAAAGATGAAGGAAAAATACATTAAACGACAATAATTTGTGGTAAGAATTGAGAACTTACACATTATCACCTAATAACATTTTTCCATTGGTAACTATTTTTATTACCAAAAATACTGTTGAATCTAATAACATAAATCTTTTTCTTCTTCATCCTATATATTGACTTTATCTTCACACTTCACTTTATTTCTCATAGTTTCAGCTTGAAAAATAAGGTTAATGTAAGGTGAAAAAAGTTTCACTGACAGGAAGGGTTTTAACTAGATTAAGCCAACAAAGGTGTATCCATTTGGTTGAATGGAGTGTTTTGACCAAATTAGTTTAAATTTGTTCAAATTTTGTTTAATACATTTGTACAAATTCTAGTTGAATATGTTGTTTCAACTAGATGGGACCAAACTTTAAAGCTCATTATTTGAGTATAGGGTTGATTTTGAGTAGACTTATTTCTCTTAAAATCTATTTTTTAGAATTTTATATATATATATATATATATATATATATATATATATATATATATATATATTTATATTAATTCGTCTGCACCTTTGCATTTAAAAATAACAAACCTAAATTAAAAACTTATTTCATTGTATTCCAATTTATTTTTTAATCCTTTCATTCTGTAAATAGAATATTAACTAAAAGAAAACCATACTTTATTATTAATATACAAATTTGAATATATAAAATTATTTATTTATTAAATGAAACAACTGGAAAAAAACTAGTCCAAACCAAACCATATGCAGTGGGCACCGCCTACTAGTCATTTTAATAAATGAATTACAGTCAACTGAATTTAATAAAAAAAATATAACAACTTTTTTTTCATAGCAAAAGAACAATTAATAAATGAATTATTGGATTTATTAAACAATTCATATTATTATGAAGTAAATTATAATTTTTATCAACACTTTAAATTAAAATATTAATTGATGTTCATATTGAACTTGATAAAATTATGTTCTATGTATTTGTGAGTATATGTATTACAAATAAATAAATATTAGGTTATTGAATCACTATCAAAGGTCAAGAAACCTTAAAAATCACACTAAAACCATCTATCCAAAATGGAAAATTAATTAAAATAGGCATATAATATACCGTTTATACCTTTTTAGGCTAACTTTTTTGGCTTTTACTTTTATAAGCAAATGGTATAATTTGTACTCATTTTACCTCTAAAACTCTAAACCAAAATCAAAACAAAATACATGTAAAACTAAATGCAGAAAATGCAAATAGCCGAAAACTAAAATATCAAACCAATCGGCGACCATCCTTAGAGTTGGAACCTCCGACAAACAACAACACTTCAAAAATTGATTCAGAAATAAATTAGAGTTTTAGTTATTTATGTTTAGTCGTTGTTTACACATTTAAGTTGATGTCTATTTTTACTAAACAAATAGTAAAACCCAATCATAAATAGTTATGACTTATTTATCCAAAAATGTAGCCATCGACGAAGAGGAAACCTAGACACAAAATGCACAAATTTACATGCAAACTATGGAAACTACACAAACCATACAAACTATGCAACCACACAATATGCACTTCACAGATTATGCATAGTTGGCGCGGTTTGCTTAGTTTGTATAGTTTGCACAGTTTGTGTGGTTTATAAAGTTTGTATGGTTTGCATAGTTTATGTGAGTTTGTGTGGTTTGCATGAGTTTACGAGATTTGCGTAATTTACATGGGTTTGCGTGGTTTGCATAGTTTACGCAGTTTGCTTGTAAATTTACGCATTTTGCATTCAAGTTTCCTCCCCGTCAATGGCTACACTTTTGGACAAATAAACCACAACTATTAATGGTCAGGTTTTATCGTCTGCTCGGTAAAAATAAACATAAACCCAAATCATGCAAACGGCGACCACACATAAATAACCGAAATTCTAACTTACCTCTGAATCTATTCCAAAGTGTTGTTGTTTGTCAAAGGTTCCAATTCTAAAGATAGTCGTCGGTTGGTTTGAGATTTCTGTTTTTGGCTACCTTGCATTTTCTATATTTGGTTTTACGTGTGTTTTGTTTTGATTTTAGCTTAGAGTTTTTTGTTTTTTACATTAGGGGCAAAATGAATACAAATTATATCATTTGCTCATAAAAGTAAAAGATATAAAAATTGGCCTAGAAAGGTGTAAACGATAAACCATATGTCTATTTTAATTAGTTTCTCATACAAAACATTATCTGTAACATGTATTAAACTATTTGATTACCTAATTTTGTTAAAGATAATTATAATTAATGTTAGTCCAAATTAAGCCACAAATCTCTTTTGTTATGAAGAAGAAAATCACTTAATAATTATGAGATTTTTGTTGATTTATGTGTTAGCACAAGTTGTATTGAGTTTAATTTCTTTATTTCATTATTGCAATTATTCATACAATTCCTCTATTTTCATTCTTTTCAATGGCCTTGCACTCCATGATTTAGACAAGTGCCTGAGGAAGTATAAGTTGTTTAAGCATTAGCTCAATCTTGGGAAGACACGGAGATGGAGGCCACCTTCAATATGAAGAGTCAAAGGAATTCTATACTTGACTAGTTTGTTTTCATCTTTGAGCTTGAATTTGTAGCTTCCGAGATGGATCATACAGAAAATTTTCGTTTGCCTGCAAGCAAAATCTTTTCCTAGACAGATTCTCGGACCTCCCTATTCAACACAAATCATCTAATTGATTAGTTTATCTAAAGAAGAGGCTCTCAAATTTCTAGTGACTAGGCAAGTTAGTTGCATCATCAGTCTTGTGTTACGATGCAAACGAAAAAGAACCAAAAAAAAGTATATTTGAGTGTTAAAAACATAATATGCCAAATATGATTTAATTTACGGTTATGATCTATAAATCTGTGACATAAACTAATGGCAGTCTTGTAAATAAAGAGCAAAGTTTGAGCAAAGTTTGGGCTATAGTTATTGTCCAGGGGTAGTTTTGTCTTTGCTACGTTTAATGCTTTAACTAATGGTTTATAACCATTAGTTGGTTTTAAAGAAAAGAGAAGAGAAAAAGGCTTTACGTGGCTGTTTCTTTAGAAAAGAAAAAGGTAGCCTTTTGGGTGTGAAATATTTTTCTCTTTGGGTTTTTTCATTCTTCTCTGCTAGGGTTTACAAGAAATGCATCAGTCCACTATTTTTGCTTAGATCTAGCTGTCTAAACACTTGAGTCAATGTACAAGGTCGTTGTGGTGCTCGGGTTTAGGAAGGATTCGAGTTGAAAGGTTGGATTCGTTTTCGTTTGTGTCTGTAATGCTAGATAGGCTTCTGAATCTATAAGTTGTACTATTTTTCTTACAAATTAGTGGATTTGCTAGAGGATTCCTCTGCCTTGGATGTAGGGTTTTAATCTTTTGAACCCGAACCAAGTAAATATTGGTGTGTTGATTTGTGTATGGTTTATTATATGATTCTTGTGCAATTCTTGACTAAAAATAGATCCAAAACTCTGATTAATATTCAAACTCGGTAAAATAAAACATTAACAAGTGGTATCAAAGCACTCTTGAGTTGAATATTGTTATTCTTATTTGAGGAAAATTGTTTGGAGTGTTTCTTGGTTCAAGATTTGTTTATCTTGTTGTTCTTTACATTCTGATATTGTCATTTTGAAAGAGCTGAAATTATTTTTGCTTGCTATTTGTTCTCTGTTTGCCGATTGTGACTATACTGTTCATGTGTTAGATATTTTGTCATTGTGGCTTCAAGAAATAAAATAAATAAATAGTTTGCTTTGATCTCTTTCTGTTATTGTGGCTTGTAAAGAACTGGATTAGTAAATACTTGATTAACAATGGCTCAAACAAAAATTTATGTTGAGAGATTTGATGGGAAGGGTGATTTTAATATGTAGAGAAAGAAAATGCATGTTGTTCTTGTTCATCAAAAATGTGCTAAGGCATTGGGCAGTGAATCTGCTCTCCCTGAAAATATGGACCCTGATATGAAATCTGAAATTTTAGAAACTGCATATAGTCTTCTTATCTTGCATTTATCTGATAATGTCTTAAGACAGGTTGATAATGAAAACACTACTGCAAAGATTTAGTTGAAATTAGAGTCACTGTATATGACTAAGTCTCTAACTAATAAAATCTACCTAAAGGAACAATTGTTTGGTTTTAAAATGGATTTTAATAAATCTCTTGATGATAATCTGGATGAATTTAAAAAAAAATTGTCATTAGTTTGGCTAATATAGAAGAGAAGATATTTGATGAAAACCAAGCAATAATCATCTTGAACTCTTTACCTGATTCTTTTAAAGATGTTAAAGTTGCAATAAAATATGGTAAGGAGTTTTTATCTTTAGATGATGTATTGGGTGCCTTAAAATCAAAAGATTTAGAAATTAAATTTGAAAGGAAGGCAATCAATGAAGGGCTTCAGGTTAGAGGTAGGACTGAAAAGAGAAATAATCAGAAAAATAGAAAAACCTCTAGATCCAAATCTAAAACTAAGAAAACTTGTTGGCAGTGTCATAAAGAGGGTCATTTTAAAAAGAATTGCCCAAAGAAAAAGAAATTGTATAATAATAATAACAATTATGAAAACCATGACACAGTAAATTTCTTAGAAGGGTATGAGAGTGTTGAGGTTCTTACATTAATAGAGAGAATGTTTAGTGAGGAATGGGTTATGGATTCGGGCTACACTTTTCACATGACACCTAGGAAAGATTAGCTAACTAACATTAAATACTTGAATTGAGGTAAAGTATTAATGGGAAATGATGAGTCATGTGATGTTATTGTTGTTGATAGTGTCAAATTTAAAATGCATGATGGTTCTATTAAAATTCTTGAAAATGTGAGATTGGTGCCTAATCTAAGAAGGAATTTAATCTTTTTAGGTACTTTAGATTCAAATGGATATGCTTTTAAATCTGAAAATGGTGTTCTTAAGGTAATGAGAGGGTCCTTAGTGGTTATGAAAGGGAAATTGAATCAGGGGTTGTATATCTTGGAAGGTTCCATTGTGTCAGATTCTATGAACTTAAATCCTAAATCTGATGAAACTGTTTTATGGCATAAAAGACTTGGACATATAAGTGTTGCTGGATTGCATGTACTTTGTAAACAAAAATTGATTAATCTTGATAAGATTGGTAATTTGGATTTCTGTGAAAATTGTGTTCTGGGTAAGTCACATAAACTTAAATTTGCCTCTGCTACTCAAAGAACTAAGGATGTTTTAGATTATATACACTCTGATTTGTGGGGATCTCCACAGATCCCCAATTCTTTGGCTAATTCACATTACTTTATAACATTTATTGATGATTACTCTAGAAGGGTATGGGTGTATTTTTTAAAACATAAGGATCAAGCCTTTGATTGTTTTAAAGAATGGAAAACATTTGTTGAGAATCAAACTAACAAAAAAATAAAGGTTTTAAGAACAAATAATGGATTGGAATTTTGTAATAAACCTTTTTCAGATTTTTGTAAGAAAGCAAGAATACTTAGGCATAGAACATGTACTGAAACATCTCAACAAAATGGGTTAGCTGAAAGAATGAATAGAACCATTATGAATAAAGTTAGGTGTATAATGACAGATTTAGGTTTAAGTAAAAGATTTTGGGCAGAGGCAATTGTCACTACATGTAATTTGATTAATAGATCACCTTCATTTGCATTGAATTTTAAAACACCTATGGAACTTTGGAATAAAAAACCACCATCATTAAGTCATTTGAAAACCTTTGGATGTCTTGCATATGTTCATGTAAATCAGGGAAAATTAAATCCTAAGGCTTTAAAAGCTGTTTTTTTGGGTTATCCTACAGATACAAAAGGCTATAAATTATGGTTGATTGATGATAAAAAATGCGTGATAAGTAGAGATGTAATCTTTAATGAATCAAAATTTTATAAAAACTTGTTTGTTAGTACTCAGTCAGGACAGGTTCAAATTAAGGTGGAGACACCACAGTCTAGTTTACATAGGCAGTCTCAAGAGTCTAGTGGTGGACCTGAATTGGGTTTGGATGCAATTCATGCTTCAAAGTACGAAATCTCATACTTGAATTAGCAACCACCACTACCGAGTCAAGAAGAAAGTTCTCAATCTGATATTAGTCCTAATTTGTCTAATTATTAGCTTGCTAGAGATAGGGTTAGAAGGGAAATTAGACTACCTTCTAGGTATGCACATGCAGATCTCATTTCATATGCATTACAGATAGGTGATGTGATAGAAATGGATGAACCAATTAATTTCAAGCAAGTGTGTAAAAATAAATACAGGGATGATTGGATGAAAGCTATGGAGATTGAGATAGCTTCTCTACAGAAAAATCATATATGGTCACTTGTAGATAGACCCAAGGGTAAAAAGGTAATTGGATGTAAGTGGGTTTTCAAAAGAAAACCCGGTATACCTGGTGTTGAACAAGCAAGATTTAAAGCAAGAGTTGTTGCTAAAGGTTTCTCACAAAGAGAAGACATTGATTATAATGAGGTATTTTCTCCTGTGGTAAAGCATACATCTATTAGACTAATGTTATCTATTGTTGTTTTGTTTGATTTAGAATTAGAACAAATGGATGTTACTACTGCCTTTTTGCATGGAAAATTAGAAGAACAAATATACATGGAACAGCCTGAAGGGTTTGTAAAACCTGGTAATGAAAATAAGGTTTGTTTACTTCATAAATCTTTGTATGGTCTTAAACAGTCACCTAGACAATGGTACAAAAGATTTGATGATTTTGTTCTTTCAATTGGATTTTCTAGATGCAGTTATGATCACTGTGTTTATTTTAAGAAAATTGAAAATGGCAGTTTTGTATATTTGCTGATTTATGTGGATGACATGCTTATAGCTTCTAAGGATATGAATGCTTTACTTGATTTGAAATGTATGATGAATTCTGAATTTGAAATGATGAACTTGGGTCCTACAAAGAGAATACTAGGTATGGATATAAGTAGGAATAAATTGAAACGATATTTGACTTTATCTCAATCTGCTTATATTAGAAAAGTACTTGAATTATATCATATGATCAATGCAAAATGTGTGAATGTTCCTATGGGTGCTCATTTTAAATTAAAATCTGCTGGATTTTTGTCTTCTGATGAATCTGATTTCATGAAGAATATACCATATTCTAATGTGGTAGGAAGTCTAATGTATGCAATGATAGGTACTAGACCTGATATAGCATATGCAATTAGTCTTGTTAGCAGATTTATGAGTAATCCAGGTAAAAAACATTAGAATGCAACAAAATGGTTATTGAGGTATTTGAAGGGTACATCTGATTATGGCTTATGTTATACTGCTGATGCTACTAACCTATTTTCTGTGAAAGGATTTTGTGATTCAGATTTTGCAGTTGATCTTGATAAAAGGAGATCCCTCACTGGTTATATTTTCACCTTTGGTGGAAATGTTGTAAGCTGGAAGTGTAATTTGCAACACACTGTGGCACTTTCAACAACTGAGACTGAATATATAGCATTAACTGAAGCAGTTAAAGAAGCACTGTGGTTGAAGGGAATTATTTCTGAATTGGGGCTAAATATTGATGTTCCAAAAGTCTTCAGTGATTCACAGAGTGCTATTCATTTGTCCAGAAATTTTGCATTTCATGAGAGAACTAAATACATTGATGTAAGGTTGCATTTCATCAGATATGTGTTGGCTGCTGGTAAAGTTAATGTGAAGAAAATATCAATAGATGTCAATCCAGCTGACATCTTAACAAAGTCTGTGCCATTTAGTAAGTTTAAGGATGCCCTGAATTTGCTCAAAATTTGTTCAATGTAAATGTGTTGTGGTCTGCAGAGGAGTCTTAGATATATTAGTTTTGTCAAGGTGGAGTTTTGTAAATTTGTGACATAAACTAATGGCAGTCTTGTAAATAAGGAGCAAAGTTTAAGCAAAGTTCGGGCTATAGTTATTGTCTAGGGGTAGTTTTGTCTTTTCTGGGTTTAATGCTTTAACTAATGGTTTATAACCATTAGTTGGTTTTAAAGAAAAAAGAAGAGAAAAAGGCTTTACATGGCTGTTTCTTTAGAAAAGAAAAAGGCAGCCTTTTGGGTGTGAAATATTTCTCTCTGGATTCTTTCATTCTTTTCTGCTGGGGTTTACAAGAAATGCATCAGTCCACTATTTTTGCTTAGATCTAGTTGTCTAAACACTTAAGTCAGTGTACAAGGTCGCTATGGTGCTCGGGTTTAGAAAGGATTCGAGTCGGAAGGTTGGATTCGTTTCCGTTTATGTCTGTAATGCTAGATCGGTTTCTGAATCTGTAAGTTGTACTATTTTTCTTACAAAATAGTGGATTTGCTAGAGGATTCTTCTGCCTTGGATGTAAGGTTCTAATCTTTTGAACCCGAACCACGTAAATACTGGTGTGTTGATTTGTGTATGGTTTGTTATATGATTCTTATGCAATTCTTGACTGAAAATCGATCCGAAACTCTGATTAATATTCAAACTCGGTAAAATAAAACATTAACATGATCAAACTCTTTATCTCACCTGGAAGGCTGTGAATATGAAAGGGCTTTTAGGTTGGAAATCGCCGTTTACATTGAGCCATCTCTCTGCCGGAATTCTTCTGCATCACTACCCCATAAAGCTTTCATCCTGCCCATTGCATAAGGTACATTTTGGATCATATCTCCTTTATTCACACTGAAGCCATCAGGCAGCGTGCGTCGGAAAAGCAAATCTTCGCATCCTGTCACACCACTTACAAGTACTTCTTTCAAACAAACAAAAGAAATGATGGTCTTATGAAATTAATCAACCAACAATAGCTAGGGCTTAGCCATAAAATAGTATCAAGAATTTATAAAAGTTGAATGAAATTTTGGTGTAACTAGCAACATTATTCGTGTTCGACCCCTGATAATGCATGTACTTACCGCAGGAACTGCAGGATAGAGCCAGAGTGTCTCAGACAAAGCTGCGTGGAGATAGTGCATCCGGTCAAGGGTTTCTTTATTTACTTTGGCTGCAAGTTCCTCAATGCTTGAATCACTTCTCGCTTGGGTTGCTTCTAATATTTCCTTGGCAATCTTTTCTTGTATGTCAGGATGTTTACAAAGCAAGTAAAAAAACCAAGAAATGGTGGTAGCCGTGGTGTCTTTGCCAGCAATTACAAAATTGAGAACTATGTCTCTTTAAGTATTTTGGATCGGTCTCTTTCAGTTCCAAAAACCGTGACAAAGGTCCTCTTTCTTCTCCTGTAATGTTCATTTGTTAGCTAATTACACAAATATTTCAAAACTTTGAACTAAATCCCAGAAGGCTCGAGATGTTATACTCACATGATGTAACTGATCATGTGGATTATTGAGTCGCTCAATCTTGCTATTAATTAATTTGTATACAAAATCATCAACCACTTTGATATTCTTTCTCAATTCATTCTCCGATCCAATGTTGAGGAACCGCCTAATCTTCCAAATGAAATCAACATATTGAAAAGAAGTAATTGCATTTCCTTTATCAAAAGCTTCAGTGAATTTAGCGCCTTCTTCGTAAGTGTTAGACATAACATCCAAGTCTGTGCCCAATATGACTTTAAGCACAGAGACTAAGGTTGCTTGCATGAAAAGATCCTGCATATAAACACATAATTATTGTGGTATAGTAACTAATCTACTTGGAGCGCATACTTGCATGTCAATTTATCGGTTTGATACTGAAGCTTCAGAAACTTTTCGAGCAAGCTTCACAGCAGTGGTTTTAAAAACAACACTACTAAAGTCCCTCAATATCTTGGAGGAGAATTCATAGCTTGATACTTTCCTTTGATGTTTCCAATTCTCTCCGTCTACATCGAAGATCCCATCACCCAGTAGATCCGTCAAAATGTTATATTGGTCCAATTCCTGCTTCCATGAACACAAATAATAATTTTATTTATTTCCACAACTTATTTTAACATCGTCTTATATGGAGAAAAGCTCAGCCTTAAAACTTTCCATTCCCAGGATAAACAAAATCTTATGGATATGAAAGTCGGCAGATCAGTGGAAATGGAGTAAGAAATTAGAATTAAGCTATATATATTACCTTGCCGTAGTTAGAAAAGTTAGTTTTGAGGATGTATTCGACAACTGCAGGATCAGTGGTGAAAATCGCATTTCTAAAGAAAGTAGCCACTCTGAACGTTTTATATTTGCGTAAAAGTTCAGCCATAAAGTCATAGATCCTGTGGTAATTGAGAATCTGTCTGGGTTGAGAAGGATAGGGTGAAATTTTTTAGTCTTCTGAGGCGATTGTGGGACACGGAATCTGAGGATGAATACGAGTGCTAAAGAAGCTGCTGTGAGAGGGAAGAAGGAAGAAAATTCATTTAGCGGGATCATGATGAAGAAGAGTAGAAATGAGATTGTGGCAGCTAATGAACCATAATTTTAATAATGATACAATTATCATGACTTACATGGACGAGGTTTTATCTTTGACTGATTCATTTAATAATGTCCATAAGACAAATAATAATATATTTATAATACAAACTTTAATAATAGTAAATCCATGATGACTTATATGGATGAGTAATCTTTATGAATGTCCAAGCAAAGCTCATGTGAATATTCAAAAGTTTGGTCTTGAGGCATTGTCAATTAAGTCTAGTCGTTTATGTTGAAGTTTGTTCCATGATCATGGAGTTCATTTCAGGCATTCTTTCTTGGATATCATTATCTTTAGCTCTTGGATTTTGGAGTTTAGTTTAAACATTCTTTTGCAACAAAAGAAAAGAGATAAATTAAAAAATACAAATATATTAAACAAAAGTTGGTCAAATCTGAACTAATTTGGTCAAAATCCCATAGTTGGCCAAATAAACAGACCTTTGTTGGCCTATAATATGATGACACCTTTTTCGGCCAACCTTTTTTTCAAACATTAATTTTTGTTTTTTTGGTCGAAACCATGGTTTTGACAAAAAATCTTAAACCTCAAAAAGCCCTATTTTTTTGGTAAAAACTCACACATATGACCGGAAAGCACAACAACTAAAAACTTTAAACACTTTTCAAACCATTAATCCAAGGATTTCGGCTAATTAAAATGACTCAATCAATAATAAACAACACAACAACAATCCATCTTCAAAATAAGAGTTAAAAGGACATTCATCATTTAGACAGACAAAGACAAATCCATCTCCAATCGATTCTTTGGTTGGTGACCGCTTCTCCTAAGCAACCGCCACAAGATGGGTGGGAAGCACCAACTGTCAGCATGGCCAAAGAAGAGAAAAAAAACTTAAAGAGAAATGGAAACTTTTCAAAACTTTGGTTAAGAAAGAATTGTTAGTTTTTTTAAATTAAAGGAAAAATATAAGATAAATTTTATTTTTTATTTTTATTAAATAATAATTTTACTTTTAACTCTATTTAAAAATTTTAATAGGATAGTAAGTATTTAGATTTATGAAATCTTATGTGTGAGAATTTTAAAATACATCAAACCTTAACTTGAGAATTACTCTTAAAAATATAAAAAAGTAATAATAACGTAAATGTGGTTTTAAGGAGCTTCTTTTGTAAGACCACTTCACTCCACATCAATTGAGGAAAAAAGAAAAATTAAATTCACTCAATTCAATCCAAAGACATGAAAAAAAAAAATTAAAGTATATGTATTTTTAAAAAACCTCTTCTATAAGATCATGTCAGTTCAAATCAATTGAAGAATATAATTTTGGATTATAATGGGTATTTTTTTTTTTCAAAGGAAAGTTATATTAAATTACTCAGAACATTGATAACTATACTAATATTGCCAAGTATCTAATTTAAACAAAAATTTACCATTTTCTTTAACTTTTCAACAAAACTTTAACATACTTCAACTCCAAGTGCCATTTTCATTATATCACAATCTCAGCTCCAAAAACTCACAAAGAAAACATGAATTAACTAAGAAAGATTGTCAAATTCAGGTATTAAGATCAATGTATACTTGCTTTTATTCTTCTATTAATGTATTATTGTATTTTACCAAAAAAAAAGGGTAATATTGACAGATTATCAAAGTTATTTGAAAGTTTTGGGTTTTCCCATAAGTTTAGCATAGCATACCATGCTAAACTTATACTAATTAGCCAAACTTTGAATGAGGGGGTTAAGTTAAGATTTTAAATATAAGAGGTCAATGAAACATATTCAGGGTGCATTTGAAAATTTGTTTTACTTATGTTTTCAGATGTCAAGTCTTGAAATTCATAACTTAATTAAAAATAAAATATTTTTATATGATTAAGTAATTCTAAATAAAAAATAAAATATTATCTAATCATATAATAACACGATATTAATACCCATTGTTAGTAGAGATAGTTTTACTAGTATCATAATGGAAATGCTTCTCCAAGAATGTCTTTCAACCAGATGACTGAAGATTTAGAGATATCACCTAAGCATAACAATATAAACAAACGTGACACATATATGGTTTATTGGCTCTCTACTTTCATGATTCAGTCAAGTGGCAAAAGCAGTAGGAGGAAGTTCAAGCATTAATTGTGGTGTCATGGTTCGATCTAGGGAAGACGCGAAGATAGAGGCCACCATCAATATGAAGAGTCAAAGCAGTTCTATACTTGACTGGTTTGCTTTCATCGTTGAGCTTGAATTTGTAGCATCCAAGCAAGATCATAGAGACAATTTTCATTTGCCTGTAAGCAAACTCCTTTCCTAGACAGATTCTCGGACCCGCCTGTTCAACATATTCATCTAATTTGATTAGCTTGTCTAAATAAAATGTTCTCAATGGAAAGAAACGTTTCCTTGAGCGTCAAAGAAAGAAATTTGATAAATGTGATTAACTCATGCTTATGATCAGACTCTTATGTCACCTGGAAGGCTGTAAAGATGAAAGAGCTTTTTGGCTGGAAATGACCATTTTCATCGAGCCATCTCTCTGGCCGAAATTCTTCTGCATCATTACCCCACAAAGCTGTCATCCTACCCATCGCATAAGGTACATATAAAATCATATCTCCTTTATTCACACTGAAACCGTCAGGCAACGTGTCATCGGAAAAACAAATCTTTGAATCCTGAGACACCAACCACAAATACTCCTTTCAAGCAAAGCCAATGATGGTCTTATTATATTAATCAACCAGGCATTGGAGGGTAACCACATAATCACATCAAAATCTATGAACAAGCGAAATGGAGAATACTATGTGTAGTAAACACTTACCAAAGGAACTGCAGGATAAAGCCTCAGTGTCTCAGACAAAGCTGCGTGGAGATAGTGCATCTGGTCAAGGGTTTCTTCATTTACTTTGACTGCAAGTTCCTCAATGCTTGAATTACTTCTCACTTGGGTTACTTCTATTATTTCTTTTGCAATCTTTTCTTGTATATCAGGATGCTTACAAAGCATGTAAAAAAACCAAGAAAGAGTGGTAGCAGTGGTATCTTTGCCAGCAATTACAAAATTGAGAACTATGTCCCTCAAATATTTTGGATCGGTTTCTTTCAGTTCCAAAAACCTTGACAGAATGTCTTCCTTCTTTCCCTGTAATATTGATTTGTCAGCAAATCACACTGATTTTTAGAGGTTTGCATAATTCAGTTCAAACTGCAAAACTAAACCGAACCATTTAAAAACTACAGTTTGGTTTTGATTGATAAATTTTTTAAAAATAGTTTTCACTTTGAGTTACAATTTGAACAATTTTTAAATTGAACCAACCCATAAACTATATTTTTCAAAATACATATATATTTGAAAGAAATTTTTCAATAAGCAAATAAATATACAACTTTTTTTTCTTATTTATTTTATCATTTTCTTTAAATGTATATTGTATCGATAGTTTATATTTATTTTACATGCATATATTATACTTTAGAAAACTATAATTCAATTAGTTTTATTGAATAGTATATATTTAGAAGTAAATAGTTTTAATAGGTTCAAACTATAATTCAAACTAGATGAAACCGTATCTTTTTAGTTTGGTTTGGTTTGAAACACAAAACCGAACCATTCACACATCTACTGATTTTGCTAAGACTTTGAACTAAAACATAGAGAGTTATTATACTCACAGGTTGTGTATCATCGTGTGGATTATTGAGTAGCTCAATTTTGCTTTTAATTAACTTGTACACAAATTCATCAACCACTTTAATATTCTTTCTCAATTCAGCCTCTGATCCAACGTTCAGGAACCTCTTAATCTTCCAAAAGATATCAGCATACCGAAAAGTACTAATCGCATTTGCTTTATCAAAAGCATCAGTGAATCGAACGCCTTCCTCATATGTTCTAGACAAACCATCTAAGTCTATACCCAATATGACTTTAAACACAGAGTCTAAGGTTGCTGTCATGAATAGATCCTGCAAATAAACATATAAGTATATGAATCAACCATAAATTAAACAGGAATCAATCATCTATTAAGAAGCTCTTACTTGCATGTCAATGGATCGGTTTGATTCTGAAGCTTCAGAAAGTTTTCGAGCAAGCTTCACAGCAGTGGCTTTAAAAACTACACTGCTAAAGTCCCTCAATATCTTGGTGGAGAATTCATAGCTTGATACTTTCCTTTGATGCTTCCACTTGTATCCGTCTACAACGAAGATCCCATCACCCAGTAGATCTGTCATAATGTTATAATTGTACAATCCCTGCTTCCATAAACACGTAGCATAATTACAACAAAATATAACAGTAAAGAGAGCATGAATGAGAAGAAAATGTTGACGGATGTTGTGAGTCATAGAAAAACACATAAATGGTAGGATATTACCTTGCCATAGTTTGGAAAGTTTGTTTTGAGGATGTACTCAACATTTAGCGGATCGGTGGTGTAAATCTCATTTCTGGAATATCCATTGAAGTCAATCAAAGAAGGCAATCTGTAAGTTTTATATTTGTGTGAAAGGTCAGTGATGAAGTCAAAGAGTCTGTAAAAATTGGGTATTTGGCGCAAGTGGGAGCTACCAATTGGGGGATATTTTTTAGTCTTGCGAGGGGATTTTGTGGCATGGATTCTTACGATGAATATGGCAAAGATTAGTGCTAAAGCAGCTGCTGTGAGAGGGATGAAGAAGGAGGAAAATTCATTCAGGTCGATCATAATTAAGGTTAAGCAAAGCAGAATAGGAGTGAGATTATGGTAGTTAATAATCAGCCAGCCAGCTGTTATATAAGGGTATACAGTGAGGCGGGAGGTGGGATCGAGGTAGCTCATCTTCGATTTAAAAAAGAAATTATAAACTTATATATACTAACATTAATAAAATTATGTATATTTATTATATATATACAAATATATTGATATTTAATATATATTATCATATAATTAAGAGATTTTGAATTAAAAATAAAATAATATTTAATTACATAATGACACAAAAAAATATGTAATAATTATAATTGTAAGTCTAGATACTATACTCTGAGTATAACCGTATAATAAATATGGATGAAGTCCCCGATTAATAAAAAAAATATATACCTATTTATAAACTCAAAGTAAGTACATATAGTATTACTCTATTTTCATTATGTCCCTTATATTATATGAATAAGTTATAAAATGTATTTTTAGTCTTTGAACAAGTAAACAAATAAAGTGAGATTCAAGCGAGTTTCTTCAAACTCAGAAATGAACTTAGCTTGAATGAGTCTGAAATTATTTCAGTTTAAGCAAATTAACTCTAACTTGGAAGTTAAAAATTTTCAAGTTCAAGCCTAGACTAAAACTTGAGGAGTGTTTTGTTTATCAAGTTCACAAACCTGAAAAAATTTAATACAAATAAACTAAAATGATATCATTTTAATCATTTTTGCTCAATTAGAATATCAAATTAAACTCAAAACTTAACTCGATGTGAACTTGAGTCAGATTAGAGTAGGTGTCATTTATTCTTAGCACGTTCCACCAAATAAAACAAATTTTATTTACAATAAGCCAAATGACCGTATCCCACCCAAGGTGTGGTGCAAACCCAACTTCCTACGTATTAATTATCAAAAATCTAAATATCCACATGTTTGTTAAATTTTAATATTATTGTTAGGAGTAAAGTTGTCATCTACAAAGATATTCAAAAAAATAAGAATTTATCACATTTTCATCCAAGGTTTGAAAAATCAACTTTTCTGCCTAAGGTTTTTTTAAGATGTCGCAGGTGGTCGAAGACAATAGTGACAGTGGCATTCTCTCTCTCTCTCGGCTTACTTGTCAACCCCCTTCCTTTCTTGGCCAACCTTGATTGACAAGAGCTAGAGGCAAAGGCATTCCTTCATCTACTAACAAAGACGACGATTCAACGAAGACAATTTCATCTTCAAATAAAGACGATGCATCATTATTGTCTCTCAAATGGCAGTGACCCATCATCTTCATCTAAAACGTTCGTCTTCATTTGGAGATGACTGATTCATTTTCATCGGTTAGTTTTGTCGACCAATGATGGTTGAAAATAAAGCACCATTGAGAGAGAAGCTAGGAGGGAGGGACAAAGCCATCGTTGCCTTCGTCTTCAACCGTTGACAATGTCTAGAAAAACTCTAGGGAGAGATAAAGTTTTTCAAACTTTGGGTGGGGGGAAGGATTTGTTAGTTTTTAAGCTTGAGGATGAAAATGTAATAAATTTTTAATTTTTTTAAATATTTTTGTTAAATAACAATTTTATCCCTAATAGTGACAGTAATTTAACAGAGAAGTTGGTATTTAAATTTTCGATAGTTAACAGGTGAAAAGTTGGGTTTACACTAAACCTTGGTTGGGAAATAGTCATTTGGCTTTTACAATAAAACTATTTGTATCCCTATTTTAGATACACAAATGTATATACACTTATATATATCATTACACGATTGGATAATTTTGAATTAATAATAAAATACTATTCAATCATTCAATGATGTATATAAAAGTATATATATTTATATACTTAGAGTAGGTATATATAGTATTGCTCAATAATTGACTAACAAGTGTGAGAATAATTTCACTAATAAATATTGACTATATGTATAAAAATCGGTGTTACAATTTAGTAAGTTTAATGAAGGGTTCGATACAGCAAATCTAGTCTGTTTGGCTTTGTTTTGTTAGGTAACATTTTTCACCATAATAGGCCCAAACGGATCCAGGAATACAAATAATTATTTGAGCGTTTGGGCAAGAGAAAAAGCAGGGTTATATACATAATAATAATTAATATATAATTGTATGACTAAATAATTTAAAATTAAAAAAATTATACAAATAATTTTATTGGGATAGAAAACACTATAAATACACAAACTTTCAAAGCAGAAGGAGTCCATTTTGGTATGCTATGAGAGTTCTCACTTCAGTCATCTTTTAATTTCTTCTACATATTCACAATATGTTATCAATACAATCCACTTATGTACGTTTCAATACTACTAATATTTACATCATGTTTATTGTGAGTTGATTAATTTCAGATAATCATGAGTAAGGTGTCACAACTTCCAACTTCCCCTTTCAGAGTAACTCCATGAACAACTTCACACTAAACCAATGCATAACATTCTTCTAGATTTGGAGTTCTTTCTTTACAAAAAATCATCTTACAACTTTGTTCAACTCCACCATCAAATCTTACAAGAAATATGTGACCCTTAGTCGTCTAATGGATTACCAATATGCTATTACATCATTCAGGTCTTTCATAACAATTTTATCATCACGAAAAATTTTAATAATTCTCCATAGTATTCGGATAGAGGTTTACCATTCTGTTTGGTAGTGAAAGCTTTTTGATTCAATGCAAAAACTTGTAGCTCATCACTTCCATCATAGAAAGCTTCTGACAAAACGCTCCAAATTTCATGCACAGTGAGTAATCAAAAGAAACACTTCAAGGACATCTAGTTGCAAGAGATTAAAGATTAATCTGATAATATATCTTTTATTACTTATATTGTTTTACTTGTTTTATAAGTAATAAAAAATTTTGATAATTTTCTATTACTAATTGTGCTATGACAAGTAATATAAGAGGTAATTTATTTCCCACCTCTACCTTAGGTATTAAAAAATTATTAAGGTAAACGTGAATTTTTTATAACTATATTCTTATTTATTAATTATTTTGATAAAAATAATTTTATTTTCAATTAATATAACAAATAAAATAAAAAATATTTCTTGAATAATTATACCCAAAGATATTTAAGTAAACTAATATACTAGTATTTTTTATTATTTTTAACCAAACACAATAATTATTTATAACTAATCATAATTATTATTTATACCTAACAATTTTTACCGAATTTTATGATATATCATAATAATTTATATCCAATTATTTTTAAGATACTTTATCTTCAAAGTAATCTTGAAGATAAAATCCTTCTTAAACCAAATACATGATTTTTGGACTCACTGACATCAACAGTCATCTCTTAACTTTCTGATTCCCGCATATCATTTTTCATGTCGATCTTCATCTTTTGCAGGTGTTTTTAGTCTGCCACGAATATATTAAAGTTTTCTCGCTCCATCAATTGTGATCATAAGTCATATTTTTATTTTGTAAGAATAATATCTGCATTGAAAACACTATATGATTGAACAATAACTGAAACCGATTTTGTTCTAGACACTCCGATTTTGTGATGGTCCAATGGGTTTATGGCTGGTGATGGATTTATCTTCAACTGGAGAACTAGAAGGAAGAATGTAAGAAGAGAGAAGGAAGATGATGAATAGGCAATTTAAACAAGCCTCGATCTCAAATTCTGCAACTGGGAGATGTGCAAAGATTGAATTTTGTGATGATTCCAGTGGCAAATGCAAGCATTCGGGACCCGTCTTTGGATTCGAATTTCAAATGGCAATTTTCGGTGGGTGCTGTTCGGTAACTCCTAAACCATTATGGTAGCTCTGATACTATATTAAATTTGATTAATAAAACTTTTCTGAATAGTATTATGTACATAATTTTATACATAAACAATAACGTATCATCATGTGATTGGATAGTTAAAAATTAAAGATAAAATAATACATAATCACATAATGACATATCATTATTTATTAAAATATTATGTATATAGTATTATTGAATTTTTTTTATATATATTTGTATACTAATTATCAATAAATTACATCCAATATATATGTATAAAACACCATCATATATTTAATTCACAATCAATGTTTTTCCTAATCCATCTTATCATGATAAGAAGAGATGTTCACACAATTGATCTCAATCTTCCACATGGCAGGAATGTTCACACAAATGATCTCACTCTTGAGCAAATATATTTATAAAACAAACTTCAGTAATACTAAACTTGTGATGACTTGTATAGACGAGTAGTCTTTATGCCCATTCAAGGATCTTGTGAATCTTTGAAATTGTGGTCTTGAGGCATTTTCAATTAAGTATAGTCATTCATGTCGGGGAAAAGGACTATTTCCCACCCATTTTTCAGGCCATCTCAAACTTATATCTACAAGACATAAAAAAACTTTTTTTCGCACCTATGACCAAACTGTCATCTAATTTTTTAGTTAGGGACAGGGGTAAAATCATCACTTTAATTATAAATCTTAAAACTTTAAAATTTCACCATTTTCCCCCTCTAGGTTTTAAAAACTAACATCTCAACCCATCCTCAAAGTTTGAAAAGTTTAGATTTTATCCCTAGGGTTTGCTTCCTTCTCCGGCCACCATCTACGGCCGACACATTCCACCGATCTCTCATCTCTGACTATAAAGGAAAACGAAGGACAACCCTTGGTCGCCCAAATCTGGATAACAAAGCGTCGTCCAGATCTGGAAGAACAGACAAAGGATGACGTTTCGTCGTCCTTCATCGTCTGGGTGGAGTGACGAAGAGAGAGATCTTCGTCTCTTCGTTGCACTGTGTGATGAGGAGATGAAGATCTCTTCATCACACCACTGTCGTCGCACCAGGAGAAGGAGGAGGCAGATGATGACTTCGGAGACGACGTCGAAGGATGAAATTGAAGAATGGGGGTGAAACTGCGATTTTTGAAAGTTATGAGGGGCGCTGCATTTTGAAAAATATGGAAACCCTAGGTTTGGAGGTGAAAATATTACTTTTCAAAGTTTAAAAACTTTAGGTAAAGGTGAAATATTAGTTTGTAAAACCTAAGGGTGGTGAAAAGTAATAAACTTTATAACTTTTTAATATAAACAGTAAAATAACTATTTTACCTCTCTCTTTAACAAAAAAGATTAACAGAAGTTTACTTATGGGGGGAAAAAATAGTTTTTCATCTCTCGTAGATATACGTTTGAGAATAGCCTAAAAAATGGGTGGGAAATAGTCCTTTTCCCTTTATGTTGAAGTTTGTTCCGAGTTCATTTCAGGCATTCTTCTTTGGATTTCATTCATCTCTGGCTCTAGGATTTTGGAGTTTATTTCCAACATTCTTTTGCAACAAAAAAGGAGAGACGCGCAAATGTATTAAATAAAAATTGGTTGAATATGAATTGATTCGGTCAAAACCCCTCATTCGGTCAAATTAACAAACCTTTATTGGCTTAAACGATGACACCTCTTTTGGGCAACCTTTTTTTTTTTTTTTCATACATAACTTTTTTTTTTTGGTTGAAACTATGGGTTTTGACCCAAAAAAAAACTTAGATCTGGAAAACCCTATTTTCTTAGCAACTCAAGGCTATGACCATAATACACAACATTTAAGCCGTAGATACTCTTCAAACCTTTAATTCAAAGATTTCGTCTAGCCTAAATGACTCAATCAATAAAAAACAATAAAACAACAATCCACCTTTAGAGCAAGAGTTGAAAAATGTTATCTTAAATTGGAAGATAAGGATGAAGAATTATAATGAAAAAATTTAGATTTGATGAAAATGGAAAGATGCAAGGATGAAGTATATACTGAGATGAGTAAAGACTCAAAGGTATTTTTGGTAATAAGAATGGTTAACAGTGAAGAAGTGTTATTTAGCAAGAAAAAAGGTATATTGTGTTAGATTTAATTTTTATTCTTTTTTTTTTGTAACGAGAAATCTCACTTGAATCGAATTATCACTTTTGAGACTAAACCAATTATATTGAATAGGATAAATCCTAGATATTAAACTCAGTAAATAAAAAATTTGATCTTGGTATATCGCCAGAGAACACTTAAATCTATATTTTCTTATACATAAAATCTCCTCTTTTGTTATTCAAATTATTTTTTGGAGGGCTAATTTTCATTATTAATTAATGATATTAGTTTAAAAGATTAAATATGAATTTATGTCAAAATGTTTGAACCGAGTTAACTAAAAAGATCATTAATTTGCACCATTTTTACCATTTAAAATCTAGTTTTTCTTTATCAAACAATTTCACCTACTTAAACAATAAAAACGTTTTCAATGAATATATATTCTTCTAGACCTTTGCATTTAAAATAACAAACTTCAATTAAAAAACTTATTTCATTGTATTCAAATTTTTTTTTTTTTCCATCTTTTCAATCTATAAATAGAATTATAAAAATCAATAAAACTGTGAATATATATTTTTTATACATAATTTAAGTATATAGATGATATGTAATCATTTGATTGAATAGTTTTAAATTAAAGATAAAATAATATTTAATTACATAATGACATATATTTATGTGCAAAAAATGTGTACACATAGTATTACTCATAATAATATATTATGTTGAAAAACAAAAAGAAAACCATATTCTATTACTATAAAACTATGCATATATACTTTTAGTATATAATTTAGGTATACAAATAATATATCATCATATGATTAGTGTTAGAACATGTATATGGTCTCTATCTAAGCATATATATACTGAGTATGCAAGATAGAAACCAAAATTAATATGCGGAATATTAAACACTAACATCTAGCCATTGCTTGACGATTTGATGTAGTATAATCCTCTGGAAATTGCTTGCAAGTTTCGTCTTCCAGGTGATCTCTTTTTCTCACAGAATGGTATATGTGTTTCTCTTGTAGAAAAAGCTCACCCAGGGACCCTATTTATAGCCTTCAAAAGCATTCTACCATCAAGAATGCTACGCAACTTGTGGAGTTATGACATGGAAGTTATAAACCATAATGCATGGGAGTTACAGACCATTACACCACGAAGAAGTAACTGCATGAAGCAGTTACCATTATGCCATGAAGAAGTAACTGTTGCAGTTACCATTAAGCCATGAAGGAAAAAAACTGACAATTAGATGATTTTAAATTAAAAATTAAATAATATTTAGTCGTATTATAATTCATAATTTTTTATTCAAATTATATATTAAAAATTTGTACAGATAGTATTGATATTTATTATTAAAGAGCCAATTTAATATATGAATTACAATTAATTTAATTTAATTAAAAAAATATAACAATTTTTTTCATAGCAAAAGAACAACTAATAAATAAATGACTTATATGGATTTATTAAGACAATTCATATGATTATGAAGCAAATTATAATCTTTTTCTTCGTCACCTCTCAAAAGGATCCTTTATAAAACAATATGGGGCGTTTTCTTCCAATTTTTTAAGATTGTCTTAGTAATCTATCTTTTATTTTTTTGTTTGGTTTGTCAATAATAAAAAATTACAGTAATCTTCTATTATCAATACTGACGTGACAGATAATATAAATGATAATCTGATTACCACTTTCATCTTAGGTATTTAAAGATTACCAAGGTAATCTTAATTTTATTATAATTATATTATTATTTATTAATTTTTTGAGATAAAAATAAATTTATTTTTAATTAATATGATAAATAATATAAAAAATATTTAAAAATAATTATATTCAAGAGCATTTAAGTAAAATAATTTATTAGTAATTTTTTATTATCTTTAACCAAACACAATAATTATTAATATCTATCAAATTTTATCAAACATAGTAATCATTTATACCTAGTAATCTTCTAAGTAATCTATCTTTAAGGTAATCTTTCTATTTTAATAATAAAACATTATTCAAATCAAACGCTTCATATATATGTTTTAATTACTTTAAATATTCTTAATTGATCACATTAACTTTAAATTAAAATATTAATTGATGTTCATATTCAATTTGATAAAATTATTTTTCATGTATATTGACTAATCGGTCCATGCTAAAAACAAATTAAATGTTGGATCGTGAAAGTATTGGCAATTAAAGAAAATGGCCAAATTACAACGTTTTAGTTTTTTATTTTTATTTTTTTAATTTTCTTTTGTTGGGTGAAATTATTGATGCACGTAGGTTAGGCATGCCAATCAGACCTAGTATGTTCAAGCCTAGGCTAGAAAATTTTTTTTGGGCTTGGGCTTCTATCAGGCCCATTCAGTTTTGGTTTTTTACATTGAAATCCAATTCATTTAAATTTTTCGAAATTCGGTCAGAATTTTATATTCAAACCAGATTCGAAATAAAATGTAAAGACTAACATTTTACAACATTGTCAGTGGCATATTAGTACTTAAATAAATGGATACAACATTATTAAAAAAAAATTACCCTACTAAGAAATTCATCTCATTAGTTCAAATAAATACGATTTGTCATTAATACTAAAGAGTTATTTGGATGATAATAGAACTCCTATGAGCCTAACAGACTGCACCAAGCACGGTATGGCTCTGCCCAGCCCACTCATGGACATCTCTAGTCATTTTGTTTTTTCATGTATCTATAAGTACATATTTTCTTCCTATTAAACCCTTCATTTTTTTTATTGGTCTTTAATTCTATAATTTGATTTCTAAACTAATTTAATTTGAATCAGTTTATTAGTATGTTTAACGAGAACAAGAATAAGCGATATAAGAATTATATGAGTTTAATACGATACATTGTTAATAATATATTTTCAAAAATATAGAAATATCAATCTTCATATTAACACTTTTCGTGGAACACTTGGGTACAACCAAGTATAGCATTTCAAATCAAAGTATTTAATTAGTCATTATACCTAAATAAGTCAATACATAATTGATTTTTAAATTATGATCTCAATACTTTCAAACGTAATACAAAGTTAAGATTCAATTATAGTCTCTCAAACATATAATATAGTTAATTTCCTTATTTTACACGAAGAGATTCAATAATAATATATTATTTATTTTTCACATTTATCTTTTATAATCGAGTCAAATTTAATTAACGTAGATATCTTTCTCAAGAATTAAAAACACTTTAAAAATAAAAATTTAATAAAAAGAATTTTAAACCCTAAATCAAAACAACGACATTTAGTATTTTGTTATTCTAAATGTACTAGTAAAATAATTCAAATGTGGATATTTGACTTTTTCAAAGTTCATGGTGAAAATTAGTGTTTCATCAAACCTTGGGTGGGAAATAGATTCTTGGCCTTCCATTTTAATTTCAAAAAAACTATTGGTTATTTGGTTAAAATAATAATGTTTAATGATGAAGTAGAGAGAGAGAGAGAAAGAGAGAAATGATGGAGAAAATTAAAAAAGCATAATTGGATGTGACTAAAAGGCCCTTAATTATTTGATTGTGATGGGTAAATCATACTAATTGGTTTGGTGAGTCAAGTGGTTGCAACATAACATAACAATACTATTATATCACCCTCCTTTCTCTTTTTCAACCATAATCATACATTCAATGAGGATATAAAGCAGGGCTAGATTTATATAGAATAGTCTCGAAGTTGTTTGTTAGCTTGGCTCAATTGAATTCAAAATAAGTTTGATTAAGACGAGCTTGAGTTTGAATATAAAATTCTCGAATTTAAATATAAAAGTTTCATATTATCAAACTCGAGTTTAGAAGTATTCGACTTGTTAAGTTAGCATCATTTTAGAATCATAAAACCAATCAGCTAATAATTCAACAACTGAATCAATCTGTTCCCTCCTTAGCACAGGACCAGGCCTAGTTTTAGGACTCTTTAGCTTCTTAACACTATCTTCCAACATTGCGAAAGCTCCCAAGTCTTCTTTCCCACCAGATAGAACCAAATTTTGCTGAGTCGATACCGCATTACCCGGAGAATAACTCGGTTCATTACAACCACGACTTAACTCAACTATCGCTAGTGAATTGATGTTGTTAAGTCGGTGATAATGAGAAGAGTTACCTGTTTCCGTTTGGTTCTTACTTCGCTTTCTGTTAATGCTGTTAGTATTATTGCCCATAGAATTGTTATTAACATGAACAACAGAAGGTGAAGCCAAGGAAAACAACGGTATCGGTGAAAGAGAATGGTTTGTTCTCAAAACGGCGCTGAAATTGGGGCAGGTGCCATGTTTAAGGTGCTCGGAGGCCGTCCTCGAAGGATTACCATTTTACTAGTATATTAGTAATCTCATTTTCAATTAATATAATAAATAACATAAAAACATATTTTAAAATTATTATATCTAAGAATATTTAAGTAAAAAAATATTGTTTTATATAAAACAATAATAAATAATTTTAAAGGAATATAATTTGTCATTGTTTGAATTAGGTTTTATATATTTTATATAAAATGATATTATTTTATTTTTTATACAAAAAAAAATTAAAAAATTTAATAAGATATAATATAAGTTTAATACTATAAATATATAAAATAAGCATTTTGTATGTTTTAAATTCACAAGTACAATTAAAACGGTAAAATACGGAAAATCCGTATAATACGTTAATAAAAAGCCAACAAGAAGACACGAGTTACGGAGTGGACTTCCTCTCTTGTTGCATCGTCTTTCAACCAGAAGAATGAAGGAAGCATGGAGAGGCACCACAAAAAACAGAAAAGTACAACAAAAAGTTTTAAGCATTAATAGTAGTTTCATAGCTCCATCTTGGGAAGACACGGAGATGGAGTCCGCCTTCAATATGAAGAGTGAGTGCAGTTCTGTACTTGACTGCTTTACTTTCATCATTGAGCTTGAATTTGTAGCTTCCAAGCAGGATAATGGAGAAAATTTTCATCTGTCTGTAAGCAAAATCTTTTCCCAGACAGATTCTTGGACCCGCCTGTTCAACACAAACTAATGGATTAGCTAATCTAGATAAGAGGTTCCAAGTTGCATCATAGCCATCTTGACTGTTGAAAATTTAATTTTCCAAATGTGACTAACTCATGGTTATAATCAGTCTTTATTTCACCTGGAAGGCTACGAATATGAAAGGGCTTTTGGCTTGGAACTGGCCATTTTCATTGAGCCATCTCTCTGGGCGGAATTCTTCTGCATCATTACCCCACAAAGCTTTCATCCTGCCCATCGCATACGGTATATATGTGATCATATCTCCTTTATTCACACTGAAACCATCAGGCAGCGTGTCATCGGAAAAGCAAATCTTCCCATCCTGTCACACCACCCACAAGTTGTGGCTATGCATTGATTATTATATTAATCAACAACCAGCTAGCGTTGGGGCACAGCCATAAAACCATATTAAACAAAGCTGACTATGCATGTGCTTACCACTGGAACTGCAGGATAGAGCCTCAGCGTCTCAGACAAAGCAGCGTGGAGATAGTGCATCTTGCCAAGGGTTTCTTCATTTACTTTGGCTGCAAGTTCCTCAATGCTGGAATTGCTTCTCACTTGGGTTGCTTGTATTATTTCTTTTTCAATCTTTTCTTGTATATCAGGGTGCTTACAAAGCAAGTAAAAAAACCACGAAAGAGTGGTAGCAGTGGTATCTTTGCCAGCAATTACAAAATTGAGAATTATGTCCCTCAAGTATTTTGTATCGGTTTCTTTCAGTTCCAAAAACCTTGACAGAATGTCTTCTTTCTTCCCCTGTAATATTGATTTGTTACTGAATCATACTGATATTACTAAATCTTTGAACTAAAATGCAGATAGTTAGAGTTATATTACTCACAGGGTGTAAATCATCGTGTGGATTAT
The DNA here is from genome assembly GCF_011075055.1 of Mangifera indica. Classification (NCBI taxonomy): domain Eukaryota; kingdom Viridiplantae; phylum Streptophyta; class Magnoliopsida; order Sapindales; family Anacardiaceae; genus Mangifera; species Mangifera indica. Next base: position 2,882,186 of record NC_058151.1, read on the forward strand.
TGAGTTGTTCAATCTTGCCTTTAATTAATTTGTATACAAATTCATCAACCACTTTGATATTCTTTCTCAATTCAGCCTCTGATCCGACGTTCAGGAACCGCTTAATCTTCCAAGAGACATCAGCGTATCGAAAAGAGGTAATTGCATTAGCTTTATCAAAAGCGTCAGTGAATCGAGCCCCTTCTTCATAATTGTTGGACAAACCATCCAAGTCTATGCCCAATATGACTTTAAACACAGAGTCTAAGGTTGCTTTCATGAAAAGATCCTGCAAATAAACACATAAATATATGTCTTCTTGAGATATAGTTACTAATCTATTAAGAAGCTCATACTTGCATGTCAATTGAGCGGTTTGATTCTGAAGCTTCAGAAATTTTTCGAGCAAGCTTCACGGCAGTGGTTTTAAAAACTACACTACTAAAGTCCCTCAAAATCTTGGTGGAGAATTCGTAGCTTGATACTTTCCTTTGATGTTTCCACTTGTCTCCATCTACAGCGAAGATCCCATCACCCAGTAGATCTGTCAAAATGTTATACTGGTACAATCCCTGCTTCCATAAACACGTAGTATGATTAGCATATTCTGGTAATCATATACTGCGTGTGTTAATACTTCATCAGATGAACATTGAACAATAAATAACCAAAAACAAAAAGAATTTTGACAGTAAAACTGTTTTAGGAATTACCTTGCCATAATTTGGAAAGTTTGTTTTGAGGATGTACTCAACGATAAGCGGGTCGGTGGTGAAAATCTCACTTCTGGAAAAAGAAAGCAACCTGTAAGTTTTATATTTGCGTGAAAGGTCAGTCATGAAGTCGAAGAGGCTGCAAAAGTTGAGTATTTGGCGCAAGCGAGAGCTACCAACTGGGTGATATTTTTTAGTCTTCTGAGGGGATTTTGCTCCATAGAATCTTAGGATGAATATGGTAGAGACTAGTGCTAAAGCAGCTGCTGTGAGAGGGATGAAGAAGGGGGAAAATTCATTCAGGTTGATCATAATTAAGGTCAAGCAAAGCAGAGGAGTGAGACTATGGTAGCTAATGAACAGCCAGCCAACCATTACTATATAAGTATACAACAGGGCGAAAGGACTTATTCCCACCCCCAAGTATATTGTTCTCCCAAATTATCACCCACTAATTTTAAAAATCTTAAACACCCACCCATAGAAGGTTAAGTCTATTAGTTTCAAGAGCAAAATCGTTATTTTATCTGTAATATTAAAAATAAGCTAAAATTTAATTTCTTTTTTTCCTCTAAACTCTAAAAATTAAAACTTTCCTTGTAGGCCAAGTTTAAAAAAATAACATTTTCTTCTAGGATTTAGTTTTCAATCTCTAGTGTCATCATTGACAACGAAGAATTCTCAACACATCACCATGTTTTGGCGATTTCTCTTCGCTCTTTTGAAACTCTGGTCAACGAAGATCTCCTCCAAGAAGAAGAAATGAAAATCTTGTCTTCGTCTGAAAAGATGATTGTCCTCCTAGAAGAAAACACCTAGGAAGACGAGCGTCTTCCTTCGTTTTTGTCTATCCAAACGAGATTTTCGTTGGTCAGAGTTCCAAAGGAGAGAAGAGAGACTGTTGAAGCATGGTGTGGCGTCAAGAACTCTTCATCACCGACGATGACGCCTGATATTGAAAATTAAATCCTAGAAAAAAAATGTCATTTTTTAAAACTTAGCTCAGGAAAAAAATTATTAGTTTTTTAGGTTTAAAAGAAAAAAGAAATTAAATTTTAAAGGATTAGAGTTTTATTAACTTTAACCGTCTATTTATAGATATTTAAAATTTTTAAAATTAAGAAATAAAAACTTAAAAAAAACAATATATTTTGAACGGGAATAAATCCCTCAGTCGTAAAATAGCGCTTCAGATACATGGGATCCCTGGCATTTTCATTTTTTATGTTTCCTTTATCGTCATTTTACTCCGAGTCCCATTTTTAATTTTATTTCAAGAAGATCCCTTAGCGCATTGACTTTGTGAGGCATGCAATTGGTATTATTTTATGGCCAAAAGACTTTCTCCACCGAAAGTACAATGATAACCAAAGTCCTAATCCTCAAACTTTGGAAAACTTAAACATTAATAATAATATTTAAAAAAATAAAAATTTATATTTAAAAAAATTTAAAAATATTATTATTTAAAAATTTTTCAACCACATTTAAATTCAATAAAATTCAGATAAAGAATCAATCAAATAAGATAAAAAGATGTTGGTCCCACTGAGATTAATTATTAAGTACTTATTTGTTTTGTGGTTTGAATTAGCTAGAGAAACCGAATATTTAATCTAGAAACATGAATAAAATGCAATAATTTAATTAAAATCGATAAAGAAAGTGATTAAAAAAGAAAATTAAAGGATTAATTATCAAGTAAACTTATCTAGGGTTTAAGATTCCATCATGAATCACTTGTAATCGCTAACGGATCAGATTTAAAATAATAAATTGATAAGAACTTGATGGATAATCATCTAAAATTACTTAATTTTTCTTTCAAAGTGGATTAAGCGTGTAAAGATTAAGAAATTATCTAACTTCATGGTCAAGTATTAATGAAAACCTATTAAAAACCTTTATGATAATCGCAAAATCCACAAGAAATCTAAATCTATTTCTAAATAAAAATTTCAGGCTTAGAAATTGCATAAACTAATTGATTATCCATCTTTTAGTGGTATAAAGTCAATCTACAAACAAACTAGATGGTGGGCCTAAAACACCAAGCAAAAAATAAACTCATAATCAATCTAAATCTATTTCTAAATAAAAATTTCAAGTTTAGAAATTGCATGAACTAATTGATTATCCATCTTTCAATAGTATAAAATCAATTTACAAACAAACTAGATGGTGGGCCCAAAACACTAAGCAAAAAATAAGCTCACAATCACTAAATCAAAGTTCTATCAATATTAAATTAAATAAAATATCCATCAACAATTACAAAGATTCATAGATCCAGTATAAACCCTTGATAGAAAATTTAGCTACTCATAGTCATTACGATAAATCCACAAAAATTAGTTAAAGAAATATTTATAATGCTCAAATCGGAGAAGAAACAATTATCAAGATGAAAAATTTAGAGAAAACTCTTGGGTCTTCAAGCTGATAGGGTTGATCCTTTCCAAGTTGATTCTCCAGCTTGAATCTTGAATCTTCCACTTGGTTCTTGTGATTTTCCTTTGAAAATTTTCTTTTTTTATGTGATGTGGTCGTCTTTTTTTTTTGTAATAGAGACATGAATTTTTTTTTCATAGTAAACCAACTTAGCCCTCATTTGTTTCCTGCATTTTTTCCTTTTTTTTTAAATTCTCATAATCAATTATGGGCATGATTAAATCGATTATGACCATAATTGACTTCTATATCACTTTAACAATTCATATCTTTTTCTCGTTCCGATCTTTTAATTCTTATCCTGATTAAACTTAAACCTCATCAAATCACTTAAAAATATTATTCAAAGTGTCAAATAAGATTAAATCTTAAAAGAAGACTAAAATTAAGAAAAATAATCAAAATAAACTAAAATTTACCTAAAATAAACTAATTAAAAGCTATAAATGTGTGTATAACTCTTCGTCTAGATTTCGTCGAATCTAAATGTCGTCGGTTGGAGGGAAAGCACTGGAGGAGAGAGATTAGCCATCATTCATTGGAAAATTGCCAACAAAAATTGAAACCCTAGGTGGGGGGGAATGTCACATTTCAAAACTTAATTTTGGAGGGAAAATTATTAGTTTTTCAAATTAAAGGGATAAAATGATATAAACTTTTATTTTTTAAATATTATTGTTAAATGATGATTTTACCTTTAACCTTATTTAAAAATTTTAACAAAAATTTGGTGGATGTTTGGGTTTTTAAAAGTTGCAGGGTAAAATTTTGGATTTTTAAAAGTTGAAAGATGAAACTTTAGATTTTTACTATATCTTAGGTGGGAATAAGACTTATTCCCATGCAAAGTATGTTGTTTCCCCAAATTCCCACCCCAAGTATGTTGTTTTCCCAAATTCTCACTCCTTAACTTTAAAAATCTCAAACACTCATTAAGTCTGTTAGTTTCAAAAGCAAAATTATTATTTTATCTATAATATTAAAAATAAACTAAAATTTAATTTTTTTCCCTCCTAAACCATAAAAACTAAAAGTTTCTCCCTATGCCAAGTTTTAAAAAAATGACATTTTCCCCCTAAGGTTTAGTTTTCAAATTTTGGCGCTATCACCGACAACAAAAAGTCCTCAACACATCACCATATTCTGAACTTTGACTGATGAAGATCTTGTTTGAGAAGACGAAGCTCTTTGTCTTACCAGATGAAAACTAAGATCTCATCTTCGTTTGGAAAGATAATTATTTTTCCAAACTAAATCTTCGTTGGTTGGAGTTCTAAAAAAAGGGAGAGAGACCGTTGAAACATGGTGATTCTTCATCACCAACTATGACGCTAGATTTGGCGTTAGAATTGAAAACTAAACCTTAAAGGGGAAATGTCATTTTTAAAACTTAGCCTAGAGGTAAAACTTTTAGTTTTTAGGGTTTAAGGGAGAAAAGGAGATTAAATTTTAAGGAGTTAGAGTTTCATTAACTTTAACTTCCCATAGGTGTGTATTTTAGATATTTTTTTTAATTAAAAGGTGAAAATTTGAGAAAACAACATATTTTAGGTGAGAATAAGTCCTTCGGCGTAAGTCTTTTGGCCTTAATTTATTAAAACTAGATTTAATAATCTACACTATCTTTGGACAAGTTACAAGCCAAAAATTGTGTGCAGTTATGACTGTCTTAAAGTCTTGAAGACAAAAATGCCCTCTCCAAATAATTTTTTTTTTTTAAATACATCACAAGTGCCTTGCATACAAAATGTAACATTTAATCACATGATGATGCATATAATGTATATTTATTTATATACTCAAAATGAATACATATATCATGACATATGAATTATGGCTTGGATTACAATATTTTGGTTAGTCTATCTGTCAATGAAAGCTAGTGACAATTCTCGATGGATTTTGCGGGCAATTCACTAGTGACCTGAGGTGGGGTCATTTCATGGCTTAAAATTGATGTGTGGTAGAGACTTGGGCAAAAACAATGATAGACAAGTTTAAGAGTGAATGTGTGTGGTCATTAGTTTTCATGTGTTTTTGGTAGTTGGGGGCACACTCCATCCACGATGATATACGCAATGGGGCATCAGACAAAAAATATTGTAAATAAGATTAAGTCATCTATCTCTAACACATATTGGCCAAAAATTAAAGTCACTCCTCTAATAAATCTAAAATAGGATAAAATCAATGATTCTTAATTATATAATATGGATACATATAAAATTGATCTTTGAAAAGGGAGTATCAAAGATATCACTCGGACCTGTCAAAAGGTTGGCCCCTTGACAGGTCCCTTGGTATAACTTTCATGGGGAAACTCACATGCAAAACAGGGAATGTTTATTTGGTCTTCCATAATCTGAAAAGGCCCATAATAACACTTTACATGATTCCAATTGGTGTGTGCAGCTACAATTTTTCGATCCCTTGCTTTTGGTAACGGGGGTCTCGACATAGATGGACATTTATTGACCCATTACTTGGCTCCAAACAGATCTTATGATCAGTACACAGTTTTCGGATCCTTAAAGAGCTCGGGCATGTGATCCAAATTTTGTTGGATTTTAGTTAGTATTGGATCTACAGTTTTGGGGCCCTGTTGGGCTGGATTGGTTTTCAGCCTGTTATATTTTTTACATAATTAGTTGAAGTCGGGGACGTTGGGCATTGGAGTGGAGACTAGCCAGAATGAGAGGCTTGCTTGGTCCTTCAGAATTATCTGTTTACCTTTTTGAATTCTGTTATAAGGACAAGTTGATCAAAATCTAGTTTTTCAAGTTCAAGCAATCAAGGTAATTGGGTGGCAACCTGAATGTTGACTTTCTTTCAGTTTTATTAATTTTCTAAGTTAAATTCTTGTAAAAAGCATTATCTTTTTACAAACCGTGAAGATTGATAAAGATTTGAGGTTGAAAGGGTTTTAATCTCTTATCATCTAAGAGACTTTGGCTTACAAGCCCGAGAGAATTTTGAATTTTTTTATGATAATATATCAATTAAATATTTAAAATTAGATATAAGTATTTTTTATTATTAATTTTTCAGCAATTTATTTACATCACCTAGTTAAGTTAACAAAGGCATAATTTTCTATAGAGTGAATCACATTTTCCCACCCAAGGTTTGGCTTTAAAACACTTTTTCAACCCTAATTACCATAAATAACATATTTTCACCCAAAAAAAAACTTTGTTAATGAAAATTTAGTATAGAAAGTAAAATTACTATTTCATCCCTACTCTTTCATTTTTCAAAATTAACATATAATCTTAAATTAACAAAAATAAAAAATAAAACTTTTAAATATTTGAATTATATAAAAACTCATTTTTACTCTCACTCTCTTTTTCACTTTCACTCTTTTCTTCCTCTCTTCATACAGAGTATATCAAGATAATTAAACAACTAAATTTAAATATAAAATTTTACTTTCATTTTTTACCTTCTAAAAATACTCTAATATTCTTCAACTTTAACTATTATTTTTATTATATCAAAATCTCACAAAGAAAACGTAAATTCAAACCAAAAAGATTGCTAAATTCAAGTATTAAGATCAATATATACTTTTTTTTTTTCTGATTAATGTCTTATTGTATTTTATGTGAAAAATACTATGAACATAAATAGGAGGCTAAAGGTAAATATTTTAAATATAAGAGATTAATGAACTTTTCGTCTACGTAACCAAGGGTGTTTGAAATATTGTTTTAATTATATTACCAAAAGTCAAAAGTCTTGATTTTTGCAACTTAATAAAAAATAATGTATTACTATATGATAGAATGATTCTAAATTAATAATAAAATTTATCAAATCACAGAACAACATGTCATTTATATGTATATGCTAATAGAGATAGTTTTACTAGTTACAAAATGGAAATGCTTCTCCAAGAATGTCTTTCAACCGGTTGACTGAGAATTGAGAGACATCACACAAGCACAACAATATAATCAAACATCATACATATATGGTTTATTGGCTCTCTACTTTCATGATTCAGTCAAGTGGCAAAAGCAGTAGGAAGAAGTTCAAGCATCAACTGTAGTGTCACGGTTCGATCTTGAGAAGACGCGAAGATGCAGTCCACCATCAATATGAAGAGTCAAAGCAGTTCTGGACTTAACTGGTTTACTTTCATCGTTGAGCTTGAATTTGTAGCTTCCAAGCAAGATCATAGAGAAAATTTTCATTTGCCTGTAAGCAAATTCTTTCCCTAGACAAATTCTCGGACCCCCCTGTTCAACATAACTCATCTAATTGATTAGCTTGTCCAAATGAGAGGTCCTCAAAATTTTGATAGCAAGGCAAGTACAAAGTAAATGGAAAGAAAGGTTTGCATAGTGTCAAAGAACGTAATTTGCCAAATGTGATTAACTTATGCTTATGATCAGACTCTTATCTCACCTGGAAGGATGTAAAGATGAAAGAGCTTTTTGGCTGGAAATGACCATTTTCATTGAGCCATCTCTCTGGCCGGAATTCTTCTGCATCATTACCCCATATATCTTTCATCCTACCCATTGCATAAGGTACATATGCAATCATATCTCCTTTTTTCACACTGAAACCATCAGGCAGCGTGTCATCAGAAAAACAAACCTTCGGATCCTGAGACACCAACCACAAAGCCAATGATGGTCTTATTATATTAATCAAGCAAGCTTTGGAGGGTAACCACATAATCATATCAAAAATTTATGAAAAAGCCAAATGAAGAATACTATGTGTAATTATATGCATGCGCTTACCACAGGAACTGCAGGATATAGCCTCAGTGTCTCAGACAAAGCAGCATGGAGATAGTGCATCTGGTCAAGGGTTTGCTCATCTACTTTGGCCGCAAGCTCCTCAATACTGAAATCACTTCTCACTTGGGTTGCTTGCATTATTTCTTTTGCAATCTTTTCTTGTATATCAGGGTGCTTACAAAGCAAGTAAAAGAACCAAGAAAGAGTGATAGCAGTGGTATCTTTGCCAGCAATTACAAAATTGAGAACTATGTCCCTCAAGTATTTTGGATCTGATTCTTTCAGTTCCAAAAACCTTGACAGAAGGTCTTCCTTCTTCCCCTGTAATATTGATTTGTTAGCCAATCACACTGATAACTCCAAAACTTTGAACTAAAATGTAGATAGTTATTGTACTCACAGGTTGTGTATCAGCATGTGGATTATTGAGTAGCTCAATTTTGCTTTTAATTAATTTGTACACAAATTCATCAACCACTTTAATATTCTTTCTCAATTCAGCCTCAGATCCAATGTTCAAGAACCTCTTAATCTTCCAAAAGAAATCAGCATATCGAAAAGAAGTAATTGCATTTGCTTTATCAAAAGCATCAGAGAATCGAGCGCCTTCTTCATATGTTCTAGACAAACCATCTAAGTCTATGCCCAATATGACTTTAAACACAGAGTCTAAGGTTGCTTTCATGAACAGGTCCTGCAAACAAACACATAATTCATGGTGAATCAATCATCAATTTAAACAGAATAAATACCTTTTAATTGTAATTAAAAAAAAAAAAAAACTTATTAAGAAGGCCATACTTGCATGTCTAACGATTGGTTTGATGTTGAAGCTTCAGAAATGATTCGAGCAAGTTTTACAGCAGTGGTTTTAAAGACTGCACTGCTGAAGTCCCTCAGAATCTTGGTGGAGAATTCATAGCTTGATACTTTCCTTTGATGTTTCCACTTTTCTGCGTCTACAGCAAAGATGCCATCACCCAGTAGATCTGTCAAAATGTTATACTGGTACAATCCCTGCTTACATAAACGAAGTGTGATTAAAATTTTATGATAATCATGTAACATGTGCTCAAAACTTCTTTTGGATTAAGAATAAAATTTTGTCCCTATAAGGTTTCATGCATGAGACGACATGGGTTCAAATCCCTTGCAAAAGCCGGCATGGGTTTGAATCCCCACACTTGTTGCAGTGAACCTTATAGATTCAATGTACAAGATTCTAGCAAATTTTCAATTATTCCCTATATAAAATTCGGTAGAACTTTGCTGGTCTTCTTCTCATTCAAACAACTTCAATGGAGTAAAAAATAAAATAAAATAAAATAAATTTATCAAACTGCAACATTTTCAAAGTTTTTTAATTTTTTCAAGTAAATCTATAGATGTATATTACCTTGCCATAGTTGGGAAAGTTTGTCTTGAGGATGTATTCAACGACAGCAGGGTCAGTGGTGAAAATCTCACTTCTGGAAAAGGTAGACAATCTGTAAGTTTTGTGTTTGCGTGCAAGGTCAGTCATGAAGTCATGGACCCTGTAGAAATTGAGTACTTGGCTGAGGTGAGAGCTGCCGATGGGGTGATATTTTTTGGCCCTGTAAGGGGACTTTGGGCCACGGAAGAGGATAATAAAAATGGCTAATAATAGAGCTAAAGCAGCCGCTGTGAGAGGGACGAAGGAGGAGGAAAATTCACGTAGGTCGATCATGGTTAAGAATGAGCAAAGCAGAGAAGGCAGAAATGAGATTGTAGTTGTTGGTCATCAACCATTGGCCCCGTGGGATTTATGTAGAGAAGCTACAGCATTAGATTCAATAGCCCTACTGTCACTGTCAACTTTAATGGAGATTCGTGCAATTCAGACTTTTCCTTTGCATCTTATCTTTCCTTTTATGAGGATTTCCCCCACGAGTCCCCACTTTTCATTTGCTTCGAGAAGGTCCAGTAGTGCAATGTCTTTATATGGACAAACAAAAGTGAACAGAAAGGATGGATTTCTACATTGACAAACTTTCAATTCATTAGAACATTGAATAACTATTTTCCACCCAAATTTTGATAAATTAACATTTCTCTATCTTTAAGTTCAAAACTCCATTTTTCACCCATTATCCACTGTAGTTAATAAAAACCATTGTGTAAAAAAGTACGACAATAAAATTATATATATTTATTTTTAGTATATAAATTGATATATATGATGTGTTATCATATAAATGAATAATTTTGAATTAATGATAAAATAATATTCAATCACATAAAAATATATTATGTGTATATACAAAAATATGTATATATAATACTGTTTAAAAATGTTTAAAAAATTATTTTAAAAAGTGTTTAAAAGGGCATTCATGTAATTTTCTCTATTTAATTTTAAATTTTAAGTGAAAAATTTGAAAAAATGTTATTTTTATATTTTCTTTTTTTCCTCTTCTTCTTTTATTTTCCGTTCAGGTATATCCTCCACTCTTTCCCTTTTTTTTTTTCTTTTTGCCCTTTCATTGTTGATAATACTTCTACTGCACCATCTCAAGAACATCATACAAATCTCTTTATATAAACGAATATTAAAACTCTATTATTCTTAAAACCTTCTTCATTATCATTAAACCTCTTTTTAACCTCTTTGAAAACATTGAAAACGGTGATAGAAAGATAATTGTGAAATTTGTTTTTCAATAGAAGTTGATTTTGATGGTGGATTTGAAACTCTGGCTGCAATGGTGGATTTCCAATACTAATACATGTTTTTCTTTCCTTTGAATGAAAGTTCTCCACGCGTTGATGAAGGTTTTGGATGGGAAAGGAAAGGAACATAGAGGTGAGTATGTTTGACCTGGATGATGGGTGGATAAATAGACTTTTCAAACTTAAATAAAAACAAGATGCTTTATCAAAATTCGGGTGGGAAATAATTCTTAAACCTTACGAAAATGACAAATTTTAATTGTTTGTCAGAGAAGATGACATAAATGCCCTTTCAAGAATAAAATATTACTGACTTAAAAAAATAAAAAAAACCACGAAATGAAAGCCTTGCATCAATTTTATATTTTTATAATATTTTTAATCCAAAATACGGAACATGCTGATTTAAAAAATAAAATAAAATGAAAGGGGATGCGTTAAATTTTCAGACCATGTGCTCATGGCTTGTAAAATAGGTAAAGTATGAAAATTTTTATTATAAAAATTTTAATTTAAATCTCTATTATATTTATAAAATTTTAATTTATTTAATATAATAATTATAGTTTTAATTACTGTATTTTAAATTTATTCGTTTAATAAATACGAATGGATAATTAGTTATTAAAAAAATTTAAGATTGTGGTAATTAAGAATAATATTATACGTATATATTTTTTATATATTTTTTAGTATAGTTTTAAAAATCGAATCAGAATAATCAACTTGACCGATTGAACTATCAACTGCTAATCAAACTGGGTGAATCATATATAAAGTCGACTTTGACTCAATCAATATAAAAAATTGACTTTTTTTCAAAAATTTATTATAAAAACTGCAACCAAACCCTTATTTATCATATCTGAATATATATACTGTCATACTAAGCTTATTTTAATGTTAAATAGGTCAAATTATATATTTAATCATAAATTATACAAAGTTTTTTAAATATTATTTTTGAACAGTTAACCAATTTGATCATCGATCAACCGATCTGACCACTGTTTCACCCTCATTACCAAATCAATATCTGATCCAATTCTAAAAATATTGTTTTTGAGTATATAATTAGATACATAGATGATATATTATTATATAATTGGATATTATTTTATCTTTAATTTAAAATTTATATACTCAAAAATACGTATACGCAATTTTATTGGATATCTAAATACGATTTTTATGGTAAAAGAAACATATTTGTAATTTTGCACCATGGTTTAACCTCCATCTCAGAATTTTTATTTATCTAACAATTTCATAATAGTAGCATTATAAATACCTATTTTAAATATATAAATAAATATATATTTATATTTATCATCATATAACTAAATATTATTTTATTTTTATTCAATCATATGATGACATATATTAATTATATATTTATTTATATATTTAAAATAAATACTTATAATTTAATTGATTTCATAATCTTATTCTTATAGCATAAGAATAATTAAAAATTAATATATTTAATAATTCCTTATCTTAAAATAAAATTATTAAGATTACAACATGTGAATGGTGATTTTTTTTAATATTAAAAAGGATAGAAAATTATTATTTTGTTGATTTTAATACATGAAATAGATTACACATGGGATTTTTAATTGTTGAAAATCTAATTTAAAATTGAATTTATTTAAAATTATTTATTTTAATTGAGACCATATTAATATTAGACTATAACTATTTTATCCAGATTTTTTTTTAATGAGAATTTTAATATTTTATTATTTAAATGAATTAAATATTAATTAATTAATGTGTGGGTTAAGATGTCAATTCATAGTGTGATCGCTCAGATGAATTCTAGAATTATTTGTGTTTTAGAGGCGTATGCATTTGCGTCATATTTGCATGGAAGCTTCTTTGCCTAATTCATGTTGCCGTTACAAGCATTTACTCTCAGACGCGTATACGTTTGAGTTGTATTTGCATGGAAGCTTCCTCGGACGTATTTTCAGTTAGAGTAATATTTTATTATAAAAATTAAAAAATTATTTTAAAAATAAATAATTTAAAAAATTATTAAATATAAGTTATTATTATATTTAATAAAAATAAGTAAATATAAATCATTATTATATTTAAGTAAAAATAATAAAAAAATATTAGTATAAATATCGTTAAATATCTAATTAGGATAAAAGTTTAAGAATGCACTAAACGATGGATGAGAATAGATCTTTTGGTCTTTAAATTAAGTATAAATAAATATTTGCTCATATTACGATACATCATTTAAATATCTAATTATATATTAAAAATTAGATACATACCACTTAATTTTATGTCCAACAAGATTTTAAAAACAGTTTAATGTTGCTGAAGGAAATCTGGAAGCTAAAAACAGAGAAGAGCATATGGCGTATTGTCAAAACTTGAAGTACTGTCATGGAGTTGACCTGCGGAAGGTTGTCCTGAGCTCGAGATTAAGCCTCAAATGAATAATGCTGCAAACGGATTTCTTTTGTTCTAAGACAATAGAAATCTGATTCTACATCCAATAGATTCATGTTTCAAAGAAAAATTTACTCACCATTGATGCACAAAATAGTACTGGTAAGAAGCTCAGCTTCATACTGGATCTTCCTTTCAAGAGATTTGCTGTTCAGCTTGACCGAAGATACACTTAATTCTCCCATTTGACGTGGTAAATAAGAATGATCGTTTTACCTTCATTATGGCCCCATTTGCTTCATGTCCTAGAGAACCAATTGCGTCTTCGTTCATGTAGAATTGTCTTTTCTCGAAGGTGCTCCTCATATGCTCCGAAGTCGAAAGAATCTATACTCATTCTATTCAAGAACCATTCCAGTTCCTCTATCGCAACGTCAGGCGATACGCTCACCAAGAGGTGTGCATAATTTGGTTCAAACCGTAAAACCGGATCGAATCGTTTGAAAATTACAATTTGGTTTGATTTAGATTATAAAATGATTTGATTTGGGTTGAAAAATTTTTTAAAAATAGTTTACGGTTTGGGTTACGGTCTGAACGGTTTTCAAACCAAACCAAACCGTAAACTGTATATATATATATATATACATATATATATATATATATATATATATATATATATATATATATATATATATATTTACACAACAACCGACACAGCAGTTAGCAATTCATATATGCATACATACAAAGAACAGCAAACACTCATAAATACACATTACAACCAATACAGTATTTTATAAATATATACAACCACCACTAATTAATATATAAAAAAAAATAATGCAGTAATTTATTTCCTAAAAATAAAACATATCCGACACCTAATATCTCACTTTTTTTTTCCACGAAAATTTCTTTCTCCCCTTCCTGTATTTAGCACCGCAGCACACTTTAAATTTTTGTGATTCTTTCTCAGCAAAAAGGAATCATAGCGCCATCACCATCTTTTTGGTCTAAGTTCTCATCTGAAGCACCAGTCAACTCACCGTCCCTCAACTCAACATCGTCGCCGGTAAGTCATCAATTTACTTTAGAACCCAATGATGCATCTATTCTTGTTCATATTGTTATCTATTTTGGCTTAATCATCATATTCCTTATTTTCATTAATAGGTTATACTTTTTATTCGGTTTGAACCGTAAACCGAACCGCACCAAACCGTATATTTTCAGTTTAGTTTGGTTCGGTTTGTAATTTAAAATGGTTTGATTTGGTTTGAAATTTTTTCAAACCGTTTTGTTCAATTTGGGTTAAAAAATATTGTAAACCGCACCAAACCGGACCGTGCACACCCCTACGCTCACCAGAAATTCCTGAAAATTCTGTCTATTTCAACCAAGCTACAGCCGGGGATTTCCTTCTTTATACTTCCTTCTTTCATCAAGACCCTAATTTTCTTTACATCATCATATCTACCAGCTTTTGCATATTTATCACACAAGTTCATAAAGAAAGCATGGTTCAGAGGATCCAAATCAATCAAATATAGTGATACCTTTTCTCATAACTCCACATTCCCAAGCATTTAACAGCCTCCAAGTAATGCACTCCAAACACACACATCTGGCTCCATTAGCATTCTTCTTATAAGCCCTTCTACCTCATCAAGCTTCCTTGTACATTCCTTTAAAAGGAATGGAAATGAGAGTAAATCAGCTGCAATGCCACTACAATTCAATCGGTATGATTTGTTTCAGTGGTTTCAGATGCGTAGGCTCTGATCATAATGTTACATAGAGATCAGGGTTCTTTATGAGACAAAAAGTTTGTAGCATAACAAAGAGAGCCAGAATTTGTAACGCACAGATAAAAAAAGCAGGCGAATGACGAGGAAATTGTGATGGTTTCTGCTTACATTAGGAGATGTTATAATTTGGGCATGGATTTGTCTAATCTCTTTCATGTTCTTGCATGCTTCAATTGCATTTATGAGAGTAAATGTGTTGAATAACAAGTTTAAGAATAAATCATTGTGTACAAACAAAGTGTACCTATACAAACTGAGATAACAGCTTGTAATTGTATGATACAATTGTTCAAATTTTTGTTCAACAAAGTTGTACATATCCGAGCTTCAAGGTCTTAAACTTCCTGACCTCAACCAGAACGATGCTGTGAAAAGTGTTGACTGAGAATCTGGGTTCCAGGCATACATTGTTTATGCTGACCTAAAGAAAACCTTCAACTCTATATCCTGACCCTACTTCTCTGTAGATAGTGAGTGCTTCTTCCATGACTTTAGCTTGAGCCAGCAACTGAGCTCTCTTCTTCCCAGAAGGATGGGTGGAAAGATAATCTCTCAGCTTTGAGTCACCTGAAATTTGCCCCAACTTTTCATATACTCTTGGTGCCACCCGAGGATCATAGCCAGCAGATGCCACCAATAGCAGCCCAATGTAATCTGCCTCCATTTCCATCCTACCAGAACAGACAAATAAGTAAATATAAGGTCAGCAATTGCCAGGACAACAAAATCTCATTTTCATATAACAATGGTGTACTTGATAAAGGATTATATCCAAATCCAAAAAACAGAAGATATGCCATTAGATATAAACAATTCATCAGAGTTTACTATAGCAAATTTACGCCTATCAAATCAGGTTTGCATATTAATAAAGTGGAGCTCTACCCAGGCAAAAGTACAATACAAAATAGGCTTAACCACTACCTGATCTTAGAAAACAAAAGGAAAATTCACAAAGAATGGAAACAACGAAAACAAAAATAATAACCTTCTCTAAAAGAATATGCATGGAATTGAGCTGCTACAGAACACACGAAAACAAATTTCACCAGATATAGAAAAAGGCCTTCTTGTCACCAGATATAGGAAATCTCACAGTAATTGCTCTGATTATTTTTTGAATATTTCAACAAATGAGACAGATTCAAGCTTTTATAAGTTCGTACAACTTCATTTTTGATGCAGTTTCATTAGGTTGGATTCCTGATAAAATCATAAAATCTGCTAATTATTCAGTTAAGTAAAACTGGCTTTGTGCAAGGAAATTCACAATCAGGTCTTAGAAGGCCGCACGTTGAATTTATCAGAGACAAAATACTGTGACAGATTGGAGGAAATGGTGACACATTGCTGCTGACATGTTAAATGATTTTCTTATTGAAAAAAAAAAGGTAAAATAACAATGTTTCACAAAAGTATATGTGAAGGTATAAAACTTCCTTCACAGAATGGATAAGGCATATCCATGCCATTCTAATAAACTGCAGAAGACTAAGAAGCCCCAAAGCTACAAGAAAAATAAATCTACTTGTAGCTACCAAAGCACTTGCCTTAACACCTTCAAAAGATTCCCAGATGTTTGGAACATGGAAAGCGTATGGTGCTCTTTATCATAAAAATTGGATCCATCAATTTGGAATTTGAATAAAATGGCAAAACTGTTTTTGTGAGATTTTAGATAGCACCACAACCAACAGTATTTTTCCAGATTAATTGTGTCCCTTGTTTTTACAAAGAAAAACCAAATCAATAATGAAAATCAAGTAGACCCTCTATTCCTATCACAGACATGAACCTTAAGAATCCAAAACCATAAACCGAGACAGAATGTTTTAACTTAAAGAATCCACAACAAGGAATATATTATGCCAGGTAAGACATGATGAATTACATTACACTATAGAATTTAAGAATTCCATGTTTCCAAATAACTAGCTCTTTTCATTTATTAAAGTTGTGGGCAGGAATACTAGAATAAAATGCTGAATTTAAAAAATTAACAGCCATGAGACTGGTAAAACAGAAAAGCATCAATGATAGAGGTGCAGATACGTATGCCTAGTTTATATAAATATGTACCTAGAAAAGTAGCACCTCACAAGATTCTATGATCAATAGACAGTATAACATCATTAGATCTTACAAACATGCAAAAAGGTGTTTATGAAAAAGTCAAAAGTTGTTAAAGAAAATAAACCCAGGGAACATACTTCCGCGAGAAAGGAAGCCTCAAGAACAGTGTTGACATTGTGTTGACAACATCAGGCATAACGAACTGATAGAGTATCAATTGCAGGATGGCAAACCATAGATTTTTGGTAATTCCTTCAGCAGCATGTCGGGCCACGGCATGTGCAACCTAATTAGAAAAGAAACATAAGCCATCATCTATCAGCACATCTCTCCAAGATCCAATATAATGCCATTACCAGCTGCGTAAACAATACAAGAATCAACAGAAGTATACCTCATGCCCAATAATGGTGGCTACCTCTGCATCAGTTCTAAAATGCTCAAGCAGCCCGGTAAACACCACTATCTTTCCACCGGGTAAGCAAAAGGCATTAACAACAGGTTCATTGACCACCAAAACCTCCCAATTCAATCCATCCAAATGAGAAGTCGCAGCTTTTAACCCTCTCTCTTGACCCTTCTTCCTAGTGTGCTGAACCCACTTATCATCAAGAAATTCATCTTCTTTATGCCAATCTCCCTCAAGATTCCTCCCTTCAACAGTCTCACTCAAGGCCCTCAATGTTTCATGAGCTCTTCCCTCATGTGCTTCATCGCTTTCAGAAGAGGCATACCCCATATCACTCCATACAGTCTCATGCTTTAACCCTTTCTGTAGAGCCCGAATTATATCATTCGATATCAGTCTAACCCTGACGCTATCCGGGTGTATAGCAGGCAAAATCTTGCCCTTAAAAGCCGCTTTCATTTGCTCAAATTGAGTCTCTCCAATCTTTTTCTCAACAGCTTTTGATAAAAGCACAAAGTGGGTTCTTTTAGTATAAGGAATCGTCTCTAAATTCCCAAAATACAAAGTGATCACAATCCCAGAACCAACCAACACAACAGCGAATACATTCCTTGGATTTTCAAACCAATTTCTGGGACCTCTGGGCCTAAAATGTTGAACATGATAACGATCTACATAATAATATCTCTTAGCATTATTATAAACAGAATTACAAAGATTCTTATTTATACGAGTCGAAAATACTACTCCCTGAGAAACAGAAGAAAATGTATTAAACCCAGAAAACTTAGCTGTAAATACAGAGGTATTTTGATAATTTCTTGAAGACGAGTCCCGAATTGGAGATTTCGGTACAAAGGAAAGTTTTGAAGAGAGATTGCGAAAGGAATCGAATACGAGTTTTGCTCTTCTGTAACAAGCCATTATTGTGAAGGTTCAACAATATTCAAACCAAGTAATGCATCAAAGAAGCAAATAGTGGAAGAGACGGTAGAGGTTAATGCTGTATAGGTATCTGGAAATGGAAGACTGTGGAACTAGGTCCTTCCCATGGTTTGACAGTTCTGATGACAAGGGTGTGGATTCTTTCACACGGTCAGAGCAGGTCGGGTCGGGCATTGTGCAATATGCCCATCTGATCTACCAATTAAATACCAGTTTTATATGTTTTGACTCATCAAAACAATTATTAGTGTAATTATATAATTAAATATTATTTTATTTTTAATTTTTAATTAATAATTTATATAATAATATATTATTATTTATGTACAAAAATTATACACGTAATATTATTTTTGACTAGTATGGGTAATTAAATATTGGTTGATGAGTATAATATTGCAAACATGGACTAGGATTAGGCATTTGTAAGGAAAGAAAATGTTCAGATTTAATGTGTTAAAAGAGTGAATAAAATATAATGATGATACCGAAGGCATGGATGGTTTTCAACAGCCAAACCTAGTTGACTTTCATGTACTGCCCAGATTGTGACAGGCTCATTTCTCTAACCACTCATCGACGTCAAGTACCCGAAGAGCAGAGAGGGGCACATGGAGATGGAGTTTTACAGGGGATGATATTTTCACGAAAAAAGCCACTTTGCAAGATGCATTCAGGCCTGCTATAAAGACATCACATGCATTGTATACTAGAAAAATACCCGCAAAGTCACTGACAAATTTAACCATTTTGCTGGATAAAATTGAACAAATAATTATATGTAATCTTCTTACATTCTAATCAAAATTGAAGAATCATGGGGAGACCCAAAAACCCCGATATAAAAAATACAGATTAAAAAATAGACAAACACAGGAAAATAATACTCTATAATTAGCCAATGTATGGTTGAAATTTCTAAGATGTAACACACAGTAATGAATAATTTCATCTTCATCAGAACTGAATTTAAATTATAAATTGTTGCACTGGCAACTTACAACTTCTAACACTTCACCATCTCCTACCATTATTGCCACCTCTACCACCACCAGAAAATCTGTTATTTCTTCTATCAGAAAATCCACCGCCTCTGCCACCTCGGCCACCAGAAAATCTACCACCACCACCACCACCAAATCTTCCCTTCAATTGCTCTCTTTCTTGCAAACGTGGTAATTCTTTCAACACCTCTATGCTAACATTAGCTGCATTTTCCTGACCTGCAACATGCAAAGTTAAAAAAACACGAAAAAGAACAAATTAGACAATTCAATCAAAGTAAATGAATACCACAAAAATGCTTCAAAAGATCTTATCTAACAGATTCATCCACTTATGACTGTTATGAAAAAGCCACAAAGCAGAAACATACCCGAAAGAAACAAGTCCAAATCTTCTGCTGCCACATCGAACACTGCACCCTTTCCATCAGCCGTGAGAGTCATACCCTTTACTGACTCTACTTTATCCTCAGGCACAAATCTCCTCAATACACCGTAAGCAAAGCTGCAATATCATGTCATAAAAATCAAGGAATCCCAACATATTGATCAGAGGAACCAAATGACAAGAAAAAGGAAGAATGAGAAATTCAACATATCAGATCACTCCCAGTTTACAAAATCTTAACAATGGGGTTATGATAATAAAACCATACGAATGTGATATACTCTAAATAAAAATATCAACTTTCCCATCTTTCTTAGAACACAAAGCAAGAGGTATAAAATCCTATAGGACAGATCCTGATCATGTTTGCCTCCTTTTTTCAATCAAATAAAAGTCACAACCACTAATTTCATTTTCTCCATTTTTCCCTCTTTAAGTTTGCTATTACAGTCGATCAGACACACCAAGCCATAACGGTACACAGAATACTGGTCCAGACATCAAAAGGCATGCTGAGGCATGAAATCGTGGCATCACCCTAGTCTTGTATTTTCTTTGTGAAGGAAGATGCAAACAATTCACCTATCCGAACTTAATGTGGAATGTGGACAACAAAGATCAAAAGCACAAATTGGTAAACTTTTAGGAGCTTACGATAGTGTGTATATGGGTCTCCCAGCTTCAAGAAGCACTGAAATATGGTTCTCCAGAGAACCAAGCAGCGATCTGGTCTTTATCTCAGTATAACCCTGCAATCATATGATAAGCTAAGTATTTCAATATAGACAAAAATCTGGGTTTGATCAAATACACCTGCAAAAATAGATAATAACACTGCAGAAGGAGAAAAGAACTTACAGCAGCCCTGGCAAGTGCTTTTGAAAGCAACTCCACTGCTGATAAACCAGATGAGTCCAATAGCTCCTGGGCAGCAGACTCGAATACAGGAATTACACTGCAATTTAAAATGTAAAATTAAAAAATAAAGACAGAAAGCATCTTAAGATTCTTTGGGTGATTTTGAAAGAAAAGAATACTAGCATTTTCTAAGAAAAATTGGGTGAAGATGTTAGCAATTTATGGGATACAATTAGGCTTTTAGCATCAATTTGGGCCTCAGTCTCTAAGGATTTTCTTGATTGTGGGATTATCAATTAATTTATAATATTGGGGTCTTTGAATATATTGGTTCACGTCTATATTGTACAGTTAATGCCCTTTGGATAGTGTTGTAAACATTAGGTCCACTTCTATAACTTTTTTTTATCATCAATATATATAATTTATTTCTGATACGAACCTTAGGAGAACCACACCTCAAAAGCTAGTTATTGAGATGGGAGAGCCCAAGATTATATAAACCCCATACTTGTTATTCATACTTTCCAATGTAGGATTCAAATCTCATATCTTACACTTGGGATCCTAACATACCACCACGCTCTGCAGTCTTGGCGCGTACCAAGCTGGCCATGCGCTAGCTCCCTACTGGTTTGGGGCAAACACTACAATGTTAGTGTCACCACCCGCGCTGCATGATTACAACTAGGAGATATGGTGATAACTTTGATATCAAATTATACGAACCTTGAAAAAAGCACATCTTAAAAACTAACTATTGAGATAGAAGAGACAAAGGTCATATAAACCCCACACTAATTGTTCATACTTTCCAATATAGGATTCAAGTCTAATACCTTACACTTGGGATCCTAACAGTTTCCTTTAAAAAAAAAAAAACAAAGCACCTTAAGCATTAACATGAACTCAAATAGAAAGCATACCTGTCAGAAACTTGCGTTATTGTTTCAGCAGCTTCCATACCAGCAGATTTAGCTATATCAGCTGGCTGAGGTGCAGATATGTGCTCAAATTTCACACCAGATTCTCTTTCTATCTTAGATACATTTGACCTTCTAGGATCATAAAGCATAACAGCAACTCCAGTGTTGCCTGCAAAATAAAAGTGCTTCTCAGCAACTCATCAAACTTTTGAGCGTCCCAAAACAAGATATAAATACAACGCATCCATTCCAAAAACAGAATTAAATGACAACTTTTATTAATATACCTGCTCTTCCTGTACGTCCAGATCGATGAATGTAGGCTTCTACATCACGAGGAGGTTCGCACTAAAACATAAACATTAATATCACTATTACAGACAACAAAATATAAAGTATTTCATAGCACATATACTGAAACAGACCTGGATAATTAACTGCACATCATTGATGTCTAATCCCCGTGCTGCCACATTAGTGGCTACCAACGTCATAAACTTGCCTGACCTAAAACCAGAAAGTGTGACCTATGGGTACAAGATCACAAATTAAACAAAAAGTAAGCAACATAATAAATCTACAATTACAAGATCACAAATTAAACAAATGTGAAGCAATCAACATGCTGGATGAAACTGAACTTTCACAAGATTGTGTTTATAGGGTATCCTTCACAAATGTAACCACAATTTACCTCACGCTGGGACTGTTGTATGTCCCCATGCAGAGCTCGTGCTCCAGGTAACACATCAGCAAGTTGAGAAGCAGATTCCTTTGTCTCAGTGAATATAATTGTGCGGCCTCCACTGAACCAGGAGTACAATAATGAGTCTTGACAAGGCAATTCAATAGAAGATTCTAAAAATATTATAATCATGATTAAACAATAATTTAGCACTACAAGCAATCAACCTGCTATGACAACGAATGATATCAGGAATAACTTGAGCTCTCGCTGAACTGGAACAGGGAAGAACATAATGTCTTACATTTGTACTAGCCTTCATTTTCTCATTGCCAACAAGATCAATAGTTTTCTTATTTGGCTTGAGAAACTTAGAAGCAATCTGACATTGAATAACACAAGGAATCATTTACATAACATAACAATTCATATATTATTAGAGAAGAGGGTAGTGTCCTAAAATCTGAATCCAAAAAAGAAAAATAATCACAATCATTATGTAAAAACGAACATGTTTCACCCAGTCTGGCAAGGTGGCACTGAAGAGAAGTGTTTGAACTTTATTAGCATCCTCAACTTGGCCTGAAAAATTAATACAAAAGATTAAAAATGCCATGATAACTTTCATGCACACACAAAGTTCTTTTTTGTGAAGGACATTTACCAAGAATAAGTTCGACATCGTCAACAAAACCCATCCGTAGCATTTCATCAGCCTCATCAAGAACCCGGAACTTCAATGCGGTAAAATCAATATTTCCCCTCTCTATGTGATCCTGTATCACAAATACAGCAACATACACAAGATCAATACACATATCCCAAATTTCACACCCATGTAATCTCCGATAAATCTTTAGATTAGAAAAAAGAGCTCAAGTGAAATCAACCTTGACTCGGCCTGGTGTTCCAATGACTATATCAACTCCTTTCTTTAATTTAAACTCCTGAGAATGATAGGGAGCACCTCCATATAAGCAACATGAGGATAACTCCATTGCCCCACCATAAAAATCGAAATCTTCATGCACCTAAACAAACCCAAAAAGTCACAATAAAAAACTGATTCTATAATTTTAGGCATACATAACTACATCTCCAATGTCATACCTGTTTAGCCAATTCTCTAGTCGGTAAAAGTACCAAAACGCTTGGTGCCCTGCCATATCCAGTCTTCCTCGATCCTTTTGTTGGCCCATTAACTAGAGACTCTAAAATTGGTAACACAAAGGCCAGTGTTTTCCCCTGCATTATTTAAAAGGTGGCCAGAGATAAATAAACAAGAGAATCGAGACAATAATTCCTATATTCCAAAAATTGATAATAAATGGCTAACAATCAACTATATAAGAGGAAAAAGCATACAAAAATTAACAAACATATACTACTACCCCTCAAAATCACACTTACGGCTCTAGATCAAAACTCAACTTTTCCCATAACGTCAGGAATGGAGAAAATCTAAGTAAGCTAAATGCATATTTGTGCGCTTTGTCTTAGAAGGCAATTTGGATTTTATTCAATAAAATCCAGCGGTATGATACAACCTTAAAAAATTCAATATCACAACCTTAACTACACATTAAAAACGGGGAAGCAACCTTACAACTAAACATTCCCGAACACACGGACTGCCTCGTTGTCACTCCCGCATTACTATTAATATTCTGATCCTAATTTTATTTTAAGATAAGAAATATGACTTTTCAAGCTACCAGAATCTAGCAATCTCCAAATAAAGACATCAAAATTAATGAAAATAACTCAAATAAAGGAGAATATGATACCTGACCAGTGCGTGCACGTCCAACTAAGTCAAAGCCATCAAGAATCATATCAAAAGTGGAAGCCTGAATCGGAAACAGAGACTCAATACCCTTAGACTTGAGTTTCTCTCTCAATGGTTCCGATATTCGAAACCGAGAAATAGCATTTGGATTCTCACTCTTCTCCTCCTCTTCCACCTCAGCATCTACTTTCGCTTTCTTTTTCTTCTTCTTCTCCACTTTCAAATTCACCGGCTCGCCTAATTCCGAGCTCGTTTCACTCCTTTCTTCGTCAGTTTCTTCCATAACCTTTCGCTTCTTGCTCTCCTTCTTCTTAGACCTTTCAGAATCATCCGCCTTATTCTTTGACTCCTTTTTCTGCTTTTCCGCCGAATACTCGGTTTCGTCCAGGCTTTGAAGAGCTATTTTCTTCTTCATCTTCTTCTCTTCCTTTGTTTCGTTAACGTCAAATAGTGATAAAGAAGGCATGTGGAGGGAGGTATAGAGAGTTTCTCCTGCTACACAAAGATGTGGCAGTGAGTTGCAGAAGCAGGAGAGAAAGAGAATGAAGGAGAACTAGGGCTTGAGCTTTTAATGTTTTGCGGTATAGATATTTTGGAGCGTTGGATGTGAAACCCTAGTTTTCTTTCGATATCGACCATTGGATGATAAATTTTTTTGAACTTACCTGATTAAGAGGCATGCAAAAAAATCTCAGACATACCAGACTTTGGCGCAAATTTTGAGTTGGGAACGGAACGCAACTCTCTAACTGTCGCGGCACATTCACCGCCGGTTACTGTTGTAATTTTTTAATTTATTTTTTATAATTATTAATTTAAAATTAATATAAATTAGAAATAAAAATATATTTAATAAAATTTTATAATTTAATTTTATTAAACAGATGATAATAAAAGTTAACGTGCCTATCGAACAAAATTAACGAACCGTGAATTTATCAAAAGAAACCCTGAATTTTATCAAGTCAACCCTAACCAGGGACCCTTCTTTATAATCACCTATTAATAAGTTACTTTAGAATTGGACTCGAATTCGAAAATAAATTTGATTCAAACAAGTTTCACTCAAACAAATTTGAACTTGAACTCAAGTTTGAGAGTTAAATATTTTCAAATTCTAGTTTTAAGGATATTTGACTCGTCAAATTCATGAACCTAAAAGATTTTTATATGAATTAATTAAACTGACATCATTTTAATCAATACACAATAAAATAACATCGTTTTAATATTTTTGGTTCAACTCTCTTAAAGCAAGCTAAACTCAAATAGCTTTAAGACAAACCGAACTTAAACTTGAGCTTGGCTCTTAGAGGATACATTCAAATGCAATCCCAGATAATTTTTCTCAACCAAAGATTGAAAAAAGTGCTTCTGACTATTTGGAAGCATTTTTACAAATATTTCTTCTGCAATATGCAACTGATGAATTTATAATAGCAGATGATAATTCAAAACTTACAAAAGAAAAGTAATGGCAAATCCCAGAATTACATATACAAACCATCTGGAAACAGATTGATGATTCGAAGTCGATGCGCTTTGGCACAAATTGAAGCCGTACCAAATGTCATCAGGAATATAAGCATTGTAGATGAATGTAACAGCTCTTGAATTATACCCATAAATCTTTACACTCTCTGGTTTCCAGCCATCAGGGCCACTTCGATACAGATACACATAACAAATCTGATAAGCACAGGGTCCAGTTATTTGAAATGTATCAGATGAACACCGTTCGAATGTCCTCGTCCCCGGATCATCTAATCTTGGAGAATATATCTGATTGTTTATGTCATGAAATCATCACAAGAATCAAATTCAAGCTTAACCTTTGTTTTTGGTACCATCAACAGAAAACGTTCTCATAAACAAGCAAGCAATTGAAATGCCTTTCAAAGCTTTGCTCCCAAGTCCCAATTTCAAAGCCCTCCAAACTTCAAATATATGATTTGCATTTGGTGCCAGAACAAAGCCATAAATTATATTTTAATGGCAAATTAACGGCTCGATTGAAGAAACATCATCAGTATGAACTACGGTATACTGTCCTCAAGTTTCACACAACAATAAAACTATTTGCACTTAATATGAGTATCAAATTGAGTATATGATCATGTTTTATTATATGATCAAGTGTTATTGAACTAAAAATAAAATAACATCAAATTACACTCTAACACATTACCATCAATAGGTAATTTGATCCTAGTGCACATAATATCACCAAATTAAGTACCAATACTTACAAACAAATTATAAAAAATTATCTATATAAATTGAAATCATAGTTTCTAATTGAGTGATTTTAAAATAAGAAAAAAAGTGAACAATCACATCATTCAATCACAAACTGATTACTCATTTTGTATGAATAAGTTTTCAATTTGTTTGTACCATTGTTTTATTCTTAACAATAAAACTATATATACAACTTTTGAGCATAATTTTTTATACAAATAATAATATATTATCTTATGATTATGTGTTAGTCTGTCTTTTATTTTTTAATTTCTATCAAATGTGATACATCGAGTTATTGTTTGTGCACACAATTGTATTGATAGCGTTTCTTTATTCTAAATATATATATTATGTTGACTTACCCTTAAGAAAAACAATTGAAAAGCAAGAAACCACTTATGAAATTCCAGATTAATTTCTGGTCAAGCATACAAAATTCTACAGTTTCTAACACCTTCCGAAAAATCAAACCCTAATTAATCGTAATCAGATTTTCATGAATTGGACTTTTGGCTTAAATGGAAAACCTTAGAAAATAAAATGGTTCTTCCAGTATATATATAAAAATTACAAACCTGATTACCATAAGCATCACCGAAAGCGAGGCTGATCTGATCTCGAGTGTATTTGGAAGAGGAGCAGCTTGTTGTTATCACCACCGTATAAGAACAGCTCCTCAGATTCTAATTTCAATCAAAACAATCAATCATTACAATCGAAAAACCTAATAAAAGTGACGATATATCACTTTCTTCAGAATTACCTGAATGTAACTGACGTTAAAGGATCCGAAAGCTCGAGGTTGCAACTGCAAGCTCGTGGATTCGACTTCAGTGAAGAAGATGAAAATTAAGGAAAAGAGAAAGGGAATCGGGCCCTTCATTTTCTTCACAAAGCCCAGGGAAGAACGAGGATCTCAGAGCCAGAGGGGTAGTCTTGTAATAATGGTATTACACAATGGCACGGTATTTTGACAGATTTATCGTCTGGCGTAAATAATGAAGCTTCTTAATATGCATAAAAACAAAGAGGGTTTCTGGTGTTGTATGTAAGGGCATATCGGTCTTTTGAGTCTTTTTATATGGTGTATAACAAGGACATGTGGTTTTGTTTTGTTTATTGTGTTACTTCTTGTCAGATTTTAGGCCACAAGGGCTATCCTTCACCCAAGTTTAATTATGTTCTTAAAATTATATCTACAGTATTTAACATACTTAAAAAGCTTATTTATTGACTAATTGAAATTAAATTTTTTTATTAAAAATAGAAATAAAATTATCATTTACTAATAATATTAAAAAAATATAAAACTTATTATATTTTTTTTCCTTTACTCATATCTACAGTTTTTTAATTTCGAAAACTCATATTTTTATCATCCCCCGAACCTAAGGTTTTTTTTCTTTTCCTCTCCAACTACCGTCTCTAGCACCAATGACCTCTTCTCTCCAACCTAAAACATCAGTCGGCGTCTTCCCTCTCTAAATTGCTTCGTTGGAGATGAAGAAGTGAAGAGATATGAAGATCTCTTCATCTCTAACAAAGAAATCAGCTTCTTTGTCAAAACGAAGAGACTAGTCTCTTTGTCTCCAATAAAGAGATCTGAAGAGTGGAGGTTGTCGTGCCCCATCATGCATCGGTTGACTTTTTAGGGTAGAGACAAGAGGTCGTTGGCATTAAAGACGATGGCTAGAAGGGTAAAGGAAAAAAACTTAGGTTTTGGGTGGGGGAAGAGGGGAAAGGGGAATGTGACTTTTCAAAGTTAAAAAACTTTAGAAATGAATGAAGTTATTAGTTTTTAAAACTTAAGAGGAAAATATAATCGATTTTATATATTTTTTAATATTATTAATAAAATTATAATTTTCTCTTATTTTTTCTAACGACAGTTGGTCTATGAGTGAGATTTTAAATATTTTAAACTTTATAAATATGTTTTTAAAAACACAACTAAACTTAGGTGGAAAGTAGTCTTCTAACCTAGATTTTAACTACATAATATGATAAAATGACAAATAATGCTATTTGAGTCATCTTTGTTCCCTTCCAATAATAATCTTTTAAATCTCTACTTCAAAATAGGGTTGGATTCGAGCCGAGCCAAGCTCGGGTTCTGCTCGGTTTATTTATGGCCGGCTCGAGTTCGGCTCGTTTTCGGCTCAGCTCGTTTACGGCTCGGCTCGGCTCGGCTCGGCTCGGCTCATTTTTCATATACAAAACGATATCGTTTTGTATATATATGGATCAAAATGACGTCGTTTTGTATAAAAAATTTTTAAAAAAAATCTATCGAGCCAACCCGAGCCAGCTCGAGCTCGATCGAGCTGAGCAGAGCCCAGCTCGTTTCGGGCTCGAACCGAACCGAGCCGAGCTTGAGCTCGAGCTGGCTCGGCTCGAGTCTAGCCCTACTTCAAAAGATAATTTTGTAAGAGTGAATTACCTTATACCACCCAAGATTTGGCCTACTACCACTTTCTTACCCTTTAATAACATAAATCATGTTTTTCTACTTAAAACCTA
Organism: Mangifera indica; assembly: GCF_011075055.1. Lineage (NCBI taxonomy): Eukaryota > Viridiplantae > Streptophyta > Magnoliopsida > Sapindales > Anacardiaceae > Mangifera > Mangifera indica. Next base: position 2,910,844 of record NC_058151.1, read on the forward strand.
AGTTCAATAATGTAATATTAATATGACATAATGTTAGAATGCTCACTTTTTAAAATCAATAAAATTATGTATATATATTTTAAATAGATAAAATAAGTATATAAATAATATGTTATCATGTGATTAAATGATTTTAATTTAAGAACAATATTATATATTCAATCATGTGATAATATATATAAATATATATATATATTTGTTATTAAAAATAGGTATACATAATTTTATTATTAAATTAATAATAAAATAATATATAATTATATGATGATATATCATTTATGTATTTAAAATATATATATATAGTATTACTCGTTTAAAATTATTATATCACTCCAAATTAACAAAAAATTTTAAGTTTGTTTAGATAAAAGATTTCCATCAACACTTCTTCTTTCCCTCTCTCATCCTCTTTCACTTTCATCTTCATTTTCATATATGCCTCGGTTGCCCCCACCATTGCCACCACCTCTACGCCACACATCTAGTTGTATCTCTATTTCAACTCAACTCTCTATCACATCTTGCAGTAGTGCGATAACTAGGGCTGGATTCAAGCCGAGTTGAGCTCGGCTCGCATCCAGCTCAGGCTCGGCTCGGTTCATATATGGACGGCTCGAGTTTGACTCAAGCTCGACTCGGTTCGGCTCGAGTTCTACTTATTTTCAGTTTGGCTCAGCTCGGCTTGGTTCGGCTCATTTTTTATTATCAAAATGACATCGTTTTTAATATATATTGATCAAAACGACGTCGTTTTGTATAAAAAATTTTTAAAAAAATCTACCGAGCCAGCTCGAGCTCGATCGAGTCGAGCCGAGTCTGGCTTGTTTCGGGCTCAGCTCGGTTCATATATGGACGGCTCGAGCTCGACTCGGCTCGGCTTGAGTTCTGCTCGTTTTCAGTTCGGTTGGGCTCGACTCAGTTCGGCTCATTTTTCATTATAAAAATGACATCGTTTTTAATATATATTGATCAAAACGACGTCGTTTTGTATAAATATTTTTTTAAAAAAATATATCGAGCCAGCTCGAGCTCGATCAAGCCGAGCCGAGTCTGACTCGTTTCGGGCTCGACTGAGCCGAGCTCGAGTTGAGTTGAGCCGAGTCTGGCTCGTTTCGGGCTCGACTGAGCCGAACCGAGTCTGGCTCGTTTCGGGCTCGACCGAGTCGAGCTCGAGCTTGCTCAGCTCGAGTCCAGCCCTAGCGATAACCCTATTGTCTTTGACCACCACATTTCTATTACACAATTTAATCACAGTTTTTGTCACAGTAATCTTCAACTTCTCGAACAACATTGTTCCACTGCGATTTAATTGACTTCTTGCTCTACATTAATCTTCTTCCCCTCCTTAGATGACATCATTCCTTGGCCTCTCAAATATTCACTTGGTTATAATAGTGGCATTGGTGAGATTCTAGTTAAAGTAGCAACTAAGGTTTCATGGACTAAATTACAAATTTTTAAACATAAAATGTTAAAATCTCATGTTTAAAACATTAAAGTGAGATTTATAAAAAATATTTTTTTTTTCCAAAATTTTTGGATGATGAAATTATTTTTTGTCCTTATAGCATTAATTTTTTTTTCTGTTAAACAAAGTTTGAGATTAGATGAAAACCTTTGATTAATGCCATCATGAGGTGGAAAAGTGTTCTTGGGTCAAACAATGGGTGGGACAATGTCATTCAGTCATTTTGTAGTAGAAATTTAAGCTTCAGTGAAATTACTGAAAAGGATTAAAAAAAAAGCAAGAGTTTAACCATATACCTTAAATGAAAGAAATTAATATCCCATTTTAACCATTAATTTTGCATTGCTTAACTTCAAGTAAAAAAATGATGAGTTGGAAAGAAGAAAAAAGAAGAGGTGATGTACTTTAATTTGAAGGCGAAAAATAAATTTAAAAAATACATTTATTGCATATAAAGGTAATTTTTGAATAAAAAGGGTATTATTTTTTATTCAAATATGATAAATAGCATCACTCTAAAACGAGTTAAAGGTTACACAAATATTTTTGAAATTATTTAATAAAGTTGAATAAACGATAAGAATTGACCCAAAGAGGTTCACATGTACAAATAATCAACAATTTAATTCAATTAAATGTATTAAAAGATTATTACGGTAATTTATCTTTTAGTATCAATCTTATTTATTTGATTATGAGATAATAAAATATTCTAATAATCTTTAATTGTTAATAATGATGTGTCATCTAATATAAAATATAATATGATTATCATTTTTATCTTACTTATTAAATATTATTAAAATAATATTGATTTTATAATAATTTTATCTTTAATTATTAATTTGATGGAATTAAAATACTTTATTTTTTAATTAATATAACAAGTGAGATAAAAAATATTTTAAATTAATTATATCTAGTAAAATAATATTTTAGTATTTTTATTATATCTAATAAAATATAATAATTATTTACACATATTAATTTTTATCAAATAAATTATATATACAAATAAATTGTATAAACTTTTATGTATAAATTGAGATGATAATTTATAATTAAATAATATAATTTTTTTTTAAATTTTAAAATGACCCAATAAAATATTATTACAAACAAATTATATGAGACAAAAGCACCCGAAAAATAATTGCTGCAATCAGGTGTGGTCCATTCTAGGCCTTGTAATTCCAATAAAGTTGATTTGTACAAAGCTTTTATGGCATAGTTCTCGGCATCTACCGCAACAAGCCTACAAAAAGTGAAAATTCCTTCGGCTTTTTATGTCTTTATTATTCTCTCAAATTGAAGGGAAGGCCCACCATTAAGATTACATGTCGTTCCACTTTTTCATTGTCAACAACCAAACAGACAACAGAGTGACTTAATTATACTTTATTTTTCGTCTTCAATGTTACCATGAGACTGCCAATCATATATTGGATCACGAGTTAACCCCAACTGTGGGGTAAAGCATATCCCACAACAATCTGCATTTTCTAAAGGGCCAAAGGACTTATTTCCACCCAAAGTACTTTTTTTTTGCAAATTCTTATTTTTTAAATTTAAAAATTTTATTTATTTATCTATAAATAGTTAATTTTATTTAAAGATAAAATCATTATTTGATATGTTAAAAAAGCATCCAACTTTTTGCAAACAAAAGATTGGAGGATTTAGAGGATCTAATGATTCTAATCAAGTCAAAACTTCAGAAGCTTAAACATGGGCATCTAGCAAGCATTTTAATAACTCAAGACCATATTTAATCCGAGTTGGGCAATTTGATATAATGTAAGTTCTGACTTAAGCCCCCAACTGTCTTTGTCCGTTTGCCCATGTCACCACCATAATGTGTGTGAATTTCAACTCCAATAAAAAATTCAGCTAACATTTGCAGGCAAGAAAGAAGCAAATACCATTTAAAATTATGTTCAATGCGGATGATAGATTGCATTGAACTGAGCATCAAGGGGATCACTGTATATTCTTCAAACTTCCAACCCCACTTCTGTATGACATTAAACGCATTGAAGATGTGCTAACTCCAAAAAAGAAAAACAAAATCCCCCAACCTCATTTCAACAAATGGCAGGTCGAAAAGCATCTAATCCATTAAACAAAATCATATTATAAGCCATACTTATTTATCATACCATTGGCACAAGTCACAAGAAAAAATTGCAGTAATCATCAAATACTCTTGAGCCACCAAGGCTAGCCCCAGCAGTGGTCCTCTTCCTCATCGCTTTCACTCATTAAGTCATCCCAACCCCACGGCTCGCCTGCCTCACTGCCGAAGTATCAGAAGTTTTTGAGCCCTCAACCAAAGAATTACAACTGTAGAAAAGCAAATTCTGTAAAATGTACAGAATAATACTACACATAGTATGCAGCTTATAAAATACAAAAAACAAAAACGGTACTAACGAAAAACTGTTTCTCCCCCCACTATCATATGATGCAGTATAAAACTTCTATCTAATTTCTCTGACACCAAATTCAGCATTGCCCATTATGTAATTCCCTCTGTGACCCTCGCAGTTTCTTTTATTACCACTTGTATCCCCACTCTTCTTGTTCCTTGAACCTCCTCAATACTCCATCAATGGCCACATCAAATGCATCTTTTATAGTCTTTAAACCTTCCCGGTGTTTCGCATACACAAAATTCGGTATATAATTGATTACTTGATTCCTCATTTTCTTCACCTCTTCCTTACTATAACTTTCCAGCACTGACCGCACAGACGTCGTCCCGTTTATCACGGCGTTACGGTCAATAAAAACCGAGTAACTTGCCGGATCCCCCGGTAAAAACCACTGGTATTGATAATAAGCCGATCGCTTCCAGAAAAAAACCGGAATCGAACCGGCCACCATGCAATCAAAAATAGACCGGCGGGTGAAGCTATCTCCTCTCGGTTGCAGGCAAAAATCGGAGTCAAGAAACGTTTCGAGAATCGCCGAGGTACCGTTGGAGCATCGCGTTCCGGCACAATTGACGACTTTGCAATATTCAGACTCTTCCTTACAATGACTCAATAACTGACCCCGAAAATCATTCTTGATTTTGCCACGCGTCCCCCCGGCGAAGCAGAAGAGAGTTGAACGGTTACGATTGCGAACGAAGTTCTGCCACTGCGAGATATCCGAGTCGGATCTAGGGTGGAATCCAGTGGGGTAAGGTACACCGACATCAAAATAGTCCCACGGATTGCGTTCAATCAGAAGACGAGTAACGTTTCTCATACCTGGCCTGTGAATGCAACCGGAGCCCCAGTCTTCGTCTTTGGACCGTCTAAAATCCCACGAGATTCTCCCCATGGTGATGAAATGATCCCAGCCGTTGGATCGATTGAAGTAGGGTTGATCCCGTACCCAACGAAGCATCATCTCGCAGTGATAATCACGGTCCTTGGCGTTTGAATGCGACCACAAGTATTTCCCCGCCGCAAGTCCAGCGTAGAAAGGTATGTAGAACGCCGTAGCTGATTCCGCCTCTAAGGTTCTACACTTATGGTTTAACAGCCTATTGTGGAAGATAATCTCCGATACAAACTGATCGGTCCAGTGCCAGGCGGGAATTAAATTAGCCGGTACGACGCCGTTTAAGTCAGTTGCACTACGACCAAAGCCGCCATTTATCAGCATTTCACAACGAGAACCCCATGGGCTTAATTCATGACAGTTTTCTAATAAGTCTTGGTTGAAAGGCTTTGGCATATCGTACACAAAGATTCTCCCGGAGCTGCATTGCTCTGCTGACATCGAAATTGTGGCTGAAATATTGGACTCAGATTGCTCTTTTTGCGTTTGATGCTCTTGTTGCCCTTCATGTTGATGTTTATGCTGTTGTGGCATCTGATACGGAATAAGCTTGACGGTGCCGTGGATATTGGAGGTCGTTGTAGAGGTTGGTTGTTCGGCGACTTGGCGGGCGGTGAAAGAAACAGAGGTGGAACGGAGCATTATGAAGAGAATCGTCTGGAGAGAGAGGATGGAGATTAGAAGCCATGAGCGAGGGTTGTGGAGTGATAGAGGTGATTGCAGCAACGAATTGTAAGAATTTTTCCGATCCGACTCGGTGCTTTTTAGTCGTTTAGTTGGTTCAGGTGACAAAGGGTTAGATAACGGAAGCATCATATTTCCGGCGAGATTAACCGGAAAATATGGCGACTGCGATGTCGGTTGGCGAAGGGAAAAAATATAAATGAAAAAGCGGCGAGAGAAAAATTGTAGGCTGCGGGGGTTTGGGAGCATTTCAGGTACAAGAATGAAGTAATAGAGGGATGACAGAAAGACACGTGTGTTCATATAGTAGCGTTCGATTGGTCACCGACAGACAGCGTGCTGAACTCTCCACTGTGTGAACGAGAAGAATAAATAACTTTTCCAACCCCAGGTTTGGCCTAAAGTCTTTTTCCACCTCTAGCTAGCATGCATAATACTTTTTTCCCTAAATCTAAACTCTTGTTAAAAAAAATCTGACAGTATAAGGATAAAATAATGATTTTATTATATATTAATTTTAAAAATAAAAAACAATAATTTTCTATCAAATTCAAACATTTTAAATATAATAATTCCAGTGTTACAAAATTTTATTGTATCATGTTCAATCATTAAGAGGTAGTTATTATCTTTAAAATTGTAAGGGTAATTAATATTTCAAAATGCTCCACAAGACTCGTAAACTTTTTTTAAACAATGAAATTATACGTATATATTTTTTATATATAATTTGGTTATACAAATTATTTGTTATTATATAACTAAATGATTTTGAATTAAAAAAGTAATATCTAATCACATAAAGACAGATTATTTATGTACCTAAAATATGTACATATAACATTATTCTTTTTTAAAACTTCAACACCTTTAAAATTTTTAATAAAGATCCCATTATTTTCAAGAAATATGTTTATGTTGATAAACGATCATATATCAGAGGCACTCATATATATATATAAAGAGAGAAAAAAGAGGTGAAGATGGAAAAGGAAATAATAAGGCTCCTTAATATTAGATATAATAAAATAATATGTACAAATAATAAGCATAAATTTGAATATAAATAATGATATATAGTCATATGATTTATTGATTTTTAATTTAAAAATAAAATAATATTTAATCATATAGTATAATATTATCTTTTATACTTAAATTTATACTCATTATTTATGCATATAATATTACTTATTTACATATTTAAATGATTATTTTAATTTAATATTATATAATAATTTTTAGAAAAATGAAATAGTAGGAGAAAAATAATAATTTTACTATTGAATTTTATTAACAAAGTTTAATTTTGTGTTGGTGATCAAGTGTTATTTATACAAATTAAGGGTGGAAAAGTATCTTAGATTAAACCTTGGGTGGGAAATGGGATTCACTTGAAGGAGATTAGTTTTTTTATGATTGGGGGGCCTGGGGAAAATGATAATTTTACTATTTAATTTTATTAACAGAGTTTAAATTATGATTTGGCAAAATTCTTTTCAATTTAGTTACCATTTCTAAATTTCTAATAATGACACTTTAAATGTATTTAATTATTTATGAATAATCAGAGATTACATAGAATAAAACCTATTTAAACTAGGATTATTTTAGATTATGTCCACTTCACAAATATATGAATATTGATAGTCATTAGATTGTTTACGTTAATATTAGGTCAAAGGACTTATTTTCACCCCAAATTTATTCTTTTCTCAAGTTTTTATTTAATATTTTTGAAAAACTTAAATTTTTATTTATAAAATATTAAATTTAACTAAATTTGTTTTATCTAAAATTAAAATTATTATTTAAACAGTAATATTAAAGAAAATAAATTTTTATTTCATTTTTCTCTCTTAAATTTTAAAAATTAACAATTTTTTTCATATTTAAATTTTGAAAAGTTACATATTTTTTTGAATGTTTCATTTTTTCAGTGAATTTTTTGACAAATGACGACTTATCTAGCACTCTCCCTGCAATATCTTTCCCTCTTTGATGTTATCTCTTCTTTTCAATCATCTCTCTCAACGTTGCTCATTCGTTTGGATAATAAACCAGATGAATCATCTTCGTCTTGTTTGGATGATGATAAATCATTCAGACGAAAAATGATTCATCTAGTTTGTTGTCCAAAAGAATGAGCAGTGCTGAGAGAAATAGTTAGAAAAGAGAGACAATGTTGAAGAGGGAGAGATATCGCAAGGAGAGCATTAGAGAAGCTGCCGTTCACCTAAAATTTTACTAAAAATTTGAAATCTTAGAGGAGAAATATATAACTTTTTAGAATTTAAGTATAAGAAAAATTATTAGTTTTTATGATTTATAAGAAAAAATAAGATAAAATTTTAAAATTAATGAATTTAATTAACTTTAATATTCTAAAAATGAATATTTAGATTTTAAAAAAATAATGAAAAAAACCTTAATAAAAAAATAATCTTTGGATGAGAATAATTCATTTGACCTTAATATTAAGTTATTTATTGTCAGCAGCCAGTTATGAAAATAATGTTGAATTAAAATGTAGCTGACATTTTTTCCGTTGAAACAAAAATGAATGACAGTTGTGTATACATTGTTATAATATAAAGTTCAAAATGAATGACGTCAATTGCGGCACACCTTAACAAATCTTATATTATAAAATCTCCGAAACTAATTTTGTAAGTACTCAAATTCAGACTTCCACAATATTTTACCCAAAATAATATTGTCAAAATGTTGACCGACGACGGCGTTCAATCACACGTGTACCACTGTGCACATTCCTAGTACAACTGCCGGACACCTGTTAGGTTCAACGACAACGTTTCAGCAAATGAAAGTGACCCGTACATGCTGCCCATAAACGGAGGGGGCGTCGAAGTCATTATAAAAGGCGGTGAAGAGAGAGCGGTGGCGTCCAGTGAAGGCGCAGCTAGCTGTAATGAAAGAAGAAGGCGACTCTGGTGGACCCTTCTAAAAGGTCCACGAGGTACTCGCCGACAACATTGTGTTGTCGTTTTATGGGAAACATGGATGAGTTTTTCATGTTTGATAGCTTTGGTTACCGCTGGACAGGGTGGCTGAATCAGTGTGGTGATGATCGCAAAGCAGGACCCATTCAATGAACATCAAGAATGATCACATGATTGCGAATGAATGATGTGATAAGTGGCTTGCATGAATAGGTCAAATTACAACTGTAATTTTTTAATTGAAACTACAATGGGAATCAAGAGTTATTAAATGCATTAAATTATATATAAATAAATATTAGGGAAGAGGAGTATATCCACGCAAATTTTACCTTTACCTAAAACTCACACGTGAAAAATTTAAACATTTATTCATAAATTAATTGTCATATAAATTTTTAGTTAGAGATAAAGATAAAATCATTATTTTACCTATAAACTTTAAAATTTTAATCATTTTTCTCTCCTAAATTTTGAAAACTAACACTTCAATCCACCTTTAAAGTTTAAAAAATTTAAAATTCACCTTTAAAATTTGCTTCTTTTTTTTTACCATTATCATTCTAATTGACAGCAAACTCTTTTCGTTAATTTTCCATCTTCAACTTTAAAGGATCACGAAGAACGATCTTTATCATCTAATTTTAGATGATAAAATATTATTCAAATTTAGAAGAATAGATAAAAGATAATATTTAATAAAAATATTAATATAAAAAAAATAAAAATAACAACAAAAAAAGAGTGGAGAGGGAATATATATATATATATATATATCTTTGTCTCTGATTTATTTTTATTACAAAAATACTTTTCGTTCCTATCTCAATGTCTATCCCTTTTTTCAATTCCATTAAAAAAAAATTTTCTTCACTGGGATAGTAGAAAATTGAATTTCAATTGAAATCATGATATACGATACAAACATGGCTTTTGTGGAAACATCAGGAGGGTAAAAAAAATCGCAATCACTTTTAGGAATTCCAAAGTTGAATATTTTGATTCTTGCACGGCAAAAAAGCATAAGTTTTAAAAAATAATAATAATAATAATTATTGACAGTTTTTGATCCACCGACAGCAAGGATTTTAATGTGCATTTCATGAATTAAACATTATTTCAAAATCCTAGGGACAATAAAAAAAAAAAAAAAGATAAATAAAAGGCCAAACAGCCTGTATCCACCCAAACTTTGCTATTTTTGTGAATTTTTATCAACTAATTTTAAAAATTTTATTTACACATTTATTATTAATTAAAATTAATAAAGTTTTCATCTTTTAAAATTTTATTTTTTTTAAATTTTAAAAACTCATTATTTTATTATTATATTAAATTTTAAAAAATAATATTTCTCTCTTTAAAGTTTAATTTTTAAATTTTAATATTATCGCTGATAATCTTTTTCTTTTAACTTTTTTTTTTCTTTCTAATGATATCTTTTCTCTAAAATTAAAAAGACAAAAACAAAGATATCATCTTTCTAAAATAAATCCTAACAAAAAAATATCACATATTAAAACTTTATTTAAAGAATTATTAATTTTTAAAATTTTAAAAAATTATTATTTTTTAACATTTAAAAAAATTTAAATTTATTTTTGATATTATATATAAAATAATGATTTTATTTTTAAAATTAATAAATTTACTTATTATAAATAGATAAATAAAAAATTTTAAATTAAAAAATAAAAACTCAAAAAAATAACATATTTTTTATGGGAATAATAAGTCCGTTGGCCTACATAAAATCCCATCTGATCGCCGGAAAAAGAGAAAAAGGACAGGAGAGTGGATGCAGTAAGGGACATGCCTAAATCTTCAAGTAACTGCATGGCGCCGTACTAAGAGGACGCGTGCCATTTTCATCTTGTTATTAAAAATTATGTTGGCCCTGAAACGAACATAACAGTTGACTTCATTAAATTTAGTATTATATATATTTTTTATTTTTAAAATTGTTGTTGAATATCCACCTCACCACATTTTTTGTCAAAGGAAAGAGAGGAAGAGGACGAATAATATTTAATCTTTTGTAGTAAAAGTTAGATTCGAATGGAGTTTAACTCAAACGAGTTTAAAATGAGTCAGTCTTATATGAGTTTAGTTGAGTTTGAACTTGAGCTACTCATTAAATTTTTCAATTAAAAATTTTGATATAAAATAACATCATTTTGATAAATATATATTAAAATAATATTATTTTAATAACAAAAAATGAGTTAAATTAAATTCGAATCAATTTTAAACTTGACTTTTATGAGCTTGATGAGCTCAAACTTAACTATATATAAATCGAATCAAGCTCAAACTCAATTCTATTTGAATCCAACCTTATTTGTAGCGTTTTCTTTTTTTAATTCTAAAACGATTTCTTCAGATATATGTTATGTATGAAACGTTGTAAATTGTAATTATGGGGCACATCGCTCTGCTTTTATTTTTATTCCACCTCCGGTCAAGCTTTAAATCCCTAATTAGTGTCCCAAAATAGTTTGGATTCATGCTTGTTAAAGTTAAATTAAAATGAGATTTTTAAATTATTTGATTTAGTGATTATAAAATTAATTATTTATTATACAAAATTTTAAGAAGATGTTTGATTATCGACTTATAAAGATTATTCTGATAATTTATTTTTTATTATTTATATTATTTTATTTAATTTTTAAATAATAAAATATTTTAGTAATCTTTTATTAATGTAATAGATAATATAAAAGATAATCTGATTATCATTTTTATCTTAGGTATTAAAAAATTATTAAAATAATTTTGATTTATTATAACTATATATTTATTTATTAATTTTTTTAGGATAAAAATATTTTATTTTTAATTATTATATCAAATAATATAAAAATATTTTAAAATAATTACATTTAAATAAAATAATATATTAACATTTTTTTATTATTTTTATCTAAATATAATAATTATTTTTATTTATTTATTTTTATCTCATTTAAGTAAAAAGATAAAAGTAATATATATATATAATTTTATTTAAAAATAAAAAAATAAAATTAATTAAATCAATAATAAAAATTTTAAATTATCAAAAACACGTTTTAACTTATAAAATTTAAATTTAAAATAGCTAATCCCTTAAGATCAGATCTGACTCTAACCAAGCGTCTTTCTTTTCAAAGCACCAATTCAGCTGTCTACGATTCATAAACTCAAACGCGGCTGATTGACCAGATCAAGCCTAAATTCTCAGTGGGGTTTAATTAATACTTTAATCTTTTTTCCTCGTCTAATCATTGCTTTGTAGGTTCTTTGGAATCCAACTATAATTTCAAATTTCTTCTTTGATGCCTTGCTTTGCTTGAGTGGAAGGTATTTCTAGAATTTCTCCTCCCTCTCTCTCTTTTCAAGAATACTCAAAACATAATTAAAATTTTGTAAAAACATAATTAGTGATTATTGCCATGGTTCTAAAAATGGCTCAGACTAGACACGTCAAATGGAGGCCCAGTTCGAAGCACAAAAAAAACCGACTCGATAACTTTAATATTAGGCCCATGGGTTGGCCCGCTCCGGCCTGATACTATTTATAATTTTTTTTTTCTTGGGCGGCATAAGCAAAAGGCATCAGAAGCAATTTTTGCTTCTGCCTTGGCCTGCTTCTGCCAGGCAGAAGCCTCTACATAATTTAAAAAAAAAAAATTTAATAAATCTATTTTATTTTCTTTTATTTTCACTTTTATTTATAAATCTTTTAATCACTCAATTTCAATTATTTCATTATATTTTCAATCTCATTAACTCTCTTTCGAAAAATATCTAAATTCGTAAATAATAATTCTTTATATTTATAATTTCATTTTTATTTTTATTTTATAATTATAAAATATTATAAAATATCTAAATTCACAAATAATAATTATTTATTTTTTAAGAATTCAGAGATTTAAATATAGAAGATGAGTAGATATATTTTATTTATGTTTTGTAATTTATACCGTATGTAAATTAATTTATTTGTACTATGTTATCAATTTATAATATTTTTCATCATATAACTACGGTATTCCTCCGCCACAAGTGAGAGATTATAAACAAAATATTCGAGATACTGTTATCGGTTTTAATAATTGAAAAAAAATTATGTTAAAAAAGTTTAATTAAAATTTTTTAAAAAAAATTGATTAAATGGGCCGGCCCGACCCGATTAAAGCCCAATCCGGCCCGATTAAGACACGTTATTATATGGGTCAGACCTTTATATTTCAATGGCCCAGCCCAGCCCGAAGGCTTGTTACTGTTTAGGTCTTGGGCCCGACTCGACCCGTCCCATTGACATCTCTAGCTCAGACCCATTGATTTTATTGATTGAATTAAAATTCACCAATTAAAACAATTTTGATTAATATAAAAATCGTTTTTAGAGTTAAACTGAATTAAACTATCTGAATTATTCTATTAGACTGAGTATACCATCAAACTAAGTTTGTTTTGATAATAAAATGATTAAGATTTTATATTTAATAATAAATTATATCGCATTGTTTTAAATATTATTTTCAAACAATTAATTAATTCGAAACTGATCAATTAATCTGACTATCGGTTGGATTAGAGTGTCCCATCCACCATGTTGACGTTTGGTCTAATTCCGAAAACATTGATCATTGTATGCGATGTACACTAATAGGTATTGGCTTACGTGTGTCATTACATAATTGAATGTTATTTTATCTTTAATTTAAAATCATCCAATTATATGATAACATATATAAATACGTATTTATTTATATACTCAAAGTAAGTACACATAGTTTTATAGTTTAAAAATAATATTTGCAATAAGTGATCATTATAATAATGATAGGAAATCCAAACCCTAGTATAAATTACAGTTGTCCTAATTCATAGCCATGTATAAAGTTCCCTCAAGTCAAGAGCTTAATGGTAATGGTGTAAACGTGAATTTCATTAAAAAAATCTCAGTTAGACAGATATTGTTGATTTGGCAATCCACTGAAAACCAAGTGTGCACATGAACTCACATGAATACTTAGTTATCTTCCATCATTTACTCATTTGGTCTGCTAGTTTCGCCATCTAAATTTATGTAATGAATAAAACTATCTCACAGTCAGTGGTTCTTGCCCCCATGGTGAAGCAAGCAAGCAAGAAAGAATCCAGCAGCTTTGTGGCCAATAAGTTTTAAGGGAATAATACAAGTGGAAATTGTTAAGGGTTTGTACCTGCGTGTTGGTTGCCCAAGGAATTCCTGGTTGAAAATCACAAAACCCAGATAGAGTAACAGCACCATGAACAAGATATTAAAGAAGTATCAGGAAATTTACAATCCAGTAAAGTTAACAAACTTTCAACCTTCACTCGTCTACTAAATTGACCAGTCTCCAACTAACCAATTATCAACTCAGACTAAGGGTCGTTGTAGACTGGGCGGGTATGTACCAGGTCATTGCAGGAATGGATAAATCCGGTATGGATCCAAAAAGTGGGTAGTTCTATACAGGTAATAAGATTTGTATGAATCCATACCCGCAATAAATGTCCATAAGGTCTCCCATTAATATCATCAGTAAACGAGGGGAAGCATCTACTTTGCAGAAGTGTTTGTTCATAGTTCTAAAGAAAAGATTGCTAATCTTGTGGCACCAAGTACTTGTGCTTAGAAATCAGATCTCATTAGGAACAATGTGATGTAAAACCCAGCATAAAGAACAGGAATAAAAGGATCAGGCAACAGTTTAGAATTACAGGCTCAAAATCAGTGAAACAACAACAGATGTAAAGTTTCTTTTTTGACTTTGTCAGGTAAAAGACAAATGATGTAGGAAAAATAACTTCAATAAATATAAGGGCATGATAGGCAGCAGAAAAGAGCTATCTGTTGTGTTTCTATCTTCCTTGGCATTTCTATTTTGCTACAAGGGAAAAGCCACTCGAAAGTAGAACAATGAAGATAAAGAAGCTAAAGAATAACCAGCCCATACGCCCTTAGTTATCATATGCTTAGCTAAAAACAAAGTCATCATATCCTTTGTTCAAAACCTGCCCCAAAAGAATCTCTCATCTTCTCAATCCTTCTAGCCACCATTTCAAGTATTCGAAAAAATTACAACTGGTGTACTGGCAGACTAGGTAACACTAATTACACTAAAGTCTTCCACCCTTCCAATCTTCTTTCTAAACTCTCCGCAACCAGAAACCCAAAACTCCAAGGTCTTGAGATTACCTCCTAAAAGGATGAAACTATTAGCAAAAGATACAATTTTCCCATTTAAAGAACTACCACAACACTCTTTGATAGATTCACTTTAAGAACCAAAATATTAAATAATAAACCTCAATCACCATAACCAGTTTATTACCTTTCCCTCCCTCCTTAGTGGAAAAGGAAACGGTATAACCTGAGAATTAGTCCAAGCATCAACCACTAAAACAAACAAAAAAGGAAGAAACCATGTCTCTGATTATACTATGTAAAGGCAAAACAATATGTTTGTTAATTTTTGTTTTCTACTTGAGGTATACCTGATTCACACATAAAAAAAGAGTAATTACGGATACAGGTCCAAAACTAGTAACTCGTACCCTTTTTTTCTGATACCCACAAGTAAAAACCTGTTTTGCCAAGCCTAGCCCATTGTGGGTAGGCCCAGCACAGCACATTGAGATGGATTTGTTTAGATTTAGTCATCTCAGGCCCGACAAAACCAACATTTTTTGTAAAAAAACACCCCTCCAACACCTAACACTAGAGGTGAATTGATCTAATCCAAGCCGCTGAAGTTTGGATCGATGTTCCGCACAAATGAGCGAGTTCTAATTGAAGAAAATTTACCTTCAATTTAGCTTGGCTCAAACCTTCTCATCGTGCTGACATAGCCGGACTGAAAAGCTGACACGCCAACAATTCTTCTTCTGTTTTTTATGATGATACTTCTACTTCAACAATTTAAAAAGTCAAGCTTGTTTAAAATTCAAATTGAATTTAAATTAGTTTTTATTTAAATTTAGTTTGACTCAAATCTGTTTTTATCTAACATCCTATTTTTTAAGGTGACATACTAACAAGTGTCACATCTAACTCAAAATTAATATTGTATTAAATCCAATTCATAATGAGAGATTTGAGTCGAAATAGTACTTAAGTAAGTAATAAGATTAAGATTCTTATTTAAATAAAATTAATATTGGGCATCCAACCTATTGGGTTCATACAAAACTAGACCATCAAATCTACTTGTAAACTCCTATATTATAAAACTAGCCACTACTAAGGATTATATTCATTCCAAATATTATATTATATTATGAGCTTTAATAATACAAGAGAGTTTTTCCTTCATCTATTTCTTTCTAAGTTCTTTATATTTTCTAAGTTCTTTATAATTGGTAGCAAAGCAAGGGTCAGAACTCAAGAAGGAAGAACCGTGGTTAATGAAAGCAACATGACTTATACAAGTTTGGTGCAAGAGGAGGCATATAAGCAAGAATAAAATCCCCGTGGCCACTCAAGATCTCTCGATGCATTAGGATCAGTGCAGATCAAACTGGTTAAGATAGAGCTAGGCCTTGTTGATGTTCTTGATACACAACATCAGCTAGAACAATTTGTAGAGGAAGTTGATGGTAAGTAAGAGACACAGTTAAAAGAGTTCTGCCAATCCACAAAGACCCAGTTGGAGAAGTTTGCAAATCTACACTTGATGTCATTGACAGAAGGTTCACAAAACAATTTTGGGAAAACACAGATTTCACCAAAGCTTTTAAGGGAAAAATGTTTGAAACATTAGCCAAGTATTAGGAAAAAGTTGATGAGATCAAATGGGGCTTGGAAGAATCTCAAGTAGACTAGGCAATTTGGAAAAAGGTAGCAGCCATTTGTTACCATAAAATCGATTTCCCCAAACTCAAATAGTCATCTGACCATCATCATCTTCACGTTATTCTATGTTTTCAATTTTCTTGAGTTTTTAATTTGGCATTGGAGATTCTCGGCTTTGAGTGATGAAAAGGAAGAAGTGCACAAAGTGGTAGGGCAAGTGGAAGGGAGTTAAAGGAAGAAGTTCTGATAAAATGAAGAATTTGGAGGTGAATAAATAGGGGAAATCGATCAAAAACTTTCAGAATAAGTACTTGTTTTAAAATGGCGAAGTTGGAGATTGGGTGAATTATCTCTCCTTCAATGGTGGCGCAACTTTCTCAAATCATGGAGGAGAATTTGGAAGAGTAATGAAGATGGTTAAGAAGAAATGTCACAATTCTTTAGGGCCGTTGCGGACATTTAAGCCATCGACATCATGACTATAGTGAAGTGTTTTGCTTGGTTGAGTGTTTTTGCTAGTTCTTTCAAAAATCAAAAGGTTTTAACTCTGATCTCATTTGTTAGTAGTTCTCTTCTTGCATCATAACTGTGGTTGGCGAGAATTTTGTCATCTAATTTTTGTTTTTGTCTTTTGAAAGTAGTTTGACAGCTCGATTTTGATGTTAACGTGTTGCTTATTAAAACTCATAATTCACGACTTTTATATTGATTTGTTTGTCTATTCATTCGCAAATCTCAAAGCCTTTAATTATCTATTTGTTGAGTTTTTTACCTTTTCGAGAATACTATACAGAGGAACCGAAACCAACTGACTAAGTTTCGAGTGGAAACCCATTTTGATCTGTTCCAATTCCTAGATCTTAGGAACCGACCAATTTTAGTTCTGATGCGGTTTTTATTTTTTTTTCAATAATAAGATACCTAAACTTGCTTACCCCTAGTCCATACATCATGTCTACAACAGCTAAATCAATGTCTCATACAATTCATTGAAGTTCGGTGCAACCAATGAAAGATGAAGCCACTGAGTGATATCACAAAGTCCACATGGGGGCAAGACTATGTGACTAGAGCTCACGAAAGAGAGCAACTTTGGGAGGATGATGAGGATGTCACACAAATAAGTGGGCAGAATGTCACGTTCAGTCCAAATTCAAGGATCCATTAGGCCTAATCCATGATGGGAGACCAGGATACAAAGAGTACTACAAGATTATGCTTAGAAGCTTTCCAGATGCTCCAAAATATTCTTTAATAGTATATGCAACATGATAGGATCATAATTCTTATCTTATACGATTAATCTTGGTCGTCCAATCTATTCAATTTGTAAAGATCTAGATTGTCAGTTTTACTTGTAAATTCTTATATAAAGCTAACAAGTTTTATGGTAAAATTAATTCCCAGCACTGTTTTATTTTGAGAACCTTAATAATACAAGAGAGTCTTCTCTTTATCTCTTGCTTTCTAAGTTCTTCATATTTTCTTGATTGTTTGTTTTTAGGCTTTCTTCAAGCCAAGCACCACCATTTGTACACTAAGACTGCATGATTCCTTAGGGCCATGACACAAAGCAAGTGTCATATACAGAAATAAGCCAGCCCAAACCAGTTTACACCTTTATACCTACAAGACTGTTCTAAAAACAGTGGTGGTTTTCAACAAATCTAATAGATTATGCATCCTAAAATGATTCATGTAATTTAGAAGACAAATTTATGAGTTTTCTTTGTGTTGTGCGTAGTACAAGATAATCTAGGTTGATCAATTGGAAAACAAGGAAAGACTCAATGAATGTAGGCCAAAGTACAATTGGGCAAACCATTCAGTAGTTCATAATAAGTTTAAATAAGCCAAACAAGAAGAATAACTCAATAGCTCTGAGAAAGCAAATAGAGAAATAGTGTTACTGCTTCTTCAAAAGCAAAGGCCCAACATTATCCCCAGTAGCTTTGTTGTGCTTTACATGTGATCCATCACACAGAGGAAATGTTCCTGACCTCCAACATCTACACACGAACACAAATTATCAAACATTCAGCATAGAAAACAGGGAAATTAGAACACACACACACACACACACACAAAAGGCAAGAGAAGCATCATCATACGGTTGGTGAATAATTTATTAGTCTTGTAAACACTGCCAACTCTCAATATAATTAATTTGGGTACTCTCTGTGTGAAGATTTTCAATTCTATATTTCAACAGAAAAATGATGGAAATATGTTGATGAAAGGTCAAAAACATGATTCTAGCAATTTTCCAAAAATAAATTTAAAACATGTATCCCAACCACCTGCAATAAGCGGTGAGAGGCTTAGAGAGTTCTGTGACGACAACGGAATCCACCACCTTCTCTTCTGCCTTCCTGATATCTGGATTTATACCCTGACCCTCCGCCCTCACAACCACCAGGCGCCTAGGCCTCGCCGTTACAGTAGCTGCTCCCACCATCGGTGATTTGCTGTAACAGAATCCAGGCGCAGCCACCATGCTCAAAATTGACGCCATTGAATGATCCAAAAGTCAAAACCACACGCCCGCCGCAGCTGTCTAGAGTCTAGACGTCTCTTAATTTTGTTAATTGTTGCTCTCATACGGAGCAGGTAGGTTAGCCGTTTAAATCATCGTGTGGCCAACAAGCTGCCTTCTCAAACTTGGGTGAACGTGGCTGTGACACGTCACATGTAAAGAATCCACTGCCAACTTTCAAAGGCCACCCAAACTCTGATAAACTGACTGTCCGACCCTCAAGGCTTGAAAAATCTAATTTCTTAACCTTCAACAGTCAATTATTTCTATTAGTGAAAACTGTTACATGGCAAGGGAGAAGATTATTGACGGGAGCCTTAGTATTTTCTTTCTCACCTTCACTCTTATTAGATTCTACTTATCTCGTCTTCTTCAATTTTTTATCATCAATGATGGCTTTAATCGTTTTTTACATCTGATTAAATCTAATCTGAGTCTAATCTCCATTAAATTTGTTAGTATTCGATACTCTGTTATTTTCTTTATCCTTATTTTTAAACTTATTTTTATAGAAAATAATGAATTTTGCTCTAGATGAAAATGAAAAAAATTATCTTCATTGATTCGTTAGGGCAATTTAGAGTTTATGGCACATCCGCATGAATTGATTTTATCATTTTAACCAATTTGTCATAATAGTAAATTGATTATATGGTAGTTATTGACTTATTTACCCTCTTATCCGTCACGTGATTTAAAATTTAGTCATGGCTGATGTAACGTCACAACTACATTAATCAAATTAAGCAATAGTCTTCATCTCTTTCATTTGAAACTACAAGGAAAGTCAAATGGTCTTAAGGAGTCATTTTCATTTGCCTTCACCATCCCGCGCTTGACAGTTAAAATTTCTCATTTGTAACTACCATAAAAACGACGACGCTTCACCTCTCCGTCGTACATCCAAGTTGCCGCACTTTTAACAGAGCCGCGTGAATTTTATACTATCAATGGCGAAACGTAGGGTGCCTCGGTGCGCGTATTGTCTGGTTCTCATTTTGTTTTATGCGCGGATATGTGCGTCCATTAGATCAGATCAAGAGATCAGGGAAAGGTTTTATGGAAATCTTGTGAATTCTTCGGGGACAGATGCAGGAGATGGCAGCATAGCGAAAATTATCGATCGGGTTCTGGAGAAAGAGTTTCCTGAGAATGAGCAGTCTGCTGGTTAGGCTTTTTATTTTTTTCAAATTTCTCTTTCTGATGGTGAATTTATGGTTTGTGGTGTTTCGGGTTTTGTGATGGTGATTTATGCTGGTTTGCTTTAGGCTTAGTTAATAGACATTGTTGTTTAAAAGGCTGCAAAGGAGATTTGATTATAATATGTTTTATTATTTTGTTGAGAATTGAAATTGCACTCTTCTCTGAACAACTAATTATCCCACTAAGAGAGATGAAGTTTTAAGATGATAGTACTAATTACAAGAACAATAATTGCATTCGTTCCCAAATGATGAAAAATCTCTGAAGTTTAGAGAGTTATGCTTGGTAAGGTTGATTTTATAGGTCAAAGGCCATTGTTTCCTACTTCTCAAATATTTTAGGGTTTAGTGGGCACCAGTTTCGAGCTTAGGCTGGCAAAGCAAGTTCGGGAATTTCTAGATTACAAAAGAAAAAAGAAAAAGTTGATGTTATGGGCCCATCTCTATGCTTCAGATTTGGACTCCAAAATGTTTACCTTCAAGATGTGCCATGTTTCATGTTTATGTTTTTACTGATTTCAACTGTCAGTTGTAACAAGATTGTGATTCCCCTATGTACTTAATTGTGTTCCTTTGTTCTTGACTGGTTGCTTCACTGTTATTGAGTTGATACTTTCTCTTGCTTTCTATTATCACAAGGATCTGATGGAACAAGCTTCAACAGCAGTGTAGCTGATCAGCAAGTAGGTTTTCTTCTTCAATAAAGGCTATTGTGTAACAGTGTAATATTTTTTAATCATTTTTGGCTTATACTAAAGAAGGGAAGTGCCTGTGTGTGGACTGAAAGGGGAAATCCGAGATATTTTACATGCCATTTGTTTACCTTTTTTGGTTGGGTTCATTATGTTGCATATATGAAAGCTAAAACTAAATTGTTTAGCTTTTCGTATGCCAGTGACCATTGACAATGAATACAGTTAACTTCTTACTGTAAAAGTCTTTTCCCCTAGTTTAGTAACTAGACTCCTACTACTGTTTGCTTTCTCCTGCGTATGTCAAAGTTGAGTTGTGTTATGTATTTCAGGCTGTATTGGAGACTGTAGCAAAAATCACTCATGAGAAGGTCAAGAGGAATGATACACAAGAGGCGAAGTATGGGAATGTATAAATCCCTTGTGTTTCAAAACTAAAATTTGGGAATATATGTGATATATATACTGAAACCAGACATAATTATTTCTTCTGTTACTGAAATGAGTCTTTGTTTCCCTCTTATATTATGTATTTTTCTCAGTGGGACACGGTCATTTCAACTTCAAGATGTTTTTTCCCTAGAACAAGAACAATCTGATGATGCAACAACATTGATTGACAAGAAGGTGTCCTAAAGTTGTAATAGTTAATGTGCAAAGTTTAACAGATTCTTTGAACGGACAGTTTTCGGTTTTAATGTCATTTCTTACTAACTTTCTCTTACTTGATTCTAGGATAATGTGTTTGTAATGTCAAACAAGAAATCTAAGTATCCAGTACTTCAAGTAGATTTGAGGTTAGAGTCTTTACATATGCTTATTTATTTATATTTTGAATTTACTAGAATAAATATTAATCTTGAGGATGTTGTGATATGACAGTGGTACATTCGGTTCATTTTCACCTAAAAACTGTCATATTTTGGCATGACTCTAAGTTTCCTTTACTGCCTCATATTTTATGGTCTAATATATATTGCTTTCACTATTGGTGCAGATTAATTTCTGATTTGGTGGTTATCATAGTTTCTGCTGCCATTGGTGGAATTATCTTTTCATGTTTGGGACAACCGGTTTGTAGCATACAATTTAGTCGAATTAATCATTTAATTGCTTGTGTTGAGTGGTTATTTAGTTGTTAAACAGTTCATGCTAAGCAACATTAAGAGATTTTTATGATGCTTTATTGTGGAGTTCTTTATTTTTTCCTTTCTAACTTATTTTTAAATGCATGATAGGTTATTGTGGGCTACCTTCTTGCGGGTTCACTTGTCGGACCAGGGGGGCTAAAATTCATTAGTGAAATGGTGCAGGTGTGTTATTGTAAATAGCTTGTATTATTCTTTCTTGAAGTCATAATTTTATGTTCTATTGTTATATGCCTAGTGCTCACTTCGATTCTTTTCTTCTTTTAGCTATTGTCAATGTGATCTCTCTGATGCTAGTGTGTATTTGTACACTTAGTGCATGAGTTGTTTCTTGAAGATTTTCTTTACTTTGAGATCATCTTTAGGTTTATATTTTTCTTGGCAGATTGTTAGATAAATATACAAGTATTCCTAAAGCTAGCAAATACCCTGTTGAGTGACTGATTTTACATAATAATGTCATTGTATGTCCCAGGAGAAGAAAGGTTTTTCCAGGCTATTTGTTTAAGCCTCTTTTGTTAATAATAGCAAACTCTCTTTGTGACTGCTACAAAATGAATCATTTTCCATTGAGCTCATGTACTGGGGATCTTAGGCTTATTGTGAATTTGTAGATATTTCATCAACTATTACTGATCTGTGGTAGATGTGCCATGTATAGTGATTTGGTATTCCATTTTGTTTTTTGGTGATCATGATATTAGATAATGATAGACCCAATACATATATTATGAATATTAAAATAAAATAATGTTGGCAACAAGAGGTGTCAAGTCTTTCTAAAGGGCCTTCCCCATCAACCAAAGGCTTTCCAACCAAATAACAATAATCTTCTTCCCTCCTTCAATCCAATCATCTCTATTCATACTATTTAACTTCCAAATTCAAATATTTATCAAAATCATTTATGTTATCTTAATATTAAATATATTATCCTACTTTTATCCTATTCAGAAATATCTTATCCTAATCAAATATTTTATTTCTCTCTGAAAACCATCTTGTCCTTAAAGTGGGATCGTTTTGAGATTTTTTTTACATTTCTTTTTACCTAATTTGAAAAAAATCCCTCCCATTTTGCCACTAATGTTGTTAGTGATTGGAAAAATCAATTCTATGTTATTCACCATTGCCAAAAACACTACTCTGACATCCATGGCTGGATTCGAGCTGAGTCGAGCTCAAGCTCAGCTTGGTTTGCATATAGTAAGGCTCGAGTTCGTGGAAGCTAAACTCAAACGCGACTCAAATTTGGTTTAGCTCATTTTGAAATCAAGCTTTTAACTAGCTTGTTATTAAAATGATGTTGTTTTAATACATATTGGTCAAAACGACGTCGCTCTGTATTAAAATTTTTAATTCGCAAATATGATGAGTAACTCGAGCTCAAAAATGTTGGCTCAAGCTTGAGCTTGTATAGGGTTGGCTCGTTTCGGGCTCGTTCGAGTCAAGTTGGAGCTCGAATAAGCTCAGTTCGAATCCAGCCCTACTGACATCGTTTGTCTTAAGTACTATCGCATATGCTTCAAATCTCAAACTCGCAACTTTGTTCTTGCCAAATTCAACCTTATCTACTGCAAGAACTCTAAATCGAACTTTGATCTCGTTGTCAATCATGGGTCTTTTTACGACTTCCTCCTTAGACAACGACAATGGTGGTTGAGTTTCGATCTCGTTGTCTTCCTCAATCACCTTCTTTTTCACAATCTCCTTCCATTCCTTCCAACACCCTTTCAGTGACCAATGGAATTGGTCACTGACTCAGTTCCACTAGTTATATTATTCAAACTAGATTCCAAGGCTTCCAACTTTTAAAATAAAAGTGTTGACAATAAAAGATGTCTACTCCTTCCAAAGGCAGTAGCCTCCCAATCAGCCAAAGGCTTCCCAAATGACCCAAATAACAATATTCTTCTCCCCTACTTCAATCCAGTCATCTCTATTTATACTACCTTAGTTACCTTCTAAATTCAAATATTTATCCAAATCATTTATTTTATCCTAATACTAAATATATTATTCTAATCTTATCCTATTCTTAAATATCTTATCCTAATATTAAATATCTTATACTTATATTAAAATTTTATCCTAATAAAATATTTTATTCTAATAAAACAGTATCTTAATTCCTAAGAGGTAACATGTTTCTGTTTCTTTCATCACAGGTTGAAACTTTTGCACAGTTTGGAGTGGTGTTCCTTCTTTTTGCTTTGGGGCTAGAGTTTTCTTTGGCAAAGGTAACATTATTATTAGCTTTAATAAATTTCTGTGATTGGTTCCTATATGGTAGCTAATGCTTAAAATTCTGTGCTAATCTTGACATTTTTTCTTCTCTCTTTATAATATCTGTTTTGGATTTACATCAATGCAGTTGAGAGCAGTGGGGCCTGTTGCTGTTCTTGGAGGGATCCTACAGATTTTGATATTTATGTGCTTGTGTTCCATAACTGCTGTGGTATGCCACTGATAGCATTTGGATTTGGTTTTATAATGACATCTCAAAGTTATGATATCCCATGTAAATGGATTCTAAAGTTGAACTATCTGCTGATTTTGTAGTTGTGTGGAGCAAAGTTATCAGAGGGTATATTTGCTGGTTCCTTCCTGTCAATGTCATCTACTGCAGTGGTATTTTTTTGTGACTACTTTTCTATATTTCTGACCTTAGAATTCCTCCTTACATCTTGGCTTCTACTTTCTAAATTCTATGTATGGTTGATGCTTTCCTGTATGTGTACCAGGTGGTGAAATTTTTAGTTGAACAGAACAGTAATAATGCTCTGCACGGTCAAGTTACAATTGGAACACTTATTTTTCAGGTAATGTTTTAAGTGTGTGTGTACACACACACATTCAAATTTCAGTTTTTATATAAATTGCATTTGCAGTTGGAAGGTTGTATTCTGAGTATATCCCTTCATTCTTTGACCTATTGATATATCAGGATTGTGCTGTTGGTTTACTATTTGCACTGCTCCCAGTTTTGGGTGGCAGTAGTGGCCCTTTACAAGGAATGGTTTCAATGGGAAAGCTGTAAGTTTGTTTGTTTGATACTTTTTTTTTTCATTCTCTAGTATGAATGTTCTTCTCATTGTTTGCATTTTAATTGTCATTAACTTCAGGCTGCTGGTTTTGTCGGTATATCTCATTGCTGCATCTATTTTCTCCTGGACATTTGTTCCCCGCTTTCTAAAACTAATGATACAACTATCATCTCAAGTGAGTTTTACATGTATATTTTTTAAACATTTGCTTGCAATTTTCACCTTCACTTTTTATTAGGATTTTCTTTGTAAACTCACTGTCTTCAATTTTTATCCAGACAAATGAACTTTATCAGCTTGCTGCCGTTGCTTTCTGCTTATTATCTGCTTGGGTAAGTTCACTACACTGTCACTTGTTTTATAAAGGTTCATATATGCTCAACTATATATCCTTCCAAGTTTAAATTTACTGTTTCTGCAATTTGTATATATTCTGTTAAGTGGTCATACCCTTTGACAGTAGATTCTTTTGGAGTTCCTTTTCAGTGCAGTGATAAGCTGGGCCTTAGTCTTGAGTTGGGCTCATTTATTGCTGGAGTTATGATATCTACCACTGACTTTGCTCAACATACTTTAGACCAGGTACTTCTTTGTGCTTTATAAGTTCTGTTTTTCATACATTAGTTGCTAAATTCTCTCTCTCTCTCTGTTATTTTGTTCGTTCTATATTGAGCTTTTTGTCCATTGTTGTACATAGCCTGTGTTCTTTCTAATTACAAACTTGATAGGATTTCATGGCTTGTCATTTGTATGAAACATCATAAGTGCCAATTTGCAATATTTTTTCATAAAGCCCTGAAATTGAGTGGCTGATCTCATAAAATGTCAATTACCCACAGGGATGTGTTCATTCAAGATGCTGCATTATTCTGGTTGTCACTAACAAATTTTTTTCATTTGTTAGTTTCATTTCTGAAAATATTTGGACATATTTCCTGAATTTGATGTGATTCTGCTCTGTAGGTGGAGCCAATTCGTAACCTGTTTGCAGCTCTCTTCCTTTCGAGTATTGGAATGCTTATAAATGTACATTTCCTATGGAACCATGTGGACATTTTGCTAGCATCTGTTATTCTGGTTATTGTTGTAAAGACTGGTGTCGCTACTATAGTTACCAAGTTGTTCGGGTATAGCATTAGGACATCATTCCTCGTAAGTTGGTTTCCTAAGCTTATACAACAAATACATTATTATGCATATAAGATGCAGATTCTTTAGTTTGTGTTTGTATTTTTTATCTCTTTAACTTATATGATGTAGGTTGGTGTATCGCTTGCCCAAATTGGAGAGTTTGCTTTTGTTCTTTTAAGTCGAGCCTCAAATCTTCATCTCGTAGAGGTGACATCTGTCTCTCTTTCCTGATGCTTGATTTATGCCCTAATAAATTTTTTTGATTAACTTAATACCTGGGTGATTATACAGGGAAAGATGTACCTGCTACTTCTTGGAACAACAGCTTTCAGTCTGGTAATTTGTTGAATGATATCTGCACATGGAAACTTTAAATAGCTTTTTTTTTTTAAAATGTCATTTTAAATTCTTCCTTGGGTGAGCCATTATTTGATCATGGGAAAGGATGATCTACAGGTAACAACTCCTCTTCTGTTCAAATTGATACCTAGTGTTATGAGCTTGGGAGTTCTTTTGCGTTTGTTCCCCTCAGAGAGCACCCCACGTGATGAGGTTTCTTTCTCTCTTTTAGGACATGTTAGATGTTGTCTTTATCTACCATGGCATGGTCAATTAAGTTTAGATTCAAACTGAGCTAAGTTTAAGCTCGAACCAAGTTTTAAGCTCGGTTCAATACTATAGTTGAGCAAAAATAACTAAAACGACGTCATTTTAATACGTATTAGTAAAAAATGATATTGTTTTAGTTGATTCGTATTGAATTTTTTGGGCTCGTGAGTTTGATGAACCGAACACCCTTAAAACTCGAACTCAAATAAGCTTAATTCGAATCCAATCCACTCCTATAGTCAATTGTTATTTTAGCATACAAAACTTGAAATGACCAGCTATCATTGAATTCTCCAATATTTTAGACTTCTTGTAATTCTGTTTATTTTGACAGGAGAAATCTTCCCTTATTGAAGTGCATAACAGAATATTGTGATCCCAAGTGAATACTAACAGGAGAAATCTCAATGATCTGCAAAATCAGGGTTTGGTGCCATTATCATTACCTTACAAGGTCTCATTATTTGAGGGCAGTCTGGGTATCAGTTGCACCAAAGCTCATCGCGGGAAATATACATTCATTTTTTTTTTTTAATCAAGGATTTCATTTGTATTTGTTAGACAAGTAAGCCTAAGATACGGCCAAACCCATAATATTTCAATATTCTTTGCATTGTAAATATAATTTTGTGGGTCCATGACCCCTTCTTCATGCAAGTCAGTTTGGCATGTTGTAACCTAGAGCGGAAGTTTAAAGTGTTAGGAAAAAAACTTGAGAAGCATTAACCAGGTTTATGAAATACAGAGTCAAATATTGCTTATTCATACGGTACGTCGTATCGAATTATTTGCTTTAGCACATTGGATTGTTTTACTCAATTCCATGATGGGCATTCGTGTTGTTTATATCTTTTGTAACAAATTTTGGCTTCACAGGACAGGACACTACCCACACTAACAATTATTATGTGATTATTTAATTTAACACCATCCCCACTTACAATAATATAGTGTTGTCTTTGTTCGAACATTATTTGAATGGATAAAGATAAATCGTCTTTGTCTGTTTGAGGAGACGAAGACGATTTGTCTTTATCTCTTTGGACGAAGACCTGTCTTTCTCCATTTCATTAGCAGTCGACAATGTCTCTCGAGCGATCGAAACAGAAAGATGAGTGGAAAGAGTTGGTTGTTGGTCAAAATGGAGAAGGAAAAAACCCTAAAAAAGAAATGGCATTTTTCAAACTTTAGGTGAGATAAAATATTAATTTAAAAAAAATTGTTAAATAACAGTCTAATCTTTAATCCTATGCAAAATTTTTTAAAATTTTACATGTGGAAGTTTGAAAATACACTTGACCTTAGTGGGAATAAGTCTTTCGGCCTTTCCCTATAATAGTAATTCGAAATCAGAGTATCCATTGCGTTACTCATTTTCTGTTTTAGCTGCAGGTGCAAATGGACCTCGGCCCATAAGTTTTGATGAAGCTACCTTACCCTACATATGCGGAAAGAACGAAAAATGAAATATAGCCTTTGGGTTGGGAGGGACTCCTTTGAGACGACAACGAATCCCTAAATATTTACATTTGAGTCTTCGCCAAGTCTTCTACCTGAGACAGAGAATGGAGAATCAGCAGCGAAACGAACAGGTGGTAAAACTTCAGTGTCAGCGAATTGGCTGTAACGCGATGTTTTCTGAAGATGATAATCCTGAAGATTCCTGCACTTACCATGCTTCCGTAAGTATTCGGATTTTATCGTTTTGCTGTTTCTTTTTTTCTAAATTTTGATCGCTGATTGTTTCCGATTAAAAGGAAACTGACTGCATTACTTCTGTTGTAGTAATCAATAGTCGGTTTTGTATTTTCTCGAGGGATTTAGATTCATTGATGTATGAGTGAATGTATCTGATTTACGAAACAATGATAAACAAAATAGTCCAAGTTTCTGAACGAAAGGAGTTATGGTTTCGATAATTGTACTAGTAAATAGCCTTGATATTAAATCCGTGTCAACAAGTTCTTGTCAAATTTGAAGAATATATGCAAAGATAGATTGAATTGATCACAGAAAACATTGCGAACTTGCCTTTTATCTTTGATATTGTTTGTGGAAATTGAAATGTTTGATGCCATTATTTTCTAAACAGTATAATTATAGGAATTACAAAGTATTTTATTGGGTAGCAGTATAAATACAGAGAATTGATAGCAGTGTGTTATTAGTCGTTCAAACTTATGTTTTAAACCTATATTGGTTTTTTTCTTCAGTGGGTAATTTGTTTCTTTTTGGATATATCTGATTGTTTAATATCTTTTTCGGAAATAATTTGAACTTATATATAATTTGTCATGCTTGATAATTGTTTTTTAAGTGGTTACTGAAGTATGATAATTTCATGTCTAATTGCAATTAAACTTTGCTCAGTGTTTTACTTATCATGCTGATACCCCGTTTTTTATCTTGCATGGTTGTGGCTTCGTTTTACCACGTTGGCATATTTAATCAATCAGGGAGTAAGTCAGACATTCATATATTTACTTGTTTTGAAATAGTTTTTTTTTTCTTTTCTAAAAAAATAATAATAATAATAAATAAGATCATGTATTTTCCTTACACAATTAGTGTTAATTCCATTATCCAGCCTTTTTTTCATGATGGGATGAAAGAGTGGAGTTGTTGCAAGAGGAGAAGTCATGATTTTAGCTTGTTTTTAGAAATTCCAGGGTAAGTGCTGTTCATATTTCATTATGGTACTTGAAAGTTTATAAACAGAAATTGTTTGTCTCTGCACTAGCAGTCGATCATAAACTAATAGAGTATACTTATACAAAGTAGTAGATATGTTTGCCATCCTCAAATACTTGCTCTGTATTGGTGAAGCATGTAGAATTTCTGGTGATGTTGTTATCACTCGGTTCTGTTCTTGGATGCCTTTTTTTCAATCAAACAATTTATTATTTCTGTATATCATTTTAGTTCCTTCATGAATTTGATCAAATGATAAACAACTCATTTGAATATGGAGATTATGCAATCTCTCATCCAGAACATAGTTGATTGGTTGCCTTCAGTTTCAAAAGTTCCACTTCCTCAAATTATCTTTTACAGAAATATATTGAGCCACTTATTGGTTTTCTTGTGAGTCCATGAAAGTTGGCTTAATTTCGTATGAATATAGAAAGCCGTAAACCATATAACACTAATTTGCAACCAAAAATGGTTCTGAATACTGGAAATGCATCCAACAATTTTGTTGTTGAACATGTTCCACTGCCATTCTATTCACAATCCACATTTATCATCTGTGAAAGAAATATATATACACCAGCGTGCAGCCAAATTGAGGGACTATATTTGATCATTTTAACTTGGTGCTTCATCTGTACATAT
The DNA here is from genome assembly GCF_011075055.1 of Mangifera indica. Lineage (NCBI taxonomy): Eukaryota > Viridiplantae > Streptophyta > Magnoliopsida > Sapindales > Anacardiaceae > Mangifera > Mangifera indica. The sequence continues at coordinate 2,940,809 of NC_058151.1, forward strand.
TTTTGTTGTAGACAAAGGAAAAGACTGTGACTTTGGGTGTGAGAGGGCAGATTTGTGCCACTAACACTGCAATACTTATATCAGTGGTCAATGGATAAAGGAGAAATGAAAATGATTAAAAGAATTAGAGAAACTGCAAAAACATACCATGTTCCAACATTTCATAGATAGGATTGATTTATTATAGGGGCAAAGTTTGCCTGTAGTTGTTAAGTTGAATGTGATTAGTGTAATTGTTCTTTCAAATTAATTTATTATAGGTTCACTTTTTGTTGAAGCAACAGTCTGTTAAGTATATTTCAGTCTAGTTACACGAGTTTTCTTGCCTTTTGCATATTAAATTATTTGCCAAGCTTATATTAGTAGTAGTTGCTCAAAGTTTCTTCTATTAATGAAGATGTAAGACAGGTAAGCACACTACTGAGAAACCGGTGTTAACAAAAGCCACTCCAAAACCTGCAGTTTCTGTTCCTTCAGCTGCTCCTATGTCCACTACTTCAGCAAGAGAACTTTGCCCTAGATGTCAGCAGGGCTTCTTTTGTTCAGATCATGGTACACTTTTTCTACACTTTTTCCTATGGATATAGAGAATGTACATTGTTTGTGTCTTACTTTTTGGGCTTAATGGCAGCAGAAGATTTCTAATTTGTTTTTCATAGTATTTTGGTGCAATAGTGGTAGCTCTGGGAGCCCTAAATTTGTTTGTTTGTAGCTAGCATAAAAGTCTGAATAACTCAGTAGAAAGAATCTTTATTCTATTCATGTCTACTCTCTGTTACATTCCTCGTGAATGGGAGAAAAAAAGGTGAACCATGTGCTTTCAATCTTACCGGTGTCCTAAAAATTGTGGAAGTTTAAACTAAGTTGCTTTTACTTATTTATTTTCAAAACTGGGGTTTTGGTTTGCAGATTCAAAGTGATGAAAACATTAAAATTGAAATGTTCTGGCTTTTTTAGTGGCTCCTATAAGATGCCAGCTTCATGCCATGGGAAATATTGTTTTTTTAACATATAACTGATGCTCCTTTCTTTCCCAAGCACATTGTAATTTGAAGTGCATTTAGTCGTTAACAGAATTAAGTAACTTTCATGTTGCATAGCTTCCATATTTTCCTTTCAATTCCATGTTGTTTTGTAAGCTGAGGAAGGACTTCTGTATAGGTTCACAAGCCAAGGAACCGAACCATTCAGTCAATATAGCACCTGCTGAAAGCAATGTAGATGTTCAAGTGCCTCCTGCTCCAGTGAAGAGGATTGATCTAAACCAGCTGCAAACTTGCAAAAATAAGGGATGTGGTAAAACTTTCAAAGAAAAGGATAATCATGAGACTGCATGTAGTTACCATCCAGGGCCTGCTGTGTTTCATGACCGGATGCGAGGGGTGAGACTTTGTTATAACTAAATGCACCTCTTTTATAAGCTTCTATCTTAGTTGATATTTATATTGAAGTCAAGTCAATGTTTTATGGTATATATGTATGTTTGTTTTTTATTTCAGTGGAAGTGCTGTGACATTCATGTGAAAGAATTTGACGAGTTCATGGATATTCCACCTTGCACCAAGGGGTGGCATGACGCCAATCCAAGATCCTGAACAGCAGACATGATTGTGTTTTCATTGATCAACACTTCACGATGGGATACTTGTATTAAATTTATAAGTCTCTTTTCCACCCTTCTCTGATAAGAGCTTTGGAGAAACCAGGTTCTATGACTATCTATTTGTATTTTGCATTTTCAGATTTCTGAGTGTTACTATGTTGTGACATTAAGTCATATCTAAATGCCCTATTAAGGTGCTGCAACAGAATTTGATAAATTTATTTCTAATCTTTTCCTCCCTGGTAGGCCTAACTTTTGGGGGTTGTTTTGACTTTTGACTGTCCATTAAATACAATAAAAAACCCTAATACATTGTTAAATTATTAAAAATGGATGATAATTCTATTGAGTTTGGGCTTGAATGGATGGTAATTTTAATGGGTTTGGAAATGGTTGGGTGGTGGTGGCTATGATTGTTAAGTTTTTCAAACTTAGAATTGCATTAATAGTGTATTACAAGTTTTCACCCTTGGGGATAGGGTTGAATTCGAGCTTAATTGAGTTTAAGTTTAAGTGAGTTTGAATTCAGTTTGATTTGAATGAAATCAAGTTTGAGTTTAAGCTCCTTTTAAAGGTATTCGAGTTCAACTCATTTAAGAAGAATCGAACTCAAGTTTAGCTTGAGTTTGAGTTTGATTCGGTATTAAAACAATATTATTTTGATATGTATTAATTAAAATGATATCGTTTTAATTGATTTATATATAATTTTTTTAGACTTACGAGTTTGACAAACCAAATACTCTTAAAATTCGAATTCGAAAATATATAACTCTCAAATTGAATTTAAGTTTATTTGAGTTAACCTTGTTTTAAGGGTATTCACCGAGTTCAAATAATATTAGTTTAAATCCATTCTTATATAAAAGTGAATTAAACCACTCAATAACAAAAGGCCAAAGGATTATTTTTCACCTAAGTTTAGGTGTGATTCCAAAGTGAAATCCACGAGATTTGAAAAATCTGAAGTCTCACCCGTTAATTAATTGAGGTTAAAATTTTCTATTAGTAGGGATAAAATCGTTATCTTATTAATAATATTAAAAAATATAAAATTTATTACATTTTTTTCCCTTAAGTTTTAAAAACTAACATTTCACATTTCTTAAAGTTTTTTTATTTTGAAAAGTCATATTTTTCTTCAAAACTTTAGAATTTTTGTCTTTTTCTCCAGTCACTTTCTTCGATGATTTGGAAAGAACAACGATGAAGTCTCTTTGTTGAGGAAGAGATCTGGATCTCTTCCTTGACGAAGAGATCTGAAATCTCTTCGCCAAAATCTCGTTGAATCTCTTTGCCTCTAACAAAAAGATCTGTTCTAGATTTATTTATGTGCGTTAACCAATGATTTAAGGTAGAGATGAAAGGTCGTTGTCGTTAGAGATAGTGGTTAGAAAGATTAAAGAAAAAATTTAAAAAGAAAATGTGAGCTTTTAAAATTAGAAAACTTTATATAGGGATAAAATTGTTAATTTTTAAAGCTTGAGAAAGAAAATATAATAAATTTTATATTTTTAAAATATTATAAAGAATTTTGATGATAATTATATTATAAATAATAGGGGATATTAATTAAAATAGACACTAATTTTTTCGTTTAAACTTTTTTAGGTAAACTTACAGTGATTTTACTTTTTTAAGCAAATTTAATTTTGTTTTCAATTACATCATTATCGGCTAATTACATCACTTTCTCGGTTAATTATATCAAAATATTTTTTTTGATAACCTATGCACATTCTCTATTTGTTAGGTTATGATTTGAAGATTCAAAAACTTATTCGAAATGATTAATTTTTGTTATAATATAGATTGAAACGAAAAGATTAACATAAGTACAAAGAAGGGTGCGTGAGGGTGTGCACAGATGCATAAGAGTGCGTAAAAAATATGTAGGGTGCGTAGAGTGTGTAAAAGGTGCGGGTGCATAAAACTTATTTTAAAATACATATATATATATATATATAGGGGTGCGAAGACGGTGCGCGCCCTCTTCACACCTCTGTTTTATATATATTTATAAATAATAATATAATATAATATTTAAATTTTATTATTATTATTTATATATTATATTATATTATATTATATAACTCGTGCACCTTATATACTTTTAACTTATTTTACGTATCATTTACCCACTTTACGTACCATTTACCCATCTTATGTATCCTTTATGCATTCTACATATCTTACACACCCTTTACGTACTTTATGCACCATCTGCTTGCACTCATTATTCTCTTCGTTTATGTTTATTTTTTTGTTTTTATCTATATTTAAATAAAAATTTATCAATTTTTAAATATGTTTTAAATCTTTGAAACATGATTTACTGAATCTTCAAATAAGAACTTATTAAATCTTTAAAAAAATTATATCAAATTCAACCTAATTAGTTAAAAGTGACGTAAATAATAAAAAATAATGTAATTAGTTAAGTGAGTGTTCTTAAAATTATAATTAAATTTACTTATAAAAGTAAAATTACTGTATATTTATTTAAAAAATTTTAAACAAAAAAATTATTATCAATTTTTAATTAATATTCTTAAATGATATTTTAAATTTTTTTAATGATATGATGTGTTGTTAGAAATGCACTTTTGATGGGAAATAGTCCTTTTGGCCGTAATAAAATTAGTAACAGTGTAGGTTGGAAGAAGTGGGGGTGTGTTGCTGTTTGAGAGAGAAAATAAAATAAAATAAAATAGTGGACATCAAATCACAATTACAGTAAAGCATCACGGGTCCTATGATGGGTATAATCAATCCCTCTTAATTCCTACCATCGACTCCCTGTCCTTCCTTTATCCGCTCTTTGACCCTTTCTTTTGTTTTGACTTGTAGTTATTTCATTGACCTCTTTTACTTTTTTACTTTGTTCTATTTCATTTTTTTAACTTTAAAAAATTACCAGTGTTGGAATTTGAACACTCGGGGCCTACGTGGCAAAAATGAACCAGAATCCAACTCAATTATTATTACATGACGACCAGCATCAACCCGTTGGATAATACCAACTATATAATGTTTTTATACATTATTTATTTTATTATTTTATCTATATTTCATTAAAAACGAAAAAATAAAAAAATTATTCCTAAAGCAAGGACTGCTGACATATTTTTGGACCCACATTGGGTCACGCTGGTACTACGCTGACGGCGTTTACCGGCGGATAAACAGCCGGGTCCTCTCTGATGTGATGCCCCGGCTTCTGCAACAAGTCAGCTGTCACTCTCTTCACTCTCACAGCTCTCTATGATTCCGCCACGTGTTTCCACCTGCCTCGTTTACAAAAGGTTTTATTTATTATAAAATTTAATTGATTAATAATTAATTATCATTTACTTGAAAAAATGAGCTGAAGCGTTGCATGATTAGTGATCAGAGATCCGTCCGGCTCAAGGATCCGTGTTAGATACGCTGTGTTAATCTGAATTGTTGGGTTTTGAGCCAATACAGCCGTCAGATGAAGATCAGACGGCTGGGGATACTTATCAGATGTCCAACCACAGAGTAGAAGTAGTCCAATCCCGATATGAAAAGGTGGACCCCAGATGGCTTAATTGATAATTAAATTATTAATCCCAAAACACGAAAAAATAATAATAATAAACAAAAGCATATAAAGAGGATGCACGGACAGCTTTATACGACAAACCTGTTTATTGCTAAAGTGCTGCTGTTTGTTGCAGCGGAATCAGATTTTACAAGTTACAACTCCTGATCTTATTATTATTATTATTATTATCATAAATATTTATAAATATGACTTAATATAATATAAATAAAACTTATATATAATAAAATATATAAAATTAATATAATATAATAAATATATTATATAAAATAGTCTTAATTATAGATACAAATTAATATATTTTTTAAATAAAACAATTATATAATTAGGTTGTATATAAAAAATATTAATTTTTTAATGTAAATATGATATTTTCTAAAATAATAATATTTTAATTTTTTTTAAATTTATTATTTTAGTTTTTAAATTTTATATCATACAATACTTGATATATAATATAAAAAATTAAATTTTTGATATATGATTCGATTACTATTATTAATGTTATTTTTTGTAAGTATTATTATTATTATTATTATGCAGTGATTGGATTATTATTATTTTTGGCTTTTTTATTATTATTATTATTATTATTATTATGTCAAAATTATATCCTATAATATAATATATATATTATCAATATGAATTGATATATATTTTAACAAATATATAATATAATAATAATAATAATATATAATTTTAAAAATATTTATAATATTTATTATAATAATATATTAATTAATTTTTTAATATATATATATATATATTATATCATATAAAAAATTAAATTTTTAACTTACAATATATTACTGTTTCACTATCATAGGTAATATATGAGCAAAATAATTGAAAATTATTATGTTGATATTTAAACTCTACGCAATGACAACTCAATTAAGTAGGTCGATAATTGAATACATTATTAATAATTATTAATAAAATTATTACAAGAGGGACATGTGTAAGTACTTTTTTGTCCTTTGAGCAACTCATAATTGTCTAATAAATCATTGCTTCAATTTCATTCCTAATCAAGTATAGGGCGTTGGGGTGAAATAATTTGTTTATACTATAACCACTTCATTAGTTGTACAGATAATTGAATTAATTTATTAAGAGTGGGGTTTTCTTTTTTCAAATTACGAAAAAATATCATCTGAATTGGATTATCACTTTTTAAAAATTAAATAAATTATATTGAATAAAATAAATCTTGGATTGGTCGGATTATTACTTTTTTGGGACAAACCGATCATCACATCAAATTATTGAATCAAATAAGTTAAAAGTTTGAATTTAATATATTACCAATTAGTCAAAAAATATTTGAACTCATATTTTTTTATATATAAAAAATTATCTTTTATTACTCAAACTATCCTTAAAAGTTTATTAAGAATAGTGTTGATTGATTGTACCAATTACATGCACAAGCTAATAGGGGTAATTTAAATTTGTTATTTAATAATTATATAATTATTTTTAAATTTATCCATTTATTTATGCTATTGGTTTATAAAAAAATTATATATAAATCTTACTTTTGAATTATTAAGTTTTAAATTGAATTTTACAAAATATTTATTTAAAAATTAAAAAAAAAACATTTTTTAACTTCTAAAAATGTAATTTAGCGAATAATTAATTTGACATAAAATTAAGATTAATAGTTAATTTTGTATCAATATCCATAAAAGGGGTAATAATTTGCATCGAAAAGATAACAGAAATGACAGTAATGTGTAGTTATGAGAAAGAAGAGATAGAATGGGGTTTTCAACTCAACTCATTTAGAGTTATTGTATGACAGAATTATATATATTGCGCTTATATGTATGAAGATTGAAATTTATATTACACAAAATCAATTGATTTATGTTAAGGTCCAATTCACATACTTATATAATACCCCGGCTCAAATGTTAGCACTTAAGTTATTAGACTTGTCTTTTTGACTGGGTGCATTGTCATTTAACCTATATTATACAAAACCAATTTGTTTGTGTTAAGATCTAATCCACAACACTAATATATCACTCTCTTTTATTCTATTTATTAGATGTGAGAATTTTTAGTCTCCAACATTGTAATAGTAATTTGAGTAACAAAATATAATATCTCATATATAAGATAATATAAATTTAAATAATATATTAAGATTAAACTTTTGATTTATTTAATTCAATAGTTATTAGGTTAATCACTAGATTCGGGATTTATTTTATTCGATATGATTGACTTAATTTTGAAAGGGGTGATCAAATTTAAATAGGATTTCTTATTATTAAAAAAAAAAAAAACTCAATAGGAGTGTGTGGGGTTAAATCTAGTGTGGTTTGAATTTTTTTAAACCAAATGAAAAAGTACAATTTGATTTTATTTGAATTATGATTTGAATATATTAAAATTATTCACTAATAAATATATATTATCTAATAAAATTAATTAAATTATAGTTTTATAACATAATATAAATACGTAAAAAAAATGAAATATATACAATATATATATAAAGAAAATAACAAAAATAAATATAAAAAATAAATTATATTTTTGATTACTTATTAAAAATGTTATTAAATGTAGTTATATATATGTATTTTAAAAAATATAATCTATTATTTAATTTAATTTAAAAATTATCCAAATTATAATTTAAATTAAATTTTTTAAAACTGATCAATCTAAAGTAAAACATAATTGATAAGGGACACGATCCAATTTTATAGCTTTAATTGAATTATCCACGTGCTTGCAACTGAATTCAAATCAAAACAAACAATACAGAACAACATATTGTTTGAACGTAGCAAAAACGAGAGTGGTTTTAGCGTTTCACAGAAATTTAGCCCTACCCGTATCCACCCACCAACCAAACCAACCCTTGAAGCTCTCTTTTCACTGTTAATCACCACCAGGCTCTTACCCCACTCTCCCCCCACACCGCCTGTTTCTTAATTCGCACCATTAAATCCTGCAAAAGCTAAGGCAAGGCAAGATGTAGAATTGTGCCAAATTCGAATATGAAAGTCTATTCGAATTTGGTTTAGTTTGAACAAATGAAACTTGAGTTTAGATATAAACTCGATAAACTCTTTTAAGCTAGATCAATTTAAATAGAATTAAATTCAAATTCGAATATAATATTAAATCAAACTTAAATTGAATTCAATTTAATATTATATTGAACGAAAACAATCAAAATAACGTTATTTTAGTTAATTTAAATTGAACTTTTTTAGACATATAAGCTTAATAAATCGACCACCCTAAGCTCAAACTCATTTGAATTAAGCGTATTTTAGATTTATTCGGGTCAAGTAGAATCAATTTTAAGGTAAAATTAAATATAATTTGATATACACAATTTTTAATTTTGATTGATTTGATATTATTTTATTTTTAATTTAAAAATTCTTAATTATATGATAAAATATTATCTGAATCAATAAAATTATATGTATTCATTTATATTTATAAAAATTAAATAATTTATTGATAACGCAGCTTTTAATGATTAATTAAATTTTTTTTTATAATGTACAATTATATGGGCATATTGTAGGACTCTATTTTTTCACCACAAATAATGATACAAATTTTAATTCATTAGAGCTAATATTTCCAATAATTTGGCACATTTAATGCCTACAAATATTTATATGAGAGTGATCTCATTGACCCTCACGATTTATCTTAACAGAATCCGTTTACTTCTTTTTAACTTAATTACGCCTTTATGTTTTAACTGAGGCAAAGCACATTTTCCCACCCAAGGTTTATTGTATTTACCAACTAGCGTAATTAAGTATTAAAAATTTAAACTCCGTAAATTATTAAAATTAATAAAATCAATTAATTTAAAAAATAAAATCATTATTTAATTAATAATATATTAAAAATAAAATATTATTCATTTATCTATAGATTTAATAAACTAATAATTTTTCTCAAAATTAAGTTTTAAAATATTATATTTTCTCTTATAAATTTTTTTTCATATTCTTTTTTTTTTTCTTTGTTGGTGTTGTCTCCAATCAAGCCTGCTCTCCCTTTTTTTGATGTTATCTTCGAACAAAGACAAATCATCTTTATCCGAAGACAATGTCAAAAAAAAAGAAGAAAAAGGAAGAGCGAAAAAAGTTGATTGGGGACAATATCTGAAAAACGAGAGAAAAAATATAATATTTTAAAGTTTAATTTTAAAAGAAATTATTAATTTTTTAAATTTAAAAAGTAAATAAAATTGTATTATTTTTAATATATTACTAATTAGTTGGTAATTTTACTCCAAAACTAATTTATTTTGCTAATTTTGATAGTTTATGGGTGAGAATTTGAGTTTTTAATACTTAGTATAGTAAGGCAGTGCAACAAACCTTGGGTGGGAATATGTCTTTTCGCCTTTAACCGACAGTATATGACAGAATAATTAAAAAAAAAAAAATACTGTATTTACAATATTCATATTTTAATTATTTAAAAAAAACCTGTAGGCTGTGTACTACAGTGATAATGAGGCGCGTGAGATTAGAGTGGAGAGTTGTACGAAAGCAAGGATAGGTGTCAAAAAAAGGAAGACCTTTGGGAAACGGTAGTACGAATGACGGCCGATTGTGCTGATGAATAAAAAGATTCATTAAACATATAAGACATCTACTAACGTCGTTTCACCGCCGTTTACATCGGTCATTTCTCTATTTCTCTCTCCCCACTGCTACTTGCTTCTCTCTTCATAACGCCTATGCTCAGTACTATACCTTGCACCTCACGCTAACCGCCTGTTGTTTTAACATCTCTCTCGTCTCCTCTGCTCTCCTTCAAACTAACTCAATGCCAAAGCCATGACTCACTCCGAAGCTTTTCTTTTGGCCGATAACAACAGCGTCGTCATTTTCTCTTGAGATATGGAAGAATTTGTTCTAGAGATGAGGAAGAAAAGTTTGTTCTCGTTTTGTTGTTTAACGGCCGTGATTTTGCTTCTTTGTCAGTTTGCTTCCTCGCTCAACGATGAAGGTTGCAGTTCTTTTGCGTTTGGCTTGATTTGACTGCTTATAGATGAATATGTTTTGAATATCTCTGTTTGGCTGCTGAGAAAATGGCCAAAAAGTTAAAAAAAAATCACTACTGGATTGTTGATTTTTCTCTGGACAATTAGAATTCAGGTGCTTGAACTCATTTTAAGCTTCTGTTTATAGTCTTGGTTTTGAGTGCAGGGAAAGTTTTGATGGCGATGAAAGCGTCGTTTAGTAATGTAGCGAATGTGTTGTTGGACTGGGACGATGTGCACAACTCTGATTACTGTTCATGGCGTGGTGTTTTCTGTGACAATGCCACCTTGTCTGTTGCTTCTTTGTATGTTTGATCTTTTCTCTTAGTTATGTACTGAAATATGTAACTTTTTCTTCGTTTTCAACTAATTATTTTCTTGCCTTCTTTTTTCTAATAACCACAACTTGCAGGAATTTGTCTAGCTTGAATCTGGGTGGAGAGATTTCCCCTGCCATTGGAGATTTGAGTAACTTGCAATCTATGTAGGGTGTATTTTGAACGCTACAAACACAACTTACTGTCTGTTAAAAATTTTCCTCAGCAAGTAATTTTTCTTCGTTTTTGTTTGTGAAATATTGCAGAGACTTTCAAGGGAACAAACTAACGGGTCAAATTCCAGACGAGATTGGGGACTGTGCTTCCCTTGTTCATCTGTATGTAAACATCATGTCTTCTTTTATTATAAACTTGCTTTGTTTCATTAGTACTTCACATATATGTTGTTCACTGACATTTGGGCGTTTATTTTTGGTTGATTTCTATAATTCAGGGACTTATCTGATAACGGTCTCTATGGTGACATTCCATTTTCAATATCAAAGCTCAAGAATCTTGAGTATTTGTTAGTTTCATGTTTCAACTTCTGAATGGTTTCATTTTGCCGAATTTCCAGAGAGAAATGAGTCAAAATTCCCTTTACACAATGCAGGAATTTGAAGAACAATCAGCTCACTGGCCTTATTCCTTCAACATTGACCCAGATTCCTAATCTAAAGACCCTGTAAGTGGCTCTGTTAATTTTTTAATCCTTTCAATACTCTAGCCAAAGTTACTCATGCTACAAGATTTGACAAGTCCAAATAGAAAGCTTCTAATTCTTAAGTTTGTTATAATTGTCTTTGTTTGATATTGCTTACTTTTTGTCAGTTAATTATTTTATTTGCATTTTTTTTTTGGTGAATTAAGCGATCTTGCTCGAAACCAGCTTACGGGTGCGATACCAAGGGTAATTTATTGGAATGAAGTTCTGCAATACATGTGAGTTTTAAAAAATAACTTATTTTTAGTAATTAGAAAACATTATATTTTGCTATTTATCTTTTTAAACTTTACGTATACAACAGCGCCTAGTGGCTTTGTTTAATTTACTAGTAAGGTTAAACTGAAGAGTTAATATTTGCTTATTCACATTGTATAACTTGCGTCCACAGTGGGCTACGAGGCAATGCTTTGACTGGAACCCTGTCAGCCGACATGTGTCAATTGACCGGATTGTGGTACTTGTAAGTAGTCACGGTTTGTTGTTCTTTTTTTTTTCTTTGCATCGAATTGTTTTTAGCCTTCAAGTTCATTGGACCCGCCATGTTTTGTATCTTTCAGTGATGTGAGAGGCAATAACTTAACTGGCACGATTCCAGACAATATCGGGAACTGTACAAGCTTTGAGATACTGTATGCCATGTCTATATCCTATCTTACTGTTAGTCTGTTTTCTTTTGTCATATGAATATTAATTTTGTTGTATGCTGAGAATATCAGGGATATATCTTATAATCAGATAACTGGTGTGATACCATACAATATTGGCTTCCTGCAAGTGGCAACACTGTAAGTGTTCTAACTTTTGTATTAAGTTTTATTTCTCTTGGAAAATTTAGCTTAATAGTTGCACCGTGTGGCATATTGGATAGATTTGGTTAGTTTTAATCTGGTGTTTTTTGGTTAGGTCACTTCAAGGAAATAAGTTAACTGGGAAAATTCCAGAGGTGATTGGCTTGATGCAGGCTCTTGCTGTTCTGTGAGTATGCAGTGTTAAATAATTTATGATTTTTTTATTAGTTTATAGCCTGTTGTACTGAAAATAAAATCATATTGCTCTTTAACCCTTTTTTCAGGGACTTAAGTGAGAATGAGCTTGTTGGACCAATCCCACCCATACTAGGCAATTTGTCATATACTGGAAAACTGTTAGTTCATTTGTATTACACATATTTGTTGTTGTTGCTTCATTGATTTGTTCCTTCATAAGTTTGTTTGCTGTACCAGATATCTCCATGGCAACAAACTAACTGGACCAATCCCACCAGAGCTAGGCAATATGTCAAAGCTTAGTTACTTGTGAGCTCTCACTTTGTAAAATGGCCATATTACACATTTGTGGATATCCTCTTGCTAACTTCTTTTTGGTGTATTTTTGTTTTGGTAGGCAATTGCATGATAATCAACTTGTTGGGACAATTCCTGCTGAGCTTGGGAAGCTTGAGCAATTGTTTGAATTGTGAGTTGACATTGTTTTTCGTGTGTTGTGTATTTCTTAGTTCAACTAATCAGCCTGTGTATTATTGCCTAGGAATCTTGCAAATAATAACCTTGAAGGACCCATTCCACAGGATATAAGTTCCTGTACAGCGCTGAATCAATTGTAGGTTCTCTTTGACTTCTAACTTATTTTATTGTTTTCCATCTCTTTTCTGCATATTGATCAAGAATCTTGATCTAATTTACAGCAATGTGCATGGTAATCACTTAAGTGGGTCAATCCCATCAAGCTTCCGCAATCTGGAGAGTTTGACTTACCTGTATGTTATGATACCTTGGGTTTAAATATGTTGTTGCAGTATCAATGAAACATGTTAGATGACATTAATTTAGTGTTTGCAATTCTTGTGTTCAGAAACCTGTCAAAGAACAATTTCAAAGGCCATATACCTACTGAGCTAGGACGAATCATTAATCTTGATACATTGTAAGTTTCTTTTGCATCATGTACTTCTCTTGGTATGAAACCCCAATGCTAGAAGTCAGTTGTTCTCTTTATCTTCCAGGGATCTTTCTGGCAATAATTTCTCTGGACCAATTCCTGCTTCTATTGGCGAGCTGGAGCACCTTCTTTCCCTGTATGTCTTCTAGATATTTTGATGTATGTTTCCCATTTGTTCTTGGATGTGCAGTATGGCTAATTATGTTCTTTATTTGTGGAGAAACTTGAGCCGGAATCATTTTAGTGGACCATTGCCTGCTGAATTTGGAAATCTTAAAAGCATACAGATAATGTGAGTTGATCATTTTGAAAAAATCTGTAATTTTGGTGCATTTAATTGTCTTTGTGAATGTACTTTTTTCTGTTTGCTTGCAGTGATGTGTCATTCAACAATATCTCTGGTGTCATACCTGCTGAACTGGGCCAACTCCAAAATATCTTTTCTCTGTAAGATCTTAATCTGATTGCTTTCTAGCTGTGATGATATACTTTTTGATAAATATTTTAGATGTGGTGCTGCTGATGCCTCTTTTGGATAAAATTTCTTTTTAGGATATTGAACAACAACAACCTGCATGGAGAAATTCCGGACCAGCTAACCAGTTGTTTCAGTCTATCTAATCTGTGAGAGGATTTCTTGGCCTGGTTCTTTTGTTTTTCATCTAATTAATTTATTGTCTCACTGAAAATCATGTTCTTTCATTCCAGGAATGTGTCCTACAACAACTTATCTGGGATTATACCTCCAATCAGAAACTTTTCTAGATTTTCTCCTGATAGGTATGCAGGAAAAAATAGGTTACATGTCTATTTGGATTATGACTCCTATATTCATTGTTTGTATTTTTTGTGTAAGCTTCATGGGAAATCCACTATTATGTGGCAACTGGTTTGGATCAATCTGTGGTCCCTCAGTACGGAAGTCTAGGGGTATGAACTTTATTTTTCAACAACCTTATAGCATTAGTTTATTCTGTCCATAAACTTTTTAATATGAATGTTTTACAAATCAAGCACATTTTGCTTAATGATGTATTTGGCATTCCAGTTATTTTCTCCCGAGCTGCTGTTGTTTGTATGATATTGGGCTTCATCACCTTGTTAGCAATGGTTGCAGTAGCCGTATACAAATCTAACCAGCAAAAACAACAGTTCATTAAGGCTTCCAAAAAGTCTGTGCTGGGTATGTGCTGGCTGCTGTATTTTCTCAGATAGTTTATCTTTTTTTCCTGTTTCCTGAAAGTTGTTTAATTTTTGCATTCTCAGCTCCACCGAAGCTTGTGATTCTTCACATGGATATGGCTATTCACACCTTTGGTGATATAATGAGAAGCACTGATAATTTGAGTGAGAAGTTTATCATAGGATATGGTGCATCTAGCACGGTTTATAAATGTGTGCTTAAGAATTCCCGACCAATTGCAATTAAGCGACTTTACAATCAGTATCCTCACAACTTGAGAGAGTTTGAGACTGAACTGGAAACCATTGGCAGCATCAGACATAGAAATATTGTCAGCCTGCATGGTTATGCATTGTCTCAATGGGGAAATCTCCTCTTCTATGATTACATGGGAAATGGTTCTCTTTGGGATCTTCTGCATGGTTAGTTTATATAGCCCATGAATGGAATAAGTGATATTAATGTAATATGGGCATGGCCAAGTGATGCTTTTCTGCCTAGTTGAATTCTGTCCTTTCATTGTTTTACTTTATGCTTTATTTTTGCTGGCTTGTGTTTTATTTAATTTCTTTGGTTTTTTTGGTTGTGCATGCCAGGATCCTCAAAAAAAGTAAAACTTGATTGGGAAACTCGCCTGAAGATTGCAGTTGGTGCTGCCCAAGGACTTGCTTATCTTCATCATGATTGCAGCCCGCGAATTGTTCACAGGGATGTAAAGTCCTCAAATATCCTGTTGGACGAGAATTTTGAGGCACATCTCTCTGACTTTGGTATTGCCAAATGTATACCAACTGCAATGGCCCATGCTTCAACATATGTTTTGGGAACTATCGGCTACATAGACCCAGAGTATGCCCGTACCTCTCGTCTGAATGAAAAGTCAGATGTTTATAGCTTTGGTGTTGTGCTTCTTGAGATACTTACAGGGAAGAAGGCTGTTGATAATGAGTCTAACCTGCATCAGTTGGTAACCTTCTCCTGCAATTATATTGTTGTTTTCTAATATTATGCAACTTATAATATCAAGGAAAGTGTCAAATTCTGATCTAACTTAGTGTGTTGTATGTATATTTTATTTCTCAGATACTGTCGAAGGCTAATGACGATACAGTAATGGATGCTGTTGACCCAGAGGTTTCGATTACTTGCATGGATTTGAGCAATGTTAGAAAGACGTTCCAACTTGCTCTTCTCTGCACTAAGCGCAACCCTTTAGACCGACCAACAATGCAGGAGGTTGCTAGGGTTTTAGTCTCCCTTCTGCCAGCTCCAAGCACCAAGTCCACTTTGGCTACAAAATCAGTAGACTATGCCAAATTCATGATCGACAAAGGACAGCTGCGGCAACAACTTCAGCAACAGCAAGTTCAGCGGGGAAACAATACATCTGATGCTCAGTGGTTTGTTCGATTTGGAGAAGTTATATCTAAGAATACCCTTTAAATTACAGGTACCTTTTGTTCATCTGACACGATATCCCGGAAGTCTGGTTAATATGGTGTCATTTCCTTTCAATAGAAAATGTATATGGCCCCCTATCAGGAAATTTTGTACATTTTGGATTGACTAGTTTAGAAAAGTATTCAAATGCCTAAAACTTTGAAATTGTTGGCTTTGGCGGACTTCTATTCTAGTAGGAGCAAGCTCTAGATATTGGTATCGGCGTCTATGTTTTGATCTTGTCTTTAGGCACAAACGTAATAGCTTTGTAAATTAATCAAATCTTTCGGCATGCTTTGGCGTATTCTCTATTTGGATTACTTGATGCTTCAATGATCAGGAAGGTAGTTCATATAATTTTTACGTGGGTTTGATGATCGGTCTTGCAAAATTGTTTTGTTAGATTAGTTAGAAAGTTTAATTTTGAAATGTTGTAGAGGGATTTGAATCTTGCGCTCTCGCTTCTTTGACGTGCCGCAAGGAAGTTTATATTAACGTGGAAAGAAAACTTGTAGGCCAATTGCATGAAAGAAACCAGTAGGTCGATTACCTGAAAAGGTTTAAGTGAGCAGCACTTCATGCGTCTAATCTCTTTCTCGTTTCTTTATGAGAATTGTTATGTGCATGGTTTTGTGCGTAATTAAATAGTCAAAAATTAAAATTAATTATATAATGATATATTATTATTATTATTATTATTATATATTAGTTTAATAATTATACAGAGTTTTATTATCTTTATGCAAGAAAAGAACACCTATAAGGCATTTTTACGTGTCTAGTGGGATTTTAGTTTTCTTTTCGTGCCCAAAATGTATTGAGAATTTGCTGTGCAACGACAACAGGAATATAGTCAGACTCCCTCTAATTAATTTATATAACATGATATGCTTGTGTCAGATTACATGATTTTAGAGTGAAAGAAAATGCATACCGCTGTCTTTTTTTTTTTTTTCCAAACTGAGACCTCATCTATATTAATTATATGGATTTACTCAAACTCACAATCACTGTATTAAGTAAATCAAAATTTTATAAATATAATAACGATTTGAATTCAAATCTTTTCTATTTTAATATTTTACTATTTTTATTAACTTTTAAGTTATTTCAATTTATATATATAATTTTATTCATGTGTTTGGACTAGTTGATGTAAATTTTGTTTCAACAGGGGTGGGTTAATGTTGTGGAAGCTGCAGGCAGAGTGCAAAGGAGTTAGGTTTATAATTTTAAGAGGGTGAAAAGATTTTATTCAATTGTTATAATCACTGGTTTAAAGGGCTTTTGTCATCAAGGGTTGCACAGGATCTGAGCGCAATGTCTGCAGGATTTCTGCTGCAGGGAAACATGTTCACGAGTCATTAAAATTGCTCTGACCATTCTGGCAGCTCTGATTTCAGTATTATAGTTCAGTAGGGTTTTAAGTATGTCTCCAATTATACACTTTTTAGCATTTGCTTTAATTATTATTATTATTTTTTATCTGGAGACACCGCCCACATTAATTAGATAGATAAGTTCAAGATATACTAATTAAACGGCCAAAGGACTATTTTCCCCTAAGGTATGCTGTAATCTCAAGTTTTCATCTTTGATAATATCAAATACTCACTTATGAATAATTAAAATTAACAGAATCCTAACTCCTAAAAATATTTTCTCTTTTTTACCCTCTAACCCCTAAAAATTAATCATTTTCCCCTATGTCAAGTTTTGAAAAATAATATTTCCCCCTTTAGGGTTTAGTTTTCAATCTTCGACACCAAATCCGACTCCATCGCCAACGACGAAGCTTTCCAGAGGCATCACTATGCTCCGACGGTCTCCCTTGCCTCCTCTGGAGCGACAGTCGGCTGAGATCTGATCTGAAAAGAAGAAAAGCTTCCAAATTTGGTGTCGGAGATTGAAAACTAAACCCTAAGGGGGGGAGGAGAATGCTATTTTTCAAAACTTGGCCTAAAGGGAAATGGTTAGTTTTTAGGGGTTAGGAGGCGAAAAATAGATAAAATTTTAATTTATTTTTAATATTATAAATAAAATGACGATTTTACCCTTACCACCGTTAATTTTAACTGTTCATGAGTGGATATTTAGTATTATCAAAGATAAAATATGAAAACTTGAGATTGCAGCATATCTTGGGTGGGAAATAGTCGTTTGGCCTAATTAAACCCATAACTATCGTATCAAATCAAATTTTAAAAAACATGACAAAAACTTGAATTTAAATATTTTTTCTGAAAGTTTTAATATTTCACTAATTTTATTATTATTTTCTTTTAGCAAACCCCTACAACTTTTTCCCTCAAATCCTAAACTCTAAAGCCTTTGCATTTGATATCTTGCTAAATAAATCATTTAATAAAATTAATACGTAAAACTTCCATCTGACCGAGCTACAAAGATCAAATAAAACTAACATGTAACTAAAATTCAAATTTTAGATTCAAATAATATGTAAAAATGAGTCAAAATAATGACACAGCCAATCAATCCTATGGTTATAAACTTATAATCTGAAAATCCAATTGTCTATGCCAACAAGCTGAACTATAATTTTGAAGAAATGCTATACATTGTTTTTTTCATGCATAAGAACAATAAAATTATGTGCATACATTTTTGAATACACAAATGGGTTAACAAATTTGTGTTATTATGTAATTAGGTATCTGTGTACCCATTTATGTATTCAAAAGTGTATAAACATAGTATTACTCCGTAAGAAAATGTACAAAACCAAAAAAAAAAAAAAGCAACGGTTATGTGCAGCTATTTGCTATGATTTTTAGGGTCCAAAGGGTATCAAAACTCACCTGAAATGACCAACTCATTTCTCAAAAGCCTTTTTCAAGTAACTCAATGTATATCCAAGTTCCTGCGACAAGAATCATTCGCAATCCAATTCAAAAACATACAAATGGAAATTGAAAACAAATAACCCTGTAATGGCACTGGAAGCAAGTGTCAAATTTTATTAGAGTCACCGGTTTCAAATAATAGTGTCATTGTCATCACTAGAGATGGTAATCAGGCCCATGAAACCAGGTCTTTAGCCAGCCTCTCCCTAAAAGATGGGAAAGAGGATGGAGACAAGAAAGACTAAATCCCTACAATCGAAAAATATATTCCCATCCCGTAAAGTCCCCTCCCTAATTTATCCCCTCTCCTATATATTTCTTAAACTTGTATATATTAAATTACCCTTAAAACTTTTAAATTATCACAAATGTCTTGATTTTATTATATTTCCTAGCAGGAATAGAGAGAGAAAAGTGTGGAAAATTTTTCAGTGAAAATGGGGAGGGGAAGGGGAGAGAAATTCGTCCCGCAGGGAGGGGATGGGGATTTTCCGTCATCCCTGTATTGTGACAAGACAAGAAAAGGTTTTTCTTGTAGAAACGGAGATTAAGGTATTTGCTTCTATCCTGGCCTATTGTCATCTCTAGTCATCATTATAACTGAACAAAGATCAATGGCATTACTACTTCAGAAATTGCATTACCTGTTTATGTTGTATCGTGCTCCACCTTCAGTAATCCCTTTTTCAGTTGATTCACTCCCACATTGGTACTGGTTAAAACCAAACCTCGGAGAATTTTTCTTGACTGCTTTTAGCATCTACAAATTTAAGAGTATTATTATTCCAAAAGGAGGACGAGTCTTGAATTATTATTATTGCAAAGGGAAGAATAGTATTAAATTAATGTCTAACTTGTATTAACATACTGTAGAATACAATTTTTGGTCTGTGATCAACTATGGAACTTTTTGCCCAGTATATCAATAAATTTAAGGAACCATACTACTATACCTCATGTTCCAGATGGAAGGAGCTTTGTGTGTTCTCTTTTAACTCCTGTATTCGATCAATCAAATCACTTGTCTATCAATAAGAATACGGAGTACAAATCTTGTAAATAAACAGGAGCTATACAAGTAAAAGCTTGGAGGAACTAACCTTTGAAGGAGGAGGCAATTTTGACTGGGGTTTTATGTTAGTGTCAACTGATGCCAGGGAGAGCTGATATCAAGTCAAAAGAGAGAGTCATGAAAAGAAAATTCACGCAACAAATTTGAAGTTTATAGATTGCAGAGAGTAATCCAATTCGAAAATAATTATCTCAGTCATATCCTACCTTATTAAATAGTTCGATTGGTGGCATATTCAAAAATGTTTTATCCACAGGGGGATCAAATTCCTGCAAGGAAATAAGATCAATTTACTTAAGAAAAGTGCACCAGATAGCATTTGATGACATAAAATTTTGAATAGAGGATCATTTAAATTATCATTTGAACTTTGCATTCCTGTTTGATTTTCCTAAAGACACTAAGATCTCCTTCACTTAAATGTCAGGCAACAACAGGCCTCCACATATGAATATTTTAAAAATTTCTCAACAATTAGGACCAAATATAAAATTTTACAGCACCTGCTTATTGTAAGGTTGAGATTTAATTTGTTGTGTTACTTCAAATTTCTCTTCCTTTAGGGAATTGACAGGGCTCAGTCTGCAATAGTGGCACAACAATGTTAGAAAGCAATCATAATCATCAGAACACTACTTTAACTGTTGGTTTGTATAAAAAAGAAAACTGACAGAAAGGGATGGAAAACTATGATAATGGTCAAGTAACATGGTTTTCCCTTGCATTATGAAAAGGATATTGATGGAATGGAAAGCAACAATTAAAATATAAATTGATAATTAACCATTTTCTTGCTTATTACAAGGAAAGTCTACATTCTTTACCAGATACAATATTCCCAATAACTGAGAAAGCTTAAAACCACAAGAAAAGGAGAACAGAAGACACCTAATGACAACATATATATTATATGGTGTAAATGGATCATTGCATGTTTAATCGAAATTAGCATAAGCTAAAATAGAAGACACCATTACCTTTCAGAGTATTTGTTTTCATTTTGTGAGACAGAATTATAATTACTCCTGTTCACTACCTGTAATGGGGAGATCATTAGCTTACAACAAAATCAGAGACATATTATGATTGCACTACAATAAAAGTAGCTGAGAACAAAAAGAATAAGTTTAAGAATATCATATCAATATAATGATCTATAAAGCACCCTTTTGAGGACCTACATTGCTATGTGCATGTTGCCTAGCCCTCTCAGATGTTCTCAGCTGAAACTCCTACAAAGAAGGGAAACAAAATATAAACCACAAGCATGCATTAAATCTGTTTCACTAAGATCTATTTAAAGAAATGGCCTAGAAATTACTTGACACTCAGTCAGTGGTAGTGTGCTCTTTTTGGTGAGGGGCAATGCAGGAGATTCAAAAATCTGTAAAGCCCAAAAGAAATCATCAGAAGAGATCATACATTGCAACATAACTTTACAATCTAGTTCTGAAAAAAACATGATTCCTATGAAATTCAAAAAGTTTAATCTATATTAACTCAAAGTACCCACTTTTCTGTTCAAGGGGCGTGCTTTAAAAGTACAATTATTTGATTTTACATGTTCAGTCGACTCTGCATTAACCTTGAACCTGAAATTCAGGAAGCAAAATGGCAAAGAGCTCATCAAACAAATCTTGATGTAGGAGAAGACATTTAAAAAAAAAAAATCCAGTCAGTGTATGTTACCTATGTCTTTGTGCTCTATTTGCAGTTTTCAAATTGGGTTCTCTAGGAATAGTAACTTTTGATCTAGCATGCACTGAACTAACCCCAAGGAGTCCAGCCTGCAAACCAATCAAAATTTGTTTGATCCAAAGAACTCTATTGATAACACTGAAATGTACTACATGATCAAAAGGGTCGGCAAACAATTATAATGTATCAATTATACGCCATATCCTTTACTTCCTGAACGCTAAAGCTTACCTCGTTAGAAACCTTGTGTAAGAAAGGAGTTTGATGCTTCAGATGAGAAACCTACTTCGTCAATTAAAAAAGCAGTCTTCAGAGCTTCTGTCAGAGCTGACTATAATAACTAAGTATAAACATTACTGTCTAGTAAAATGCGCACTTCATATATGGGCAGTTGCTTAAACTTAAACCTTTAAGAAAGCAAAATACAAGCAAGATGAACAGAGCACTGGGTACCAAGCAGAGATTAGAAGCAGAACAACAAAATACTGCTGGAAAATCAGGACAATGCATAACCAAAAGTAAGAAAAATAAGTTACAAAATGTATTTTCTAATTCTTGGAATTCTAAATCTCTTAAGTCTTATCAAGCCTAATGAGTGCTTGATATATCAATCTTAAGTCACATAATGCAAAAATAAACTCAGTTCATGGATGCAGTTTAATTCAACATTTTCATAACCAAACTCCTGAATTCAAGAACTGTATAAGCAATTGAAAATTGCTGAGATATTGAATATGAAATTTTAGCACCTTGCATAAGTAACCAACATCCAGCTTTTGTCTCTTGGTAGCCAGGTTCTCGATGAAAGAAGAATTTTGTGAGCACTTGTCCATTTTTCTGTACAAATTTAAAAAACCCATAAAATTAATAATGAGTAAAGAAATATGACAAGGATGCCATATAATAGAAAAGGCCAAAAGAATTCCTTAAAACAGTTCTACCAAACTTCATGTATATTACATAAGCCCATAGAAAACACCCCTACACTTTTTCTTCTGATAGACTAAAATAATTAATGTTTAATAATTCCAAATTAGTTCCAATAAATAAGTAATACACTTTTCAAAATCTTGAGTGAAAACTGATAATGCAGAGAAATGGTGTGAAGCGTGTTACTGTCATATACCATAAGGAAAAAAAAAATTGCAGAGAAATACTAAGCACCTTCTTAAAATATCCTGCGAATTAACTTCTTGAGGTTGACTGTGCTTTGCCAAATAACTTGCTGTGGGTTTCATTAAAGTTGAACTCCTTGATAGAGACGACTTGACCACAGACTTGGTTTTGAATTTCGGAATATCTTGGTGAATGTCATTACAGAAATCCAGTCCTGAAAAAAATGATAGACAAAAAGATTAGATATGGAGTAATAGTATGAAACTCCTATCTGGCTATATCACACATTTAGTAAAGATTAGGTAAATTTAATCTTTAGAACCCTTATTGAGAAACTGTTTGCATATGTTGATAGCCTTAGCTTAAGTTCATGAATATCAGGCATCAAAATGGTAGGCGAAATAAGAACCTCTATTATTATCACTTGAAGAAGCGTCAGAATTAGTACCTACAGAACTCATGTTTCTAGAATCACAATAGTCGCTTCCCATATCCTCAGGGATATGATATCTACACTTTGACTTGGAAATAAAAGCTGAAAATTTCATAAAAAACTAGAAAGTTAAATTAAGACCGATTAATCAACACGTAAATGAATAAAGAACAACAGTTCAATTAATCAACCAAAAGATAACACAACAAATGAAGTTATTAACATGCTTACGTGAAGGGGGGCAACCTGCAGCCGATTCGAACCAGCGTTCCGCTTCCATAGTATCTTCTGAAGTTTCTGGTTGAGAGAAATCAAAGTACTGAGCCGCATCAAATTCATAATCAATATCAAATACAAATTCTTCCACCTTAAACGCCTTCATTGTGTATACCTCCATTCCTTCATCCATTTCTATCATGCTAAGATTCTTTCACGCAAACAGCCATATTGTTTTTCAATTTTCAAATTTTTTTTTTTCAGATGATGAAATTGAAACCAAACCAAATGGCACCAACTAATTTCTCTCGCTACATATAAATTTTCGCGTAAACTGAGAACTACAGTTCCGGACACTAATACAAACAAACAAACGGCGACAGCTATACCGATTATCGAACTTCCTCCCTCTAAATTTTTTCAGAAAATGAGAGAGAAAGTTAAGACAACACGTGAATCAAAATTTCATCGGTATCGAATCTCTGAAAATTTCTCGGACTATGAAAAGGAAACTTCGATATTATTTTTAAATTATTTGGAACCCTAATATCCGCGCACACAAATTCAGAAACGACGTTATTTATATAAGTTTTAAAATAGCTTCAAACGGAACGGCGAGAATTTCGTTGCTCGCTAGGAGACATGAAAGGAAAGAACGAAGACAGAGCATGGAAATGTCCTTTTATAGAGTATAAGTTAAAAGAGAATGACCCGTACTTTTTTATTTTATTTTTGAATTTATGGGTTCCAATTTCTGTGCTATTTTAAATTAATTGATAAAAATCTTGTTATTTCTACATTTGGATGATTATGCCGATGAGAGGTCAATATCAAAAATTAAATATTTTATATTATATATTAAATATTATATTATATAATAATATTTTATAAAATAATATAATAAAAATTTTAATTAATATGTTGTTATGTTAAAAAATATTAAAAATTTAAAATTATTTATATACCCTTAAATTATATTTTTATTTTCTTAAATGTATCAATTTATATTAGTAATATATATTATATCGTAAAATACATATCATATCATATGATATGTTTATTGTATCGTATTAATTTAATATACTTTATGATATATATCATTTTTTATATATATTATATCATAAAATATGTATCATATATCATAAAATATTGATTACTATGATTATGTCTTGTTAGTTTTTGTTGGCAAGGGTTGATATTTTGTTTTTTGATTTTTTTATTTAATCAAATAAAAATGGATTAAAGCTTTAACATGGGTAAAAATTATGATATAAAATTTTGTTTTAATTAAAAAAATATGATCGAAATATTTCATACGAAACATGAATAATTTAAGAATTGATGTGAATAACGGTAACGTACAAAAATTCTAAATTAATCCTATTCCATAAATTTATTTATTAAAAAAAATATCTCAACATACAAATTATTTACGTCATCATATAAAATATTCACGTTAATATATTAAAATAATAATGGAAATAATAATAATAATAATAATAATAATAATTGTGAAAGACTAATCAGTAAAAGTGAACAAACTCCTCAAATTGGAATTAGAGTCTTTGGGTAGCTGACTTTTGGCTATAATTTTCACTTAAAATTGGTTGATCTTGGGTAAGTTTCAATTCTATTTTTGTGGAACCAACAAGTTTTGGATTTGGTTCAGAGCAAGGACGGAATCTTGTCCTTTTGTTTCAATTGTTTTCAGAATTGAGAACTAAATTTTCTTGTGTGATGATAGTGGCCCTGAATTATCTAGCTATGTTGAGCTCAGGGGTAATGTTGATGGCACTGAATTTTTTGGGATTGTAATGATTCTATTGCTTTTTAAGTCATTGAATGTCTAGTACATTCAAATTAAAATCATATTTAAATATATAAATTTTCATGAGTCAGGTTTTAATTCAATCTATTAAATCAATCTATCTAATCTAGTTATTGAAATAATGAATCAAACAAATTCGAATTTTACTTAAAATTGGTCAAAAGATTTATTCCCACCCAAGGTATAATAAAAATTTAAAGTGATTTTCACTAACTTTTAAAAACTTAAATACTCATTCATCCGTTAATTTTTATAGTTATAGTCAGAGGTAGGATTATCATTAAGAGATTTTTACTTAAATAAAGAAAAACTGACTTCTTTTTAACCCCTTTGTTTTAAAACTAACCATTTACACCCTCAAACTTTGAAACATTCATTTACACCTCAAACTTTGAATGAACAATCAACCCCTTAAACTTTGAAACATTATAATTACACCCTAAAAACTTCATTTCATCTTTCTAATGGTCGTTCTTTCCAATGTTCCTCTTTGACAACGTCTTTCCATTTGTGTGAGAAAATCTTACTATTTTGATTAGATTTTTTATGGTTTTCATATTGAAAAACCGCCATGGAGGGAAAAGAGATTCCACTAGAGAGGAACATTAGGAAGAACGGTTGTCGAAAAAATATAATAAAATTTTTAAGATATAAATACAATATTTCCAAGTTTGAATTATAGAAAAATGATTAGTTTTAAAAAGGGAGGAAGAAAAAAAATAACTTTTATTTGTTTAAATAAAATTTTTTAAATGATAATTTTATTTTTAATTATAATAATCAAAACTAATATATAAATAAATTTTTAAAAATTAATTAAAGTCAATCTAAATTTTTATTATCCCTTAAGTGGGGATAAGTCATTTGGCCTTTAAAATTCTACCAAAAATCAGCGGCTAATTATAAAGGGAGCGCTATCCCTTAAAAATCAGTGGCTTCGCCACTGACAGCACAAGACAAGACAAGCTATTCTGAATTATGCATGTTACCAGTTTTTTGAATTGAAGCAGAGAAAAGTAAAAACAGAAAGAGACAGACAAAATAGTAAACTGGCTTGTTATTGTTTGTCTGTTTCTCAGAAAATGATACATCTGTGTAGAAGGAGCGCCACTTTTGTCAAGGTTCAGATTTGCCAAATACTGCAAAAGACTGCATTTCGGCTTCTTCCTTTCGACTTCCATGCTCTTTGTTTGAATTTAAAACTGCATTCTCATCGAATCTTCTCGTTGTCCTCTTGTAAATGAAGGGCCACGGGTACGCTCCGGCTAATTCAAAATCTTGGAAAACTGATACAATAAGCGCCAACTGAGAAGACGATGAAGCTTCTTCACTCATAAGTACTAATTTGTTTCATGAAAATTTGAAAATTCATAATCCCATTTTATATTCAAAATGGATAAAAAATGAAAGCCGCAAGGGTACAACTTAATTATTAATTAAAATGATCTTAATTTGAGGAGGTCATATGCAAATAAATAATTCTCAAGACCCATTACAATAAAGTAAAATTTTATTTTTTATAATTATTTTTTATATCTCTAAATTTCACTCCATTATATAATTGCAGGGTGGTTTCAAATTGGCCATTTTGATGATGGTAGTGGATAAAGTAATTGATTATCATTAAGGGTATTTGGTTTCATGTAATGAAAATTACTTTGATAATCTATATTTTATTAATTATATTATCTTATTTGATTTGTCAGTAATACATTACAATAATTTTCTATAATCAATGGTGATATGATAGATAATAAAAGTGACACTTTCATCTTAGACATTAAAAATTATCAAGGTAATCTTAATTTTATTACGATTATATTCTTATTTATTAATTTTTTAAGATAAAAATAATTTTATTTTTAATTAATATGACAATTAATATAAAAATATATTTTAAAATAATTATACCCAATGACATTAATAATTTACTAGTTTTTTTATTATCTTTAACTAAATACAATAATTATTTACACTTATCAAATTTTATCAAACATAACAATTATTTATATTTAATTATCTTCTGAATAATTTATCTTTAAATTAATTTTTTAATTTTAATAATAAAATATTACTTAAATCAAATGTCTTCGTAATGTCATGAGAGACATCCTATTGTCATCCTATTATAATGTTAACGTAGGGATTCTATAATCAAACTATTAAAATTATTTATGTAATATTTATCCTACGACGTAATTAATTTATTATTAATAAAAAGATAACTATTTATCTTTTAATCAAATCTAGGTTTGTGCATATATATGTTTGATAAATGCTCTTAAATTAGTAAAATTATGAAGAGGGGATTAATGTATAAGTCACTCTAAAAACGTTTGTAGTATTGGTATTATTTTAATTAAGTAGAAAAATAATATGAGAAGACTATCATAGTATTGAAACCTACTATTTATTTTCTAACCGATTTCATACAAAAAAAAACGTATTATTGTATTTACCTCTATCAAACTATCTATATCAAAGATATGAGCCTCCATACAATTTAGTTCTTTTATTTGACTAAGCGACTCATCCATCTAACTGAGTCACTCCATATGACTCTCGATACAAGATAAGATTGTGTTAATAAAGCTCTAGATACTATCCTTTAAAGTATGATCATATATATCGACCTTTGGTGACAGGGGATTGAGAGGTAGGGACTTAATTGATGAGGGCTCATATATTAATATTATGTGAGATATTTAGTTACATTCTTATAACCAATTATGGATTGGTTAAAATTTTATGCATCTTTCCAAAATTTTAATTTTATTAATTTTCCTAAAAATTAAATATTGTAGTGTTTGGTATAATGAAGAGAAATAGACGAAAAATGAAATTACCTTAAAGAGCCGTTTGATTCTAGTTAATAAAAATTATTTTGATAATTTATCTTTTATTACATACATTATCTTATTTGATTTGTCAATAATAAAATATTACAGTAATATTTTATTACCAATAATAATATAACAAGTAATATAAATGGTAATCTAATCATCACCTTCACCTTAAATATTAAAATTTTACCAAGGTAATATTAATTTTATTATAATTATATTTTTATTTATTAATTTTTATGATTAAATAACTTCATTTTCAATTAATATAACAAGTAATACAAAAAATATTTTAGAATAATTATATCCAAAGACATTTAAATAAAATAATTTACTAGTATTCTTTTGTTATCTTTAACCAAATATAATAATTATTTATACCGATTTATTTTTAATACATTTTTTCATATATAATAATTATTTATATTTAATAATATTCTAAATAATCTATCTTTAAAGTAATTTTTTAATTTTAAAAATAAAATATTACTCAAATCAAATATCCTCTAGTAGTTTTGGAGCCGTCAAGCCATGGGCCATAACAATCACAATAATATATTAACCAATAATCATTCAATTATAATTGTTAAATTTTTTTAAAATAACAATAATTAAACTCACCACAACCACACCATTTTATTTTTCTCTTCTCTTGCTTTGCAACTCTCATCTTAATTTTTTTAAACAATGTGACGTCATAATATGTTTTTTATAGTGAAATAAAATGCATTTTTTCACCTTGGCCTAAAAATACTTTCCATGATGTCATAAATAACAAATACCAACTCAAAATCAAATTATGTTTTTAAAAAATATATTAACACCATAAAAGTAATTCAATAATTTCATTATCATGATATATTTGACAAATCTAACCTAGAAATTTAAAACATGATTGTTTAATTTCTTTTAAATTGTTTAAAATTTGTAGTCTACTCCATTTAATTTATTGAAACTCTATTTGTTATTGGTGTTGTCGGCTCTCAACTACTAAGACTCATTGTCTAAACCACTATCTAACTATAATTTGAGATCGTGTGGATGACTCAATAAATCAAGTAATTGACAAAATCATTTTTGTCAACAACTTATTTGATCTAAGTTATTGATGTGATCTCATATCATAGTTGAATAGATTATGATATAAAAGGGGTTTTCAAAGAGAGGGGGAGAGAGGGAGACCAACCAAGATACGAAAGAAGATGATGGTATTAGAGAGATGATCGATTGAGAGAGGCCAAACAAGATACGAAGAAGATGGTGGTATTAGAGAGAGGATCGATTGAGAGGTTGATAGAGTGGATGAGTTTTCGGAGAAAAGAGATAGTGGGAGTCAACCAGTGATTCAAGAAAAAAGAAAGCGAGGGTAAAGGAAAGAAACAATAAAGAGTTTATATATATATATATATGATTGTCACCATAAGCTAATTTTGGGTGATAAAATATAATCTATGACACCAAAAGTAGATAAGTGCTTTTAGACCAAACTAGGAGTGAAAAATATAATTTACTTAATAAAATAATAATTTTTTATATACTAATAATATATACAAATATGAGTGTAAAATTATAAATACACACGTGAATAAATAATTTTGAACTACACTTAACACATTTACATCTATATCTTTGTTTAGCACGTGTAATGTTACTCGATATAAAATCAAATTTGGTCATCAAATGGAGAGACCCTGTCCTTTACATCTTCCTTTTGTATGATTCAGGTAAAAAGGACATCCAGGCCCATGGGCCTACATGCTTTTGGGCTCAGCATCACATGGGGCCTTTCTTGATGTATTGAGCTTATAGTTAGTCTCTATTTTTGAAACAGATAATAGATTATTTTTTACCCAAGTTTTAACATATTTTTAAAAATATATTTATGATATTTAAAAAATTTAAACATTTACTTATAAATTATTAAACTTAATCAAAATTGCTAGTTATAAAATATAAAATCATTATTTTATTAATAATTTCCTCTATTTAATTTAGAAAAATAACAATTTCCTTTAAGGTTAAGTTTTGAAAAGTTTGGAAAACAAATCTGGCCAACTATTTGGCGAACAACAGCCTTCCTCTCCGACGTTTCTCTCTTTACAATGTTTTTTACCCCTCTTCGGCAGCCTCCTTGGTCATCTAGACAATGATCCATGTGGATTTGTCCATTCCATGTTTACTCATCACAGTGTTTTCTTTATAAAACAATAAAAAAGTATATGAGTATGTTGGAAGACTAGAACATATTATTCTATTAAAATATTAAATAAATTTCTGTCTTTAAGGGAAAAAGTATGTTGATTTGTCCATTCCATATTTACTCATCACAGTGTTTTCTTTTTTCTTTTTTAATAAATCCATCTAAAGAAAAATATAATGAAAAAGGAAAGAGATCTAAACACTGAATTAAAAAAATATAATCATTTTCCATTGATTATCTATATAAGGTGGAAAAATGAAGGAATAAAATAAATTGTGTAGACTGTGTAGTAGGTAGGTAAAAATATCATAGCAAAATAAAATTTGGATTGAATATTATCATAAATTACCCTTATGTGTGTATTTGGTTTGAATAATTTTTTATTAAAAAATAAAAAATTATTTGAAAGATTATTAAATATATAATATATTTGATAAAAATTGTTGGATATAAATAATTAGTATAATTAGTTGAATGTAATAAAAGAATACTAAAATATTATTTTACTTAAGAGCAAAAGACTTATTCCAACCCAAGGTTTAGTGAGAACTTCACTCACACCTGCTAACTTTTGAAAACTTAAATATCCACCCGTTTGTTAATATTTATTGTTACTGTTAGGGGTAAAAATATCATTAACAGATTTTATTTAAACTTATATTTTATAATTATCTTTAAGTTTTAAAATTTTATTTCTACCCCCTAACCTCATTTTTCAAGTTTGAACACCTACTTTTTCCCCCAATTCAAGGGTTTCAACCCCTCATATTTTTTACATATACAATCACTCTCTCAATTTTCTAAAAATTTTCAGTTTCACAAACCTTAGATCTTTATCTCCATCTGTTTCTCTCTGACGATTTCTATCCTATTGGTTGAGCCTTGGATCTTTGATGATGTCCTCCTTCTCGGTCTCTCTCCCCAGACTCTCCCTTCCCTCCTCGAACAACGAAGACTATTAATCTTTGTCATTGTGGAAGATTGTTTGTCTTTGTTAACTGAAGAGGGAAGGGAGAGGCTAGGAGGCTAAAGATCAAGGCTTGGCAAACAGAAGAGAAATTGTAAAAGAGAAATCAACGGAAATAGAGATCTTGGGTGAAATTGAAATTTTTCAAAAAGCTGAAAAGGCAGCTATATATGTGAAAATATGAGAAGCTAAAAACCTAGACTTGGTTGGAGGGGGGAGAGAAGTCAATTTTTAAACCTAAAAAATATGAAATTAAGAGACAGTAATAATATTTTAAAATTTAAGAATAATTCTAAAATATGAGTTTAAATAATTTTATCTTTAATAGTAATAGTCAAAATTAACGAATAAGTGAGTATTTAGATTTTAAAAAATTAGTAAGTATAAATTTGGGTTTTCACTAAACTTTGGGTGAAAATAAGTCTTTTGACTTTTTTTTAAATATCTTGATATAATTATTCTAAATTTTTTTTAAGATTATTTGTTATATTAATTAAAAATGAATATGTTTTTATTTTAAAAAATTAATAAAAAAATAATTATAATAAAATTAAAATTGAATTATAATATTAAAAATTATAAAAAAATCAATTTCAGATTATTAATTATATTGAAATTATCCTAATATTTTATTTTAATAAACTAAATAAAATAATGTCCTGAATACTTCTAGAGGCCACATGATAGTTACAAAATACAACTGTAGGGGTATTATAGTAAATTCATTTGGCGAGCATAGATCCAAGTAACCACGTCAATGTCTCCAAGCTCAATCTAATCTTCCCTCTCAAAGCGAACGGTCATAAACTAACAGACATTTTTCAAATAAGACAAAGTCGCCCTCTCTCGTAAATCTCATTTCATTTCCCAACAACTAACGCCCAATAGGTTTGGCCAAACCATTACCAAACTTTATCTATCTTCTTCCACCTCAAGCTTCCCCGGCTCACGCTTACGGACGGACCAAACGAGGCCTCAATTTTTGTCGGGTCTTCGTTCAAACCCATGACCGTGACCCGAACCAGTCCCACCGCTGAATCCGAACGCCCCAAGCCAACCACCCCTGCCACTGCCATGAGGCTCATTGTGCCGTTACAAGGTGTTGTTCAAGGCAGAGGAGGCCTGATTTTGGGCTCTCTAATACCTTGTGCTCTTTTTTACTTTCTTCAGTTTTATTTAAAACGCCACCGTTCTCCGAACCCTTCCTCGGATCCTCCGTCTCCGTCTACTTCGTCCTCCAACCTTGCGGAGCTAACCAGAACGTCTTCGCGGTCTAATTTGTCGTCACGTGGGTCTTTTGGTCCAGTTAGGGTTTCATCTCGGGCTAGCTCGATTGCTAAACCGGATGATTCTGCGTATTATATTGGGCTAAATAAGGTTCAGGAGGATCCGTACCATAGGACGAATAATCCGGGTGGGATTATTCAGCTTGGGTTGTCCGAGAGCAGTGTAAGTTTGTGCTCTACCTTTTTTTTTTTTTTAAAACTAAATTTATAGTTTAAATTTTCTTGACTTTATTTTCAAATTTCTTTCTCTGGTTTTAGTTGTGTTTAGATTTGATTGAGAAATGGGTCTCGGAGAACTTGACGGATTCTATATTGGGAACTGACAGTGGTGATTTGAGCATAAGTGGAATTGCTGCATACAAGCCGTTAGATGGAATGACGGAGATGAAAGTGGTAATGTAGATTGCTTTATTTGTTTATCCCCTTTTTTTCCCTTGGTCGACTACCACTTTTAGATAATAGTTTTGTTAGTTTTTGATGTGATTATCTGAGCTTTTATTCTTAGTAATTAGACTAAAAAGAAGAAGGTATGCCATGTGTATACGTATTTCTTTCATTGATGCTCATATTGCTAATATTAGTTTAGCAATTACTAATTGTAACTTGTGTTAATATCTGGGTTATAATGTTCTGATTGATGTAGTATGCTTTGTGCTGTTTGTTGTTTTCTTACCTCAATTAGAACCTATCTTATTGTGATTGTTCTGTATATGCAAAGAATATGAAATTTTTTTAATATAATGCCGTGAGTCTGTGGTGGTGTTTTTTTAATACCCTTTCTCTTTCAGGCTATGGCAAGTTTCATGTCTCGAGTTATCGGAAAAGCAGTTTCATTTGATCCCTCGCAAATATTATTAACTGCTGGTGCAACTCCTGCAATTGAGATACTAAGCTTTTGCTTGGCAGACCACGGAAATGCATTTCTTGTCCCTACGCCATATTATCCTGGGTAATTTTATACCTTGCACCAATATAACCAGGTTTACATATCAGTTAAGAACCTGAGTTAATTAGAAAACAATTTGCAGTTTTGACAGGGATATAAGATGGCGAACAGGAATAGAGCTAATTCCTGTTCATTGTCGGAGCACTGACAATTTCATTTTCAGTAAAACAGCACTTGATCAAGCATTCAATCAGGCAAGAAAACGGGGAGTGAAAGTACGTGCAATTCTCATCTGTAACCCTGCAAATCCTGTTGGCAATATACTTCCACGGGAGACTCTTTATGATCTTTTGGACTTTGCACGAGAGAAAAACATCCATATTATCTCTGATGAAATATATGGGGGGTCAATATTTGGAAGTGATGAGTTTGTGAGCATGGCAGAAATTCTTGATTCAGAAGAAGTTGACAAGAACAGGGTTCATATAATATATGGGCTGTCAAAAGACCTCTCTCTTCCTGGATTTAGGGTTGGAGTTATCTATTCCTATAATGACAGTGTTTTGTCTGCCGCTAAAAAGTTAACGAGATTTTCCTCCGTGTCTACCCTGACTCAGAGACTTTTAATTTCAATGCTTTCGGACACAAGATTCATTCAAGAATATTTTGAGACCAATAAAAGAAGGGTAAAGGAAATACGTGATTCATTTTTGGCTGGTTTAAAACAATTGGGAATCAGATGCTCAGAGAACAATGCTGGCTTATACTGTTGGGCTGATATGAGTGCACTAATCCCCTCTTACAGCGAGAAAGGAGAGCTTGAATTATGGGACAAGCTATTAAATATCGCTAAGATCAATGTTACTCCTGGGTCAGCTTGCCACTGCATAGAACCAGGATGGTTCCGTTGTTGTTTTGCCTCTTTATCTCAAGAGGATATTCCTGTAGTTATAGAGCGGATTCGAAAAGTTGCTGAAACTTGTAAATCCTTGAGTTGAAACAAGAAATTTCATATTTAAGCACATTGCCATGTTGAATTTTTGGGGTTTTAATGGACATGCAGTGTTCCACTTTGGACAAATTTTCAAATTTAGCTTTCTTACAAATTCTGTGGTGTTAAACATTCAGTTTGCATTCTGGATGATATAATTTATTTACATCCTCATTTGTTGGAAATAGAATTCTACAATGATTTAGAAGAGAGCTTAATAGAGGTCAAGGTTGCTGGGTGATTTTGAACCACAAGATGGGTTGCGCTTTACCTTGACAACAGTTTCAGAGAATTGGCACTCCTTCCTCTGAAGTCCTTTAAACATTTTGATACTGGTTCCAAAGATGGAGCATCCGGAAGCTCTCCTTGCAACCTCCTGTTATAGTTGCATTCAGGCAAGAGTAAAGTTGTTTGTATTTCTCTTGTGCTAAAATAACAGATAGTCCAAAATATGAATACCATTTCCATAATAGTATCCAAAGGGAAAGAAATGAAATATAATATTTTCTTTTTGTATATATTTTTTGAAACGGTTATGAATTTGTCCCAACAGTTGATAGATATTCTATAATTGACTGAACTAGAGATTAAATCCCATTCATATCAAACATGAGAGGAGGTCGACTTAAGTGTGGGGGGAAGTATTGGAATGGGTGTGGTACATGGTATGGAAAATATGAAATAAAAGGGGAGAAGCTATTGATAAGTGATAAACTATCCAGCTGTTTTACTGTGAAGACCAAGACCAAATGCAGTATTAACGACGGTGAAAAAGAAACAGGAGTTCGGTAGTTACCGTTGATAGATTCTGTTTTCTGATTTAAGCAGCTTCCCTTTGGTAGCTCCTCCTGCAACTCATCCTTATACTGCTGTTACTTTCATCGTCAAACTCCTTTAACCTCATTACTGGTTGGGTGATAGGGCCCGTGTTAGAGTATCCTACCTTTTCAAGAAAGCCAGCATTGGGTTGAAGTAATGGAAAGAGGCATTTCAAGGAAGAGACTGCAACAGGGCTCAATAAGCCAGTTGCATAGCTGCTTGTGCTACTGTTGGTTTCAGAATCTGGTGTGGAAGGGATGTCTAGTTCATCACTTAAATCATCACTCAAGGAAGATTTCTCCTCAGGAACAGCAGAAAAAACTGGTACTGTCGGTACAAGGCAGTTTGCTTTGAGGGAGCTGAGGTGAATGATCCATTTGTTTCAAAATCAGATGCCTGCATATCCAATTGAAACAGTCCTTTTTGTTCATCTTCACCATCATCTCCTCATCTTTGCCATTGTTGATAACATCATTGCCCTGGGAACATGCTGGGGATGATAGTAAAGTTTTGATTGATGGGAAAGTCATGATGATTTCTGGTAGGATCTGTGGTGGTGGGAACGTTGTAAGGGTTTCTGGTTGGACTGATAGCTCTGATCCCAGCGGAGATAGTAATGTAATGAGGTTTTCCTGTAGGATTTGTTACTCAGATTTCAGTGGTGGGTGTGATGAAGGGGTTAATGCTGTTCCAGGTGTTTCCTCCCAATTAAAGGGATGCGATGAGCTGGATGGGAGGTGATTGAACTGGACTAACCAAAGAAATCCCTTGTTTCCAGTCTCTTGTAGCTACACCTGTCATTTCTTCCCAGAGAAAAGGGACGGCCTCTGGTTGCCTGGCATAATTTCTCCTATAGCAACCCACTGTTTCATTCCGGGTCATTCTGGAATGAAAGCTGTGGTTACTTGAGCAAACATTACATGTCATATAATCTCTTTTGGTTCAACCATAAAGCAAGTAATTTGAGAACAATAAAATTATTTGTATATATTTTTTAGTGTATAATTAAAAACATCATTCGATTTGATGTTTTTGAATTAAAGATAAAATAATATTTAATCATGTGATAAATAATGTTTTAAAAAATGTATGTACATAATATTACTCATATAAGAATATAAAAATAATAACAACACTAATGAAAAAGATTGTTGAAAAAAACATGTCAATTTTGTAAATCAAACACAATAAATTGCATACTTAGAATTTGACAAATCTATTGTTAGATTGATTTGTAGCGATTGAAGCGTAGTTATTTATTTTTCATAACACAATTTGTTGTGTACGTTGTATGGATTATGTGAGAGAAGAAGAGTTTGCCATTTAGGAGGAAAAACTAAAATCTCTTCTGTATTTCTGGGTTTTGCATTCTTGGCATAATTAATCAGAAGGGAATACAGTTTTGGACTCTCTATATATATGTGTGTGTGTGTGTTCAACTGTCAAGCCAAAATAGCCCTTTAACTATCCATTAATAGTTAATGCAACAGGATCAAATCGATTTATCATTGGTGAACCCGAACCCAAACCCAATAAGGATTTGGCAAAATGTGAAAAATATAACGGCATTCCACCATCTCTTAACAATGTTTTGTTATTATTGGATACCAAAGAAGGGGCCTTGAGAGGAGACAAAAGAGAAACATTTACGAGAGAATTGTGTCCTAATCAGGCACCTAAGCCATGAGCTGTAAGAGTGAGGTTTCTCTTTGTAAAAGTTGTATTATATATTATTATTTGTTGGGGGATATAATTTAAAATTTAAAAGAAGCAAGCATGATCTAGCATAGAAAAGTTATAATATTGTAAAAGTTGTCTATTATTTATTATTTATTGGGGGTTGCTTCTTCCATTATGTCTCAAATAATATTATGTATAATATTCTGATTGCCCCTGAAAAGCTATTAGATTTTGTGTAATGAGATGATGGGACAAGTCTTTAATGAAATGAAATTCAATAGTTACCTTTGATTTCTTTTTCATCTTCTTAATAATCGATAGCATTTTTAAAGTGAAAAAATATATATAAAAATTAAAAATTAATACAAATTACAGGTAGTGTTAGATATGAATTCAACTGGGGCTGAACACTTTTTAATTTGAGTTTGATTTGAATTAAAATAACTCAGTTTGAGTTTAATTTAAATTTATAATTTAAATTTATAATTTAAATTTATAACTTAAATATGTGGATTAGATTCGTGATTTATTGACAAAACAATATTGTTTAACAATTTATTTAATATAATTCAAATTATTCAAATTGAGTCATGTATGAAGTTTGAATTAAACTGAACCATCTATTTAGCTCGTTAGTCAAACCAAATCAAACTCTTTCTAGCTCGAGTTTAGTTTGATTTTAAAATAAGTTGAATTTCTTAACTCAAACTTTGTTCATATTCGAATTAAATAAATTCAAACCGATCCAGCTCGATTCAACTCTAGCATTACATACAAGATGTGTTTCTAGCTCCCACATAACAACTAACTATATCCGTAAAATCATATGTATTCACTTTTGAGTACTCATTTAAAATATTTAGATAATATGTTATCATATGATTTTGTGATTTTAAATTAAAAGCAATACTATGTGTACACACTTTTGATACACAATTTGTATATACAAATGATATATCATTATGTGATTAGATATTGCTTTATCTTTAATTTAAAATCACTCAATCACATGATAATACATTATCTGTGTATATAAATTGTGTATAAAAAATGTATATGTATGGTTTTATTGTTAAATTATTTATAAAATAATACTCAATCATACGATGAGACATTATCTAATTATGCAATTGGATATAAACTCAAAATTAGGTACCTATAATATTGCTCTATCTACCTAGTTGGTGCCTAGTCTTAGTTATAAATGATTGTATACCTTAATTTAATAAGATTCCATCAAGTAAATTACAAATATAGTTTAGGTAGAAGTTAGGACCCTCTATCAGCAATTATTTTCTTATTTCTCTGAAATGGGTTTCAAATGAATAAAAAATAAAAAATATATGGATTTGCCATTCAAACTAACCAAATGAAATATAATTAGTATTATATATATATATATATATATATATATATATATATATATATATATATATATATTTACTTATATAATTATTTAATTAAATGATTTTAAAATAAAAAATAAATAATTTAATAATTTAATTATAAATTACCACATTAATTTATAAATATAAATTATACAATTTATTTATTCGAATAGTTTTATTTGTAAGTTATAATGTAACTCAATTTGGTGGTATGCTCCTGTTGAATAAGAATTAATAATCATAATAATGACACTAATTAATAAGAAAAGTTTAAAGTAATATTTTCGTATAAAGGCTGAATTTGAAGTATAATAATCAGAGTCATAATTACTAACTTAGGTAAATTAAAATTTTATAAACGTGTCAGAGGCTACCAATTTTGTTAATTTTTGGAGTCAAATATATAATTTAAATACATAAATAAACTAACCCTTAAGGTCAAATATATAATTTGAGTATATAGATAATATGTTATCATGTGATTGAATATTATTTTTAAAATCATCTAATCATATAATAACACATCATTATATATTTAAATTATATATATAAATATATATATATATATATATATATAATTTTATTGATTACATAATACCACATACACTTTAAAGTATGGAGCTATAAACAAAACCCTTTTAGATCCGGTAATTCTGAGTTCAATCTAAAACCAACCCAATAAAACTATTTGTGCATGTAATTACATAAATTTATATGCAAACCATAATATATTATCATATGATTAGAGACTTTTGAATTAAATTAAATAAAATAATATTCAATCAGACGATAATATATCATAATTTATACATAAATTTATGTTCATTATTTCTATTATTTCTATAGATAGTGTTACTCAAATCAAGCCTATGATAAAATTTCAGGAAATTAACAAAAGAAAAAGTAAAAGAGCGAAAAAGATCGATCGATCATCCGTCTCCTTCGCTGGAATGTTAACAATGGAAATTATTCAACAACCCATTTACGTTGGCACATTCAAACAAGGCCTTGGCCGTCATCTCCCTTTCGAATCTCCAAATATAGTTTAAACCCACCAGAAGCTCAGTAATGGCGGCTTCTGTCTTCTCTTTATTGGCAAAATAAAGAGTCTGCAAGAGAAGAACATTAGTTTTCGGCACCAAATTTTGCTGCTCAAAGCTTCTTTCACTTTGCCACTTTATCATATTATGTGCTAATGGCGACAGCCACGCCAAGATCCTACCTAAAGCGCTTCTCCATTCGCCGGCGAGCGCCGCATCACTCGCCGAGAAACCGACTCCCTTCAGTCGAGCCCTTAACGACGATCGTATGCTACTCGGAAGCATCGCATAAAGATCATCTCTTGCATCAACACCAACCAATTGTGGAGACTTGATCATCTTCTCCATTATGATGATCAAATTTGCATAGTGTAGAGCCAAAGCCGCGGCACCTAGCGTAGTTGGAGGAGCCTTTAATAATTTTGAATTTGACTCGAAGAACCCACGATTTGAATCTTCTTTTTCTTCAAGTTTTGAGCTTTTCAATGGCCCTGATACAAAGCTATTAGAGTTTTCGGTTGGATAAACAGCAGCTGAAGCTGAGAGACTTCGGGGAAGATAAGAAGGACAGCCATGGCTAATCCCAAATACAAGTTTGATTCTTGCTAAAACAGTGAAAACTGGTCTTGCAAGAATATTAACAACAGTGTCAAAGCTTCGATTCCATAAAGATCTCTCTTTTAGATACTTTACCTCCTGCTTTTGCCAGAGAATCTTTTGTTGAAGATCAATAATTTTCTCCTCTTTAATGGATGATTCATATTCGTTACACTGTAAAGCCTTTCTCAATCCATTTTCTAAAACTGTTAGCTCTTCCATTTCTTTATACAAAGTAGCTATAATCGCCGCATACCTCTCCATCTTCTTGCTCTTGGCTTCCATTTCTTTCTGATTCAAAACCCAACAAAGTGAGTCTTTGCCTGTGTTTGCGAAGCTTTCAAACAGCCGATCAAACGATTGAAGATTGGAATCTTCACACCGCTTGCTTAATCTCGACACAGATTTTGCCACGAGTCTGATATTTTCCGCCAATTCAGCGCAAGCTAGGCCCAGAAGAAACGACTCGTCGTTTGAGACAATCTTGCGGACTCCTTCAAGAGATATCGACTCATTGCGAAGATGAATGATGTTCTTGTCCGCCAGAGCTTTCCATAGATGGAGGATCTTCGACATGACTCCAGATATTTCAAAAGCCAAAACTCCAACGTTGGATTTCTTTGGAGATAGTTTTGGCTTGGGTGTTGAGGCCTTTACAGTATCAAAACCGCTCGATATTGCAGCTTTAACTCTTATTAGCCAAGTTTCAAGAGCCATATTAACTGCAATTCAAAGGAGGAAAGAAAAAGGAGATTAACAAAGATCTATAGAGAAATTAGAGAAGGAAAAAGGAAATGCGTAGGTGAGAAATAATTGAAGAGTGGTGTTTGCAGATAGATACGGAGATGAAAGAGAGAAACTTGTTGAAGATTATGCAGGTGGAGTCTCATGTGATGTTGAGAGCTCTAATAAGAAAAACTCAAGGGCACTCACAGAGGCTGAGAGAGAGAGAGAGAAAGGAAAGAAAATAAAATAAAATACATAAATTAAAGCTTTATTGAAGATGATTACACACACATGCAGTTCTAGAGCGTGAAGGATCATCTAGCTAAAAGTGAGATTTGTCTTCTCTAGTTTGAAATACAATCGCCGGCGGAGCGATTAAAGTTATTGTTTTTCTATTTATTATGCCAATAATATTATTCCCACAATTTTATAAAATAATATTATAATATAATAAAATATTATTTTATTTTTAATTTTAATTATCAAATTATACGACAATATATTTTTATTTATATATAAAATTATATATAAAAATTATGTATATAATATTTTTTTTTATTTTTATTTTTTAAACAAATGGTATATATGTATCAGTAAAAAAAACTTTTTTTCTCATATTTGGATGTCAAAAAAAATTATTAAAAAAAATTATATGTAATTTATATATATAAATAATAATATATTATTATATATTATTATATAATAATATATTATTATTTATATATAAAATTATAATTTTATTGTTTGATTAGATGTTGCCTTTTGTTTTTTTAACTTTGGGCCGAGGACAATGTCATAATTTGCATGTTCTTCTACATTTTTTATAGCATAGCCTTTGTGATAATTACTAAGTTTGTTTTGTGTGCATTATTTTATGAATTAAATTATAAATTATAAATAATAATGTGTGATTAAAAGATATAATTATTTATTAATAATTTATATTATAAACTAAATCAAATTTTATAAAGGACTTGTTTGTTTGATTAAAAAATATTTATTGCATCCAAGGTGAAACCTAAAGGCTAAAGGAGATTACTACTATTTGCATAGGAAAAAGAAAAAGGGAAAGAGACAATTAAAGAGTTCCATGTATTTAGTACTTATAAAATTAAAGGAGAAGGGCTATTTTTAACTTTTTTTTTTAATTGACAAAGCTTCGTCCCTAAATTTTAAAAACAAATATTTTCTTTTTATTTTTAATTTTTTTAATCAATTTTAGTTGAAAAGATATGTAAATATTTTTTTTGTATAAATTTAAATTTAAATTATAATTATATTATTTCTTTTGTCTTTCATTATTTATTTTTTAATTATTTTCTTAACTTAGTAAATATAAATTAACCAAAGATCAAGGTCAACAATAAAAGTATAGTCAATAACCTAATCAAAAAAGCTAAGATAGAGGATAAACTAGTAAGGGTAGAGTTAGTGTTGCATGATATGTGATAGGTCGATGACAGAATAAAGGAGGATAACAATGACCGTATTGATCTTGCCATTAGAGAAGCTTGGTGGATACAACATCAATTATTCGTGTTTTGACGCTTGTGCAAGTGGTAATAAGGTGCATAATTAGTAGTTGAGGTGATAATTGTGCGTAAGATTGATAGACAAAACCCCTTATAACCTTTTTTTCTTCTTTGAAAAATCAATCTTTTTTTTTGTTGTATTTACAATTTTCGACAAAACTCACATTGGAAAGTGATGACATTGCGACCTTAATATTTCATTTATTAGAATCAACATCAATGTACACAAATGCAACACATATCAACTTCTCTACCACATAAATTGGAAATTAAAGAATCCTTAGTCTCCTATCAATCCACTCTCTTAGTCTCCCTTGCCTTCCATAGCCATCATCACTTCTATCTGTGGCCAATCTAGTGATCTCATTCGTTGAAATTCTAATAAATTCGTTACGTGCCTTATTAAACTTGTATTTAAAAGACTTTTCAATTGATCAAAAAACTTTAATATCACGTCGCTTAAATGACATATAACTAATTCCTGTGTCAAAATACAAGTCTTTTATAATTCAAATGACATGTCACCTCTCACTCCTTCGAATTGCACCTTATTGCTACTCAACTTCTTTAAATATTTTTAATGTTAATGTATAGGTATAAAAAAATTTAATTGGTTATATTAATATTAAAACATCAAAAGTCAATTGCTATTATTTTTATCTTTTCAATATTTTAATTATAAAATTTAATGAAATTTATAAACAAAACTTGACGGAAGGCCGAGAAATGTTACCTTTAAAGTTCAAGGGTGGGAGTCTATCATTCAAGCAACAAATAAATGGAAAATAATCGATATTTTTAAAATTAAAAGGAAAAATTCAAATAAATAGGTGAATTTGTTAATTGAAAAAGTCTTATAAGTAATTTTTAGAAATTAACAAAATTGTTGAAATATTAAAATTTTCAGATAAAATATATGAGTTCAAACCTTTATTATGAAACCAAGACAAAAACAATGTGTAAGTAGACAATTTAATTGAAAAAAAAAACTCAATATAAAGTAATGAAATAGTGACAACTTCTCTACAAGACATTGAAAGAAGATAAGAAATATTGGATGGATTAATGGATCCCATTTTCCCACAAGCAAGTTGTGGGACTTTGTTGAAAGCTTTGTGGCCTCCAGCTGCAGGTGGTGGTGGTGGCGGTGAAAAGATTTTCATAAATTTGATGGATTTGACCAATAATAAAAACTAAACAGTGAACCTGGCGTTGCATCTAGGCCAGACCAAAACTATTGCTAGACAAAACTGTTTCAGCTTGCCTATTTTTAAATCAGCCACTCCTTCTTGTCCTATAACCCTACCCAATTCATCATATTGGTTTTTGTTATAATGGTGCATGCTCTTCGGCTAATGGATGCATACAATATCATATTTGAATTTGAGTCAAACTAAGCTCAAGTTCAAATTCGTCAAGCTCGTTTCAAAGTTGTTCAAATTCAATTTGTTTGAGAGGAGTCAAACTTAGATTTGACTCAAGTTCCAGTTCAGATCACGATTTGAGTTCTGCTCGTATTAAAATGATATCGTTTTGATATATATTAGTCGAAACGATGTGGTTTTAGTTGATTGTGCTAAAATTTTTCAAACTCGCGAGCTTATTGAGTTAAACACCCCAAAAACTCAAGTTTGAACTTGAATTTATTTAAGATGAGCTTATTTTAGACTTATTTAAGCCAAACTTGAATAAACTCAGCTAAAATTCAACCATACTCAATGTACAACTTTTTGTTTTAAAAATGGTATGTTTGAGGATCCAAAGAAAAATTTTATAAATTTATTAGCATTCAATAATTATATTAATAACTAATTTTCAAAACCCACAAATTAAAATTCAATAAAACTGTGTATAAAAAAAATGATATGTCATTATATGATTAAATATCATATTATTTTTAATTTTTAATTATCTAATTATATAATAACATATTATTATTTATACATAAAATTATATATATAATATTACTCGTTAAAATTAGTTTAATGTGACAATCTTTGTGAAATACAATCAACCGTAAGCATCCACAAAACACAAAAAGTGACCATTAGATCAACATGTCAATTGAGCCATAATTTTACTTTTAACTTTTAAAAAATGAGGAAGAAGAAACAAAAATGAAGAGACTAGTGTGATTATCACACTACAT
This sequence comes from Mangifera indica, assembly GCF_011075055.1. Taxonomy (NCBI): domain Eukaryota; kingdom Viridiplantae; phylum Streptophyta; class Magnoliopsida; order Sapindales; family Anacardiaceae; genus Mangifera; species Mangifera indica. Next base: position 2,984,984 of record NC_058151.1, read on the forward strand.
TGCAACTTTCTTTGACTAGGGAATTCTGATTTCAGCAAAAATCTTTCAGAAGTCATGCTGTTGCCATTTCTATAGCTACAATGGAAGAAATAGGTACAATCCTCTATTTTTTACAACTCCATCGGATTAGGTTTGACCAAAAAATATACATAATAGCTTCCACTGAACGATCATCTCCTATGTCGTTTGCCCAGTTTCCATCTTTAAATGTTCCTATTCATAAAAATTTAAAAGGTTTGAACAACAATTCATAATGTTAAATTGCCCTTTTTTTTTTTAAATAGTATAAAGTTCATTTAATAGTAATATTAAACATTAGTAAAATTCGTAAAATATTAGAACTTTTAAAGAAAAAATTTGAATTCAAACCTCTACCATTTAAGTCTCTACCACTATCACAACTTTACAACTCACTAACTCCATTGTGTATTTCAAATTTTTATCATCATCATTATCATGAATAAGGGGCATGGGGCCTTAGTGCTCAAAAACAAAAAAAGAGAGGAAGTTGACTACCAATTTGGATCAAATTTTGACTAAATTGGGACACTAAGTGGATGATGATGATGATGATGCTACATTACTTACATAGAAAAATATGGAGGCCACTCAATTAATTCAGAAAATAAATAATAGAAGTAAGATGATTTATTTAAATTTGGATGGTTGAAGTTGAAGTATAAAGAAAATGAGGTCAGTCAACTTTACTCATTGACTTTCACATGGATAGTGGAATTGGGCTGTTGAAATTTTTGACTCTGGGGTCATCAATATTTATCATGAAACTATATATATATATAGTTTAATTTAAATTTTCCATGCCATGGATGGATGATGATCTTTCTTTTTTTTTTTTCTTTCTTCTTTTGGTGGGTTTGCCTTTGTTTTGGGCAGCAATAGAAGCACATGGCTGTTTAATTGTCGGTAAATGAAGTACATCTCCATATGCCTTGATAAATGTGCTTCCCTCTCTCCTTACTTCTTCCTCTAAACTCATCATCTTTCTCTTTTATCCGGTTTCCATTTTTCATTTCTTTATCGATCAAATTATATGTACACGTTTTCCGACAGGACACTCAGGGAAGAGATCAGTGGGGAGATAAAACATGGCCGACACTGCAAATTTTGTCGTTTCTAGTGACAAAAAACAATTTTAAGGAAAAAATCACATTTTTCAAATTTTAAATAAAAAAATTTATTAGATTTTTAAATTTAAAAAAATAAAAAATATGATAAATTTTTAAGTTTTTAATTTTTTAATTAAATAATATTTTTATTTTTAATTTTACTAATAAATTTTTAAATATGATATGATATAAATAATCGTTATTTTATAGTTAAATTAATTACATCAAACAAATAAAATTTCAGATTTAATGATTAATCTTACAATTATTATGTTAGATTAGTTAAAAATTTAATTTCAAAATATTGTTAAAAGAGATTTTAACTATTACTGTTATGTTCAAAATGATTCTTGTTTACTATTTAAACTACTATTTGAAGACAATATGTTTTGTTATGTTATAAATTATCCATCAGAGTTATTTGTTCACTATGGGATAAGCTTTGGAATATATGTATTTTCTATGATATCATATAATAATTTGCATGTTGTTCTATGAGAGGATTATTGTATACATTGGTTAATCTATAGTGGAAAATTTGTTATTGGCCGGAAGCACAGGGATTTGCAGTGTTGTAAGGAACACAAGATTATATTATAAGAAGGGTTAGTGTCTGTGTATGATATATATGTATATGATAATATTATATATATAATTTTTACATATAAATAATAATATATTATTATATAATTTGATATAATTTTATTTTTTATTTTTAATTATTTAATTATAAAATAATATATTATTATTTTAAAAAAAATGTGGAATACAAGTGCAGTGCCTGGTTGTTAATTTCTATGGAGAGCAAGTTCTTCAAGACGCGATTCTCGGGAAAGGGAGCCTCCCAATGGGAGCATTGACTATGTTGACTTGCTAAAAAATGGACACTTGACAGGCTTGAATGGCTGTGACCAACATGCCTAGATCCATCGATATATACACTTGATCTAAATGGGATTTTGTTCTCGTTGTTCTTGTCAAAGAAAAAATATATATACACATATATACGTCCTCTAATGGTTAAAAATTTAAATATTTATTTATAAATAAATATTTATTAAAAATTTTAATTTCAATTAATATTAAATTTATTATTTATTAAAATATTTAAAAAATTAAAATTTTATCATTTTTTTAAGTTTAAAAATCTTATTTTTTATTTTTAATTTAAAATTTGAAAAGTGATAATTTTTTTTTTCAATAAAACTTTACTTTCTCCAATCATTAGCCATTTTCTCTTTTACTTTATCTTTTTCTCCTGATTTTTTTATTTTTTTTATCATCTTTATTTGAAACAAAGATGAACGATTTTCATATGAAACCAAATTATGCTAAAATTAGATTGAGATTAAAAGAAGGAAGAAGATGAGGCTCATGACATGTCGTTTTGGAGTAATGCAACGTACCACTGAACCATAACCAAGAAGATACTTAGATTTACCACCGACCAACTTGGTCAATTGACCTGCTGCTATTACTTAAATAATTAACCCATTAATTCGCCGTATTTGGAAGGGAAAGTAGGTAACTAAATCAATAAATAATAAGTTGTTTTACTTCTAGAAATATTTTAATAATAATATTAAAAAATATATAATTTTATCTTATTCTCTATTTTAAAAATTAATAACTTCATCTTTATCTAACTTTTTCAATTTTGAAAAATGATTTTCCCTCTCCTCTTAAGTTTTTTTTCCTCTCAAACCACTATTTCTAACGATGACGACCCTTAAATAGCTCTCTCTCTCTTTCTGTCGATAGATGAAGAGACGTCAATGAGTAATCATACAAAGAATAAAAAAAAAAATTTGAAAAAATTTATAAAGAATAGCAATGATATAATAAAATTATTTGTATATTTTACGTGAGTTATGTAAAGTAGTACATAATGGGAGGGTAACGAGGTTAGAAAATAAGAAAAATAATTGAGAAAAGAAATATTATGCGGTGACTAATGATAGAAATTCAAAGATATATTAATTAGGGATGATAGATAGTAATAAAAATAGTAAAAAGAAGCAAATAATTTAGAAAATAATAATGCGTCTTGATGCATGCGCAGCAAAGTGAGAGGGTGCATGCATGGAAACTAGGTGATGATGCCACCTTATTTTAAGAAAACATAGCCCTCCACTTTCCCTCATGCTTATATATTAGGCAACACTATCAGTGTTTTCGTGGATTTTTATCATGATAATGTTTCCCGTACATATTTTTAAATATATAAATAGGTATATAAATAATATTTAATTATATAATTAATTTAAAATTATTTAATATTAAATTATATGATGATATGTTATCTGTATATCTATTTTCATACTAAAATTACTCAATTAAGAGGTGGGTAATCACAAAAATTCAATTATTTATTTTATTAAGATTTGTATTATTAGAAGTGAAGTTAATTATTGATGATGGATAATGTGCATTGAAAAGTTGCTAGAATATTCAGGGCTCAGGCTCTCCCACCATGATCAATTTTAGACCAAAAACAATGATAGTTTTTAGCACTAATGTATACTGGATGTATGATAATTAATTTTCTCATTTCATATATATATGGGTTCAGGTTATTCGAAGTAAATAAATAGATTATATAAACTTATCTATACAAACTAAAATAGTAGAATTTCATTAAGTGATTTTGAAGTGGGAAATAAAATAAATAATCACATCGCCCAATTACGAGTTATTGCATTAATTTGTATATATAAGTTTATAAAATTTGTTTATATGCGTAGGTTTATTTTATCTATACAAGGTAAGGTAACCCATAGTGGTCAAATCATATATCGAAATTTTAATTTTTCGTATCGTATATCGAATATTGTATCATATCTTATGATAAGTTTTTAAATAATAAAATAATAAAAATCCAATTGATACGTTATTATTTTAGAAAATATCATAAATACTGTTAAAATTTTAAAATATTTAGATATACCCATATTATATCATTATATTCTTTAAAAAATGTATCGATTTGTATCAATAATATGTATTGTATCGTTATTGGATACACGTTATGATACATATCATTTTTTTTTACTTATATCATATCGTATATCGTGTAATACAAATAACTATGGGAAACCAATAATTCCAAGACTTTTAAATACAATGAACCTCAACCTCCATCAATGTCTTTAAAAAAATATGAAGCATATGTTGTAAACCTCTCTTCCACGTAAACTTTGTCAATTTTGTGAGTAGACTCTTCTCTTGAATTTATAAAGTGAAAGAATGGAGAAAACGATAGAGTTTGGAGATTGGACCCCATAAGAAGACTTTGAAGGCACACGAAGAAATGAAATGAAATGAAAGGCTCTCTTTTCTTTTTAATGTCAAACCACTCACTTATTTTGCTCCTAGACCTTTGATGTGGACATAAGTGAAGTGTGCGCTAGGAAGATGCCACTTTGGTACAAACAATACTATATATTAATATGCAATATCATGTATATATATATATATATTTTATATATAATTTAAATATATAGATGATATATAATTATCTGATTGAATGATATTTTATTTTTAATTTAAAATTATTTAATTATATGATGATATATAATTTATATATTTAAATTATATATAAAAATATGTATATATAATTTTATGGTATATTAATATTTTTATTTAATAATTAAAAAATGCTCATGAGTGTCGGAGCAAAATGGGCGTTACATTGATTCCAAATGGAGAAGTAATGTTGATACACTTTTGGTAGGCATATTCTTAAAGATAGATATCTGGTCCCCAAAGTCCAACTCTTCACAAACATCTGCCCATTCCCCCCCCTCCTTAATTAATGAACCATGAGCACGTGTGTCATCATCATTCTACGTACGTTGTAGACCCAATCATTTATTTCCCACACACGTGTCGTCCTAGGCCCGGCCCATTTTCATTTTTGGTGTTTATTATCACTTCCTTTCTTTTCCGGCGACAAAATACAGTAATTTCATTTGTAGGCATGACATTTATTTAGATACGACAATTCAGATTTTGAATTAAACAAAACCTTTAGTTTTAATATACTTCAAATTAAAATTATATAAAAAATTTTTCAATCTTAATTCAACCTTTCAATGTATAGGTTGATTCGATACACCATAATTGACATAAAATTATCTATTATTTTTATTCTACTGATTGTTTTCAATAGTATAATAAACACACAATATAACATTTCGTATTGTTTACAATTGTCTAAAAATTATATATCAAGATTTTTAAAACATATCAATAATCTTATTAATCAAATAAATTTCTTTCTATCGAATAATAAAATAAATATTTAAATAAAAGTAAAAAAATAATATGAATAATTATAATTATATAAATATATAATTATATATAATTTTTAAATATTTCAACGATATTATCTTTTAATAATTTTATAATTTATCCTTAATAATTCTACAAAAGTAACGTTTTTTTAAATATTCAAATCTTGCCCCAACTCTTTTCATTATAATTTTACTTTGTAATTTGTTTCTTTTGTTTATTACAGAGAAATTGATGAATAAGTTTAATAGTATATAAAAGCTGGTAAAGCCTTGAATGGAGTTGAAATTTGTGGATTGTACAGTAACAATAATTCCATATTTACCAGATGGGAGGGGGATTGGAGTTTCATAAAATGCTATGTCAATATAATTTTAAATATCTAATTAAATATTTAAATAAAATATTTTTATATAATTAAGTGTTCAAAACTCAATCACATAATAGTACATCATTTGATTAAATATTTAAAACTATATATATATAATTTTATTACTATGTTTTTGCCTCTAGGAAAAGTGCATTCACTTCTCCATGTGATGATATAAAGTCATACATGAAACTAATCAAGAAAGAAAATGTTCCACCATTATTTAAAGATTCTTAGGCTAATTATGTCATGTCAATAGGTTTAAGATTATCCCCTACAAGTTGCTTGTCATATCACTATTTTATTATTAACAAAATTATATACATATAATTAAATATATTAATAATATATCATCATATAATTAAATAATTTTAAATTAAAGATAAAATAATACATTTAATTATATGATAATATATCATCTATATACCTAATTATATATTTAAAAACATGCACTCATAGCATTGCTCTATTCACTCTTCTAAATCTATACACTGCCCCTCAGCTGTTGTTTACACCAATTTAAGCAGGATTTCTTTTCCTAGTTGTCACATAAAGCAAGTCAATTAACAACTCTTGATTCAATCAAACCTGGAATTGGTGGGGTGAGTCAAGTTGAAGATGTCGAAAGTTGCTCATAATGCTGGTTAATTGTCATTAGAAGCTAGTTCCTAGTGTAATGTTGTTTAAATTTGAAGAATTTGTGAACAAGTTGCTGCAATCTGGGTAGCAATTTCAAGTTGGTTAGAGCATTAGAGGTGTCAAAGGGGTTGCGCTAGTTTGCGACCTGGCCCAACCTCGTATAATTTGGCACGACATGGGACCAAAAAGGGTCCTGCTAGGCTCCTAACTTAGCAAGTCGTGTACCTGGTCGTAAAAAAAAATCTGTAAGTCAAGCCAACACAATCTGCTAAAAATATTAAATATTAACAATTTAAAATTTATTAGGCTGACCTGCTAAGAGCCCATGGGGGAGCTGTGGTCCCATAGGCCTTGAGTTTTTGTCGGGCCGGGCCAACACCAAGGCTTACCAAGTGACGGGCATTGGCCCAGCCCACTGGCACCTCAAGGGAGCATCTCATAACTGCAAAAAGTAACAGAAATATGATTTATAACGACTACTAAGGGCATATTTTGCATCAAACAGCAAGGCAATTAAGTCTCACCTGAAGGAACCTAAAACAATGGCATAACATAAAAATGCAAAGTAGATAAAGTGCTGATGATGCAACTTACTGGCCAAGCAGTTCACTATCAACTATGCTATCAAGGCCAGGCCGATGGCCCTTTCCATTTGATCGAAACTGGCGGAAAGATCTTGGATTTGAGCCAGCAACATGGGCAACAGCATCAGCAAGCTTTTTCTGTAGGGACTGCAACCTACAAAATGTGAGTTCATCAAGAGAAGCGATGCACCCAATGCTGCCATCCAGGGTACCAAACAGTGACAGCAAACTAGAGATGAATGTAAAACAGTTGAATTTCTACAAGTCAATGGCACATAATTCACGCAGCTGTAGTGAAGCACAAAAATACATAGATTATTTTCTTTTAGAAAACATGCCTCCCATTGTAACGAGTGAACTATGGTGATTATTCAGTACTCTTGTTTAAGAAATTGATTATCTGATGAAGTGGCTTACCTGGACATCTTTTTGGTCATCCGAAACTGAGACTCAAGAATGCTTCCATCTACCAATAAGTTTAGTTGAGCCCCCCGTTCCTTCCAACTAAGAAAATATATGCCTTTTTGAACGACACCCTAAACCTGAAATTTTTTTACCTGCAGCAAATGCTTACTAGGTTTTCACAAAGTAGATGATAACATAAACAAATAATATATATCGCAATGAAGCAACATAATAAAGATCAAATCAAACAAAGACAGACACATTTCAGAAATGGGAGAAAATGAGTTCCACAACGGATTCGGTAATATGTAAGCATGATGCTTTTCTCACCCTCTAAACCGGCAAAAAGTCAGGTTGTTTTCCATACATAAATTAATATACCCAAATGAGCAACATCAATACAATTAAATTCTTGAAAAACAATAGGCATTCCCTATCTTAAATTTAGTCAAGATTACAAGAACATTAGTTAAATCAATCCCCATCATTTTTGGGTAAATTATGTTACATGGAACAACTAAGAATGTTAAAATCTTCGAACTTTTATGATAATCAGATACCAAAAGATATTTCGAATAACTTCATTAACAATTATTTGGCTTTAAGCAGGGGCGGAACTAGCCCTCCGAGGGTAGACCCTCCTTAATAATTAAAATTTATTGAAAAGTTTAAATAACCTTGTTTATTTCAATAGACTTACCCTTAATCTTAAATTTTTTAACGAGCCCCCCATAATCAAAAACCCAATTATTTCTTCCAAATCCCAAACCTCTCATAACCTCAACAATCCACAACCACACCTTTGTTGATTTTTGCCTCACTCAATCTACCTCATTTACCAGTATTCCTGTTCCAGGTAAAAAATTTCATTTTTTGTAATTAATAGCTCGTGCAGTTTTATATTTCCAATTCAGTTTTTTTCTCTACCTAGGTATTTTAGGCAACCAATAGTTGAAAAAAGGAAACTTTAAAAAGATTTGGTAAATTTTAAGGATTAAGGGGGGCATCAAATATCTTTTCAAATGAAATTATTGTGAATTTTTAGAAAACTTCTTTAATCTTAAATCTTGCATTCCGTGATTTTGTGAAGACTTTTATGCGCCATCTGTTCTAAGCATTGAAAACAGTCAAATGTGTAACAATAATGATCAAAAGGATTAATTGTTGTTGTTTTTAACAAAATCAAAGGTATCCCCAGTTTTTCAGTAATTAGAGTTGTATGAGGCAGTAAAATAATGTTATAAGAGAGTCACTCAGTTAAGGAATAAATTCAACATAATAGGGAGGAAGCAAGAAGAATATTGAGCAAAATATATTTCCATTTATTTAGAAAATATTGGGATTTATTTAGGAAATATTATTATAAATTTATTCTTAAAATAGTTCAGTGTTACCCTTTAAGTGTTCGTTTAAATTCCCTTCTGAGGGAGACTGTGAACTTATGGTTTATGTGTTAATTACTTTCGGTGATATTGGAATATTATTCTTTAGTATTTTCTTCATTTAGCTGTTGTTTAACCCAATTAATCTACTGATTTTCCTGCTGTCATATTGTGTGTGTTGCGTGGCCTTTGCTTGATTGGTTAGGGAGCATTTGAAGTGGAGGCTGGGCCTGGGACCATTTGAAGGAGCTGTTGTGCATGCTGAAACCATCAATTTGGAGGTCTATTTGCCATCATTATCAGGTACGTATCAAACTTGGTATCAGAGCCATCAAATTTAGGGCATGGTATCAACAAGAATGGAAGAATTGGAGCAAAATCCAATGATGATAATTTGGGCTTGATTTTAGGGGCCTCGACCCTAATGGGGAGGGGATTTCCTGATTGAAACGAGGAAGGAGACGAGGATAGGGATGAAAAAAATCCCCACAATTGGGGACGGGCCGAGGATGGGGATACATGTGTCCTCTCCTGCCCCGCCCCGCCCCACCCCTTCCCCTCCCCGCCCCCATCCCCATCCCCATCCCCATCCCCATCCCCATCCACATCTTCATCAATTTATATTAATATATTTATTTAAAATACTAATATATTTTTTATAGTTTTAAATTATTTATGTTTTTCAAATTTATTTAGGTTTTTATTGTATATATTAAAGTAGTTAATATATTATATTTGTGATATTTGAAATAGTAGGTTAATTTTAATTTTATTTAATTATATTATTTAATATATTTATATTATGTTTAGTAGGTAAAAAAAAGAAATTTTTTTTTTTTTATGAGTACGGGGATGGGGAAGAGATTTTTTTTTGCGGAGAGGGGACGGAGAATCATTTTTATCCTCGTAGCGGGGACGGGGATTGAGATCCCTTCCCCGCCCCTCTCCGTTGCCATCCCTAGCAAAATCATCGTAACTTGGCAAAAAAAAGTAGCAGTCATCAATGTTCGAATGGAAGGATTATCAAAAAATTAACCAATTCAAAGGCTCGCACGAGTGCAAGATTCAACTCCATTGATGACAACCTTTACGAAATCTGGTAATTACTTTCTTGGGAAATCAAAGGGAATAGACCTCCACCACAAATTGGAACCGAAGGTCTAATAGGTGATAATCTGGAATAGTCAGCACCACACCAACCTTTTGCAGCTGGATTCATACAGGGAGAGGCATCTAGAACTTTTCATTACTCTCGATTTGCTACAGCTGAGTAGGGAACGCAATGTGATAACCACTATCGTCACATGAAGCTTCCAATATTTAATGGTAAAAATTTGTGGGGTTTGTTAGCTAAGGCAAAAAGATATTTACAGATGATCACCGATGGTGATCCTCTGTTTCGAAGGAGAGGCACTTAGTTTGTTGCAATTCAGGGATCTGTGGCTATCGTTCTGCAAGTAGAAGGAGATGAAGGATGAGCTATTCCTCTAATTCTGATCGACGTAACACCATACGCCATATGAGTAGCACATCTTACTCCGACATACTGGGACGATAACTGAATATAGGACAAGATTTGAACAACTGATGATGATGTTGTTGACGGTGTCCATGGAGTGGCTGATAGGGGCGTTCCTGGCAAGGTTGAATGATCACATTCAAATAGAGATTCGGCTGTTGGTGTTGTCAAACTTACGCATGTTAATGTAGATGACAATGAATATAGAGCAACGTGATTGGGTGATATGCAGGTCAGGTTTTACACCAAATCTGATAGAGTCCACCTAGCTCAATCTAGACCTGTATGCTCTAATTCCAAGCACACCCCAACGTTAGTTTATAAACCCAATTTTGCTAGCCTAACTCCAGCGTCAATAGACGCCACCCTTCCATCCACATAGTTTGGCTTAACATCAACACACTCGTACATACACCTAACAAAACACCACCAACCCATATAATCCTTAGCCAACCCATCAACATTGGGCCTACTCATCTTAAACACACCACAACCCAACTTCCACCACTCAACTGGACCCGATGTCCAACCCAGTTCAAACCCAAAACTCTTATCCCTTATAGAAACCAGTTTGAACTTACACCAATTATCCAACCCAATCGCCACACACCCAACCCACATACACGACCCATACCTGGATAACCTACCCACCTCATAACCAAACTCGTCAGCTTAACTCTTCCCTAATAGCCAACACACCACCACAGTAGTCACCTTTCCCAGTTGTTGACACCACCACCTACTCGTCTCTTGACCTTGGTTCCATCAATTGACTAAACTTTATCGTCGACAACCTTATTCCACTATCAAACAACACCATCGCCACTTCCCACAACCATCGATCATTTTTTTTGTTGAAGTCCAAGCATAAATCTTTCAAGGACTTTGTTTTAAATGTGGAGAGAAATATGATTGTAATCATAAGTGTACGTACAGACAACTCCATCTAATACTTTGTGTTAAGATTGAGACACTTATCCTTAATTCAATGGTGGTCTTCATTATAAATAGGGTCTCCGACTCTTAAAATAGTTAGAAATTGGGAGTTTCTGGACTCCTCTAACTGTCAGGAATAAGAGGTCTTGGAATTCTCAAACTGTCAGGAATAAGAGGTCTTGGAATTCTCAAACTGTCTAAAATAGGAGGTCCTAAACTCCTCAAATTATTTGGTTTATCATTGTAATCTTTTGATTAATAAAATAATTTTATTTTAGTATGTATTTTGTGTTTCTATCTTTCACTCAAAATGGTATCAGAATAATTAGATCCTGGTTTCTATTGTGATTTCAATGAAGGAAATGATTGGAGATGGTGAGAAAGTCGAAGAAAAGTCTCATGTGGAAGAGGTATTGTCGCTAGAAAGTCATGTCGGAACAAAATCAACTCAAGATGATGACAATGAAAGATAAGTCGACAACGAGAGGACACAACGATGACGATGATCAGAGATTTGAGAAGTTGTCGAAGTTGGCGTTGAGAAATTAAAGAAAAAAGAAAACAAAAGAAGGAGAAGAAAAGAAAGTGGCAAAACGTGACAAAAAATACTTATAGAAGAAAAAGTGAAGAAAGGAGAGAAAAAAATAAAAAAGTAAAACTATGAAAGCTGGCAATTATCATCAATTGTACGGTTAAAAAAGTTTTAAAATAAGGATAAGATTTGATAGTGACAAGAGTGGGGAAATGAAAAGTAATGTTGGTAGGGCCACAATGCAGAAAGTGCAGAAAAAGTGGAGAAAAAAAGTTGCATTCTATAACAATTGTCAAAAACAATCGAAAAAAATAAAGAATCAAAAAATAAAAAGAGAAAAAAATAAAAAAATTCAATATATATAAAAAAAATACCCTTCTTGAGGACAAGATGGTTTTGAAAAAGAGAAAAATATTTTGGGACACTTGTCCTCAATTTAATAGTGTTCTTCATTATAAATAAAGTTTTTAGGGTTCAAAAGGGGGGGAGAGAAAATATATTAGGGTTTTATAATTTAGGCAATCAACCTTGGCTAATTCAGAGACATTTTTTATACCTTGAATGATCAAAAAATAAGAGGTCCCAACCCCTTAAGCTGTTCAGAATGAAGACTCGAAACTCCTCGAATTGTTCGGTTTATCCTTGTAATCTTTTAATTAATAAAATAGTTTTATTTTATTATGTATTTTGTGTTTTATCTTCTATTTTTGTTAAATAGTAATTGGGTTTCTAACACTTTGTGAAAATGATGAGCTTGTGGAAGAAATTGCACTCGTCGAAGAAGAAGAACACCAACTGACATAAGACAAGATCATAAAACTTCCACATCACTCAATCATTGAAATCAACTCTCCAAACTAAAGCTTATAGGAAAAATTTAGGAGGCATCAACAATAGTATTGATTAATAATGGAGCAACCCACAGTTTTATTTCTCAGTAATTGGTAGCAAAATTGCAAATTCTTGTACTTTAGAAGGAATTTTAGGTAACCATTTGTAATAACGACACAATCAAATGTGGTGGAATATATTCTACAGTTCATATGTAACTGTGTGACATTGATTTTATTTAAGATTACTATGTTTTTCCATTAGGTGGTGTAGATGTAAACTTGGGAGTAAACTAGTTGTCTACTTTGGGAGTTGTTCGCATAGATTGGTAGGCTATGACTATGCGTTTTGTTCGAGACGACCAAATAGTCACCTTCCAGGGAGATCTTTCCTTCGTCACTAGGGAAATCACTTTTAAGGAGGTTTAGAAGACCATCAAAATGGGTAGCACTGACTACTAATATTGATTCTCCAACCATCGCAAAATTATTGGACCAATTCCAATAGTTATTCATGGCACCTATATAGGTTTTCCATCGCACCGAGCACATGACCACACCATTAGATTGATTAAGGGCGCTATTCCATCGAATATTAAACCATAACATTATCCTCATCATTAGAAGAATGAGGTGGAAAAGCTCTAGGTAAGAATCATCAGACCCAATACTAGCCTTTTTTCTACTTGTTACAGAATTTGTAAATATTTACATTATTATATACGACTTAATTATAGGGGTTTAATTATGGTAAAAGTTAATTGTAGGATCGCGATTATAGGATCGCAATTATAAAAGTCAAATATTTCTCTTTCCTAATCTAGGATACTAAATGTGTATATATATCTATATGTATCTCTGTAACAGTGAAAGTATGAATGAAAATATACTCTTCATCTTAGTTTTGTTCATGGTATCAAAGCCCAATTTGCCCTAACGTGCGAATCTGGAAATTTCTTCCTACCCTAGTGAGCAATTTCGTAATTCACCCTTGTAGAGTGACTATTGGATCTTACTGCCACTCTCAAAAGGAGCATGCCTCGATGATCACCCATTTCCCAAAATTCGGTCATCGAAAGCTCAACATGTGACCCACACACGTTGACATTTCTTCTGTAAACATTCACATTGGATCTCCTGCTCTGATCGGAGTTAGTTCTCATTGTCGGCGTAGTCAGACTCAGACAATGCCGATGATTCAGATCCCTATAATCCCATCGTCGTCACTGAATTTCTTTTCCTGATCAGATTTTAGCTTTTTTTCTGTTATTCTCTTTTTCTATGTAGCGTATTCGTGCACTTAGTTGCTACAGAAATCTATTAGTCCAGTAGTTTCTTGTTGTTTATTCTATTGGGTTGTTTTGAGCATCATTATGACTAATATTAAACCGATAACTATGGCTAATATGGTTCTTGTGAAGTCGAAAATCATTGAACACAAACTTAATGGTTCCAATTATCCAGAATGAAGTAAAACCATTTGACTGTATATGTTAAGCTTCGAGAAAGATGATCACCTTACGCAAGTTCCTTCTATGGATGGTACTAGATAAACATGGCTAAGAGATGATACCTGATTATTCCTACAGATCCGAAATTTCATTAAAAGTGAGGTAGTTTGTTTAATTAATGACTGTAAATTAGTTAAAGAACTAATGAAATATTTAGACTTCTTGTATTCTGGAAGAGGTAATCTTTTTCTTATATATAAGGTGTGCAAAGCTTTCTATCGTGCAGAAAATCAGGACAAGACTATCACATCTTACTTTATGGGCCTCAAAAGAACTTATGAAGAACTTAATATGCTATTACCATTTAGTCCTGATGTAAAGGTTCAACAAGCTCAATGAGAACAAATGACCATCATGAGCTTCCTAGCTGGGCTTCCATCTGAGTTCAAAATTGCTAAATCTCAAATACTTGCTAGTCTTAAGATTTCATTTTTGCATGACACATTTACTAGGGGACTTCACACAGAAAGCACCCAATTATTTTAGAGTGATAGTGCTTTTATTAGTCAAAGTAATGTACCTGAAACTAGACATTCGTATAATAGGAATGGTAATAGAATAAGGGGAAGTAGCAACTGTAATAAGGTTATTGATTGAAGTTAGGAGTCAAGAAGGATTGTGTGTTATTATTGCCATGAACTGAGATGTACAAAGTGCACTTGTAGAAAATTACAGACTAAGGTTCCAAAATCTCAATCAACACATGTTGCAGCTACTAACATTACTGCCAATTCATGAGTTGGAGAGACTATTATGATTTCTACAAATAAATATGCCAAATTCTCTTAGTACCAAGAATCACTAAAGTCTTCATCGACTTCTATCACTACTATTGCTGAGTTAGGTAAATCAAATACATATCTTATTTCCTCATCATCTAAATGGATCATTGATTTTGGTGCTACAGATCATATGATAGGTAATCTTAGTCTCTTTTCTACTTTTCAGTCGCTTGCATCCTCTTTTAGTATTACTTTAACAGATGATGTTGATTTATCTGTTCTTGGTTCTTGGTTCTACCACGGTTAATCCAACTCCATTAATTTCATTGTCATCTGTTTTGAGTCTACCACAGTTTTCTTTTAATTTAATCTCTGTGAGTAAACTCACTCGTGCCCTTAATTATTGTGTCTCATTTTTCTTTGATCATTGTTTATTTCAGGATCTTATGACGAAGCAGATTATTGATAGAGGACATGAATCTAAGGGTTTTTATATCCTTGGTATGCAAATGCCCAAATCCATTGCATGTTCTAGTGCCTTAACTTCATTCCTTAACTCCATTCGAAACTCATTGTCAGTTGGGACATCCTTCTCTACCTTTGTTGAAGACCGTATGTCCACAATTTTGTCATGTATCTTCGTTAGATTGTGAGTTATGTCAATTTGTCAAATATCTTTGTTTCTCTTCAGGTTCTATAGTCAATAAACAAGCTAGCTCTCATTTTGAGTTAATTCATTAAGATGTTTAGAGTCCTTGTCCTATTATGTCTAAAACTGGATTTAAATATTTTGTTACTTTCATTAATGATTATTCTTATATGACTTGACTTTATTTAATGAAAAATCGTTCTGAAGTAATTCTTATTTTTGTGCATTTTATGCTGAAATAAAAACATAATTCGATGTTTCTATTCATACCTTCGTAGTGATAATGTCAAATAATACTTTTCTGAATCCTTTCAGTTGTATCTGATCCAAAATGACATTCTTCATCAATCCTCTTGTGCTATCACACCATCTTAAAATAGACACCTTCTTGAAATAGCTCGAGCACTCTTGTTTCAAATGCAAATTTCCAAACAATTTTAGGCTAATACTATTTTCACATCCTTTTTTCGATTAACCGCATGTCGTCATTAGTTCTTTAAGGTCAAATTTCTTACAGTGTTCTTTTTCCAAATAAATCTTTGTTTCCTAGTGAACCCAAAATATTTGATAGTACTTGTTTTGTTTGTGATATTCGTCCCGATATCACAAAATTAAATCTAAAGTCTTTAAAATGTGTGTTTCTTTAGTACTACTGTCTTAAAAAATGATATAGGTGCTTTTGATATAGACCTGAAGAGTAAGAAGTTTCCAATCCAGCAGAGCAGTGCTACTCAGGAAACAGTTCCAGTCGATAAAAGCCTCAAAATAACAGCACCACACACAATGTAATGGAGATAGTAATCAATGAAACAGTGAAATACAAATCACTCAATGTAATAGAATAACCAAATTTGTATTACTTTCATTCAATAGAATTTGATTACAAAAATGGAAGAGTACATATGCATTACAATAAGATTTCATTACAAAAATGGAAGAGTTCTTGTGTATTACAATATAGATTTCCAGAATTTACATTAAGTAGAAACTGTTCACCCAAAAGAACAACTTTTCACAATAACCTCACTAAATCAACTGCCCATTCACACAACTATTTGAAAGGTTATACTCTCATTTCCTATCCACCTTCCACACAAAAACTCCTCTATACTTCTTTCCTCCAAGTCTATATCTACTCTCCCACTTCTCTACTTCTTGTCTGCCACTTATAGTCTGCCCCCTCATCATTTGAATTTCCCAGGATCAAATAATTCCTACTGCTTTGATTTGAAAGACTCTCACAACCTGTTGGGTTATCTTCTGCCTTTCCCACTTGGCTATTACTTACCACTCTTCCTCTTTTGGCCTTCTTTTTGACATACACATTCACCCTAACATGACCCCTCCCATCAAGAGGCACCTTGCCCTTAAGGTGCAATTTAGGGAAATGATGTTTGAAATTATTATATAACTCCTATGAATTTTCACAATCCGACAATCCTCGCCATTTTGTTAGTAATTCCAAATCATCCTGCTCGGAATATCTATAATTCAATATTGTTTCTGGTTGAACTTGCAGCTCCAAGTCCTCACTGAGACAATCTAGTAATGGCTGAGGAAGTAAGGCAGAACCAAAGTGCTTCTTCAACTGAGAGATATGAAAAACAGGATGTATTTTTGTACCCTCGGGCAATTTTAGTTTATAGGCCACAGTGCCTATATTTTGAACCACCTCGAATGGTCCATAAAAGAAGGGGTTGAGCTTTTCATTGGGGTGAGAAGCCAATGAACGAAACCGATATGGTTGTAACGTAAGGAAAACCCATTCGCCAACTTGAAATTCGATGTCCCTCCGATGTTTGTTGGTTGTCTTCCTCATTCTTTCTTGAGCCATGTGTAAGTTGGTTTTTAATTCATCCAAAATTAGATTCCTCTCCTTGATCATGGCATTCACTGCTTCCATCCTTGATTCCTCTTCTACCCATCTCAAAAGATGAGGAGGATCTCTTCCATAAAATGCCTTAAAGGGAGTCATACCGATGGAGTTGTGAAAGGACGTATTGTACCAATATTCGGCCCATGCTAGCCACTTAGGCCAATTTTTGGGCTATCTCGAAGAAAAGCAACAAAGATACTATGAATTGAAAATATTGTTTTCTCATTCATTTAGAGTACAGAATGTTACAATATATACAATTATAAAGAAGGTATAAAAAAAAATAAATCAAATCAAATCCCTAATCAAATCAAATCAAATCAAATCTCTTAAAATATATATTCTATCCTAATATGCTCTGATAACCTTTCTAATATAATATGATACAACTCAACACTCCCCCTCAAGCTGGAGCATATAAATCATATGTACCAAGCTTGTTACAAATGAAATTAATTCGATGCCCTCGAAGAGATTTAGTAAGTATATCTGCTAGCTGATTATTTGAACTGACATGACTTGTATAGATATAATCAGATAAAATCTTTTCTCTCACAAAATGACAATTGATTTTTATATGTTTTGTTCTTTCATGAAACACAGGATTCGAGGAAATGTGAAGAGCAGCCTAATTATTACAAAATAATGACATTTGTGATATTTCTGCAAACTTTAATTGCTTAATACCCTTTTGATCACTTCCTGTAATAACAATATCATAAATATAGACCACTAGATAGATACATTTACTGTATGGAGTATGTTTATAGAATACTAAATGATCAGATTCACTTCGTAGCATGCCAAATTCTTGAATAACAGTACTAAACTGACCAAACCAGACTCCCCATGAGCAACAAAATCAAGAGGTTGCTCCATATAAATTTCTTCTTGTAGTTCACCATGAAAAAAAACATTCTTGATATCTAACTGATGCAAAGGCCAATGGCGAATGATAACTATAGAGAAAAATAGGCGAACAAAGGACATTTTAGCAACCGGAGAGAGTCTCATAATAATTAAGACTATATGTCTGAGTGTATCCTTTAACAACCAATCGTTCTTTCAATCTGTCAACTTGACCATCAGGACCAACTTTAATAGTATAGATCCACCGACATCCAACCGTTGAGTGACTAGGAGGCAAAGGAACTAGTTCCCAAGTATTATTAACATCTAGAGCAGACATCTCATCCACCATTGCTTGTCGCCATCCGAGATCAGATAATGCCTCATGAACAGTAACAGAGGTAGATACAGAGGATAAAATAGACACAAAGACATAGTATAGTGAAGATAAACGATGATAACTTAGAAAATTATAGATGGGATGAAGATTACAAGTTAAACGCATACCTTTACGAATAGCGATGGAAAATTGATCATCAGGAGGTAAGACCGTAGAGACAGAGGATTCTGGAGCAGGAAGCGAGTGCATCGGGTCTGGAGAGATTGTCTCACCTGAAGGAGAAGCAAGACCATCACCTGTAAAATGACTAGTGGATGTAAGATCTACACTAGTCAGAGATTGGTTAGTCGAAAAGTGTGAATTTATTAGGGGAACAATGTAGGACACATGAAGAACTTCTATAATAGGAGACTTGTCTAGTTGAGGAGAAAACGAAAAATAAAGAGAAGACTCAAAAAATGTAACATCTATAGAAAGGTAGTAGCGATGTGTAGTAAGAGAATAACATCGAAAACCTTTCTGAAGACGTGAGTATCCAAAAAAACCATATTTAATGGAACGAGCAGACAATTTATCTCGGCCAGGAGATAAGTCATGAACAAAACACGTACATCCAAAGACACGAGGTTGAAGAGGAAACAATAACTGATCAGGATATAAAATAGAGTGAGGTACTTGATCCTGCAAGACTGAAGAAGGCATTCTAGTAGTAAGAACAACATCAGCCCAAAAACGAAAAGGTGCATGACTATGTATGAGTAAAGTACGGGCAGTTTCAATAAAATGCCGAATTTTACGTTCGATAATTTCATTTTGCTGCGGAGTATGAACACAAGAGGATAGATGTAGAATGCCCTTAAATGCCAGAAATTTAATAAAAGGAGCGAAAAAATATTCACTGGCATTATCACTATGCAATATACGAATAGTAGAAGAGAATTGTGTTTCAACTTCAGCATAAAAGGATTCAAAAATAGAAAATAATTCAGATCTATTCTTCATTAAAAATAACCAAGTGCAACGCGAATAATCATCAATAAATGTAACAAAATATTGAAAACCTAAAACAGACACGACTCGACTAGGACTCTATACATTAGAATGGACTAACTCAAAAGGTGATGTAGCCCGATTATTGACACGTCTTGGAAAGGATATACGAGTATGTTTTCTAAGTTGACAAGACTTACAATTAAATGATGATAAATGTGACAAACCAAGGACCATCTACTGTAGTTTTGATAAACTAGGGTGACCCAAACGATTGTGGAGAAGCGTTGGAAACTTAGTGAAACTTAGTGATGGCACATGTTACAGAATCAGGTGGATTTAGTCAGTAGAGGCCCTGTGACTCACGTCCTATGGCAATCATCTAACCCGTACTACGGTCCTGTATAAGAACAGAGTCATTAGTAAATGTAATTGTACAATTTAGGGAATGAGTAAGTTTGCTAACATAAATAAGATTAAATAGACAGTCAGGGAGATAAAAGACAAACTCCAAAGGCAAAAGTGGAAGAGGATGAGCACAACCTATTGCTTTGACAGTAACGATAGATCCATTAGCTAATGTTATAGTAGGTAAGGAAGTAGACTTAGTAAAGTGAGAAAGTAGACATGGATTACCAGATATGTGATCAGAGGCATCGGAATCAAGGACCCATGACTCGAAAGAAGAAGAGTGAGTGAGACATACAGTTGAATTACCTAGATGAGCAATCGAAGCAACAGAAGATGAAGATTATTTTGTGCTCTAATATCAGAGATAATCTTCAATATCAGCACCTATGAGTGTCAAAGATGGTGAAAACTGCACCCCAGAGGAGTTAATAAAAGAATCAGAAGTCTGAACAATATTAACAGTTCGAGGAAGATGATCATGAAGTTTATAACACTTGTCTCTGATATGACCTCATTTGTTACAATAACTGCACTTTGGCCGACTTCTACGACTACCACGCTCACCTGGTTTGGAGCTTTCAATGGACATGGTGAATCAAGAATCAGAGAACAAAAAAAAGCTTTCTAGAGAAAAGTGAAGATCCAGAGAAACCGATAAGCACAAACTGATCAAAAGACTATTGAATCGTGAAACAAAGCCTTCAAAATACGTGAACAGAGGAGGAACTATTTGGTGACATCACCGACGACGTGTGGAACAACTAGGTCTTCAACAGAACAACGATGGCAGTGTAGTTCCATATGTGTCAGAACAGTAGATCGAATATCACGTTTTAAGAGGATAAACGACCAACGCGTGCAACAGATTTTGACGTCAGATGACTGCAAGCTCACCACAGAAGGACTCGTCGGTGTCGTTGCACTGTCAGCGGAACATGAGATTGACGCCGAAAAATACCAAGAGATCGAGCGGCATGTGGAATGACAAATAATGATGCTGCTTTGACAGATACGTTGATGAGAGAATCCTGATCACACTGGTATAAGCACGATCACCGGATAATGATAAAAATATAGAGATCGGAGAAACAGTGGAGAACGGAATTGGATTCGTTGAAAAAAAATTGTGAACACCGGAAAAAAAAAAATTTAATGTGTGATGTAGTCTCTGATACCATATGAATTGAGAATATTGTTTTCTTATTCATTCAGAGCACAGAACGTTACAATATAAATAATTACCGAGAATGTATAAAAAGAAATAAATCAAATCAAATCTCTAATCTAATCAAATCCCTAAAAATATATATTCTATCCTAATATCCTCTGATAACCTTCCTAATATAACAGGATACAACTCAATAGATACGTCTCTAAATAGTGGTTTACGACCTCGATTTAGCCATCCGTTTGAGGATGGTAGGCCGTGCTATATTTTAAAATGGTTTCGATAGTTTTAAAAATTTATGTCCAAAAGTTACTTAGAAAAATACGATCTCAATCTGAAATGATTGTCCTTGGAAATCCATGGAGGCAAACCACCTTCCGTATAAACACCTCTGCTACATCCTTGGCATTATAAGGGTGTCGTAGGGCAATAAAATGCCCGTATTTCATTAGTCTATCTACAATCACCATAATTACACTCATCCCTTTAACCTTCGGAAGACCCTCGATAAAATCTATAGACAAGTCTTTCCACGTGTCTGCTGGAATTGGTAATGGTTGCAGTAAACCTACCGGCAACATAGCTTGGTATTTCATCATTTGACAAACATCGCATTTGGTCACAAAATCTTTGACATCCTTTTGCATACCTTCTTAATACAGAACTGAGCTGAACCTTTTATAAGTTTTAAAAAACCCAGCATGGCCTCCATAAGATGAGGAGCGAAATTCAATGATGAAGAAAGCGATAAACCTGGAATTTTTAGGCACCACCAGCCTGCCTTTATACAACAGTTTTCCTCCTCTCAAATAGTAGCCAACGTGGGAGGTAGGATTAGACAACAAATCATGAATAATACCTTGGAGTTTTTCGTCCTTTTCTACTTCATGTTGCAAGTTGTCAGCTTCCTCCATTTGAACCACCGTCACTGCTGCAATTTATGAAGCAAACTTCGGGTTCCTTGACAAGGCATCAATAGCCTTGTTCTCGCATCCAGGATGGTATATGATTTCAAAATCAAATCCTAACATTTTTACTAGCCACTTTTGCTGCTCATGACCTGTGATCTTTTGCTTTGTCAAGAACTTTAAGCTCTTTTGGTCCGTTCAAATCTTGAAATGCCTCCCGAGAAGGTAATGGCGCCATTTCTGGAAGGCCAAGACTATTGTCATTAATTCTCTCTCATACATCGATTTGCCACGATTTCTTAATGAAAAAGCTTTGCTTAAGTATGCGATAGGTCGTCCTTCTTACATGAGGACAACTCCCAATCCTGCTCCGGATGCATTTGTCTCGATTATAAATTGTTTGAGAAAATATGGAGTGGCCAAAATAGGGACTGTAATCATTGCGACCTTGAGTGCTATGAAGGCTCGTTATGCTTCATGTCCCCAATGGAAGATGTTTTTCTTCAATAAATTTGTTAAGGGTTCGATAACCCTTTACGAACCTACGATAAAAACCTGTTAATCCTAAAAGCCTCTCAAATCTCTTAGGTCACGTGGAACAGGCCACAACTCCATATCTTTTGTTTTTCTTGGATCAGTTTCAACCCCCTCTTTGAAAACGATATGCCTCAAGTATTCTATCTGACTTTGCCTGAACAAACAATTTTTTCTGTTTACCACTAACCCGTGATCCTGCAATAGTTGTAAAATGATCCTTAAATGCTTTAAATGCTCTTGTAAACTCCTGTTATAAACCAATATGTCATCAAAGAAAACGAGGACAAATATCTGTAGGTAGGGTTTGAAAGGTGGCTAGGGCGTGAACAGTGCAGTACTTCCCAAGAAGCAGTTCCAGTCGACAACAGTCTCAGAATAACAGCACCACACACAATGTAATAGAGATAGTAATCAATGAAATAGTGAAATACAAATCACTCAATGTAACAGAACAACCAAATATGTATTACTTTCATTCAATAGAATTTGATTACAAAAATGGAAAAGTACATGTGCATTACAATAAGATTTCATTACAAAATGGAAGAGTTCCTGTGCATTACAATATAGATTTCCAGAATTTACATTAAGTAGAGACTATTCACCCAAAAGAACAACTTTCCACAATAACCTCACTAACTCAATTGCCCATTCCACATAGCTATTCGAGAGGCTGTACTCTCCCTTCCTATCCACCTTCCACAAAAAACTCCTTCATACTTCTCTTTTCCAAGTCTATATCTACTCTCCCACTTCTTTGCCTCTTGTCTACCATCTTATCATTTGAATTCCCCAGGATTAAATAATTCTTGTTGCTTTGATTTGAAAGACTTTCACGGCCTGCTGGGTTATCTTCTGCCTTTCTCACTTGGCTGCTACTTACCACTCTTCCTCTTTTGGCCTTCTTTTTGATATACACCTTCACCCTAACAACTTTTGCCCCACTTTAAATAAATATCTGGTGTCAACTGATGCTACCATTTTAAAAAATATTCATTTCTTCGCTACTTCTCCTACTTACTCTATTCAAGGGGAGAATGATGATTTGTTGGTGTACATTATTGCCTCTTTCGCCCTGTAGAAGACTCCACTTATTGCTCTTATATCTGTTAGTTCTTCAAAAGTTTCTCCACTGGAAGAGTTTACCCCTGCTAAGCCACCTATTACCCAGGTCTATTCCAAACGTCAACAACCTTCAGATACATGTCCTGAACTAATCTCTTTGTCGTCAGATTCAGTTCCTAGTAATATTGATCTATCAATTGCTCTTCGAAAAAGTAAAAGACAATGTACTTATCCTATTCCTTCTTTTGTTTCTTATGGTCACTTATTCTCTATTTCTTGTTCCTTTGTTGCATCACTTGACTTTATTTCTATTTCCAAAACTACTCATGATGTTTTATTTATCCTAGTTGGCATGAGACTATGATAGAGGAAATGAATGCCTTAGATGATAATGGTATTAGGGACTTGGTAAATCTACCTGCAGGAAAAAAAAGTCATTGGATGCAAATGGGTGTTTATAGTTAAAGTTAATCCGAATGGATCAGTGGCTCGCCTTAAGGCCCCTCTTGTTGCTAAAGGATATACACAAACTTATGGGGTGGATTACCCTGACACTTTCTCTCCTATTGCTAAATTGACATTTGTTCATTTATTTATTTCTATGAGAACTACCTATAATCGACCTTTACACTAGCTGGATATCAAGAATGTCTTCTTGTATGATGACCTTCAAGAGGAAGTTTATATAAAGCAACCACCTTGTTTTGTTGCTCAGGAGGAGTATAAGAAGGTTTGTTGTCATGGTTTGAAACAAAGTTCTCATGCTCAGTTTGAAAATTTTAATCAGACAGTTCAAAAATTCAGCATGATAAAGAGCAAATGTGATCATTCAGTTTTCTATAAATAGTCTGAAGTTGGTAGTATTCTTCTAATTGTGTATGTTGATGATATTGTCATTACTGAAAGCGATACTATGAGAATTTCCTCTCTTAAGTTATTTTTCATACTCAGTTTCAAACAAAAGATTTAGGAGGATTGAAATATTTCTTGGGTATTGAAGTGACAAAAAACAAGAAAGACATCTTCCTATCTCAGAAGAAATATATGTTTGACTTATTGACTGAAACAGGAAAATTGGAAACTAAACCATGTAGCACTCCAATGTTCCTAATCTACAACTTACAAAAGATAGTGAACTGTTTGAAGAACCTGGGAAGTATAAAAGATTGGTGGGAAAGTTGAATTATCTTACAGTGACTCGTCCTGACATTGTATATTATGTCAGTGTTGTGAGTCAATTCATGTCGTCTCCAACAGTCAATCACTGGGTCGCTTTAGAGCAAATTTTGTGCTATTTGAAAGGTGCTCCTAGACGTGGCATATTGTATGGAAATCATGGTCACATTGACATTGAGTGTTTCTCAGATATAGACTGGATAAACTCCAAGATAGAGAAAAGATTCACTACTGGGTATTATGTTTTTGTTGGAGGAAATTTTGTATTGTGGAAAAGTAAGAAGCAAAGTGTTGTGTCCTTATCTAGTGTAGAATCAAAATATAGAGTTATGACTTAGTCTATGTGTGAAATAATGTGGGTATATCAACTTTTGACTAAAGTGGGTTTCCAGATTTCATTACCAGTGCAATTGTGGTGTGACAATCAAGCTGCTCTTTATATTGTCTCTCCTGTGTTTCCTGAACGAACTAAACATATTGAGATTGACTGTCATTTCGTTCAGGAGAAAATTCAGCAGAATTTTACTTGTACAAGATATGTAAAGACTAAAGAACAACTAGGGAATATTTTTATTAACGCTATAAATAGGGTTCGAGTTGTTTATATTTGTAACAAACTAGGTATGATTAACATCTATGCGTCAGCTTGAGAGAGAGTGTTACTGAATTTATAAATATGTAAATTATTATATAAGGCTTAATTATAAGGTTTTAATTATGGTAAAAGTTGATTATATGATTGCAATGATAAGAATCAAATATTTTTTCCTTTCTAATCTAGGATACCTAATGTGTATATATATATATATGTATCTTTGCAACAGTGAAAGTATGAATGAAAATATTCTCTTCATGTCAGTTGAGTTCATTACTCTAGTCCTGTTGGTTTAGAAAAAGGACAAGGGATGACATTTCTATGTAACCGAGCACTCAACAAACTCACCATTCTAAATAAGTTCCTTATCTCAGCTATTGATGAATTACTTGATGAACTTGTTAGTGCTTATATTTTCAATAAATTAGATTTAAAATCTAGATATCACCAATTCGTATGATTGACAGTGACATCGAGAAAACTGCTTTTTGGATACATAATGGGCATTACAAGTTCCTTATAATATTGTTTGGGTTGTCCAGCACCTCGACCACCTTTCAGACCTTGATGAATAAGGTCTTTCGAGACCACCTTTGTCGATTTATATTGGTATTTTTTAAAGATATTTTAATTTACAGTAAAACTCTGACAGATCATGTACAACATTTAGAGACTGCACTTAATTTACTTTCCTCATATGAATTAGTGTTGAATAAAAAGAAATGCTTTTTTGTTGTAACTCAATTGGAATATTTGGGGCATATCATTTCAGTTCATGTTCGGAGTATGGTTGATTGGTCTTTACCTTAAGACATTAGTGAGCTTTGGGGATTTTTAGGGTTCACTAGGTACTAGAGGCAATTTGTTCGCAATTATGGCTAAATCGTCGCCCCATTAACACAACTTCTAAAAGAAGAATTATTTCATTTGGTCTGATGAGGCTATTGAAACATTCTAGACCCTTAAAGTAGACATGACCACAATGTTAGTGCTCGTTATGCCTGACTTTACACAACTATTTGTTGTTGAAATTGATGTATCAATCACAAGTACTAGGGCATTACTAATGTAGGGATACTAACCTATTTTATTTATGAGTCAAGCTTTGACACCTAGAGGTAAATCAAAATCCATTTATGAGCATGAATTAATAGCGATAGTATTATGTCACAAGCTAATGTTTACGTGATGGCCCTGTGCCGCACTTAGTGGCAATATAGACTAAGTCAGCCTAAATGTTCCAAACGTTGTTATTTTACTGAAAATATGTGGAAGTTCAAAATTAGTTAATTCATACAAAGTAAAAAACACAGAAAAGTAGAAGAAGAGAGAGCTCAATATGTTGGAAAATGCTTTGTATTGCTTATGTGTTTTGGGTTGTATAAGTATGGCCTTTTATAGGCAAAGGCTTACTGAAAAATGAGAAAGTACATCGGTATATACAAATGTGACAGGACATGCTTCATTTTCTTATGTTGTCAAGCTCCTACACACTGCATGCATGGTTTTCTGTCCACTGCATACATGGTCCTCTTTTGCACACTGCCTGCATAAGTGCTCAGCTGCAGAGCCTCCTACACACAGCCTGTATGTCTGCTCAACTACAGAGCCTCCTACACACTCTGCCTGCA
The DNA here is from genome assembly GCF_011075055.1 of Mangifera indica. Lineage (NCBI taxonomy): Eukaryota > Viridiplantae > Streptophyta > Magnoliopsida > Sapindales > Anacardiaceae > Mangifera > Mangifera indica. Next base: position 3,012,029 of record NC_058151.1, read on the forward strand.
TGCTTGCTGCCTTTTGCATATTGCCTACATGTTGGCTTGGTTAAAAAGTCTTCTACACATAGGGTTGCATGACTGCCTTATTGGCTTGTGACAGGCACCAATTGTTATCTCTTGCAAAGTGGCCTAACACAGTGGGCTATGCTGGCACAGGAGCTTGGTTGGGCTCTCGACTGCTTAAATGAAGGTGGCCCAAATGTTGGGATTGGGTTGGAGGAACCTATATTAGGCTAATGCAAATAAACGAGTTGTGACACCCTCCCCCACTCAATCCTGCAATGCCCTTATTGCATTGTTTTAGCCCTTGGTAGAATTCTTCAATCCTGTCCCGAAATTGTCATAAGTCAAGTTTTGGTTCTTAACTTGCTTCGACATTCGAAAGTCTCTTCTATTTTATTAAGTATTTTCAATGTCCCCAGTGTGTTCCTTTCCTAGACTTGAACCTGTGAGCTAGAATTTTTTCAACTTCCTGCTCATAGGAAATGGTGACGACTATGGGTGCTCAGCTTAACTCACTTCAGTTAGAATTTCCTTAGCTTGTCTAGGTAGAATGGCTTCAAGAAGCTAACATAAAAGGTTGGGTGAAGCTTTTAAGAAGGGTGTTTCACCTAGTAAGCATTCGGTGCAATTCTAGTTTCAATGGGAAACAGGCCTTCATATCTTCGAAGCAGTCCCTTGTGTAAATGTTGAGTGCGTTTAGACAAGTGAGGAAGAAGCTTTACTAGCACTAAGTCTCCCGCTTCGAACTCTCGCGGTTTCCTTTTCTTGTCTGCCCACTTCTTTATTTTTTTGGCTATTTGGGTCAAACACGATCTTGCTAATTATGTCTTCTCTCTATACTTGGGTGAATTGGAACGCTTTTGGAGCTTTACCTTCATATGAGATAGCCCATGTTTGTGGTGTCATTGGTTGCTACCCGGTTACAAGTTCAAAGTGGCTGGTCCCTCTGGATTCACTTTTCTACAAATTATATGAAAATTGGGCAATGTTCAACAGCTTAACCCAGTCTTTTTGGTTGGCGCTCACATGGTGGCGTAAGTATATTTATAGCAAAACGTTCACACACTCGGTTTGCCCGTTGCTTTAAGGGTGAAAAGTAGTAGAGAAGTTAAGAGTCCCAAAATTTTAAATAATTTAGTCTAAAAATGGCTTGTAAGTATAGTCTGTCGGTCGCTCACAATAGTCTTCGGTAGTCTCCAATACTTTACTACATGTCGAAAGAAAAGTTGGGCAGTGTCGTGACCATCAATGTACAGTATTGGAATGCAAACGACATACTTGCTAAATTTGTCCACCACAACTAGGACCTTGCTGTGTCTTTTGACCCTCAGAAAACCCATAATAAAGTCCATTGAGACACTCTCTCATGGTCTCTCGGGGATGGCTAAGGGTTATAATAGTCTTGTAGGATGATTCTATTTGTTTGTCTTGTTGGCACATGAGACAGGTCTTTACATAGAGTTCTACTTCATCCCGCATTTGTGACTAGTAATAGGAATTTTCAATTAGTGCTCAAGTGCGTTGTGATCTTGGGTGGCTTACCTATGTAGAATCATGACACTCTTTAATGATTTCTTTCCTCAGTCTGTCCTATTTGGGCACGTACAACCATTCTCCCTTAGTGTGCAACAGTCCATCGCGTAGCCAAACTCTTCAAGTTTTCCCCTGGTTTGCTAATTCACACAAATTGTTGGCTTGAGGGTCATGTTAGATGCCTTCCTTCTTCCCTGATCCTGTCTATCATAGGTGATTGTGGCATTGTGATGGGTGCAAGCTTGACTCTCTGCTCAACATGTCTGCTACCAAGTCGGCCTTGCCTAGTTTGTACTTCATCACAAAATTGAACTCGACTAGTAAGACTTACTACCAAATCTGTTTAGAAGTGAGCTTCTTCTTCTTGAGAGAATAACTCGTGGCTATATTGTCGATCTTGACCGCGAACTTTAAACCCAATAGATAGTATTGCCATGTGTGAAGATAGTGCACCATTGCTATAATTTCTTTTTCCTAGACAGTGTAGCGGCGCTCTGTTTCATTCAATTTTTACTCTCAAATGCAATCGAATGTCTCTCTTGTATCAAAACACCATCTATAGCAAAATCAGAAGTGTTAATATGCACTTCAAAAGCTTTCAAATGGTCTAGGAGTGCAAGCACGAGCTTATCAATCACTATTTGCTTTAAGGCTTGAAAGACTCTTTGACATTTGTCACTACAGTCCCATATATGCCCCTTCTTCAGTAAGTCAGTCAAGAGTGCTGCCTTGGCTTAATAGCTCTTGATGAACCTGTGGTAATAATTCACGAGCCCCAAAAATGATCTAAACTCAAGTATAGTTTTTGGTGTTGCCCTATCTTGAATGATCTAAACTCAAGTATAACTTTGTCCATGCATAACGTCCCAATGCCAACAATATGATCCAAAAAGCTCACCTCTTTCTATGCAAAGACGTATTTCTCCTTCTTGACGTAGCGTTGATCGTCCTATAATACTTGAAAAACCTATCGAAGGTGTTGGATATGCTCAGATAGTGTTTTGCTGTAGACTACGATATCATCCAAATACACTACGACAAAACAGTCAAGAAAAGGCTAAAAGACCTTGTTCATAAGAGTGCTAAAGGTTGCAAGGGCATTAGTTAGACTAAAAGGCATTACAAGAAATTCGAATGACCCATACTTGATGATGCACGTCGTTTTGGGCACGTCCTCTTGGGTTATTTTGACCTGGTAGTATCCAAACCGTAAATCTAACTTTGTGAACCAATGGGTATCTCCAAACTGATCGAATAGGTTGGCAATGAGAGGGATTAGATATTTGTTCTTGACGGTGATACGGTTAAGGGCCCAATAGTCAATGCATAATTTGAGGGATCTGTCGTGTTTTTTTTTTTTTGAAATAACATTGGTGTTCTATAAGGTGTTTTTAACGGTTGAATGAACCCAGCGTCTAGCATCATCTTAAGTTGCTTCCTTAATTCCTCCAGCTCGAGAGATGCCATTCGATAAGGTATGACAATGAGTGATTTGGTCCTCGGTTTCAGCTCAATATGGTGATCTTAAGAGCGAGTATGCGTGATCATTGGGTTCGAAAGGCAATATCTGCTATTGGGAGTGCTCCAGCCATGGGGCGTGCATAATGTTGCTATGGGAGCGCATTGAAGAGGGGACTAAGCCAACCCTGCACAAACTGGTCGGGAGCTGGAGCCGCTTCCCTGATGAGTCTAAGGCAAGACGAAACCAGTGATCCTATGCCATAATGTGGGCGCATGCGAGGCTGATCCTCGAGACGGTCCATCGAGGATGCCGTACAGGGTAGGGGAGAAGAACAACCCTATGGCAAGTGTTTGGGCAAATCTAGTGGTATCGCATCTTTGAACTCCTCTAGGGTGTCTTGGATGTCTGCGGCGGTTGGTTGGCTCATGGCATGACTCTTCCTTAAGGGTTGCAAGGAAAATAGGCTTAACTCTCTTGAGGCCTTTCATGAATTACAAAACTGAAACGGTTCTGGCCACGAGTGCTCCTTCTCGGGAAAAGAGCACCATGCTAGTTTTTCCTTTGTCCAAAATCATCATAATGTTGGCAAAAAGAATGGGCACTATCTTGACATGATCCATAAACTCCATACCAAGCACAATAGGGTAATCATCCATAGAAACAACAGAAAAATCAAATATACCTGACCATTCACCTAAATGCACAAGAACTTCCCGTCTAATGTCGTACATTACCTTTGGCACGGAGTTGACTGCTTTAAGCCATCCTTGTCCTTGCTTGTATCAGATACCTGGTTGGTCAATTTTCTTTTGTTCCATGAAGTTGTAGGATGCTCTCGTGTTAACAAGGGCACGTACCTCTTGGTCCTCGATCTGGGCTGCTACATAAAATCTCCCTAACTTCTCAGATTTTAGCACATTTATCTTGGCTTTGATGGTGCTCAAGATCTATAGTAAACTTACTCAGGTTTCTTGCTATAGTTGCAAGTTTGGACGGTCCTCCACGAGGGCTGCCAATCTGCCATTCTTTGGGTGCGCCCCGTCACACAAGAAACACTTTGGTGGCCCTCTCTAATGGCTTTTGTCCTATTGGTCCTTCTTGTCTTTCTAAGTAGTCTTGCTTTGTGCTTATTGTGGTCTCAAGCTCCATCCTTGGAATGGTGGCAGTCTCTGTTTTTGCCCTTGCCATGCTTTGGGTCTTTGCTCTTTTCTAGTTTCCTGTACTCTACGAGTGACTCGGCGATAGCTATGGTGGTATTGAGATCTTGAGCTTCTCTTCGTTAGATCTTGACCTTAACCCACAGTTGTAGCCCATTTATGAAGCAAGACAATACTTTGCTATCAGAAAAGTTGTTGATTTCTAGTAACAATTTAAAAAACTCCTTGACATAGTCTTTCACGTTACCTCTGTGCGTGAGTTGACGGAGTTTGGCCTTGGCTTTGTGCTCAACATTTTCCAGATAGAACTATCGCTTGAGTTCACCCTTGAACTCATCCCATGTTGTTATTGCTGCCCCACTCCATTTTTGCATGCCTTCGACGCCACCAAACCATAACGGTGTCATTAAGGTAAAAGACAGCATGGTCAATCTTATCAATGTCTTCCTCAGCACCGGCAGCGCGGAAGAACTACTCTATGCCCCATAGGAAATTTCTAGTCCCTTTGTACACCTTTGGCTTGGGTACGTCGGCCTTGGAAAGTTTTGTTATGACTGGTGCTATAGTAGCTTGTCCACATGCTACAACCATCTTGCAAATGGACCAATCCTCTTGCACCTCAACCAACTAGGTTTCCAACGTTGCAACTTTCTCCCTTAAAGTTACAACTTCACCATACAAAGCATCAATAGTAGCAAAAAGAGAGTCTTTTAGTTGGTTACCTTGGTTCAGACATGATTCAGTGATGATGTTAAGTGAGCCCTGCATTTCCTCTTACAACTCCTTCTGGTTGACTTCGAGTTTCTCGGTATCCTCTCCAAGTTCCCTTACTTGATCGAATTTGTCTCCAAAAGCTAGCTCCAACCTTGCGAGTCTAGCATTCATGTCTGAGACAATGTCCCATAACTTCTCTTTGCACTGCTTCTTGGTATTTGGTGCTTTTCTTTCCTTCTCGCGGCCTTCATGAGTGGTGACTTCTCCAGAACTTGTCATCTTCAGTTGAGGGCTTTGATACCACTTGTCACAGGCTTATGTTTACATGATTGTCTTGTGCGACACTTAACGACAATATACACTAAGTCAATCTAAATGTCCCAAACGTTGCCGCCCTACTGAAAATATGTGGAAGCATAAAATTCCTGCAAAGTAAAGAACACAAAAAGGTAGAAGAAGAGAGAGCTCAATATGCTGGAAAATGCTTTGTATTGCTTATGTGTTTTATTCTGTACAAGTGTGGCCTTTTATAGGCAAAGGTTTACAGAAAATGACGAAGTACATTAGTATATACAAATATGATAGGACATGCTTCATCTTCCTATGTTGTCAGGCTCCTGCACACTGCTTGCATAGGTGCTCAGCTGCAGAGCCTCCTACACACTTTGTCTGCATGTTTGTTGCCTTCTACACATTGCTTGCATGTTGGCTTGGCTAAAAAGTCTTTTGCACACGGGGTTGACAGGCACCAGTTGTTATCTCCTGCGAAGTGGCCTGACATAATGGGTTGTGCTGGCACATGAGCTGGGTTGGGCTCTTAGCTGCTTGAATAAAGGTGAACCAAATGTTGGGATTAGGCTAGATGAACCTCTATTGGGCTGGCGCAAATAAACAGGTTGTGACAATTAGCGTTGCAAAAATGGTGACACTATTTATTAAGTGAACATTTTATAATCTGCACTGACCAAAAAAGTCTTAGGCATCTCATGGAGCAGACCATTATTAGTGGAGATCAGCAACGATGGGTAATGAAGCTTTTGAAGTTTGATTTTGAGATTCAATATAGACTAGGTGTGGAAAACAAGGCTACAGACGCGTTATCTCGATTGTCAACCGATTTTGTTATCCTATCTACCATTTTTACAAGCCAGTGGGTAGAAGGTGATATCATTGATAATGAGGTTCATTCTGATGGACATTACAAAGAAATCATATAGGAACTCTTATATGATCCTACCAACCATGTCAAATTTTCATTGAAGAATGGTATTTTTTTTTGTAAGGGTAGGTTGGTCATTACGCCACAGTCTACGCTTCTCTCCTTTTAGGGGACATTCAAGATTTTTCCGCATATACAAATGAATTGTGGCATTATTTTATTGGACCAGCATGAAAAAGACCATTAAAGATTTTATGATTAGTTGTGAGATTTGTCAGAAAAATAAATACCAAGCAATGAGCCTAGCAGGATTGTTGCAACCACTGCCCGCTCTAAACAAAGTTTGGAATGATATATCTATGAATTTTATTACGGGCCTTTCTCATACAAAAAAGTGACCTTTATATTGCTAAGAAGGTGGCCGATGTGTTTAACAGGGAAATTGTTAGATAGGCACCTTAAATCAATTGTTTCAAACAAAGACCGTTTGTTTATGAGTTGGTTTTAGGCTAAACTATTTCATTTGGTGGGCACCATTCTAAAATTTAGTAGTGTTTAGCATCCCTAATTAGACAATTAGACGATCAGACTAGGGTAGTTAACCGAGGACTTAAGACATACCTCCGTTATTTTTGTGTTCAACAGTTATGAGATTGACCCAAATAACTTCCTTGGGCCGAGTACTGATATAATAAAACTTTCCATAGCTCGATTGATGTGACCTCATTTCAAGCTTTATATGGGCAAGAGCCTCGACTTTCCTGCGATGGGATTCAAAAAGGTCTAAGATTGATGTGGTAGGTGTTCCCCTTTAGTACTGCGACACTAATTACTAAAGCTTATGTTTGCAGGCCCAAAAAAAAGATAACCGAAGACAACATGAGGAAGATTACAACTGAAGAAAATAGGGGCAGAGAGCTTAAAGGCAATTTGGAAAACTCGTCCTAGTCATTCAAAATTGTATGAGGCAGCAAAATAATTCTATAAGGGAATCATTCAGTTAAGGAATAAATTCAACATAATAAAGCAAGGAGAATATTAAACAGAATAAACTACCATTAATTTAGAAAATATTATGACTAATTTAGGATATATTATTATTGATTTGTTCCTAAGATAGTTCAGTATTACCCCTTAGGTGTTTGTTTAAATTCCCTTTCAAGGGTGATTGTGAACTCATGGTTTATGTGTTAATCACTTTCGGTGATACTCGAATATTATTCTCTAGTATTTTTCTACAATTAGCTGTTGTTCAACCTAATTAATTTGTTGATTTTCCCATTGCCATATTGTATGTGTTGTGTGAACTTTGCTTGATTGATTAGGGAGAATTTGAAGTGGAAGAAAGCTTGGCCTAGGACCATTTGAGGCAGTTGTTGTGCATGTTGAAACCATCAATTTGGAGGTCTATTTGCCATCATTAACAGGTACATATAAGGTTGGATTCAAAGAGAGCTTTTTCAGACTCGAACGAGCTTGTTATAAACGAACACGAGTACAAACACAAGCCAAAGCAAAAATAAAAAAACGAATACAAGTCCGAACCCGAATAGGGTAATACTCAACTTGGCAAACCGAGTTGGGCTCGCTTACTTGAATCACAAGCTTTTACTAACCTTCTGTTGCTACATGAAAACGTTACTGTCTGGTGGAGCAGTTGACTAAACTAAACCCAAAAAAAAACCTAATATCTTTTGCTTTTCTTTTTGCCCTTTTTGCCGTTTTAAGACTCTCTCTAACTCCCTTATTCGCTCACAATTGAAACACCGTTCACCGCCACGACTGCAACGTCGTTCAGCCGCTGCAATGAGGTTTATCTTTGTATTCTGTTTTCTTCATTGCACAACAACTTTTGGCCTTTCTTCTTTGTCATTTCTCCGATGGTTCTCCACTCCAACAGTAAGGTTACTCAATCCCGTTCATCGAGTGAGGTAATTTTCCAAACCATAATTTTGGTGAAACAAATAAAACCAAATAAAAAGAATGATTTTGTTGTTGCACATGAAACGTGACTTTCATTTCATCAATCTTTTTATCTCGTCACTGTTCCAAAATAGCATATCATCACTAGGTTTTACTTTCTTTATTATAATTTTTTTCTAAATATATGTATATCACTGTTCCAAAATAGTAGATCACCGCAAGTCTGAAGCTAAGCTAAGGGACCCGAGCCAGTACATACAAACTCAAGCTAGGTACGAGTCGAGCACAAACACTTAAATGATATAGCGAGCCGAATATGAATATGTGTTTCAACGAGCTCAAGCCGTGCTTAAACGAAAACAAGTCGAAAACGAGCCGGATCGTGTTCGGGCTCGGCTAGGCTCTTCTCGTATCTACCTCTGGGTACATATCACACATCCATAAGGTCCCCATGTTTATTAACAATTTATAACTCTGCTTATTCTAATTTATTTGTCATGGGGTGAGAAAAGATAGAGGTAAGAGTCATGACCTGCTACCAGCAGAACATAATTGTTCAAAGCCAATGCACATGAGGCAGACCGTATAAATCAATGACCAGCATGTAATAGAGCATATAGATGAGAGAATACTAGACGACTTACATCAATGATTCAAAAGCCAGAAAAGAAACAAAACAGAAATACCAAAAAAGTGTACCTGACTATGATAATGAATTGTATTCACACCAACCACAAGAACACCACCAGTTGGGAATGGCACAGCAAGTAGCTTGTAAGCATCATGCGGAAGAGTCTGACATGATACATAATACACTTTGAATGTTAACATCAGAGATCATATCAAATTACAACAATGATACAGATGGCTAATTTGTGGGCTTAATGATATAGCACCCATCCATATCTTTAGTATTACCAAGAAAATGCTAAATCTCAGAATTCAACCCATGCTGAAAGCTTTTTTTTTTTTTTTTTTTGGGGGGGGTGTGTGTGTGTGGACAGGACGCCTATAGATAAATTACAGATGTGACTGTCACAGTGTCAGCAAGGTAAAGCAATAATAAATTAATTTAATAGTATTTCAACTGCAGTTTTACACAAATATCCATTTTGTGAGAGAATTTAGAACTTCCTTCAGATAAGTTTAATATCAGAACATACCATGGCTGACCATATAAGTGGATGCTGCTTTAAAGTTGTGCCGATACTTAGTGCAGAAATCATGCAAGTGCGGTGCTTCCATGACACACGCCCAGCCCAAGTAATCTCCTGCTCATGAAGGATGACCATCACAGGCTGAATATAACCTATAAAATAGATCAACCAGATCTAGAAAGACATCAAGCAACGATTAAGCAGCTCAAAAGCAAAAGCAAACTAGTTAAAACATTTACTTGTGTCAATAATTTAACTAAACCGCATTTATTAATCTAATATGACCAAAATCCATCACAAACTAATCTAAACCACCATCGAAATCATTCAGAGCTACAACATTGTACTGCACACAGAAGAGAAAAGCATGAATGAGAATTTACTTGTCATTCCTCAAGAATGTTATAGTTATAATTCTTCTTTGTATGTTTTTACTTGTTCGGTGCTTTGATCCAAGGACTTCATCTATTAAACCCAAAAGAAAACTACCTAGTGCACTTACAAGCTAGTCTGAAGTCTCCTCAACTTATCTAGTATTTACATTGTTGCTTTGTTTCCCATTTGATATTTGCATCACAATATTCATTAAGAAAAAAACAAAAAATAAACCAACACTTCCATGTAACTCATATCTTGCATTATGCACATAGCATTTTACAATCAGTCAAAGATAATTAATCAATCAACTCACCGTGCATAAATATAAAATCTTTTGCATGCTTAATGTCTAAATCTCTCAAGTTGATAACATATGATGACTCAATGAGAGCAGAAACAGCAAACACAGAACCAATGGTATCCCCATCTCCAACCAAACCAGATCCACCCTGACAACAAAAATTTCAGAACTGAAATTATTAGAAAGAAAAAAAAAAGCTGAAAATATTCAAGAATCAACAGATAAAAATCTAATCAAAACAAAACCATCAATCTTCTGGAAACATGAGTGGTGATTTGCCACCTGGGAATAAGAGAGGGAATAATTCGTTCTAGCATATTGTCTAACATTTTGAAAAGGTTTGCGATTCTATTAAAAAAGATGCATGAAGCGCACAAATCACCATGGATTTTCACTGCTAAATCCAAAACTGACATTAATCTAGCCTGTTTAAGTACAACATTTATGGTCACGGAAACTTTGTATTTAGTACAGCTTCTTCACATAGAGATTTTGAAAATAGTTTTCACAAATAAGTGTGTTTGGTAGTTGTGAATCACAATAAAAACCTTCTTATTTTCTTATTCGTCTTCTATATAGGTACAAGCAATGCAAGTTTGAGTCAACAACAAGAATGGGATACAAGAGACTACCAGATGTCCCCAGTGTATTTAAAGAGTGACCCTCGAATTTTCAGGACATTGTATTTTAGCTTTAATATAACAGATGTATATGCTTAGACCTTAAAGTGATGCAAAGTCATAACAATTCAACAATAATTATATGGAAAAAGAGACCTGAGCAGACTTAAGTACTATCATTTGCAATCCATAAACAAGAATGTTGCCACACCTGCCTTGAGGATCAACCTTTGCCACCGGGCCTCTTGCAAGTGCATAGAGCTGTAAAAGGAGATCAACCTCCATCAAAATTTCAACTACACTGTCTTGACAAATACTTTAACAATAATGAAACTTCCAATCAAGAAAAGGCCATTAGATCTTTCCATTGTACGAAGTCCATGAACTGAATCATCAAACTCCAAAACTGATATTTTGGCATCTTGAAAAGACAAAATGATCGAATATCTTCTCCTAGAACTGTCACTCCTTCCTTTTGACAATATAAGCATTGATTCCACATTACCATGCAATCTACAAACCAAACAAACGAAAATTTTAAAAATAAAAATGAAGCACCAAATTAATATTAAATTACAACAAAAGCAAAGCAATTGCTTCCAAACCTGTAATGGCAAAAGAGTTTGAGAGAAGCACTGGAGACTCCATCCATTAAACTGCCGCTTTTCTTTCTCCAGAATTTTTAAATTCTTCACTACCCTCTTCTTGTACCCTGACTACATAAATTTCGAAATGTTAGCAGCAGTAACAATGAGGTCCGGGACCGGGCTGATTCCTTTCTTTGAGGACCACTCTGATTCAATTTCGTCGGTCTGAATTAACGGAATTTGCGGCACGTAGTCGGCTCGGCTGTGAGTGATGAAACCCGAGCCGCCGTTGGTTATGCCGGTTGGCCAGTGCATCATTTTGTACGCCACGAAGCTCATTGTGGGGAACTCTAGGGGTTTCGAATGAAGAAAGAAAGAGACTGAATGCTTTTGCGTTGAGGTTTTTGTAAGTGTGAAGAGTAAGAAAGCTTAAACCCTAGTTTTTTGTGTTTAACGGTATAAAATGCAAATCAAGAACAGCCAAACTAAACCAGAGAGAATTTCACTGAATAACCTCTGGAAATTTTATTAATTGATAACAAAAACAACTGAAACTGTTTTTATAGAACTTGCTGCATGAGCCGCACCTAACTGCCAAGATTGATCAACACCGTTCATCTTCAACAGAAAAACCACCTTTTTTACAACTAATCTGAACCATCAGATCTACTCAATATTACATCAAAAACAAACTCACTTAAACTTGAATCAAAAACGACGGAAGAAAGAAGAGTTTGCAGAAGAAGAGGAAAAGCAGTAGAAGTCAAAGTAAAAGGAGTCTCCAGAGGGAGGGAGGAAGGGAGAATGAAGCATGTGTCCGGTTTTGCTGCTGCTAGTAACCGAGCGACCGAGTGTGCGTGGCTTTCCTCCCGGGGAAGATACATCAGAAAATATCTGTAAGATCTAAAATACCCTTGATGACTATGCCAAAAGATCTGCAATTTGAGGGCATTTACGTCCTTCCAGGTTATTGTACCGTTGAAATGGTTCAGATTTTAAAAAGTTGTTGCTTTAACCTAAAAAAAAAAACCCCTAAATCGTATAGAATTTTTAGTTGTAAATAGTTCGAGTTTTGATTGATAAGCTACGTGAGTCATGCTATACAAATTTAATCCATTTTTTATGCATTATATAAATATACTCAATGCTCTAAGATTTTTAACTTCATAGTTGTTTTACTTTTACCTTTAAACTTAAAAACAGTATCTATAAACAGTATTGTATTTACTCGTCTATTTTACGTTTATTAACAAACCATATAAACAATATTTATAAACGGTATAAGTAAAGAGTATCACACCCATTCACTTGTCTTATGCCTACTAGTCAATCTTGTGAACAATGTCTAGGAATAGTATCCTTATAAGCAGTATTATGTTTACCTATCTATTTACATATATTAGCAAACCCTATAAATAATAATCATGTTAGGCCTACGATGAGTCCAACCTTGCCAATGTAGATAGATTAGGTTTATCCTAAATTAAAAAAAAAAATATTTTCATTTTAAATTTAATGCAGTGTGCAATCCAAACAACGAGCTCAAATTCCTTAAAATTCCTAATTAACTTTTCACCTTCAAATTTATAATTTTGTTTGCTAAAATGTATTTTTAAAGTAAAAAGTGTCGGAGTCATAATGTTTTATTATTTTTTAATGTCTTTATATTTTTTTAATTGAATGTTATACATATATGTATATTCTAATTATTCTTGTGTAAATTGTTTATAATTTTATCTCATCGATGGTTATTTTCAATAATCTAAAGTTATGTTCAAAATAAAAATTAAGATTTTGTATACATATTTTTATACAACAAAACCATATAAGATTTTGATAAAATGTCAAAGTTATATTTAAATAAAAATTAAAATTTTGAATATATTAAAATACCCGAGTTTTCATACCATTTGAAATGAATATATTATTAAGTGTTTTCAAAATATATTAAAATGAAAAATCTAATTTATTTTTATATTTAAATAATTGATATTTAAATTTCAAATATTCATACTTTTAGATATAATCCCCTTTTTATATTGAAGAACCCTTTTTATATAGAAAATCATGTGTTATTGTATATATATATTTTTTTATATTGTATTTTTTTAACTAAAATTAAGTGGTTTTTAAAAAATTTTCTAAGAAGTTTTCAATAGGTCATCATTGCATGAAGCCGGATCCTCTTGTCAATTTAGTGATACGTGTGTACCGGTTAGCGATTGGATTTAAATTTTATTTTTATTTTAATATTTAAATTAGCCACAAATCATAATTATGTTGTTGAGATAAAACAAAATTAAGAGAAAAATATACTTAAAAAAATGCTATATTCTACATCCACTTTTATTTGACTAAATTTTGTATATATGTATTCTATATATATCAAATTCATCTCAAGACTAGAGGTGATAATAAGTCATATTGGATCACTTTTCATATAGTCTATTATGTCTACAAACCTTACGTCTGATTTGCATAAATACTAAAGCCTACAATATGACCTGTGTTATAATAAGTCATGTCATGCCAAACCTTTAATAGGTTAATATGTCATTAATTATATATATATATTTTTTATTATTTTTTGCTATTTCTTTTGGATTTCTTAAACTAATTTTTTTTAAAACATTAAATAATTAATATGTTTATATTCCCTATATTAATTTTTTGTTTTCTATAACATTAATAATAATTTTTTATTATTTTTTAATTCTCTATCATATTAATAAATATTTTGGATTTTTTGTATAAATTTTTAAAATTTTTTATATAATAATTAATAAATTTCTTAAAAATTATCAACAATGTTGTGTAGGGTTGGATTGACCGACTGGCTGAACATTACTGGGGAAAGCCTGCATGATTCACTGGCCGTGTTCCCCCGAGGTGATAAAATAAGGGGCGTCTGGTGGGCCTTGGGCCGGTCCGGCCCTTGACACCTTTACTCAGGACCAAAGAAACAGAGCTCTTCCAGAGGTTTCTACTAGTGCCACCTGTGCCCCATCAGAATTTGAAAAATGGAGTCCAATCCAACCCATATGAGCTAGCCGTGTGGACCCCACACACCAGACGCCGAACTTGCAGATGGTAAAAATCAAAGCCGCCGCACAAGCTGTACACAGAGAAGTCAATTTGCGTGGGCGCCCACCTGAATTCATTACGTCGATGGAGGATGTTTTTTAATCTATTTTCAAACTTTTTTACAGCGCGGTAAATTAACCCTCACGCCAACAGTGATTCCACTTTGAATAGTGTTTTCCCTTCACGCTCTTTCATGGCCACGCCCACTTGGGTTTATAAACATTAACCAGTGCCGTAATTTTTTACTAATTATTATCCCACATCAGATAAATAGGAGGTTGACTTGTAACCTTATGCTTTGCTTTCTCGTGAGTCCCACTGATTTTTTTTTAAGATCTTTATAATATTGTATACATATTATTAAAAAGATGAGAAGGTTTATCCTCAATTAAAGTTTAGTTTATTTTTAAATATATATTTATAAAATTTTAAAAATTTATTTATAAATGATTAAATTTAATTAAAACAATTGGTTATAAAAAATAAAATAGTTATTTCATTATTAAATTTTAAAATTCTAAAAATTTATATTATTTTTTCTATTAATTTTTTTTTATAATTTCAAAATTTTTCTTATATTTTTTGGCTACTAGTTCTGGCTAAGCCATCTTCTTTCTTTGCTGTTGACAATGGATAATAATATCTCACTAGCACAATTTGACAAAGTACTATCGTTTATCATTGACGACAGAAAGAATATTACTTAATTAGAGTTAGTCGTCGGAGAATGAAAAGAAGATTTTAAAACCTGAAGGGGAAAATGTAATTTATTAAAATTTAATTATAATGAAAAATTGCTATTAAAAAGAAAAATAATATAAATTTTTATATTTTTTAATATTATTAGTTAAATAACTATTTTATTTTTTACTATAACAAAAAAAAGTTTATAAAAATTGTATGATATACGAGTAATTTTGAAACTCTATGATAATGTGTTTGTAAATAGAGTAAACTTTAAATGAGAATAAGTCTATTGGCCTATTAAAAATCATAATATTATATTACTGTTACGACATTTGAATATCTAGAAAATCTTATGTAAAATAAAAATCTAATCATATATGAATATTTAGATAATATTAATTTTGAAAAGTATTTTTCAATCTTATTTCAATAACAAATTAAGGTTACGACATTTCAGTTGTAACTAACTAAGGTGGTTTTTAGTGGAGCGAATTTAATAGTCGGTGTTGACGGGACGAAAAAAAGGCTGTAATAATTTGGGGGCATTTCGGTAATTTAATATGAGCTATCTTTCCCCACATGACACTCAAAATCTCTGGTTTTATTCCCACTGAGAAGAAACGAAAGCCAATTTCTACGCTCATAGAAACTCGTTTACAATTTCAATTCCTAATTTTCTGTAAGTTCATTTATTTTAATTCAACTCCCGATCCGAGATCTCCTTTTCTTGTATAACACGCTTTGCTGCGAACATTTCGCGGGAGAAAAAGCAAAAGACAAATAGAAAGTAGAAACTCTCTTCGTCCAGCCAAAATGATCCTTTATCAGATGACACTCATAGTGTTTGGTGACTCTGGAGCTTGTTTTAGGTACCTAATTCTACCTGCATTGTATTTTTGTTATTATTTTTATGGAAGATTGTTGTTTCGTTGGATTTAAGATTCATGCTTTTTATGAATAATTTTATTATTATTTCTATGGAGGAATTTTGACGCATTTCTGTATAATTTTTCTTTTCTTTGTCCGTCCGTTAATCAATAACTATAATTATATTTTGTCTTCAAACTTAAAAGTTTTCTTACTGAGGTCAATTTTTGCTAAATTTGCTTTCTTACTTTTTCAGACCGTTGAAGGAAACGGGATTTTGAAGAAGCGTTTGAAGATCGAATTAGCGGTTTTGTCAGTAATCTTTACTGCTTTGCCGGTCTAGACCTTAGATTGGTCAATATCGAAGTTGATTTTAGAGGGATACTTTTGTTGGTATTGTGGTTTAGGAGTGGAAATTTTAGTTTAACTGTGTGTCCATGGTTGATACTCCGTTTTAGGATCTTAATTCTAGCCATGACATTGGCTTCTTTAGGGCCGGGGGCGTCTCCCACGGCTCTTTATCCGCGGACTCTTTCCTCCATTGCAATTTCAGTGGGAGGATTGGCCATGTTTTTGGTATTTGCTTCTTGGCTTCTAGTGTCTTATCCAGCTGGTTCCACGGTCCATGTTTATTTTTATGGTTTTGAGAAAAGAGTAGATGTTTCCCAGTCATATAGTAATCAAACAAATATTAAGGAGTTTGTGGATGCCACTGGTAGGCACTCGTCATCAGGGCTTAATTTAGAAGTTAGGAGTTTGTCAATGTTTCTGCAATTTGAGGGCATTTACGTCCTTCCAGGTTGTTGTACCGTTGAAATGGTTCAGATTTTAAAAAGTTGTTGCTTTAACCTAAAAAAAAACCCCCTAAATCGTATAGAATTTTTAGTTGTAAATAGTTCGAGTTTTGATTGATAAGCTACGTGAGTCATGCTATACAAATTTTATCCATTTTTTATGGATTATATAAATATACTCAATGCTCTAAGACTTTTAACTTCATATGTGTTTTACTTTCATCTTCAAACTTAAAAGTGAAATCTATAAATAATATTGTATTTATTCGTCTATTTTACATTTATCAACCAACCGTATAAAAAATATCTATAAATAATATAAGTGAATAGTATCACACATATTCACTTGTTTTATGCCTACCAATCAATCTTGTGAGCAATGTCTAGGAATAGTATCTTTATAAGCAATATCACATCTACCCATCTATCCACACATATTAACAAACTTTATAAATAATATTCATATCAGACCTATGATGAGTTCAAACCTGTCAATATAGATAGATTAGGTTTATCCTAAATTAAAAAAAAAATTATTTTCATTTTAAATTTAATGCAACATGCAATCCAAACGACGAGCTCAAATTCTTTAAAATTCCTAATTAACATTTCACCTTCAAATTTATAATTTTGTTTGTTAAAATGTATTTTTAAAGTAAAAAGTGTCGGACTCATAATGTTTTATTATTTTGTTTCACAAACACTTTTTTCATCATAAAATTTGATCAGTGTATTCATAAATCAATGAGTGATTTATGCATTTTTTTAATGTCTTTATTTTTTTAATTGAATGTTATACATATATATTCTCATTATTTTTGTGTAAATTATTTGTAATTTTATCTCATCGATGATTATTTTCATTGTTATTTCAAATAATGTAAAGTTATGTTCAAAATAAAAATTAAGATTTTGTATACATATTTTTATACAAAAAAGGCATATAAGATTTTGATAAAATGCCAAAGTTATATTTAAATAAGAATTAAAATTTTGAATATATTAAAATACTATATCATTAAGTGTTTTCAAAATATATTGAAATGAAAAATCTAATTTATTTTTATATTTAAATAATTGATATTTAAATTTCAAATATTCATACTTTTAGATATAATTCCCATTTTATATTGAAGAACCCTTTTTATATAGAAAATCACGTGCTATTGTATTTTTTTGCTTTTTCTTTTTCTGATATTGTATTTTTTTAACTAAAATTAAGTGGTTTTTAAAAAATTTTCTAAGAAGTTTTCAATAGGTCATCATTGCATGAAACTAGATCCTCTTGTCAATTTAGTGATACGTGTGTACTGGTAAGCGGTTGGATTTAAATTTTATTTTTATTTTAATATTTAAATTAGCCACAAATCATAATTATGTTGTTGAGATAAAACAAAATTAAGAGAAAAATATACTTAAAAAAAATTCTATATTCTACATCCACAAATTTTGTATATATGTATTCTATATATATCAAATTCATCTCAGGACTAAAGGTGATAGTGAGCCATATTAGATCACTTTTCATATAGTCTATTATGTCTGTAGATCTTATATCTGATTTGTATAAATACTAAAACCCACAATATGACCTGTGTTATAATAAGTCATGTTATGTCAAACTTTTAATAGGTTAATCCAAGGATTAAAGAATCGGATTGGATCGGTCGGTCAAACCAGACAGATTATGAATCGGTGCTATAAACAAACATTGTAGAAAACAAAATCGTTTTAAATTTGAAATCGGATTGGACCGCAGTCGAACCGTCGGTTCACATCTGAACCACGGTCCAATTGGTTTAGGCAGTTTCTGGTTTAAGGTTTCATACAAAAACTATAAAACCTTTTATTTTTTCTTCTTCCTTATCTTGTTGTGCAGGCAGGAGAAGAGTTGTTGCAAGTGACAACTTTCTCCAACTTCAGCGTTGTTGATTCATCTTTTGCCGACGACGATGACACCGAGAGGTGTTGGTTTCAATCGCAGGCTCACAAGACGGCAACGACGATAGTCAATTGTTTGAAAGGCTTAAAATCCCATTGCTACTGTAAACTTTTTATTGTGAAGTTTATTTAAAGTTTTTAACACTGAAGCATACTGCAATTTCTTTAAAATTTGGTCAAATGGTGTACAACAATTTTTTTGATAATTGTGAGATGATTTTATTGCAATTCTCTCTAATAACTTGGTCAACAAGTCAACATATAATATTTTAAATTTTACTTTTAACAGACTTTGAATTTTAGTGTTTGTGAATTTGTGTTATGGCTTTAGTTTTTATCAATTTGTGTTATGATTTTTATTGTTTAATAATAAGTTAATTTGTTATTATTAATTTGTAATTGAGTAATTATTTTTGTCAAGTTAATATGTTATTGTTAATTTGTAATTTTATGTTCAATATTTATGTTTAATACCATATATACTTTGTAAATTGTGAAAAGTATGCATAATATAAAATTTAGTATATAAAACATATATAATTAGATATAATTTTTTTAAATTATTACATAAAACTAGAATTCTGATCGAATCGATCAGTCCAAATGGTCCGACCGAAACCAATACTTAAAACAGTTTTTACTCCGGTCTGGTTTTAAGAACCTTGGGTTAATCTGTTATTAATTATATATTTTTTATTATTTTTTGTTATTTTTTTGGATTTCTTAAACTAATTTTTTTAATTTTCCTTATAGCATTAAATAATTAATAAATTTATATTCTCTATATTATTTTTTTGCTTTCTATAACATTAATAATAATTTTTTATTATTTTTTTAATTCTCTATCATATTAATAAATATTTTGGATTTTTTGTATAAATTTTTTACATAATAATTAATAAATTTCTTAAAAATTATCAACAATGTTGTGTAGGGTTGGATTGACTTACTGGCTGAACATTACTGGGCACAGCCTGCATGACTCACGGGCCGTGTTCCCCCGAGGTGATTAAAATAAGGGGAGTCTGGTGGGCCTTGGGCCGATCCGGCCCTTGACACCTTTACTCAGGACCAAAGAAACAGAGCTCTTCCAGAGGTTTCTACGAGTGCCACCTGTGCCCCATCAGAATCTGAAAAATGGAGTCCAACCCATATGAGCTAGCCGTGTGGACCCCACCACCAGACGCCGAACTTGAAGAAGGTAAAAATCAAAGCCGCCGCACAAGCAGTACACAGAGAAGACAATTTGCGTGGGCGCCCACCTGAATTCATTACGTCGATGGAGGATGTTTTTTAATCTATTTTCAAACTTTTTTACAGCGCGGTAAATTAACCCTCACGCCTACAGTGATTCCACTTTGATTAGCGTTCTCCCTTCACGCTACGCCCACTTGGGTTTATAAAAATTAACCAGTGCCCTAATTTTTTACTAATTATTCTCCCACATCAGATAAATAGGAGGTTGACTTGTAACTTTATGCTTTGCTTTCTCGTGAGTCCCACTGATTTTTTTTAAATCTTTATAATATCGTATACATATTATTAAAAAGATGAGAAGGTTTATCCTCACTTAAAAGTTTAGTTTTTTTTTTAATATATATTTATAAAATTTTAAAAATTAAAAAATTTAAATATTTATTTATAAATTATTAAATTTAATTAAAATGATTAGTTATAAAAAATAAAATAATTATTTTACTATTAAATTTTAAAATTCTAAAAATTTATATTATTTTTTCTGTTAGTTTTCTTTTATGGTTTCAAAATTTTTTTTCTATTTTTTTGCTACTGGTTTTGACTAAGCCACCTTCCTTCTTTGCCATTTATAATGGACAATAATATCTCATAAGCACAATTTGACGAAGTGCTACGTCTATCATTGACGAAGTGTTATGTCTATTATTGACGACGGAGAAAGAAGATTACTTAATTAGAGTTGGTCGTCAGAGAATGAAAAAAAGATTTTGAAACCCGAAGGGGGAAATGTAATTTGTTAAAACTTAATTTTAATGAAAAATTGTTATTAAAAAGAAAAATGATATAAATTTTTATATTTTTCAATATTATTAGTTAAATAACTATTTTATCTTTGATCATAACAAAAAAAGTTAAAAAGGATTGTATGATGCATGAATATTTAAGTTTTTAAAATTTTATAATTATGTGTTTGTAAATAGAGTAAACCTTAAATGAGAATAAGTCTGTTAGCCTATTAAAAATCATAATATTATATTACTGTTAGGGCATTTGAATATCTAGAAAATCTTATGTAAAATAAAATCTAATTATATATGAATATTTAGATAATATTAATTTTGAAAAGTATTTTTCAATCTTATTTCAATAACAAATTAAGGTTACGACATTTCAGTTGTAACTAACTAAGGTAGTTTTTAGTTGAGCGAATTTAATAGTCGGTGTTGACGGGGCGAAAAAATGGCTGTAATAATTTGGGGGCATTTCAGTAATTTAATATGAGCTATCTTTCCCAACATGGCACTCAAAATCTCTGGTTTTATTCCCACTGAGCAGAAACAAAAGCCAATTTCTACGCTGATAGAAACTCGTTTACAATTTCAATTCCTAATTTTCTGTAAGTTCATTTATTTTAATTCAACTCCCGATCCGAGATCTCCTTTTCTTTTATAACACGCTTTGCTGCGAACATTTCGCGGGAGAAAAAGCAAAAGACAAATAGAAAGTAGAAACTCTCTTCGTCCAGCCAAAATGATCCTTTATCAGATGACACTCACAGTGTTTGGTGACTCTGGAGCTTGTTTTAGGTACCTAATTCTACCTGCATTGTATTTTTGTTATTATTTTTATGGAAGATTGCTGTTTCGTTGGATTTAAGATTCTTGGTTTTTATGAATAATTTTATTATTATTTCTATGGAGGAATTTTGACGCAGTTCTGTATAATTTTTCTTTGCTTTGTCCGTCCGTTAATCAATAACTATAATTATATTTTGTCTTCAAACTTAAAAGTTTTCTTACTGAGGTCAATTTTTGCTAAATTTGCTTTCTTACTTTTTCAGACCGTTGAAGGAAACGGGATTTTGAAGAAGCGTTTGAAGGTCGAATTAGCGGTTTTGTCAGTAATCTTTACTGCTTTGCGGGTCTAGACCTTAGATTGGTCAATATCGAAGTTGATTTTAGAGGGATACTTTTGTTGGTATTGTGGTTTAGGAGTGGATATTTTAGTTTAACTGTGTGTCCATGGTTGATACTCCGTTTTAGGATCTTAATTCTAGCCATGACGTTGGCTTCTTTAGGGCCGGGGGCTTCTCCCGTGGCTCTTTATCCGCGGACTGTTTCCTCCATTGCAATTTCAGTGGGAGGATTGGCCATGTTTTTGGTATTTGCTTCTTGGTTTCTAGTGTCTTATCCAGCTGGTTCCACGGTCCATGTTTATTTTTATGGTTTTGAGAAAAGAGTAGATGTTTCCCAGTCATATAGTAATCAAACAAATATTAAGGAGTTTGTGGATGCCACTGGTAGGAACTCGTCATCAGGGCTTAATTTAGAAGTTAGGAATGTAATTGATCAGAATGTTTCAGTGCCTAAGTCCAGTGGGCTAGTTTCCAACGATACAAATGGTTTACAAATTGATTTGTCAGCCAGTCCAACAAGAGGAGAGGCAAAAGATGGTTCTGTAGTCTCCAATGTTAAGGAGGATGTCGAAAATAAGAAGGTGGATTTTGCTGCCTCACCAGATAAGTTAAATGGTGGAGATGCAGGGTCTGGTGATGCTAATAATCAAACTGGATCTTCTAATGAATTGGAAGCAAGGGCTGCTGCATCAACTGTGGGAAGCAATGCAACTAAGATTGGTTCAGTTGTTTCAGGTTTTCTATTGTCCTATTTAAACATCTTATATGCTTGATGAGTTTGATTTATTACTTGCTATATATATCATTCTATCTGTGGTGGAATCAGCTCTGAATTTGGAAATTGTTTTAAGAGTCGATTCATTGTGTTTACCCC